>NC_090927.1:196119063-196744063 GCF_040938575.1 Ambystoma mexicanum | reverse complement strand
CCGTACGAAGAACGTGCCGGTGTTTCAAGCACGGGCTCCGGGTGCGATTATTTGTCACAGTGCTGCTTCCAATGGTGGTACCGTGGGTCTTGTTTGCAGTAACAGTGTTTCCGGCACTGCAACTCGTAGTGAACGACACCGCTATTTCCGGACTGCCACACTTGTAATGAGGCCCAATGTCTTTTCTGATTAAGATCAACCTTATTCCGAACAATTACAAAACTCATCCATTAGAAAGCATTTCGGTTAGAATAGCATCACCGACTTCATATTTCCCAAAACAACATTAATATTTACATCAATGAGGAACATCATTTCTAATCCCATTTTTTAAAATTCACTGAGTTCATCCATCTAAACAGTGCATTATTTTCAGTTCACCAGCGCTTGCTACTATTTTTTAATTAGGCAATTAACAGCCACATTGCATCAATGTCTATACTTCGCTTAATTTGTCTATACTTTAGCTCTGCAGAGGACTTTTACATTACCTTTAAATATTTTTACGATTATGTAGATCCATTTGTTTTGTCTCTTTGTGAAGTTCATCCCATTGTCAGGACAAAAGTGATACCGAAGTATATATACTCTTGCACCCCCCCAGCCTATTGGCTCTTAAATTCCACAATCCCATCTGTACATTGCTTTTGAGAAAAACCATAATGTTTTATTTGGCATAGTTAAACTGGAGGTTATTCCCATTACAGTATAAATCCACCTCAACTAGCGACCTCTGTAAGCCTATCAGAGTTGTGTCCATTCATGTAATATTATTTGGATAGCAGAGATATTTAAACACTTGTTTACCTAATTTTGGAGTGCTTGCACCCTCTTTAAATACTCTGGCAGATCGGATTAGATTAAATAAGAAGGGTGCAAAGATAAATCCTTGTTTAACCCTTCGTCTCATGTCTACAGTAGCTAGCATCATCCCATTTTGGTCCAACAGAACCCTAACTGAAGAGGTTTTATGTAGGGCGACAATTCTTTTTGGCAGCCACTCAGTTATGTTCCAGGCTTGCAATTTTACCCACAATTGATTTCTATTTATGCAATCAACTGCTGCTATAAAGTCTAACAAATGGCAATGTAAAATGGTATTTTATTAAGTTGTTGTGCCTTATGGGTTAGGAAATATAGAATCAAACAATGTCCTATTGTTGAATACTTTGTGCTAAAGTCTGGTGATGTAATGGGAGTCAGTTCCTTTGCTTTTCCTGTTTTGGTCAATTCATTTAGAAGGATTTTGGTTAACACTTTGCAGGGTACATCCGGCTATCTACCTATAATTGACAGAGGTTATTCATACCTTATATGTATCATTAGACTTTTTTTTTTTTGCAGGTACCATTCTTCTTTTCCCCACTCCATGGAAGAATGGATATAGTCAGTTAGCCCGCTAGTCTGGATTACTTTTCAGGAACAGCTTTCACAGTCATCCTGTACAGAAATCTAGAGGACTTTAACTTGGTTTGTACATGTCTGACTTCTGCCAGGGTTATTTCCTGTTCAATTCTATGGGCCACATTATAAGTTGAGCGGTGTGGGTTAAATGTGGTGGTGTTACTGTACACTGCAGTATTAAAGTTGTAGGATTCGCCTCCATCTATGAGCTGAAGGTAAATCTTCCAACATTCTGCCCAATTTTGGCAGAATTACCACCAGTGGAATTACCGGTGCAGGAGGAAGGTAGTGAATGTTTTGACTATATTGTCCAACTCACATATAGACAAGAACCGGCTATAAGCCATTTACATGCAAAAGGCAACTCATTTACATTGGCACATGTAACTTTGTATTCACAAATACTGTCCTCAGGAATCTATCTCACTTTGTATTTGATATATAAAAGGAATACAGCACATTGGAATATTATCACTAGTGCCCCTAATTTTTTATTGCACCCCATGAGCATTGCCAGTCCATTTCCCTTCCCAGACTTTACCCTGATCAAAGTTGGACAATGTTAGGGTAGGAGTTTCTTTTGATTTACCTTTTAAGATGCAACTTCTGATTTTGGGATAAACAGCCAGGGACCCAGTCAGGCAGGCATCATTCCGCCAGGAAACCCCTCAATTCATGTGGCTAGTTTGGAACTTAATTCCCTTTCAGAGACTGGACCTCCGTCTATGGGCTGCACTGGCTTCCCTCTCTCAATGGCCCAGTCTCCCCTTCTGGGTGGAATCAGTCCTTTTTCTTTCCAATCTCCAATTCATTCCCCTTCTTAATCTTTGTAACCCAACCTAATGTTCCATAGTCCATCCTTCTGTCCTATGGGTATCCCATTATATTTCTGTCTAATCCCACCCAGGATTTATCACAAAGGAGTGGTTTGCTTTCCAAATGACCAAAAGAGCAGGGGGAACTTACTCTTTCTGAAGAGAAGCTAATTCTGTTTTTCTGCTCTAGTTGCTGACTCCTTTATGCTAACTTAAAACCCCTATTTTTAGTTTTCACACGTTGAGGCAAAAAGATGTATATGTTACATGATTGAATTCTGATTAATAATATGTGAGTGATTTCAGAAATGACGACATATAATTCTGTTACAAGCAACTGATAGAGCTTATTGTTATCTACACACTGTCCAGATATGGGGTCAATTGGATTTTTCATTGCCATACACTGCTAAATTTCATTTTTGCACATTTAAGGTGAGATTTTTGTTCATGTAAAGACATTGGGATTTCTTTGGAGTGTACTTGAAGCTGTTTCTCACATGAGGGCAGGACAGTACATCACTTAAACATTTGTTTTCCATATTACCACTGTTTGCAGTAAATGATCTTGGTTGTGCATACTTTCAATGATCTTTAACCTTGACTAATCCAAGTCAGATGGCAGATGCTGTGCATCTGAATGTCAGTGACCCCATCTGTTCACCTTTCATATTCTAATGGTTTCGAATTTTGAGTGTGTGTGAAGTAAAGCATAGGGCAGTTCTTTGAAAGAAGCAAGGCTTGATGCTATGTGTGCATTCCTGAAGACAATAGACAATGCTTATTCCTTGGAAATACACTAGAGGAGCATCTTTGTTGGTCTTTAAAGGCTATCTGGCTTGACCATAACCTATAATTATTTGCTATCCAGTTCCCGCTGTATTTGAAACATTTGTTCTCTTCAGTATGCCTACATGTGGGAATAGAACCTCAAATAAAATTAAATTCTGTTCTTTCACTCCAGCTCTTTTGAGTTTAATTTCCTCATTCATTAATGCAGACCTCTCTTTTCAATGTATATCACACGGCAAAACAAAATTCAATAGCATTCCCATTCCTATTCTTACACAATATAGTTTGAATGAATTACTACCATGGCATAATAAAGAAACACATGGTATATTAATTCTCACAATGACTGGAATGCACATTTTGCTGTAATGCATCACCTTTGCATATGCTATTTTTATTTTATTTTATTTGTATATGGTTTATTCAAACCTTTACAAAACATCAAAAAATCATTAAAAAAATGTTTTCACATTATACCAAAACATCTCTACCAACAATACGGACATAGTGGAGTTAGACATTATAGGAGAAGGAAAAAAGAGATATAAAAATATGATACTCCTTGTGCTCAAACATTGCATAAACACTTTCCACTGACAGGATAACACACTTTGCTCTGTGTTATTATAAATGCAAGCTTTAAATAAATCCAGATAGGGCCAAGCCCTCATGAGTGGGTGGTATGGATATTCAGGCATCTTTTCCATGCCCACTCCTCCTCAAACATAATGTTGTTGATTTTTAGAGGTTGAAGATATTTTACCCTAAGTGGGTGAAGGATCACACTTTCATTAACCAAATGTTTTAAGGACTCCTCATTGGCCAGGCAGAACCTGCATCTAGCAAGATCCGCAGAAATCACCCCTCTTCTGACCAAGATGTCTCTAGTGGGAAGGACATTCCATCTAGCTCTAAGGACAATACCTCGATATAATCTATCTTGAAGTTGTAAAATAACCTTCGTGGGAGATCCACGGGCTCTATGTTCATAATTCAAATGCACTAATGAAGAATAAGAATGAAATGTATCTACAGTTTCACACCAATCAAGATTGAATAATGCAAGCTTTACAGACATAGGATTACAAATCAAAGTCTCAGTTGACATTCCAATCTTTTCTAAAATGGCCTCTGATCGGTCCCTTAAAGAAATTAATGTGCTCGAGAGATCCAGGTTTCTATCTAATAGGTGATACAATGTGTTTGGCACTCCGGTTTTAATTTTTGAGTACTGAGATATACAGGCCCACTGTACCCGAGCCCACATTGATACAACACCCAATTCAAACCTAATTGCAGAGATTGGGATTGCATTCGGCATACCCAACAGTTTTCTCCAAATACGGCCCTCGATGCAATTCAATGTATCGCTCACTCTCTCAGGAAGCCATTCCAGGCCATAGATTAATTTAGGTATAATTTTCCTCTCATAGAATATCAGGGCAGGCTTCAGAGAACATTTACCAAACTTTCGATCAATCCTGACCACCTGTGCTTCTAACAATTTTGCCTTATGTAAAATAGGTTCGATTAAAGCCTTAGAGCCAGGGTAGGCAGAGATATTGAAACCCAAATATCGTACAGACTCCACCAATTTCAAAGGAGTCTCACCCAACTTACTAATATAGCCTGATGTCTTGACCCTCGCTTTTCTAAAGGACAGAATTCGAGTTTTAGAGGGATTAATTGTTAAACCATTGGTTTTAGCATATGGTTCAAAATTTCTCAGAGACCGCTGCAGCCCCACCTTGGTATTATCAAAGATCAACAGAGCATCAGCATATGCTAGCCAAATAATTTTTTCCTTGCCAATCTTGGGGGCCAGAAGTCCTTCTTTGGCAAGTAAAATGGCTACATCTGAAAAATATTGGTTGAAAAGCCAAGGTGCCAATGTGCAACCCTGTCTGACTCCCTGAAACGATCTAATTCTCCTTGAAAGATCTCCTTCTTGATTCAAACGAACCCGGACCCCAGAGTTCTCATAAACCCCACTGATTAGTCTCAGGAGCCCTACAGATAGGCCCATACCAGCCAGTTTTAGCCACAACCTGCCCCGGTCGACCCGGTCAAACGCGGCCGTCAGGTCAATTGAAGCCATATACGTGCAGCCACCCGCTGTTGACCATGCCGCCTCTTGTACACACTTCAGGGCAAGCCCATTGACATTGGCCGAGTGACCCCTTCTAAAACCTGTCTGGAATTGATCCAGCGGGTGACTCCTGAGAGCCCACTCCTCCAAGTGTGACAGCAGGAAAGAGGAGAAGATCTTGCAATCCCCATCGATTAAAGAAATCGGACGATTATTCGCCGGATCAGTCCCGCTACCACACTTGAAGAGTGGGACAATATGAGCTGTGTTGCAAGATACAGGGGTCACCCCTGAAGACAAAATGTCACTGAACTCCAGGCACAACTGGGCCTACAAATTAGGATTATCCTTGAAGGTGTTATTTGTTAGGCCGTTTGGGCCTGGAGCCTTTGCACGCTTACATCTGGCGATTAATTTTAAGATGGATTCTACCTCAACTTGTAGATCCCACCTGTCCTCTCTAGTCAGGTCCAAAACCAATGGTGGGTCCATAGAGGACTTCCCAAATCTACTCTCCAAGAATTCGACCCAATCTTTTTCAGAACTCGAGTTCGACTGGCAAGTTGTATAGTTTGTGTCCTGCCCATTAACCAAGTACCAAAATGCACTTGTATCTGCTGCAATTAGGGTTCCAAGCATCTTTTCAGAATCATTCTGAAGTATTACAGATTTAATAGACTTACAGTAGTTCTTATATGATTGCTTAAGTTTCCCAATTAGCTTTCTACGCACTGCCTCATCCTGATTAGTGCTCTGAATCTGATTCACTGTTCTTCGTAACATCTTTCTTGCAGATGCTACATTGGTATTATAACAGTGGGCATGCCTAACTTGGCCAAAACCATTTGTTCTCATTCCCAGACCCATTTTATCAGTCATTTGACCCACAAACGATTGGAACTCGACTGCATTAAAATTTAGGAGTTTCCAATCATAAGTTGAACGGCTCAATACGTGATGTATTTCAGAGTTCAAGGCACACATTTTTGGGTCAGTCCACTTAACATCATTACGCCCTACCTTGGCCATTAACTAATTTTTGCCAGTGTTTTCTAATGTTTAGAACCCAATTAAATTGTGCCTAAGAATGCAATGGTCGCTCCAATCATTTTTAAGTATTTCAAATGACAGACAAGAGTTCATAAGGGAAGTGTCTACAAAAATATAATCAATCAGAGAAGAACTATCCCCTCTGTGCTGAGTATGCCATTTACTAGAGTTCCCTGATTCAGTGCTTTTCCCCACCAGGGGGAAAAGACCCTTACCCCCCAGATTTGTTATCCATTTCTGACCAGCCACTTCCTTCGCTGAATTACTCCCACCAATCTCTTCCAATTCCCACAATCTGTGAGAATGAGCACAGTTGGCATTTAAATCTCCCATAGCTATGACCCTACCATCTGGGAGGGTTTCCAGTCACTCATCCAGCACCCGGCAGAGGCCATCTACAAATGGATCAACCAGTTCAATACCCTTATGCCAATAAATATTGAATAATAGTAGGTTGAGCGAACCATCCATTGACCTACAATTAACCCCCAATACACCAAAGGAAAGTTTGTAATTGCCACCCCACTGAGGCCAAGGGAGATATCTGCAGCAATCAAAAGGCCCCCCGATGTTCTCCCCCCGTCTAGCCGATTGAATAAAAACACTATATCCGTCCAGAGTGGGTGCTGAGGTTAACCATGTCTCTTTCAGACAAATACAATTAGCCTTTCTCAGGGTGTTCATACATACAGAATTAGAAAAAAGATGGATATTGCTCGAGTATTGCAAGATTTCAAACATAACGTTATGCTCTTCCAGTGATCACCCGAATATGCTATTCACATTGGAAAGACCCATGAGGAAATCCAAGTATGAACCTTTGCTTAAATGGCTTGCGGTATTCCCAGCAGAATTACATCAATGTTGAGCCTGCATTTCACATGTAGCCTGGTTCATTGTTGGAAATCAAAAGGTGCTTCAGTTCAAACATTACAGTTTGTCTTCCTCAAAACTGCATCCCAAATGAATAATATTTTGGGCTCAGGATTTCACACACAAAAGCGATATGATTTGCCAAGAAGGCTTGCGTACTCCACAGCACATATTCAAGATGGACATTAATGGACATATATTTCTGTGGGTTGCACAATGGCTGAAAGAAAATATGTCACTTTATATTGGTCTGGCTTTGAAACAAATGACTTCAAAAGTAATTTCCCAACATTTTGGGTGTGCTCTGTAGTTTGACAGGTGTCCCTTTTTAATATGACAGGAAACAATAGGCAGACATCCCTAATAAGCTCCAAAGTTGGGACATCTTATTTCTGCTCTTGCCAGGAAGTTCTTTCTTATTTCATTCATTTAAAGCCTTTTCTTTATTATCTATAAAATACACTACAATTAACAGCTAGCTTCCTAACCAGCCAATCTGTTTGAAATGTCAGTGACTCTGTTGCTATGCCATTTAATCTTATTTCTAGTACATGTACAATCAAATCTGTGGGTAGGTTGGTCTGAATTTTCACTAAACATTCTTATACTGCTTTAAGTACCTCTCCAATTGTAGAATCAATCAGCATGTCCCCAGGAGCATACATATTGAGCACAGGTAGACTTCTGTTAGCATTTCTGGTGAGAATAGAAATATATCCCACCAAGACATTAGTACTTCAGACACTTTTATGATATACTATGAATTCCAATCAAGGCACCACCGTTAGGTTGACCTTTTTCCTTGCTGAGCTTATTCATAGATTAATTGTTGCCGATCTAAAGTAGGGGATTCAACAGCCATGATTCCTTTGGGATTTACCAGCTCTGGACTTGCCGGAATCACCGGGCATTACAGCCCTGGAGCTCCGGTAATTCCGGAGCCGGTATTCAGTTACTCCCCATTCCCGTGGAGTAACGGGAATGGGGACCGTGGAAACACCGGCACCATCTCGTGATGGTGCCGGTGTTTGCGCGTCCGTCTGCGGGCGTTGCCGTTCCGCCCGCCAGGGCAGACCTAGCGGAAGGGAGGGCACCCACCCGCAGAACTCAGTGTATGCCGGTCCGGAAACAACAGTCGCGGCAAGCTTACGGGTACCGTTGTTTCCGGACTGGCATACTCTTAATGAGGCCCTATATTTTGTCCACTGTACTACAAACGAATATAGCCATAGGTTAGCTGAAATCCTAAATAACTGCTAAAGATAGGAATTTCAAACCTCCTGTCAATGCACCCCATTGTGCTTGAAACAAAGGAAGCAGCTTCTAACTAGCCCATGGAAGGACAGGTGAAGAGAACATTTTTAAAAGACAAGAGAAAATTCCAGAACAAGAGCAAAACCAAAAAAGCAGGTCACACAAGGGGTACAAGGAAAGGAATGAAAAAGAAGGTAACTACATAAATTGACAAAATATAAAGACAGGCGATGAAAAAAATTAACAAACTGAAGGAAATCATTTACAGGCATAGCCAAGAAAAGGAGAAATGAAGTAAAAATAAAAACTTGCGAGCAGATAAAATACCAAAAATGGCACCGTTCTAGCCAAATGGAGACAGGAAAGGAGTGAGGAAAACTGCAGAAACTGAAATGTTGTGAAAAGAAAATTACACCAAAAATCTGGGATGGATGGCCCATGCAGCATAAAGAATAAAATATGTTTGTAAAAGTATGAATGTAAAAAGGATGCTTCAATGTCCATGGTCCCATATATTCAATTGGCCAGCAGAATTCACACTACTTCTGAATGATTGCAAAATACTCACAGCTCTTTAGAGGGCATCAGTGTGGAACAAAGGTCCCTTATAACGTAAAAGTCAAGATCATCTCGGTGTGACGCATTTATAATTTGAAATATTTTCAGAGTTTCTTTCTTTGATTGTTTTCTTTCTTTCTCTTTCTTTCCTTCTTTCTCTTTATTCCTTTTTCTCTGCCTCTTTCTCTCTCTCTCTCTCTCTCACACTCTCTCTCTCTCTCTCTCTCTCTCTCACACACACTCTCTCTCTCTGATTCTATAAGTTGCAGGTGGCCTTCTGCCTGGGACATTGGAGCTGCATCCACCTTTCTCTGACGTGAACGGAGTGAGAGGGCCAGGCTCCTCCTATTACTGTAAAAGATGTTCCACAGATGCAAATGATTTTTATTGACACTGTGATCACATTCTAATGATGTCCTTTTATAGTTCTGGCTTCGGCCTCCAATGATTAATAACAGAAAACCAGGCTTCCAAAAAGTCTCATGAGTGCCCGGATGCTGATTGCCCTTTAAATGAGAAAATGAAAAATCATTGGATTGTTCATGTGGAAACGTCTGAGTCACAGGGGGATACGTCAATAAGAAACGTAAAGCTTCTTAATGCAATCCAAGTGTTTTTGGGGTTAATGGAGTGAAATTGTAGAACAGGGAAATGATGCTTACGTCTTTCTGCGGAGCCTCTTTATTTACACATCATTGGGCTCTGCAGCTTCTAATTCTTCACGCCAAGAGACCTTTTCTTAAAGTCACAAACATATTTTGACGGCACGGTTCTTTAGCCACACAGCACATATACTCTTCGCATCACACCACATCAGCAAACACGAAAATCTCACTTTTTTAAAATCTTTTTTAATAATGCTCAAGATTTTTTTTAAAAGCACGATCTGTGCAACGTTATTTTAACTGAATTGCAATGGGGGCAAATAGCTGCTAATTGCCATTTATAATGAGAACCATAACATAACTTTGAGCTCTGAAACTTAAAGTAACAGTTTTCCCATTGCAGACCATCAAAGATTTGTCTTTTTCTGAATACCATAGTGCTCTATTTTTGATCTCTTATTATCTTGCCCACTGTCGCAAAAGTCCTAGAAAGCATTGTGGGCACCTGTTGCATAGCACCCCTCCTGGGAGCATGGTAGCTCCCAGGATGTTGTAATGGGTCACGTGGAAGTAGCCACGTGACCAACTTAATATAAGATAGGAGCCGCTTCCGGCTCGTCAGTCAGACCAACCAAGACTCTGGTGTACTTATTGTTTGGCACCATGTTGGTGCTACACCGCGTGCTCTGGGCCCAAGGATGGGGCCCAGCACGAAGACAGTGCCCCTGCTGGGCAACGCCGCCCATGAACGATGCGGCAGCCCTGTGATCACGGCTGTTGTGGTGGCCCCGGCCTGGGTGCCCCCAGAGCCAGGGCCGCTGTGTGCTGGGTACCCCCAGCCACTTGTGTGGCTCCAGTGACCTGGAGCGATTGGGGTGACCCCCACTCCATTGTCTGCGGCGTTATCGCCGTCCCAGAAGGACTATGTCGGGTGTTCCCGACGTGTGTATGGGGCCTGTCCGGTGATCCGGAGCAGTCCTCCAACAATGGCATCGAGGAGAAGGGCCCCCGCGTTCCCCACAGTATGGTGAGGAGCTGCCCCCTGAGATGCCCCCACCGCACCGTCGGGGGGAAAGAAGTGATGCGGCGCGGCCAACCGGATGTCTCTGTCCATGGCATATGAGTTTTACGGTGAAAGCTAGGTTGCGTGGGGCGAGGGCTTTGGTGCGGAAGTGGGTGGCACTTGCAGCTGTTAATTGAGCAGGATTGTGACATGCATGTGATGGGGAGTTTTACATAAACTAGATTTGAACTACCGCCTGCTTCGTATTTACACTGGCGACGAGGATGGGACAGCATGAAAACAAAGCATAAAGCGGGTCAAATCATTTTTTTAAAAAAAGTTTCCTTTGTTGAAAATATGTTTTTATTGGAAGCATCAGAAAGGGATGCAGTGCGTCATCATCCTATCATACATAATTGAACATAAAGTGAAGCATATTCGCTTAATTAAGAGCTAATCGCATGTCCAGAAGTCAAACAACCAACCAAGTTAGGAGCAAAAACAAAACATTCAAATAAGAAGGTACATCACTAAGCTTCAGTAGCACAGCAATACTTCCCGTGCTTTTACGACACACTGTCCATGTGCTGTGGTATTCATATTCCCTCCTCGCACCCCCTGTCCCCCATTAAGTGGTTTAAGCAATAGGGCAGGCATCAGATTCCAAGAACAATCGCAGGGCGACTTGACGAGAAGGCAAAAAAGATAAAGGGCTTGAAAGAGGGTAGGGACCTCCCCTTCTGATAGCTACTGGATAGCATTAAGAGGGGCTCACTATTCCCCAATCTCTATGTCCTCAAGGCCATAGTCACTGATAATACAGATAACATCTCAGGCCTGTGCTAAAGCAGTGTGAACAGATACGTATTTAGGAAAGGGAAGCCACATCATATCCACATGAGTGTGGGCTTCCAGTAATATTGCTGTCAAGCTTTCCATATCGTATATTTCATGCGCCTTCCTAAGCCACTCTTTGTGTGTGGGCATCTGGTGCCTCCTCCAGTGGTGGGTCACACAAACGGGCGCCGCCAAGAACAAATTCCTTTGCATATGGGGCTGCACTGAGCATTCTTCACCACTCCTTGCGACCCCAAACAACACCAGCAACGGGTCCAGTGCCCTATCAATGTCATGAATGTTCAAGATCCATTCCAATACCTCCTTCCAGCAAATTCTCACCAATGGATATTCCCACCACATGTGCCAATAAGTACTACTTGGTCCACAATTTCTCCAACATAGGGGGCAAACAATGGGGTACATCTTTGAAAGCCTTACTGGGAGCAGGTGCCACCTGAACAATATCCTACCATTGTGCATCTTGTACTGAACTGCCATCGAGGGCAACCACATTGCCTTGTATATATACCTCCACACCTCCGTGTTGTCGGGGAGCTCAGATCCATCGACCATTGTGCCTGAGTTCCGGGTAAACCCAAGTGTCCTTGGATCAGTAGATTGAGATATACCTGCGATCCAGTGTGTGTGTTGAGGATTTGCTCAAACGGAGTCAGGGGACCCTACAGGGATTCACCCCAAAATACGTCCGTCATGACCCCCTTTAGCTGCAATTATTAGAAAGGAGCAATGGGGAATACACCCATTGCAATCAAAGGTCAGTTTTTGACAAAAAACTCCCCTCCCTCCACAACTGACCAGCCCGTACCAGTCCCGCCTCATAACAGATCTGAAATCTGGCAGGATCCACTATCTTATCCCTAATGTGGGGCGACCAGATGCAGCTAAGTGGAGAGGGCTACGAGGTGACCCCCACCATATCCCTAGACCCTTTACAAAGGTGCCACACCACCGCAAGAACCAGGTGCTCGTGGATCGTCCAAGGGGAGGCAGCGCAGAGGGATCCACAGCCATTCCCTTAACGTCATTGGGGTGAATAGAAGATTCTCCAGGGTGGCCCACTGTTTATCCCTGTTGTCCCGTACATGATCGACCAGTACCATGATCTGCAAGCCACTGTAAAATTCATAAAAGTCTGTGAAGCCCGCCCGCCATCCCCCCTGGAAAAAGCAAGTGTGGAGTATGCTAGCTGTGGCCTTTGACCCGCCCACAGGAAGCAGAGAAGGGCCCTTCTAAAATCTGGCGTGAAATGTAGCTGGTAGCACAACGGGTAAGTTCTGAAACAGAAGCCTTGGGAGGATATTAATTTTTATGGCGGTTCACCGGGCTGCCCAGGACAGCTTAGCCCCGACCATCTCAGGAGGTCTTTATTCATCACATCCCACAGGGGCGGGGGGAGTTAGCCCTGTACAGGTTAACTAAGTATGCAGTAATATAAACCCCCAGATACTTGAACTTCTCTTCCTAAATCTACAGGCCTAGCCTCTTTATGCTCCAAACGCAACTATGGAGGTACGCCAGAACATCGTCAGCATATAATGCAAGTTTGTACTCTGTGGCTCTCATTATCAAGCCTTGAATGGAAGCGTTTGAGCGTATGGCCACTGCCAACAGCTCGAGGTATAACGTGAAAATAAGTGGCGAAAATGGGCACCTGTGCCTTGTTCCACGACTTAAAGAGAAGTCATCAGAGGAGACTACATTCACAACCACTCTAGCGCTCACATGCTGATAAAGACCCATTGACCCCGTCACCCATCTAGGTCCCAGCCCCATCTTCACTAAGGTGGCTCGCATGAACTTCCATTCGACTCTATCGAACGCCTTTTCAGCGTCCACAGACAGAATGACTGCATCCTTCCATCCAGTGTCCGCCACTGCAATTAAGTCGAGGGTTTGGCGTATATTATCCATCCCCTGTCTGGCATGATATGATATGGCATTTATAATGCACCTATACACAAGTGTTTCAAGGCGCAACGAGGCAAGGGAGGGGAAACAGAGGGAAGACAGACAGCGATCCTACTAGGCCAGGTGACATTGAGATCACGCAAGTTTATGGGGGAGCGGAAGGGGAAAAGTGCAAGGGGACAGGGGGCGGCAGTACAGTATATAGGAAAACAGTAAATAAAGACAATGAATAAAAGTGCGGCCAGCTGGTGGAAAGTGCAAGGCTAAGAACAGACATATGGGGTCAAGTGCTAGTAGGGGCTGTAGGGATACAGAAACAGCCCCCAAGTGCAAGGGTTGCCAGGCTGCAGTGCAGGTGTGCAACCGGCGAGGAGGGGACCTGGGTCCGAGATCAGAGGGTAGTCAGGTAACCAGTGCAGTTTCAGATTCAGCCAGGAGATCAGCAGGGGAGAAGAGGAGAGAAAGCAGAAGCAAAGAGGAAGGTCTTGAGGTGCTTCCGGAACCGGAGATGGTTCTCCTCAAGTTTTAGAGAGGCTGGGAGGCTGTTCCAGAGGGAGGCCCCAGCAGAAGAAAGAGATCTACCACCAACTCGCTCCTTGGAGAAGCGACTGACCCTGAGGGAGCTGGAGGCGGATGAGCGAAGAGCTCGAGAGGGAATATATTTAGGAAGAGAGAGTTGTAGGTATTGAGGTCCCAGGCCCCAGTAGGGCTTGTGGACAATTCAGAGGGTTTTGAACGTAATCCTCACTGCCATTGGGAGCCAGTGAAGAGATTTCAGTCCTGGAGAGATACGCTCTCTGGGCTTGAGGCCAAGAACAAGTCTTGCAGTCCTGTTTTGGGTGAGTTGCAGAGGGCGGAGAGTGGAGGCAGGCAGATGTAGAAAACGGCTGTTGCAGTAGTACAGCCTAGAGAGAACCAGAGATCTGGAGACTGTGAGCTTCTGGGGTAAGGAGAGGAAAGGAAGAATACTTCTGAGGAGGTACAGCTGGTAGTGTGACTTCTTCCATGTGTTACGTCTGGCCTTGACAAAACTGACCTAATCATTATATATTGGGGTGGGGAAAACTCGGCTCAACCTACCCGTGGGAACATTAGCGTAGACCTTTGCATCCGTTTTAATGAGAGATATGGGTCTATGCGACTCGCATTCTAATGTGTCCTTTCCCTCCTTGGGGATAACCACTATCCAGACCTGTATGAAAGATGACGGGGCAGCCGCTCCATCTAACATGCTTTCTAATTTATATATTCATTTCTACTAACACACCAAATACCCGAAGGCCTCAAGGTGCACACAAAATATGAAAGACATAAAAGTACAGATGCAGGGCCTAGTAAAAGGAGGCAGAGCCGATAGATCTAGCCAAAGAAGTGTGTTTGAGCGCTTTCATAAAGCAAGACAAGTAAGTAATGGATCGTATTTTGATTGGAAGAACATTCCATTCCTTGGATGCATGCACTGAGAAACTGCATCTACCAAATTTAAACAGTTTGAAACGTGACTGTTTGAATGTATTCAAGTCTCCCGATCGTAAGGCACGAGCAGGTGTATCAGGTGTCAATTGTTTCGTTAAATAGAGAGGGGCAGTGGATTACCAACATTTGTGAGACAGTGTGAGAATTTTGAGAGATCCTGCGCACCACAGGCAACCACTGTAGCTTTTTCTTGGCCTCAGAGACATGACCATGTTTTCACAGCCCGAAGACGTGGAAAACTGCTCTGTTCTGAACCAACTGCAAGGACTGGATTTTTGACTTTGTAGCCCCTGCCAGGAGACTATTGCAGTAATAGAGTCTCGAATTGACAAGGGCCGATGCCAAAGTAGATCTGTTCTCAATAGAGATATAAGGCCTGATTTGGTTAAGGAGGTTGATCACGTAACCACTGGAGATCCTAATATGGGATACATGATCTTTCATATTAAGCTCTGCATCAGCGTGGACACCCATAGTTCTAACACTGGTGGACACCGGGAACTGGCTATTAGCAATAGTAAAATTCTTTTCTTTAAAAAAAACTTTTATTTAACTTGCACAGTTTGTCACATTACAATATTTGCATTGTTTCATAAACATTACATTTATTGGCATTGTAAAACATTGACAGAGCATAAAGTATTCAGTTGTCAAGGCGTCCATGATCATTCTCATTTTCGCTTTTGTCAATAAGATACTGTCTGAACCTGCCCCAAATATCTTAGGGGTGACATGTCACTGGCAATAGGCTGGAATATATCTCTTTGTTATCGTTAGCCCACAACATATCCCTCATCCAGTCTCTCAGTACTGGAGGCTTCCTGTTCTTCCATCACATCAATATCACTCGCCTGGCTAATAAAAGGCCCAAATTTACGAATTTACGCAAAGTTGGGTTAATTCTAGAGACCACTCCCAAAACACATTTCCCTAGATCCCAGCTTATAGGGGTCTCAGACACCTCATCTAGTGCCTCACATACTACTGTCCAGTATCCGGTTAACCTCGCACAGGACCACAGCATGTGGAGAATAACCGCCTCCTCACACCCGCATCTTGGGCATTTCCCTGTGATCATTGCATACATGCTTTTGAGTCGGGCCGGCATGAAATGAGCCCTGTTCAGTATTTTAAAGTGTATTAGGCGGTATCTAGAATTATAAGATATGTTTTTGGTAAGGCCACACAGTCGCTCCCACTGAGCTTCATCAGTGGTGGTGTCCACGTCTCGTTCCCATTCTTCCTTGACGTGCAGAGTTTGGGCGTTCCTGGCTATTAGTTTGATTTTGTATAGTGTAGCAGCTGATTTCTTGTCCGCACCTGAGGAGAGTACATAACTCAAACTGGGGTGTGATGGGGGTTCTTCCTGGAAGCATTCCCATGTGTTGGCAATAGCCTAGCTTAGCCTAAGGTATTGCAATTTCTGCGTTGGTTTATCATCTATGGTCAGTTTGATTATGTCCCAGCTAATAAATAGCCTATCGGTAAGCAGATCCCCAAATCGGACTATACCTTTGTTTCCCCATTGTGCGGCCAGTGTTGTGTCTCGGGTTGGGGGAATGATAATGGGGCGTCCCATAAAGGCATGCCAGGGCTGTACAACACAGCGTTTCTGAGGCTTTCTGTTGGTCTGGACCACGCTCTGCATGTGGTGCGCGCGGGGTCCATATAGTTGTCACTTCTGCACACCCCGGCAGCTATTTTATGCGCAAGGGTTATTGGACCCACATTGTGGGTTTCAGTCCTCTTGTGACGTGCCTCAGGCCCATCTTCTTTCCAATATGTTGCACAGTAGGCCTGTGCTGCTAGTAAATAAAGCTCAAAATCGGGGGCGGCTAGTCCCCCCTGCTCGGGAGGCCTAGTAAGTCATTTCCAGCTGACCCTAGGTTGCCCTTTCCATATGAAGCAATAGTAAAATTCTTGTACGAGGCATCAAGTTTGTTTAACCTGTGACTGGTTGCTACAATAAGAGGTTCAGTCTTGCTATCGTTAAGAGCAAGTGAATTTGTAATCATCCAGGACTGGATTGCTGAGTAGACTTCATTAAATGTCTCAGAGTCCAATTTGTAGTCCCCAGAGAGTTTAAAGACCACCTGGGTGTCGTCAGCGTAGTTTGTATAACGGACACCCAGACGATCAAGCAAATCCAGTAATGATCTGATGTAAATGTTGAATAGTGCTGGCGAAATACAGGATCTCTGAGGCACTCCGGCATGAAGAGTGTCGGAAATGGACTGAACCGCATCCATGGCCACTCTTGATACTCGTGGACCAAGGAAAGATGCCACCCAGTCTGCCGCCCCCTGGGTGCAGCTGGCCAAACTCTTCAACCTGTTGACTAGGATGGAATGGTCGACCAGGTCAAAAGTTGCCACCAGGGGTCCAGCATTTAAGCCACTCCCTTTCATAAGTTCTTTTCTCAGACCTAGATTTTAGCATGGTTTTATTAAACCAAGCCTTCTTTTTAGTTTCAGGTTTCAGCGGTTTAATTTTTTCAGGAGCAAGCACCTATATAGCTTCATTAGTGACTTGTGTCAGATGGGTCACCGATGAGCTAACATCTGTAAAAGAGTCAGGGTGCAGGAGTTTAGGTTTTACAATTTCCATAAATTTGGTTGCTGAACATTCCGAAGATGATGAGATTTTACAAAGGTTCTTGTAGCCGCAATCAGTTGGGTGGGGGCCATAGGCCAAGTTGTAAAACAGATTAATGAATGGTCAGACCAAGGGCATGGTAGGTAAGTGATGTTGGAGACTTTTATTCCATGTGTAAGAACCCAGTCGATGGTATGACCATTATCATGGGTCGGTTCTTCAATCCATTGAGTATAGTTATTAGTGTTCAGTGCAGAATAAAGAGATTTGGCAAATGCATGATTTTTATCCTCGGCTCAATTGTTGAAATCGCCAAAGATAACAATAGTAGATGCGGTTTTTGTAATACTATTAACGAGAGCAAGAAACTGTTCTTCAAACAGAGGCATATCTTTAGGTGGTCTATAAATAGTGAGAATTGCCACAGAGGTATTATTATCTGTTTTAACCTTCACAAGTAAACTCTTATACCCTTCAATCTCCAGATGAGTAACCATATGACAATCAAGATGTTTTTGTGTGAGGAGTGCGACCTCCCGCCCCTATTGCCAATACGATCAGCCCTAAAGATATTAAAGGTTGGGGGAACAGAATTAGAGGCTGCCATATTAGTTGATTCATTGAGCCAGGTCTCTGTAATGCCCATTATATCACTGTTCGAGTTATTAAAGTAGTCCTCCACCTCAACACCGTATTTGACAAGAGAGTGGGTGTTCAGAAGACCCATTTTAAGATTGGACATAGGTGGGCAGAGAGGCATGGTATTATAGAGTGAGTTATTAGATGGGCCACATTCAATATAGTTACGGGCGTCAATTGGTCGTTCACCGAAATTGTGGATCCCTGAGGCATTATTTGGACTGAAGAATGACCAAAACAATATTAAGTACATGCAATTCAAGTGTGCATTTGCTATCATTTCTGTACCGGGACCTTAAAACTACATTATTCCGTGCGTAGTGACTCAGTCTGTGATTGATGACTCCAGATCACTTAAATGGATTATCACCCAAGCTACAAGGATTTATGACATACAAAATCTAACAGCTCCCAAAAACAAAGAAAAGAACCTCAAACCTACCGCTGCACCAGCCGCCTTTAAGATAGCGAGGTAGAGAGCACTCCTCTGTAATAATGGAGATGAGAGTTGCACAGGTCTGGCCATGCCTCCACCCGTGCCCCCGAGCACCAACAAAGGTACAAGCTGAGAAACGTTCAGTAAAACACTAGTGCTCACGCAGACGCCATTAGAATATGTTGTGCAACACAAGTAGGGTGAAAAGTAGTTTACATTCACATAAGTAGGAGGGTTGTAGAATATCCAGATATGGTTACACAAGTAGCATAGAGATGGGCAGGTAGGGGGAGGTTGCAGGTTGCAGCATACATGGGCAGGGAATAATGAATTGCGGCATGCATGCTAGACACGAAGAACATCAAATGGTGGAGAATTAACAGAAGTACCTCCATTACTCAGACCAAACCCAGGCAGCAATTCTGAAATGCTGCAGCCTGACATAACATTTCTTAACACAAGATTATAGGCCTCACGAAGCTCAGACGATCCCCAAGCACCAAGGTCAGTACGCCAAGGGGAGTTCTGCTTAGAAGCTAAATCAGCACCCGATAACGTTTCCCAGGGCACACAGCATACAATTATTAAAGTGAATTAGTTTAAGTTGGTAGAATTGAGGTATAGATATATCCTTGAATGCCAGGTGCAAGTAGCCACCATGCCAATTGATCTCATAGCGAATGATACACAGCACCCGAGTGGCTGCCGAAGGAAAGCCTACACATGTTAGGACAGCAAATAATCCAATAAATAGATGAAATCGAGCTCCAAAAAGTGTTCCTCTACCACGTGATCCAAACAATGGTAATGTATTCCAGGCCCAATTAGATAGTGCACCTGCCACTTCCTTAATACATCCAGACACAGAGACGACATGCCAAGGCTATGAAAAGACTGGCAGATAAGGCCTCAAGCCTGGGAACGGGAACAGAGTAACTTCTTTAAACTGGATCATAGCGGTTCTCCCATCTCTCCTTTCTCACCATGTATCTTGAACCAGCATGAAAGTGCTGAGGCCAGATGTGCACATTACTGACCAATCAAACCCTATTCTTGTTATCGACTAGTGTAGAATGCCAACCAATAGCATGTTAGATTGAAACATATCATTTGTAGAAGGTGAACCTGGGAGGAGTTATTAGTTGTGGATAGCCAATAGTAACAGTTTCACTTATAGATAACTATATGTTCGATACTCTAGCAACCAATTGAGTGAGATAGTAGATGTTTTTAATGATGATTACAATCTATTACATCAGCTATGACAATTTCCTTGCTTAAAAACTTGTTGTTCCTAATGCCATTTTGAGATTGTCTTTTGTGCGCTCTCGCAGCAGAAGCTGGGTTTTCTCATGTTCTTGGAGTTACTCCGTTTTTGAGTTTTTTTCTATTTCTGGTTTATTTGGGCTTATCTGAACATTTGGAGGCACTGCTGAGATACCCAGTGTCTGGTTGTGGGTCGAGGACTCTTCACCGTGGCTCCCTTGGACAGCACAGTCCGCCTGCAGGGAGCGGTTCGAGTGCGCACCTAACAAAGTGGTTGGCAGGAACCCAGTTTCAGCAAAAGTCCTACCCGGTGTCGCAAGCCTCACGATTGGCACAGAGGGAGAATCAGGCAAATAGAGGAGGCTCGATGCCAATGGACTGTGGAAATCGTAGGATGTGAGTATATCCATGCACGAAAATAGCTGTGGGGGAGGGTATAGTTTGTTGTTGATGTTATTTAAGTTGAAAAAAGAGTTTTGAAGAAAGAAAAAAGAAACTTCTGACAGTAGTTGAGGAAGACCGTGCAGTAGGGCTTAAAGCCCAGGCTCCTTCGGGGTCAGTAAAAGAGATAAGAAGAGGAGATACCCTGTATAAATGGAATACAGCTGTGTAGAATAGATTTTATTTGATGTTGATTGTGTCGATATTCTTTGGTATATAGTAGGACGGTAGAGGTATTTTGTGTGTTGGTAGAGTAGCAGTTAGGATTGTAGGGAGGTAAGTATGGAATAGATTGAGATTGTGTATTTTTGGTGCGAGTTAGGGAGAACATTGTGTTAATATTGTAAAGCATTGTCAGGGAGGGGGTGAGGAAAGGGAAAAGAACGGTGAACATCTATTGAAAAGGCAATTGTCAAATTCTATTGGTAAATTGAGTTTTATATTAATAAAATGGCAGACACTCCCAATTTTCATTTGTGTAAGTCGCTTCCCCAGTATAAGCAAAGGATGCTTAGCTATCATGTACAATGAGTCAAAGACATGGCTGGCAAAATGGTCCACACATGGCGTCAAGGAGGGACACACTCGAAGCATCTCATGCAACATATGCACAGATATTTACACACCACAGATAAGGGAAAGAAATTACAGACCAGACTAAATAGGCTCAATTAATGAAAGATGTTTGAGGAGGAGGAGCAGATTAAAAAATAAAGTTTAGGTAGAAGAGACGATGAAGGGTGCATGTAGCCACAGCACCAACTCCGCCTCAACCATGCGCTCCGTTTCTTGACTGTCCCAGGATTATATCCGTTGCAAGCTGCTACAGGTTACAGTAATCCCCGGTATCTGCCACCCAGAGGTGGAAGGTAATAATAAGGAAAAGGAAAAAGAAGGTGGCACAAAAAGCACATTAGTAACATGAGTAGAAGATGATAAATGGGAAGTTTAGAGGTACAGCTAAAGGAGGCGAAAGACGACTGTAAAAGGGTGAAAAGCATAAAGGGAGGAGAACAGGGAGCAGCAGTCACACCAGCCAAATTGGTGGGAGGACAGATATTCAAAATAGATGAAAAGAGAGAAGGCGAGAAGAGTACAGGAGGTAAGTGAATGCTAGCATCAGTAGAAGGTCAGTAGAAGGGAGACAGAGCACATAGAAGGAGAAGAGAGCATGTAAGAGGCCACTGACAGCGTCAGCAGAAACATAATAGATGAGATAGAAAGAGGAGTGTATGTGAGGGAAGGTTTTGGAAGGGTCAGCAACAAAATATTGGAAGAGGCTGAGTGAGAGGAAGGTGAGTGGGAAGATGAGTGGGAGGAAGATGAGGCAATACAAGCTACGCCTGAAACACCAGAGTATCCACTAATAGAGCAGCGAGTCCCATCACTCCCAGAGCTTCTCCCAATAAATTTAGGAATGAAAACACCATATGTGAAGAGATTAAGAAATTTGCCAGGCCATAGAGCAAGCTGCATGGTGTTAATATGGAAAGGGGACGAAGGGTAAGGTTGAGCCTGTACGTAAGGCAGGGGCGCTACAGTTACCGTTGCTCCAAAAAGGGAGGGAGATGGCTCAGTATATACTGTGGCATGGGAACAATACAGAACACGGAACTGGAGATGCATTCGAGTTGTTTGTGGAGTCAAGAAGGTGGTGCAATGTTTAAAAGAAGGAAGCATCAAGTTGGAAGGAGATTTTCTTCACTCGACGCGGGTCCGGAAGTAGTAGTAGAAGCCAAACTCTCATCCGGGTAGTCGTGCATGGAGACGCCAGACGAGAGCACAGAAATCTCATTAGCTCAGGCTGGGAGCTTGGAGAGTGGAGAGCGAGGCGGAACCACGGAACGGAGAGAAGGGAAGGCAGAGGCTGGCCAGGAAATGCATCCCTGAAGTCACCAGAGATGCTGAACTGGGTCGGGAGGCAGTGGAGAAGCTTCACGCCGGCAAGAGAAGCCAGAGGGTCGGGCAAACACCCTTCTGCTGCAAAGCAGAGCAGCTCACACCGCGACTAGAAGCCAAACACGAAGAAGGACCCGAGAGAAAGAGCGGGGAAGCCCGGGGAGCCATCGCAATGCCAGTGATGGAGGGTTTGGATACCAGTTTGTGCTCTGGGAACATATTACTCACCAAAAGTGTGAAACAAAACCTCATGGTTTGCCTACTAAATGTTATGAATAATCCCAGTGCTTGTGGAAGTTAATGGACAAGTGCACTGAAGTAAATAACAGTGAAGGGCTATACGAAAGAGAGGAAGAGGCAAAACCCTTTAATGGTGATGAAGATTGTGAAAGGCCTGGCAGCAGAGTAAACCAGGCAGTGCGATTCCGATTCTCAGACACACACCCAAAAATAGAGAGCATTGAAAAGTCCTGGCAGGAGAGTATTCCAGGCAAGCCTAAGAGAAGTCGGAAAACCAAGGGAAGGACACCATATATCTTGGGATGGAAAGGTGAATAAAGTGTGGAAAGAACCCCATGAGTGCGTGGGATCCAGGGGCAAGGAGCCATACCCCCTGGACTGTTTAAAACATATGCTGGGAAAAGAGCTGTGATTTTGAGCTGGGAAGAAGATGAGAAACGAAGTGGAAGGGAAGCTCCCTCCTGAGGATTGTGGAACTTTGCAGAACTTTGATCGTTTGTTTATTTGTACACCTTCTTTGGAACTTTGTGATGGACTATTGGAAAAGCTGTAGATGGCGAACTGAAAGAATTGACCCCTTTGCACATTTCTTTGAGTATATCTTGTAAGGGCTGGGATACGATTTTGGACGCAGGATGGATATCCTTTTATTTTTGGACATTCTGACACTGATATCCTTTAGTTTAGTTGAGGCTGGGAAACTCCTCATAGTGATAGGGCGAGATAGGTCTTTCTCCAACCCTTCTTTTTTAAAAATAAAAGTCTATAGCATTCATCACAATGCCTCAAGGAGGATGGTGGTCTGTTCAATAAATTTACCAGAGGTGCGACTGTAGTAATGGAGATGAGAGTTATACTAGGTCTGGCCACAGCTCCACCCATTTCAGAACGCCACTGAAGGTACAAGCTAAGAAATGTTCAGTAAAACACTAGTGGTCACGCAGACGTCATTAAGTGTAGAATTGGTTGTGCCACACAAGTAGGACACAAAGTAGTTAGCATCCACATAAGTAGGAGCATTGCAGAATACCCAGATAGGGATACACAAGTAGTATAGAGATGGGCAGGGGAAGGTTGAAGGTTGCAGCTACCACCTGCAGGGAATAATAATGGCGGCATGCGTGCAAGACTCGAAGAACACTAACATGGCAGAGAATGAATAGAAACACTGCCAATACTCAGGCCGAACTCTGCAAGGCCTCAATTAGATAGTGCATCTGCCACTTTACTAAATTCAGGCACAGAGACGGCATGCCAAGGCCACAAACAGACTGGCAGATAAGGCCTCGAGTCTGGCAATGAGTAGGGAACTTCTTTAAACTGCATCATAGCGGTTCCCCCATCTCACCTTCCTCACCACATATCTTGGCAGTGCATGAAAGTGCAGAGGCCAGATGAACGCATAACTGGACAATCAGTTCTCCTTTTTGACTAGTGTAGTAGAATGCCAACCAATAGCATGTTAGATTGAAATGTATAAATTGTAGAAGCTTGAATTTAGGAGGAATTATTAGTTGTATAAGAACCAATAGCAACAGGTTCACTTAGAGATAACTATATGGTCTATAATCTATAAACCATTTTAGCAAAAGAGTAGAAGTTTTCTTATGATGGTTACTAACTATGACATCAGCTATGACAATTTATTTGTTTAAAAACGTGTTGTTCCTAATGTTGTTCCTAATGCCATTTTGAGATTGTCTTTTATACGCTCTTCCAGTAGCCATTTGTATTGAAATAAAGCAGGGGTTTCTCATGCACTTGGAGTGACTCTGTTATTGAGTTTCTTTCTCTTTATGGTATATTTGGACCTATCTATTTGTGCCAGATCCTAGCTCACCATGAATGAAAACTAAATCATGCTGATCCTGGGCTTTGCCCACTCTCCATTGACTACTTTTCCTTCATCTAATCCTACTATGTAAATTACTGCTGATCCCATTATGTATATTTCCTGTATCACATAGTAACCATCTGTAAATTGTATAATCTATGTGCGTAATTGTATATTCCACTGATTGGTTTGCCTGTAACTGTAAATAATGTAAGGAATGTATATTCATATGTACCAAAGAAATGTGCCCAGTTGCCTCAGAGCTTGGTGCGCTACATAAATAAAATACAATATACAGTATACAATCTTATCACCTCTGTTGGATTTAAAGACAGGGGGAACCAAAGATTTGCTCCTTTACTTTTAAAGATACTACCAGGCAGAAAAGACCCTCTGTTCAAAGTAATCCAAATATTCTGCCGCCTGCAATTCAAGATACCTATCCAGCAAGACTTACATTGGGCTTTCCAGGGCTACTAATATATTCATCCACGAGGGAGATGTAATCTGGTCAGGATCAGTTTTCCAGGGGAATCCAGGAATCCAGACCAGTATTCCGACCAGGGAAAGAAACCATAGACCCATTTGCCAACACAACTGTCATCCCCCACCACCTTGTAGGTTTCAGGACGTACAGCAACAGTTATAAGAATTATCAGAATTATCCTAGAAGAGGGCATTATGTTCCAAGGGAGGGACAGAGATTTGACCAACATCCAACCTGCCGTGAAGAGGGCATAGAAAGGATTTCTGCAGATGAATAACAGGTAAAACAATTCACTGAGATCATTGGTCAAATGATGAAATCCTTACAGGGAAATCATGATTCTAATGCTCACAAAAATATTATCCAAGGTATCCATTACCCTCTACATGCTCTACATCACCAAAGACTGGCACAAGGGACGGGCACCACCACAACGCACCAGCCAGAATGAACCAAAACCAATCAACGGTTTTGGTTTGAGCTGTCTTGGCAGGATAGCTCAGGGGCAACACGCTCACCTTGGAAGCAAGATGACTCGGAGCAACACAGGTTTGATCCCCGGGTCCGCGCTTAGAAACCTCTCGGTATTAAGCGCGTTATAAATAAACAATTATATCATATCAAATCAACCCTGCCATCAACGTGATCAGCCTACTCGATAAATAGACAGAGCACCAAAGCACTCCAACTCCCAACAGGCACAACCAGGAGATAATCACCAGCAATGGAAACACAACCGACAACACTCCAAACTGATCCAACAATGCAAACAGCAACCCAAAAGGGAAATCAAGCAAAATACACTGCAGCTTGTCAACGTTAGATCCATGGCAAAACACTTAATAGAAATCCATGACTGTCTAAGTGAAGGAGGCACAGATGTGCTCTTTCTTACAGAAACCTTGTTATCGGACAACTACAAAACCATTGCGAATGAAGCCATACTGGACAACTTTAAATTAATACACGCCAACAGAGAAAACTCAAAGAGGAGGCGGAATCGCAATCATACACAAAGAACACGAGCATCTCAATTGTCCCCAACTGATGTAGAAGACTGTGAATCCATCCTAATCAAGATTCACCTCAATGACCAAACCAGCACAGTATTCCTCTGGATCTACCAACCACCATCTTACATCCCTAACTTTGCAACAAAATTAGCTGACACTGCTGCCTATTTATCAACCTAACACGACAACCTAGTCATACTGGGAGGCTTCAACATCTGATTCGAAAAAAGAAAACCAAACCACAGCAAACTCACTCTCCGCACTCCTGGAAACATTGCATTTCAAGCAAATAGTAAATGGATCCACCCACAACGCCGGAGACACCTTAGATGCAATTTTCTGCAGGGAAGGACTATGCACATTTGCACCGCCTACACCAATGGTATGGAGTGACTATTACCTGATACCATTCTCCATCACACTCCAAACCCGGAAGTACTCCATGCCGAAAGTCTGTGATTTCACTGAATCCATTTCACCTAATGGAAAAATCTTCCCATTTTATTTTCTTTGATTTGTTTTTTTATTATGCGGGGAAGACCCACCGCTATCCCCACTTCCCTCTATCTTATCCTATCCTCTTACTGCGCCCCATCTATGTTTAAAAATGTACCTGCTTACCTAACCAATTCGAAGAAAAAAAACCAAAGATTTCTGAGTTGGTGAAATTGGATTCAGTGAGATCTACGGTATCGCTCCATGCCTGCAAGAAAACAAACTGGAAGAACCTAGACCTGGAAGCCTTAACAAACCTACTAGACTAGACCCTTCCAAGCAAAACAGAACCCATCAAAAAACAACCATAGACGCAGCAGAAAACAAAGTCAACACCTGGATCACCAAGGCCCTAGACCACCTGGCAGCAGCCATTCAAAGCCACACCAAAAAAAACTGTCATTAAAATGGTTCACAGAACTGAAAGAACTAAAAGAAAACAACCACAAAATGGAAATAAAATGGAGAGAACAATACAACCGACAAGACAAAATAAAATACCAAAGACAGCTCAGACTACATAAATCAACAGTCCTTGTAGCAAAAAAAATACCATTACGCCACAAGAATAGAATTGGCAATAAATTGTGAGAAACCTGATAGTATTCTTCCACATACTGCCTCAGGATATTCCATTGAGGTGGCCCGGGAAGGGCCATCGCTTTTCGATCCCCACCCTGGGGGTGGACAAGCGAGGGAGGATGACCTGAGTGGAAGGTGACAGAGATTGGGAGGAGGAAACCCAAAGGCGAGACATGTTATTTACCCAATCCTGAAAAACCCTACGCTACTCTCCCTCAGCTTTTGTGAGATGTTTACAATCTCACATCATCTCCCACTCCTAATGTCCAACAAATACTGAGACGAGGAGGAGGCCACTAAGATCAATAACGATTACCCATAGGAATAACATGGGGAAAGTAAGGGTAACCTACTTCGGAGAAAACCACTGTCCCACTAATAGAGTCAGTTATTTGTAGATACCCATTCACATCTGACTACACTTGACTGTGTGTACAGCTATAAAAGGTGTGGTCATTCACAGAGAATTGAACGAGCGGGGATGCAGTCCAGACAGGTGGAGCCCAGGAGCAGACAGAGAGAAGCAGGAGCTGCAGGCAGGAGGAAGATGGCTTGCAGAGACGCTGGCCTGGTGTGTGTGGCCTACAGCATGGCAAGGGAGCGTGCCTCAGGAAGCTGAAGCGCTGCCTGGCTCAATCCAGCAAAGTGCTCTTTCCCTTGGGGCCAGTGTCAACCCCAAGGGTGCCTGGGGACAGGGGGTCAGACTCTGACCTCAACCCTGCATTGCCTGGAGGAACCGCCTCTCAACGGGACGCTGCCCGGTGAGTTTCATGGGGAATGTGAGAAACTCAGGAGAGTGCGTTTAAATGAGCCAGAGCTGGAGAAAGGCACGGACAGGAAAAGCGGCACGGAAAGTGTGAAAGTTCAAAGCAGGAAGTGAAAAGGCTGAAAGTGCAGTAAAGAGCAAGAGCGAGGCAGGAGGTATAAAAGCTGAAAGCACGGCTAAAAGCAGGTGCGAAGTAGAAAGCAGGAAAGGCTAAGAGCATTGCAGAAAGCAAAAGAAAAGCAGTAAGGAAAGCAGATTGGAGCGAAAGACAAAGAAAAGACGATGGAAAATGGAAAGAAGCAGAAAGTGGCCTGTAGCGAGAGAAGGGCATGCTAATGAAAGTGCAATTGTGCACGTTAGGGAAAGCAGATGAAAAGGCAAGGAAAAGTGCCAGGAGCATGCTAAAGAAAGTGTAAGTGTGCACAGAAAGGAAAACAGATGAAATGCAAAGAAAGGTGCCAGGGGAACGCTAAAGAGGGTGCAAGTGCGCAAGGAAAATAAAGCAGAGGAAAGGGCAAAGAAAGGTGCCAGGGGGACGCTTAAGAGGGTGCAAGTGTGCAGGGAAAGGAATGCAGATAATGCAAGTGTGCCCGGAAAGAAAAGCAGAAGAAAATGGGTGCCGAAGCATCTGAAGGAAACGAAAAGATATTTAAAAAAAAAGTGTAAGCAAGAAAATAAAGAGATGGGCAAAATGGTCAGAGTGGTCACGCCTAGGAAAAGCAAAGAGCCTGGTGTTTTCGAAAGCCTCTTATTCTACCCCATGATAGTATGGTTATGTGGAAAAGATGTATTAATCTGAAAAGGTACATCCTGACCGACGGAATTTTGTGGATTGAAGGGGCCTAAACATGTGGAAGAGCACCCAGAGAAACTCATGAAAGAACTGCTTTAAATTATATGTTTTGTTTGAAAGCTGGAAGAGTCCTAAGGCTTCGAGGAAAGGAACCCTGAGAGGCCTATCAAAGAAAGCATCCTGATAACAGAGACTTTGGGCCTCATTAGGAGGTCAGCGTTAACCCAGCGGTTTGCCTCCAACCTCGAAAGACTGACTCCGCTGCCTGACTTCCTGGTGCAACTGGGACATTACAAGTCCCGGCAGAGCGTGAAGTCAGGCGGGGGATTTGTTAAGTCCCCACTTGGAAGAACCGGCACTGTTGCTGGTACTGGTGCTTCCGTGAAAAGTATGCCTGCTGGGGCCATTGCTCCCAGCACGTCAGACCCTGTTGGGCGCAACCGCCCCTGCAGGCTGACTCGTAGTGTGGCGGGCCGGAAACAATGGTGCCGGTGAGCTTACCGGCACCCTTGTTTCAAGGACAACCACACTTGGAATGAGGCCCTTTGTGTTTAAAGGCTGAAAGGGGCCTGAGCTTTGGGAAGGGAACCATAAGCGGCCTAGCCAAATCAGAGACTTAGTTTTTGTTGTACTGTTGAAAGGATTTGAAGCGTGGGGAAGGGAACCCTGACAAGCTTACAAAAGGAACTATGTTACAATTTTTCATGGTGTTTTGAAACTTGATTAAGCTGAAGCTTGGGGAAGGAAACCCAAAGGAACTCAAAGACGCTGAAGGTAGTTGGAATAACTGCAGGGGACCTGTGGAGACGAATAACTTTGTGGATTGAATGGGTTTGTGTGACATTGACCAAGCAGCCCCTGGTAAGAAGACCACCATAAACCAACTCTGGTTTCCATTTTGTTGAACCACTATTTTTCTTATTTTGAAACAACTTCCTATCACATTTTTGTACAGAGTGAGGGCAAGCAATGATGCCGCCAATGGGGCACTGACTGTGGCTGCCGATGAAATCAGCACCCTCCACGAGAAGATGACAAAAGAGACACACAATACCATATCTGATAGTTGGCTAGACTCATTGTTCGCCTTGGTGCCCGAGTGACTGGCTGTGATCTTGTCATGGCCACTTGCCCAGGATCACAGGAGCGGCACCATCAAGTGGAGGGAGCAGGGGGCATCATGGTTTACGCACGTCTCTTTGGGACGTTTATAAATGGAGGGCCTGGTTGGATGCAGTCCTGGCGCCTTTGGTGCCAGGCTCATGGAAGAATATACGCAAGCGCAGACATCTTCCTCCTGGCACCGTGGCTCACCTGCAAACATCTCGGAGAGCAGACATCTTCTTCCTGGCAACGTGGCTCACCGGCAAACATCTCGGAACGCAGACAGCATCATCTAGGCACCGCGGCATGACGCACTGCATCCGAACTCGCAGCACCTGCAAAAGAAAGGCAAAAGACAAGGTTAGATATTTAACAGACATTACGTTAAGGGCGCACTGCCATCAAAACCTCGCGCCTTCCCTAAAGCCATCACTCACCTGCTGCTGAACATCGCGGTTGCATCCCTCTTCTGCTCAGTCGCATTCTGCACCTCGACACCTGTTGTTAGGCCGCATTTCCACCTATTTGGGAGAAAACACAGGAATGGTATTCAGTGAAAAACAACATTGAGAGAAAGCACAAAGAGGGGAAAAGACATAAGACATTGAGAGAAAGCAGAAAGAGGAACTTAGTCACAGCTGGACTGGACTATTACTCAAGAATCAGTGAAGGAACTCGATTCCATCAACAAGCGCCCCTGCCAGAAGTAGCAGGACGGAGAACTCATCATTCACACTTACCAGGTGAGCCTTATGGGGTAGAAGGGGTTGGGAGATACCACAGTCACCACAGCACATTCACGTTTTCCCATATCCAAGCAGGAGCAGTGCCACCGATTGTCGCCACCCATAGCTAATCCACAGGGACGAAACCAGAAGGGGGAGATCTAAATCCAGGGGGGCTGCAACCGTGCCCAAACGCCTACGCAGAGACCAGGTGAGCGTAACAGATCTTCAAATTAACTGTCCCCATGCTCGTCTTGATGCTTGTAACCTTTTGTGCAGGACAGTTGATTCTAAAAAACTGTAATTGCATCAGGGGAAGAGTTTGTTATATAATGTCTGCTTATGATGGGTGGAAGGAGGGTAGAGAAAAATATATCCAAAAAGAGGTCCAACATCTTGCAATGAATGATGGTGAAGGGCAAGAGCACGTGGTTCTCGCAGTTCCATCACCTAATGAGGGGGTCTATGATGCATTTTGAGTAGCGTGTTCCACAGATGGGCGGGACTGCATGGTAATAGGTTTCATCTAGGATGGTTATGAAGAAGAGGGAGGGGACATGGACAGGGTAACAAGGCTATGGCTGCCCAAAACAATAAGCAAAGAAATGGTGGGAAAAAAGTGTTGATCAATAGGTCGATCAAAATGGGGAATGCAGTGAAGGTGCTGATTCACCGCTCTCAATGGACGCATACCTACCAGCTGGGGGAATTATGGGAGTGGGACGGGGCACCCCCTAGACCGGACAGGATATCATTGACAGCTGTAATAAAGGTGTCTAAAGCACATATGCAGCTCGAGATGTCTCTGTACAAGATCGGGGTGGGGTGCTCAGAGTGAGATATGAGGGGGCTCCAGGAGTGTGGTGGTGCACGAGATAAATATGGTAACATAATACGAGGGGAACCACTTAGCCGCCATTATGATATGAGAACCAAGGGTAAGTAAATCACTAAGTTTAACACTGACAGGCCCTGCATGGAGGGCAAATATAAAATTGCATGAGCGCTCCAAGGCAATGGGGTGCTGGAAGAATGATGCCAGCTGACTGTTCCTAGGAGACAGTAGTCACTGGGAACAGGGACTAGCAGATACATACATGGTCATTGAGCCAGGCTCTCAGCGCTTGTTGGGACCGGGGAGAGTTAAACCCATAAAAACATGTCTGGGGACGCACATTCACAGTATGATCAGCAGTTTCGAATTGCCCCTTGGCAGATGGGCCTGGGAAGAAGGATGTGGGACGAGGGGATGATACAGGAAGGAGCCAATCAGAAGGTGAGTTTTGGTGTCCTTGAAAGGCAACAAGTATATTGTTCTCTCGCTGATGTCCACAAGGCACCTCATTGGTTGGATGCCGTATGAATGTCTCCCTTCCCACCAGCTCAGGATGTCTCGTATTTTTCTATGTGTGTTGACCAATGGCAGAATAATAAGTCAGCATGATTCCGTATTACAAATAAAAAAAAAATCTTGGGGCAGAGTTGGAAGGAATGTGGCACCACAGGAGAGGTGAGGAACAGAGGGGTCAATTTGTTTTCCCCAATCATCTTTGATTAACATATCTCTAGCTATAGGGGACTGATGTAGTCCCGCCAATCAGCTTAGTAAGATGTCTAATATTTTGCAACATTAATCTCAACTGTTTCTGACTATGCAAAGAACGTTTTACAGTATAACAGATCTGACCGTGTTGTCAGCTTCTATCAATCAATTATGTTCCACTGTGCTGCTTGGATTGTGCTTGCCCAGCTGTAATAAACAGAGTTACTTCTTGCTTGATGTATGCTCCTTTTGGGATTACTTCTGATGTCTTATTGACTACCTGCTCATGGAGGAGCGCTGATACACACGTGAAAGTACTGTGACGGGAAAGGTGAATGGAGCAATGAGGATCAGTAAAGGCAAGAAGCACAAGACGCGCTCTAGTGGTTGCGAGCACATGATAGGTGCTGGGACATTTAAAAATCCTAACCATCTGCCAGGGGAGAGACGCTGCCTGGGAAAGACTTATCCTCTCAGTATCCACTGAGGGACTACTATGTTGCAGAGAAGGCTGTGGAGCCAGCTGGCTCATGGAGAAGGCCAGAGAAAGAAGACTGCAGGAGCCGGGCCGCTGCGTAGAGGCTGTGAGAGGAAGAGGGATGACTTCCTGGCAATGACGGGAACCGGAGAGCAGCGGCCACGCTGCCTTAACATGGAGAAGCAAACAGCAGGCAAGAAGGAGCTGCTGAGAACATGGAAGCCGCAAAGCGAAGTCGGTGAGCCTGGGAAATGGGACCAGGACACCAAATCACTGCTTTGCATATGCCTTAGGAGAACCGGAGAACACCACAGAAAAACCCAGTGAGTCCTCAGGGGGGTAACTGGGACACTGGGGTACTTTGGCAACCTTAAAAATGACAAATAAGAGTAAATGAAGCACATAAAATGGAATATGAAAACCAATTTTTCCAGAGGGGGAATAACAGAATGAATCCAAGATATATACAACTTTTCACGTGTGTTAAGTGAAGCATATGAAAAGCCCTGGCAGGAGAGTATACCAGGCAAAGCCAAGTTTGCAATTGTGACAAGTGAACCACATGAAAAGCCTTGTCAGGAGAGTATACCAGGCAAAGTCAAGTTTGCAACAGTGTCAAGTAAACAAGTGAAGTACATGAGAAAGTATTGGTAGGAGAAAATGCTAGGCAAGGCCAAGACTGTGAGTAAAGAGTTACAGTAAAGTGGAGAAGAAACCTGGTAGAGGAGTATACCAGGTAATGTTATCCTATGAAGTTGGAATTAACAGTGAAGTTGTTTTATATATAAGTTGTTTGTTTTTTTGTTGATCAGAGAAATCCAAGGAAGACTCATACCCTTAGGAGTTGAAAGTGTCTTGAAGAGAAAACCTGAGGAATGGAGCATTCCCCTGGAACTGTGAAGTTTATCTATTGGGAACTAGTGTGCTAAAAACATTATGCTTTGCACCTTAGTGTTACTTTTAGAATGTGAAGGCCAGAATAGTTTTTCGGACACAGGACATTGTGTTTTGGAAATCTTGACATCTGACAAACCCTTCATTTTGGTTGAGGTAGAGAAATACCTCTTAGAGTAGGTACAGTTAGGCATCTTCCAACCCCTTTTTATTTTGAGTAAAAGTATATAGCCACAAACATGAGCTTTCTTTGTCCACGTATCATTCCTGGCTCTTCACAATATGCACTGGGTCAAATGAACATAATGCCCTTGAACACAGACACCATTTTTCTAGTCCCTCATTCACTCCTCTGCTAAGTGTGTGTGTGTGTGTGTCTGTGTCTGTCCTTGCATGTATGTCTGTGCCTGTCTGTGTAGGTACGTTGAGATCACCTTCAAAACCACCTATAGATATCAGGCCTCCAGTATCCATGCATTTTTTCCAGGTCACTAAGCATAAAATCGCTGGCCCTTTAAAGGCATCATGTGATTCAGATTCTCTCCTAAGAGTCTCTGGTCTTAGTCATGGAAGAGTGGGGCCATTAACTCCTCTATATCGCAGTGATTTTGTAAGCCTGGTATCATCATCAGTCTCCTATATGTGTGTTGGAGAATCAATGTCTTTGTAGACTAAACTAGTCACTAGGCCGATTAAAAGTGAATTTGGTTTATGTAGGGTTTAAGTGGTCCATGAAGCGTCAACATTACTGTTATAACAATTCTTCAATAACACCACATGAAACATTCTTTCGTTAGGTGGAGTAGGAGCATTGTATTCACTTCCACAATGTACTTAACAGCAAAAGTGATTGGACAGAGCTATGATGGAGCTCACACTGCACCGTAGTACGGTGAGCTCACTGCTACACCGTAGTAGCAGGTGCAAAAGTTTAATTTTTGATCAAACAAACATTCTGTGATTTCACATATGCTAAGACTAAATAGGGCATGGTGACGTAATGGTAGTTTCTAACACATTTGTGAAGGAAATCACAACCTTCACTCTCTAAGCAATATCTTTTTCAGAACTCTTTCTACTTTTAATTGTAATTCAGGCCAGTGCTATATTCAGTAGAAATCGTCATTAACTACATTTGCTATTCCAAAGATAAGGGAATAGGATAAGGGAATAGGTCCAGTCAATGTTATAATCCCCTAATTATAAACCATGTTGAGTGAACCAGATGCACTACTGATTATATTTACTTATGGAAAACATGTATCAGTAGTAAAGGATGTAAACAATCAAAGTAATGTCACAGTAAAGATGCCCCATATCAGGTCTGACATGAGCCATCACCTTAGTTCTTCTTCTCCTTCTTCTTCTTCTCCTTCTTCTTCTTCTTCTTCTTCTTCTTCTTCTTCTTCTTCTTCTTCTTCTTCTTCTTCTTCTTCTCATTATGTTATTTTTTTTAGTACCGGCGAGGGACAATCAGATTGTTACAATCAATCTGATTGTCCCTCGCCGGGGCTTTACCCGCCTGGGAATCCCTCTCCCGATGTTCCTTTCCTTTGTGTCCCCGGCGGTGGGTGTGGTAGCCCCTCAGCCAATGACGAGGCTGGGAACAGGGTAATCCCCGCTCTGAGCCACCACACGGCTGGAGGCTGCCATCCTCCCCCGCCGGGTAGTGAGGTAAGTGTCCCCCCCCACAATCCTAACAATCGCCACCCCGCCTTCCCAACTCCAGTTACCCTTTTATTGGTCCATTTCGTGAGCGAACGCGCTGGGAACACTTCTGTTGCCTGCGCGTCCACTCCTGATCCGTGAAAGGCCATCATGGATCCCGTTCCATGGCAGACATTTTATATTTTTACCTTTTTCGATTCATTTTGTATGGCCGCCATGGAAAGTGAAAACGGACTCTGTTTTCCCATCCTCAGCGGGCATTTTTTTAACATTTTTCTTTTTTTTCTGTTCCGAAATGCCAGAGGGTTTCGGAACAGAAAAACAATGCTCTTAGTACCCCGGTCTTGCAGGCCGCGGTACTAATAGCAGTAATCCCCTCAATGCGGGGGGCATTACCGAGTCCGGTAAAGCCCTGGGACTTCGTTAAGGCTGTTGCTTCACTCGGGCCTGTAACTTTGGGCTTAAGGGGGGTTTATCTGACTTGGTAATGCCTCCACATCTCATGGCTTATTGCTTAATTATTCATCTTTAGTTTGCTTTCAATTTCCATATGTAAAGATAATTTTTTCTATTAAATGGATTTTTTTAAACTCATGATTGAAACTACATTTTTTCACTGTATAGCAATTGCCTGTTATCTCTGCACTGCCCAGTTGCTCTGTCAGAATTGTGCTTTTGAGCTCAGCTTGAATTACCATAAGGTAAGCCAAAGAGACATTTGGATTTGAATGTGTTTGTTGGTATTTATAGAGCCCAAATCTGGCTAGGAAGCTGTACTTTGCTGCATAGGAATGGAGGGATAATTTTAAAGGGGACACATTTGAGATTGTGAGATATTTATCTTTGTCTTATAGGGTAACTTTTTTCTTGTATTTTTTAAACCCGCTACAATAATGATCGTGGTTGATAAACATGCCTCAGGTTTTCAATCACTGCAATGTCAAACAACACTATAATTTACCTCAACCACGGTATCAGAAAGACAACCCCTCGTCCACTACGGTCCCGTCCACTCTTTCACTTCTTATGCCCAGATTCAAAAATAAGTGCCTGGGAGGCACACGTTTTACTGTCTTCGTTCCCACCTTCTGGAACGCCCTCCCCACCATCATCAGAAATGAACCTTCCTATCGCATCTTCAGGAAACTACTAAAAACTTGGTTGTTCAACAAATATGATAGATGCCCCGTTTAGGGCTCTCCCCTATGAACTGCTCCCTATTGTTACTCATGTATTGTTTTACTTCACCTGTCTTTTACAACCACCGTGATACCCTTGGGTGTGGGTGCTACATAAATGCAATAAATAAAGAAATAAATCCAAATTATAATCCCCAATTAGGGGAACATGCACATGTTGCTCTTGCATCCTTGAGAGCTATTGGTTTTGGGGTGCTAAAGCTATGTATGTAATAGAGTTGTCCTGTAGGACAATAACACTTATCTCACATTGAGCTAAAAGGCGTCTCTTCAGTTAATTATGTGCATCTGAACCGGAGGATAGCTATTAGGTGGTTCAGTGACAAGTTTGTCTTGTTAACTGAAGTGTCCATTCTATTATCACATCACATGTAGAATACTTTTTTAAACGATTATGACATTTTTGGTGTTTGCTTAACACATTATAAAGCATGCGACAAAGCATATATGTAAAGCATGTGACAGTGTATGCTTTGCGTTTGGTGGTGTATTTTACTTACATACACTTTCCTTTTCTTTTTTTCTGTATTAGTTTCTGTAATAATAAGTCCTGTGGGAGAAATAAGCACACAAATGAACACCATTTTCAACTTGTACCTAATGTTTGGGATGGCCTCCTTTGAAATGACCATGGTCATTAGTAAGACATTTTATCCCTGGATATCCTCTGGCCTAATGCCCTGTCACAGAGAATAATGTTCTGGCCTGAACTATGTAATAAAATAAACACCTGCTAATGTGTGTGCAGAGAGGACCAAATGGATTGGAATCCCCTTGGAGTGGGACTGCCATGCCTGATGATCCATTCAGGAGCAGTAAAGCATGCCCCAGGCTTTTCTTGCACTATTAGTCAACCTCCATGGGATGACATGTGCCAGAATGAAGTGGCATTAAGTTGCACCAGCCTTTTAAACAAGGGGTGAGGCACTGTGCTAACCCAGCTCCCGCAAATGGTGCATGGGTAAGCAAAAAATCAAGAGGGAGTCAGTGTCCTCTACTCCTGCATCTAGCAAAGAAAAGGAACAATGGCAAACTGACATATTCCCTGGTCATTCCAGCTCCACACTGCCTGGTAACTACTCCAATAATTAATGCTCATGCCTGGGCACCATCAGGCAGAAAGAGCAGCTTTTAGGGGGGGTGCTGTTGTGCGCCTGTAAGTTGGCTGCTGCCTGAGAGAGCTCGCCTTCAGCAACTACTAATATCCTAAAGCATCCTGCTCTACCTTGCCGGTCAGAAGCTATGAATACCAGCATTGTTCTAGCTACATTACGGCATCACCTGGGCCCTCCTGAGACTATTCTGTGCACTATCTCTCCATCTGGGCTGGGAGCCTCAGTGCCTAGTGATCCTGTGGAGGGGGCGGACCCCTGACCTTGCACCACGTTCCACGGCCACCCCAAGGAATCTGGTTTGTGTACTGTGTGCACTTCCTGATGGTGAAGAACCCTGAAGCCTGCCTCGTGACGGTACCCGCCCTGCTGGGTGACCTACACATAGTACACCAGTGAGTGCCACTCCTTGAGAGCTCCCGTACCTTTGTGCCTCCCGCCTGAGACATCTTAGTGCTCTGGAAACATCCTAACCACAACCTGCCTGGCCGCGCTGAACCGATCCCTGCATTATTTGCTACCTCCTCACTGTCCCTCATCTCGGCCTCGGCTGTGCCCGTGGACCCTGCCCTCCGCCTGGGGGCACTCTGTGGGCTGCCGGATGCAGTCATCCATACCGTCCTCTAGCCCTGGCGTTTTGCATCCTGGTGGGGATGCCGTGACATATTGGATCATCTGCGTGGCGCCCCCAGGGGCTTGAGCCTCACACACTCTTGCTAATGCTGGGCCAGATCCAGATGTGACAGTAAGGCCCTGGCTGCGCCCTGCAGAGGACATTGCGCTGAAGTGGAAGGCTCTGAGTCCCATTTATTCACCCACTTGGTCCACTTGCTGCTGTGGGCCAGAGTGGTGCTGCTAGTGATTGGCGCTGTGTCCCGGGGGCTCACCAGGTGCTGGACTGCACCGTGTTTGGATTGCTGTTGAATCAGGGCTTCAGTGGGGTGACATCCTCAGCTGTTAACCCTCATCTGGAACGATGGGGAACAACATGAAACGAGCAAAAATAGAGCAATTTGCTTGTCAGGATCGACCCCCCTACTCCACCAGCTGCATCCTCGTCCTTCGCTACTATCGATGTGACCACCTTAAACAAGTCTTTGCTGGCCCTACAAAACAGTACAGACAGTCTGGGCTCCAAGATAGACACGCTGACTCGCAAGGTTGAGACTTCAGCCATTCAAATAGATAAACTGTGTGTTTGCATAGAACAAGGATAGGGTGGCACCCTTGCAGAGACAGGTGTGGTCCCTACAACAATCAGTGAGGCGCGTGGAGGCCAAGAACGATGACTTGGAGGCCAGATCACACAGGCACAAACCTCTGAATCGTGGGGGTCCCTGAATCTACACAGATTAATAACATGGAACTGTTTGTGAAAAAACTCCTACTGGAAATACTCAAACACCCCCGGTCTCCTCCATATTCTCGGTCAAAAGAGCGCACTGCCCCTTCACTCCCAAACCTCTCCCAGGAGCGCCAGACAGACCTATTATCATCAGAATACTTAGTTATTGGGACAGAGACACCATTCTCACATCCACAAGGGACAAGGGCGATCTACATTATGGGTCCTCAATCATCAGGCTGTTCCCGTACTTCAGTCCACAGGTCCTGGAGCAAAGGGAGACGTTCCAGGCAATTAAGAACAGACTCAGGAAGAAGGCCAATCAATATGACGTGCTGTTTCCCGCCAATCTCTGTATAGAAACAATGGGAAAACCAGGTTCTTTACTACCCCTGCAGCAGCAGTACGCTTCGTGTCTGAGCTACCTGACCCTACTGAGGCCCAGGGTGGCCCTAACTGTGTCATGATCACCAGGGGTACCCCATCTCTCCCACATGCTCACATTGCATCTGGGGCCAGGAAAGCAAGGAGAAAGGAAGGCTGGACCTTATTGTGGTGCACCTCGTGCTCATTACGGCCTTGAGTCTGGCCTTAAGCATTGTGTGGCATGTCCTCCAAGATGGCCACTTAAAGATCCATTCAGATTACCACCAAGATGGCCGACAGCTGGGCCATTTCGCCTCTTATAGCTTGGCGGCCTAGTGTGCATGGGTGGGGGTCTATTTAAACCACACCCATGCTTGCCCCCTCGCTTTGCGTTACCCTGCCTGCAGTAGCGTGACACTTAGTGCAGGCTCTCCTGCTCCAGCACCTCAATCTTGGAATAAAGAGGACACAGATCAGGGACAGGTAACATCAGAATGGATAACAGCATTTTAGGAACAGTTACCGAGTTGGTTGCTTCTTCATCGCAGCTCCCGAGAACCCCGCCTGCATCAGTCCTCCGGCGCTCCTCCTGCCTTCAGTGGCTCCCGGCTCGTCAGGCTCCGGCCTGGCACCTGAGAAACAATAAAGGGAAAGTTAGTAAGAACCGCACAGCAGCACTGAGCAGCGGAGAAGGGAAGGGAATGCTTAGTAGTATTGAGCAACGGAGAAGGAAAGAAAAAGCACAGTGACATTAAGAAGCTGCAAAACACACGCGCTCTGCGCATAAGGCAGCAACATTGTACTGAATCCCCCATAGCGCGCATCGGGGAAGCAGTGCAAAGACTTTAGGAACAACGAATCCCCCATAACGCACACCAGGGAAGTAGCGCAAAGACTTTGGGAACAAGGTGGAAATGCTTTAACGAAGGCAAGCAAGAGTCTAGGGAAGGACAGTCACTCTTCACCTAAGCCAAAGCCGGTCTGGGCTTACCCAGTGAAGTAACTGGAACAAGAATCAAGTGTAGATAAAGAGCAAGAACCAGGCACCCCTGCGACAGTCTGCAAGAAGAAGAGCACCATGGTGCAAGACAACAGGTGAGTTCAGCCTTCCGCGGGAGGGGAGTCAAGGGGGTGCATTACACTGGCCTGACACACGCATGACACACATGTTCTTTCTTAGGGAGGAAGTCCCAAAGCCCACGTCCTGCAGCTGCACTCCACACCCCAGCCCTACCTCAAACACTTGGAAGGAGTGTCCACTTACAGCGCCACACATTGCGAAACAGCAGAAGGCGTCAGTGGGTCCAGGCGCTCTTGCAGAGTTCAAGGGAAGCGTTACAGAACGTAAAGCCCACGTTACTACTCTGCCTGAGCGCCATGGACTCCTCTGAAGTGGATCAGTTGTCACAGTCCTAGGTGAGCTCAGTGCGGAAGTTCACGCCGCCCAGTCAGAAAACAATGCTTTACGGTGGGAATTGGTGGTGAATAAGGACCATAACGAGGAGTTAGCTAGACAGTTGCTACAGGCACACGCAGGGCAAGCATCACTACCTGGTGCGGGTCCCCCTGTCATTCCAGCAGCCCCAGTTCAAGTGGTGGTTTCTGGAGCAGTTCCTTTAGCCCCCTAGAATGTTTCACAGGAGATCCCCACATATGCCGCTCCATTTTCTCTGCAGACCCGGGGTTTTTCCCACTGAACAATCCAATGATGCCTTTGTTCTAACTTATCTGGGAGGGCATACAGCTAACTGGTACATCCCGCTGGTAACTGAGATGACCCCCTTCTGTGTAACTATCAGGGGTTCCAGCGAGAGTTAGGAAAACTGTTTGTTTATTGAACTCAGGGGCAAGCCCTTGATAACGAACTTCTGTCTCTACTTAAAGGCAATCAGGATCTTTTGGCTTATGTGGCCACCTTCAACTGGCTGGTAGCGGAATCCAACTGGCCGGAAGAAAAGTGAACCACATTTTACTGAGGACTCAGAGGGGAGTTGAAAAACATCTTGGCTCATGTGGTCAACCCATCAGAAGGATGCGCCGAATACATAGACCTGGTTCTACAGCTGGACCACCGTTTACAGGACCAAAGAGCAGATCGCATTTGTTCAGAGGTGCGATCATTATATATCTGTCTGAAGGAAAGTCCAGTATGTCATCCGGAGAACCATCCCAAGCCCATGCAACTGGGGGGTGTCCGCAGCTAGCTCATCAGAGACGAGAGAGAGAAGAGACGGCAACAACAGCTGTGTTTGTATTGTGGCAAGACGGGGCAATTCCTACGAGATTGTCAGGGGAAACCACCAATGAAGACTGTGGGGGCCATGGATAAGGCCGACTGTGAACAACATCCTGAAAACTCTGCTGCCTGACAAGAATAGTGGTCAGCTTGTCGGGCAAGGAAAAGGCACCTATGGCCTCACACCTGGTATTGCTTGTGGTCCTTATTTGTCACCAACAGCCTACAAGGATGCACGCTTTGGAGGCATACGTGGATAGCAGGGTGCTGGGCAATTATATGGACCACATCATGGCCTGCAGAATTGGGATCCCTTCTCAGCCCAACATCACCGCTGTGGAGAGCACCCAATAATTGTCGGGCCCAGTGACCCAATGTACGGAAGAAGTTGTGCTGCTTTGTCAGGACGGACATCGTGAAAGCATCTCCTTTGATCTGATTGGTGCTCCGCAGTCCCAGATCATTTTGGGAATGCCCTGGCTGGAGGCCCACAACCCCAGCAAAAGGAGTGGAACCTAAGAACTTGCATTGATTATCTCTCCCTAAACCAGATTACGGTAAAGAACCGGTATCCGCTGCCGCTCATACCTGTGCTTTTGGACCAAGTGAAGGACGCCTGCATTTACACCATATTGGACCTCAGAGAGGCAGACCATCTTGTGTGAGTCAAAAGCAGGGATGAATGGAAGTCTGCCTTCTGCACCAAATTTGGCCTCTGTGAGTATCAGTCGATGCCCTTCGGGCTGTGTAACGCTCGAGCAGCATTCCAGTACTTCATGAATGAAGTCTTGCGTGAGCTTTTGTCGTGTGCGCGATTGTCTACATAAACGACATTCTTATCTATTCTGCCACACTTCAGGAACACGTGCTTCATATGCAAGCTGTGCTAGAGAAATTGCAGCAGCATAAATTGTATGCTAAACTGGAGAAGTGTGCCTTTCATGTCTCTGAAGTTGAATTCTTGGGTTTTGTATTGACTATGCGGGGCATCCTTATGGATAACCATAAGGTTGATACAATCCTCAACTGGCCTTCAGCCACATCAGTAAATGGCGTCCAGAGGTTTTTGCAATTCGCAAACTTTTATAGTCTCTTTATTCCCGGTTTACTCATCTGGTACATCCAATCACTACATTGCTCCATAAGAACAATACATTTGATTGGTCTCCGGAAGCGGAACAAGCATTCCAGGCATTGAAACAAAGCTTTACCACAGCACCCATCTTGCAACACCCACATCTGGACCTTCCGTACGTTGTAAAGACTGACGCTTAAAATGTGGCCATGGGGGCCGTCTTATCTCAGAAGAAACCAATGACAGATCAATTACACCCAGTTGTCTTCTGTCAAAGAAGTTCTCGCCAGCAGAGTTGAATTACGCTATCACAGACAAGGAGCTTTTGGCAATCAGGGCAGCCTTCAAGGAATGTAGGCACCACTTGTTGGGCGCAAGAAATATCATAACAGTAATCACTGACCACCAGAACCTACAGTACTTGCGGTCAGCTAAGGCACAGTCATTGTGTCAGTTGAGATGGGCCCTATTCTTTGCAGAATATGACTTTGTGATAATGTACCAACCCGGGGTACGCAATGGCAAGGCTGACGCTATGTCATGTTTGGGAGGAGACAATGCTTACGCTACCCCTGAGCCGGTAGCCATCATTACTGCAGACAAGCTGATCCCGAATGGGACTGGCCGGGCTCCACAATAGAGTGAAATTGGTGTTGCTGATATCTATGCAAGTGATGCGGCCAAATCCAGCACCCTGTTAATGCAGCCACTGCGTCTGGTTTGTGAGTTGTATTGGTTTGTTAAGGGGGGCAATTTGCCTGTATGTTGGGGTTTCTGGCGTGGGTTGGGGGAGGGGGCAGGGGTCACTTTCTATGTTTAAGGTGCTTACCAGATCATAGTCCTTTCTCACAGATTCCTATGAGATATGATTGCGTGATTACATTAGGGATTAATCTCAATGGGATGTACTGGCCACATCTCACTACTTGTCTTTAACTTGAATAATCATGGGGGGTGAAACACTGAATGTAATTTCCTGGAATATCAGAGGGGTCACCAACAGCAGAACATTTTGAATGGTGATTAACCATGCGAAACTACACACGGTTAACATATACTTTGTCTGCAGGAGACACACCTTCCCATTGACGGGCCGCTCCCACTGGCCAGGGGTTGGGGGCTACATGGATATGGATCCACCTATTCTTCACAGTCTAGAGGTGTTGCAATATATATATATATATATATATATATACATCAGTCATTGAAGTTCTGGTTAAATGACAAAATGTGTGACATTGAGGGTTGCTGCATCTTCCTTGCCGGTGAATGCTTGGGGTTGAAAACTCTTTTTATCAATGTACATGCTCCTTATGTGGACTCACCTGAATTCTTTCACAACTGCGCTGCTATGATTCGTAAATGTCCTGCATATGAAGTATTATGGGTGGGCGACTTTAATTTGGCTATGTCCCTGGACCTGGACCGTTCAATGAGACACAAACCATACTATGTAAGGCGGCCACTGCCTGGGGTGATATAGCCAAATATTTTGGGTTGGTAGACATATGGAGACACTTGCACCTTAATACGAGGGAATTCTCATTCTATTCGTGGGCGCATGGTAGTGCTTCCAGGATAGACTACATTATGTTAACTGTCCGCCTGGTGGGTGTGACACAATCTGCCAGGATGTTACCCCGGACACTCCCCGATAGTGGCAGTCATCTCCATCACTAATACGGTGCTGCATTCTCAGCGGTGGCGATTCCGCACTCATGCCCTAGAGGATGAGGTATTCTGCGGAGAGATCTGGGAAGACATCCTTGAATATTTTTTATCTAATGCAGATTCGGTCCCTGACTATAGAACGGTATGGGAGTCCTTTAAGGTCTTTATAAGGGGATGCTGCATTTCCAGGGAGGGTGGGGTCCTTGAGAGGGACTCTCCTTAGTCTGGAAAAAGACTTTAAAGAACTGGAACATAAGCAGTCCATGGGCGGGAGATCCACAGGTAGGGAAATTGCTATCTAGTAAGAGACTCGCACACCTCGAGACAGCGAGTAGGGAGGATAGGTTTCTGGGCGACTGGATTCTGGTGACCAAATCTGCAGACGGTGGTAGACCTAGTCGTACCCTTGCCTGGGCAATCCGCAAAGATAGAAACCAGGGTGGGGTAGCAGAGATTGCTGATTCTAGTGGGAACCCGGTTCGTGACTCCGGGGAAATCAACAAGATATTTCATGACTATTATAGTACATTATATTCATCACAATTAACAGTCTCTCCTGAAGAAATCAGATCACAACTGGACCGGGTGGCCCTGAGCTGGCTGAACCCCGCTGACACAGACCAGATGAACTGTCCCCCATCAGTCAAAGAAATGTGTATGGTCATTCAAAACTTCCTCGTGGTAAGACCCCCCAGACAAGATCTGCTGATTTCTACAAGGACTATGCCACGATCTTTGCCCCACATCTTTGACGCATGTATGAATTCTCCATGTCTGCCTGCCTTCTCCCTGAGTCCACCAGGACGGCGGTGGTAACACTACTGCTGAAACCTGATAAAGACCATTCCAACTGCGCGTCCTATAGGCCCATGTCACTCATCAATAACGACAATAACATTTTAGCCAAACTGTTGGCCGATAGACTCCTCCCTCATATGAGTGCTTTGGTCCTCCCTGACCAAGCTGGGTTTATCCCAGGAATGTCTATACAAAACAACACAAGGCGGTTGTTTTCCATGATGCATATTGTTAATGACGATGTACCCATAGTAGTTGTGGTCCTTGATGCTGAAAAAGCCTTCAACTCCATCGAATGGCCTTTTCTATTTGAAATCCTATGCAGATTCGGTTTAGGGCTCTAGTATATTCAATGAATTCAACTGATATTTACGGCCACTCTATCTGCGTTATTGACAAATCAGGAGACTTCGGATAGCATTTTCCCAAATAGAGGTACGTGACAGGGTTGCCCGTTCTTTTTGTATTGACGGTTGAGCCCCTTGCATGTGCCATTTTATTTTCATTCCCACAAGGGGGTACAGATCTCCTTGCATATCTCAAGCTCAATAATCTCTCAATCATCTCCCTCTATGCTGACGATATACTTGCATATGTCAAAGACCCAAAACATAATCTACAAACCTTGGTGCAGGAAATATCATTATTTGTCAGATTTCCGGGGTTATGGATTAACTAGTCTAAATCAGAGGTTCTACCCTTAACATCGACAGTACTCCCAACAGATGTTGATACAGATTTCTGATGGTGCCATAAGGAATGAAATACCTTGGTATAATGGTCTCCACCTCCCCATCTAAACTCTTTGAAGAAAACTCTTGAAACCCTCGAAAATCTGGAACGCAGGGTCGGTATTTGGATCTGCTTTCCTCTATCGCATGCCGTTCGTCTGGTGCTGGCCAAGATGGTTGTGGTTCCCAAGATGTTAAACCTCTATAATAATGTTCCACTGATCCCACCTGCATCGGATTGGAAACACACTCGATCACTGTTATCCATATTGGTATGGGTGGAGGGACAAGCATGGGTTGCACTCGATACACTGACACAACCATATGCCGTCGGGGGTCTAGACTATCCAGACCTATACGCTTACTATCTCGCTTCTCAGATCCAGTATGGCATATGTTGGTGGCACCCTTCGGCTGATCTGCCGCATACTAAACTCGAGAAAGCTACCGCCGGACCTGATGACCTGAAGGGCATGCTGTGGGGTATGCCTAGACACTCTCCGAGGGGGGACATACAGCCTATTGATGTGACTCGCTGGCCATGGGATCAGGCCACCTCCAGTGATACCACAAAGAGTAGTTTTCATACTGGCTTCGCTCTATATATGGTTCATGGGCTTCATCGAACTTAGGAGAAGATCTTAGAACTCAATTCAAGAAACTGGGGGTCCACTACCTGGGAGATATAGTGAGTTTATTCTGTGGGATGCAATTAAGAACCGCAGCCCCTGGACCGTTGTCACTATGTTGTTGTATTTCAGGTTAAGTGCAACCCTTCCAGATAAGTGGGTTTGGGTTCCCTCGGGCACCACCTCCCTCCCCTCCGGCCCAGTTTGTGACTAACCCCCCTAAATTCAATGGCGTAGTCTCAGCGTTATGCAAACTCAACAAATCTTTTTGCCCAACCGCCCTTCCCTCCCTCCTCCCCCGGAATGTTCAGGGAGAGGTGGGATAGCGCACTGGACATACCTCTGTCGGAGACCCAGTAGCAGGTGATCTGTGGGATGACTCAGAAGATATCCCTAAATTCTAGATTTCGCCTGATCCATTTTAAATGCATACACCAGTCCTACTATTCCCCTGCTCAACTTCACAAACACCCAACAATGCCGAAACATGTCTGGGGTTGCTTGTGTTTCCGTGCAGAGGGGACCTGGCCTAGCAGTTCGGGCAGGGCTGCTCCCATTGGTGGCAGTACCTGACTGATTTGCATATGGCTGTACCCCTTTTGCAATGGCGCAGACGGGCTAAAAAACGGTGGTGTGGAAGGTGCCCAGAGCAACGCCAGTGGTACAGATTAATTCAAAACATTCCACCCATCACTTTTTTGGTTTCAACTTCACAAATAAAACCCTGAGAGAGTGGCTACCTGTCCAAGATGTCATTTTGACATAGCAGATTACATGCACATGATTTGGGACTGCCGTCATAGGCAATCCATTTGGGAGGATGCCTACGGAGCTATGAGCACAATGGTCCCAGACTGCCCATGTGACTCCCTGATGGCTTGGTTACAGGCATTCTTTGATGTCCCAAATAAGACGGAGAGGAAACTTCTGGATATGGCATCAATAGTTGCTAGGGCATTGATAGCTAAAACATGGAAAACATCAAGACCTCCTGTGGCACAAGAATGGACCCACATGTTGAAAACCGGGAATCATCGTACTGGGCCTCTCTCCGCCCAGGTGCTAGACCTGTGAACTACTGGTCCCGTTCCTGACATATCTCCTAGTCGAGATAGACACCCCCTCACCTGGACCCGGACAGAGAACAGTGGCATGATTGGGTAATCACAATGTGAGGTGGGGGTACCAGTACTGCAAAAGATAAAATCGCCCAGCCGGAATGACACATCCCAATATCATCTAGTGTAAAATGTGCCCTATTGGCACAACCTTACATGTTTTAGCCTCTCTCCTTTAATGTTTGGTCTACATCTGTGTAGCTGTTAGAAATGCATAAGCACTAGTTGTTGGTGGGTTTTGGGTGGGTTTGGGAGGTGGGCTAGAGGGTAACATGAAGTTCTTAATGTTACATAATGCTATGAAAACTTGAATAAAAAGTAACAATAAAAAAATGTAAAATAAATCTAAAATAAAAATGAATTCAGAATTTCTTGAAAAAAACAAAAGAGCTGCCTTTGACTCCCACAGTCACCCCCTTACCACATTGGTAGAGTATTCCAGTACAAGAGAGGTTGCTTGTGAGAGTGCATGTCTCCACCTGCCTCCTCCATATAATATCCATGCTCCAGCAAAGGAAAAAGAAAAACATTCCACCCCCATGTTGTTCCGGTGTCCCAAACCCTTTTTGTTCGAGGTCACACACAAAAAAATGAAACAGACTTGACTAATCGAGAGTAGCACTGGGACCATATGTGAAAAATACATAAATAACTGTGAGCCCAACCTGGGCTCCGTATGCCTGAGCCTCCTGAAATTAAATACATCCGTCTGAATTAGGTGTTTCTCAAATGAGTAGGATACCTGGTGGTTGTAAAGAAAAACGATGAATGGAATAGGGGTAGCCAGCCCTGGGCTTATGTCTTAAACACTTCACAGGCTACTGCAAAGGTGGGTTTCACTTTAAGGTAGGAATAGGCTCCTAGCCCAGCCGGGGCACAGTATGAGCATGACCCTCCTGGGTCATAACTGCAGCCAAAGGAAAAATGAAGTGATATCTCAGAACTAATAGGGGAGTTAGCTGAAGTTGTGGATTTTTATATTGCCCTTGAGTTACTTTCTGAGCTGATGGCTAAATGCAAATGGTATTACAAGGGGTACTACGTCCAGTGAATGGCCAATTTGTTGGTAATAGCCCAGGTCATGCTATGTTTGAAAACAGCAGAGCAAGACATATAATAGATCATCTTTTGGTCTTCCTATCACAATGGATTACAATCTTTGTGGCTGCAAACAGAATTGGGAATTACTATAATTAATTGATTTTGACATTGCAATATAACAAAGAATTACCAGGACGGAAGTCGAAAATGGCCTCCTATCCTGTTTTTAACAAATAATCATAGAAATATAAATATTAAATGTATGATGGAGAATTGAGACCAGCTACATCCCAGAATATGGAAGGACAATCTGACCTTGATACTAGACTGTCTGGAAGTGGACAAGAGAAGACAGCACATTTAAGGGCATCTAGTGCATTGAGTAGTGTGTCTGGCTATGCATGAGTCCCAAGGAAAATAATTCTATTTATAAGGATTGTAAGAATGAATAAAATGTTTTTTACTTGAAAACATCAAAGTTCAGCCCATCAGACAAAGAAAAGGTCAATGTTTCTAGAGAGAGCTATATATGTGTTCTTAGTTAAAGGAAATCCATCTGCCAAGAGGAAAAATGGGACAACACTGAAGCTGCAACTAGGATACATGATTCATTCTGCTTCTAGAATTTGTCGGATGAGAACACCCAAATAATAATTCAAACCATAGAACTCCCAACACATTTGACCGCAGAAACATAGATGGAACACTTCTCCGGAGTATATGGCACACATAGTGGGGCATTAGTGTTCCCTAGATTTGGTGAGGATGAGATATTGCAGGATATCACAAGAGGGGAGTGCTTGATTATGAGAAATTATAAGTGTTCATACATCACTGTAATGGACTTAGAGAAGGCAGTAAGTTCTCAAGCAAGAGGCAAGAGTCACAGCCTGTAAGCTGTACCTTTAGACCTATTGAAATATATACCACCTCTATGGGATACCCTGTTGATGTGTGTGTGTATTGTGATTCTAGAGGATTATAGAGTGTAATAGGATTCAAGCAGAATGGAGCACCACTATTATAGCACCTATATAAAAGAATGGGATGTATACAGAAACCACATCATATCTCTCCATGTCATTAATGGAATGACAAAACAAATAATATATTGGAAACTGATGGAATGGCTAGATATTAACAACATTCTATCCGACTTACAATGTGACTTTAGTAAAGATCTGGCCATGGTTTTTTTCATTTTTTTTCAATTTTTTCCAATTTTTTCCAATTAAGGGGTTTTTCAACTAAGGGATTATATTTGGATAGGGAGTTGCAATTGATACGTTATTTCTTTATTCCATTTAGTTTAGTTGATTTAAACTTTTATTTTCCATAGGTAATTGGACCTGATTTAGTTGCATTTGGCAGAATTTGAAGCACCGATTGCAGATTCGTTGCGAATAGGACTGTGCCTAGAAATACAAGCACATTGTTCCAAGTAGGTGTATACGTGACATTTGCATGATTGAACATTTTCCAATTAAGATGATCTGATGAATAGTCAATAATTGGGGTATTGTCTATACTCAGGTTGTGGTTTCGTGGGGCAACCAAGACCCATAGAATAAAATGGACTGACGCCAATATCTGACTAGTAAAGAGTCAGTGCGCATATTAATTATATCAAGAAATAACGAGAGGGGTGACACAAAACTGATAACTTTTTTAATTGTTTTATAGAGACCTGGGCTTACCCTACCAGAACAGACAGCATATAGAAGCTTTGCTGTTGGTTTGTCCTGACGAAGGTTGCTACACTGAGAAAACCCCAAGAGTGGTTTTGAGAACAACTGAAACACGTGCAGACATCTGGAATCTGTGAGAGTTATCTCTACACAGATGGGTGTATTGAGCAATAGATCTCAACCCAGTAGAATTACAACACTTTAGTGGTCATATCTAACCATAGAGGGTTAGACCGATAAGAGAGGAAGCATGAATGGAATGCAGAATGAGAGAGAATGAATGGTAGTGTATTGTGATAGGTGAGCCTGGTCTTTGAAACTGTGTATTCGGAATACATTGATTTTTCTTTTGAATACACAATATGGACATTTAAAATTGTAAAAACCAAAAAGATTACTCTTTGCAGAATATATATTAATTTGTATATGTTTATAAAAATGTGTATGAAACAATAAATCTAATTTTATGTTGTTGAACTAATTGAATCATTGGTCGATATTTGTAAAAAGACCATGCATCAATAGAAGAGGACACCCCCCTCCCCAGTTGGCCCAACTTATATTCTTTCACAGTAAACCGCCTGCAGGACCAATTGTGATATTAGGCATCCCTATTAATTTTGTTTACAACAGGGTCTTATCCTGAATCTTCTATGTGCAAATTATATTTATGGACACAGTATCCCAGAAAGTCTTGCATTTATGGACCTGACCTCAGCATTTGACAATGTAAGAAGGGAAATCCTATGGGAAGAACCGAGTGAGCTTGGTATACCCAAAGACCTTCTTGCATCTCTGATTGCACTCCACTTTGAAACAACAGCAAGCATAAGGTGTGGTCCAGACAGATGCATTTGAGAGAATATTAGTGTTAAAAGAGGTTCTCCCAAACACACTTCTGGGGGGGGAGGTCTGACAGCAGTGGTTAACTTAAAGTTGGAAATGGGTTCGTTGGGATGTGAGTTTAGTGTGTGCGATGAAGGGGACATGGTCATCTGGGATAATGCAGAGGTTTTTGAAGGAAGGATTTGGAGAGGGTGGACAGATTGGGAGGTCACTGATTGGGTCATAATTGGGATGCCAAAACAGATGATCTCAATTTTGTCAACGTTCGTGTAGAGGTTGTTGGCATTTCCCCAATCCTGAATTAATTGCACACAGAAAGAAAAAAGTGAGCCAAAGAATTTGCAGCCACAGGGAGAACATTTCATCCAGCATGAGTGGAGAGGCCAACTCTAACTGGCCCCATTTGCCAGGGCCCCCCCTAGAAGTGTGTTTGGGAGAACCATGGTACTTCTCCCTTTACATTATATGCTTCTGTATCTGCCTACCTGCTCATATTCCCCCAGTGTAACTGTTGCTGCCCCACCACCTGCTACACACAGCTATGCCTATGTATGTTCAGGTTTCATGATGGGGGGCGGAGCATCTGTATTGTTTGTTGGCACATGATGTCATAAAATGTGAGCCCTTTATGATACAGCTTCACCGTAGTGACTGGTCAGACTATACATTTGGTTCGTTACATTCAGTGCCCCCAGGGAGCAGACAGCTGAGAGTAGAGAGAATAGTAAAGAGCTGGTAAGTAACCCCAAGGTGTACATTTCCTTTTATACACCCCTAATCTAGTCAACACCTTCCTTTAATGCTTTTGCAATGTTTTTGGAATCAGATGTGTGCCCCTTCCCTTTGCTGAAGGAGATTAGATGTTTAAGTTATATTGACTGTGCGGCCCCGCTATCCGCAAGTTTTTAAAACAAGGCACAAAATAGTCCGCTGGAGTTTGTTCGCCTGTGAGAAAATCCCTTTGAGTCATCACAAAGTTTTCTCCGATGCCTAGGCATCAGCCCAATTATCTGGAGGGGCCAGAGTGGTGGGTTTGGAGCTGGTGCCGTTGGTGACAAGAGTCCACAGCGTTTTGGATCAAACTTGTAGGCATTTCTGTTTTCAATTATGGCATATTGAGGGAATTCCATTTAAAGGGTCCAAACCCACATCCCAGAGATTTGGCAGTGCTGCTAAATATTCTAAAGTGTGTTTTCTGATATTGGGGAGAAAAATAAGGTAAGACAGTGGTACTTCATGTACACCCAGAGAGCACTGTTTGGTTATTTGACAGTCTAGGAATCTATTACCTTGTTTCTTGAGTGACAACATTATTTTTTTTTGTGTAAACTTTATTTATTACTGGCATGAAATCATGAAGAATCTCAGTGCAACAGTTTGTACAGTAGGATAACATGAGTATACAACATAACATATGTTCATGCACTGCATCGAAGCATATGCTGGGCAAATAGTTCAAATTTCGGGCTGCCCCTATTCCTCTTCTGTCTGGTCTTCGGGGTTACGTAGGTAGTTTCTGAGGGGGGCCCAAATGTCTTTAGGTCTAGAAGTAGCTTGTACACTTTGCGTATAGATCTCCTCGCATTCCTGAACCTGTATCAGGTCTCATAGCCAGGACCGGAGAGTGGGGGAGGTTTTGGATTTCTATTTCCTAAGGATATTTCGCTTGGCCACTGCTCCCGCCACAGCAAACAGTCTGCAGGTCTTTATCGAGGATTTTCCAATGTCTTCTAGTAGGTACTTTAGTGGAGTCGCCGGGATATTGGTGTTCAGTATGTCACTTATTGTTTCTGCAATTTCCTCCCAGAATTGTCAGATTGGCGGGCAACTCCAGTAGATGTGGATAGCGTCCGCCGCCAGCGCACCACATTTGGGGCAGGTGTCTTGCTTTGAGGGGTCAAACTTAGTGATCTTACTGGGGGTGATATGCAGTTGGTTCAGAATTTTGAACTGGATGAGCCTAAAATTGGCATTCAGGGAAATTGCTTTAGTATATCTGCAGTAGTTCATCCAGTGTTTTTCTCCCTTTTGGATCTCATCTCGTTTTTAGACAGGGGGTGTGTTTGCACCATTCTATACAATTCGGAGATACCACTCGTGAAACACGCTTGTGTCAGAATGTCTGTCAGAAATGTGTGTATCGGTGCTTCTATCGGGAAGGATGGCCATAGGCCCCTGCAGGCCGACTTCAGGCGGTGGTACTGTAGTGTTGTGATCAGGCCGGTTCCCACTTTTTCTTGGACTTCTGTATGCGTAACAAAGCGTCCCTCCGGAAAGAGATCTCCCAGTTTAGCTTCCTTCCCCGGATCCCATCTATTCTGTAGTGTCCAGTCCATAGTTGGCTCAAGATCCGGGTAGCGCCACAATGGGGCGTGAGGTTTGTATGGTATTTCACATTGCACCCTCTTAAGGATTTGAGTCCATGCCCGCACTGTAGATGATAACGGGTCTGTCAATATCTTTTCCTCTTTAACTTTAGCAAACATCATGCTCTGAAGATTCCAGGGAGCTGCCGCACATTTTTCAGTGTGTATGTGGGCATATTGTTCCGTAGTGTTGGACCAATACCTCGCAAAGTGTGCTTGTGCTGCGTAGTAGTAGAGAAGAAAGTCTGGAGCGGCCATTCCTCCTGTGTCTAAATGTTCGCACAATTTGGGCCAGTTTATCCTTGGGAAACGAAATTCCCTTCCAAAACAAAATTCAAGCCTGCTTTTGTAGCGTTTCGAAGACATTTTGGCCTGGCCAGATAGGGATACCGCTAAACAGGTATAGCAGTTTGGGAACTATCACCATTTTTACCAAGGATATTCTGCCATACATGGATAACGGGAGTGTAGCCAAATATTGAATTTTTTTTCTAGTTGAGACAGGAATGGAGCATAGTTGTTGGAGTATAGTGTCTTTTTGTCCATTGCCATGATGATGCCGAGGTATCGGGCCGTGGTCTGGGACCAACGGAAGTGGATTGTGGCTTCAAGGATTAGCCAGTTAGGGGTATTATTTCGGATTTGGACTGATTTATATTGTAACTAGTTTTGTGAATTGTGCGATGTCCTGCATTATTGGAGGGAGATGGATGTTTGGGTCTCTAATGTAGAGCATGGTATTGTCCGCATATAGTGAAATGAATTGAGGTTTTCCCATGATACGAATTCCCATCCAGGCATGTTTGAAGCGTAGAAATGCAGCCATTCCCTCCATAGTGAGTGCAAATATTAATGGGTAAAGGGGGCATCCTTGCCTTGAGCCCTTTTGTAATGCGAAGCTGGTAGAAAGAATCATATTGGTCCTGACCTTGGCTGTGGGATTGTGGTATAGTACTTTAATGAATTGAAGGAATCCCCGGCCAAATTCCATCTTCCGGAGTATGGCATACATGAATTTCCATGATATGGAGTCAAACGCCTTCTCGGCATCTAACATCACTGCCACGGTCTTTGTCTTGGGGTACAGCTGGGAGGCTATTGCTGTGGGTTTAGGGCTGTGGAGCGAGACGGTATGAAGCCGGATTGATCCGGATGAACCAGCTTGTTCATGTATGGGTTCAGCCTGTAAGCTATGGCCTTAGCCATAATTTTCGTGTCGACATTAATGAGAGACAATGGTCTGTATAAGGATGGTTCGTGGGGAGGCTTATGCAGTTTCAATAAGACAGTGATTATGGCCTCTCGTAACGAAGTAGGCAGGGTTCCTCTCTCCAGGGATTCCTCCCAGGCCCTCAGTAGCCATGGGGCTAGGTCTGTAATGAATGACTTGCAGAAATCAGGAGGTGTGCCATTGGAGCCGGGTGCTCTGCCAGCCTTGAGATCTTTGATTGCTTGGTTTATGTCATCCAGGGTCAAAGGGAGATCTAAGGTTGTACTTTCTTCCCTGGTTAGTGCCGGAAGTGGAAAGGAGTCCAAAAACTGTCGGAGATCATCCGCCAATCGTTGATCTGCATTCATGTCGAGTGTGGTGTAAAAGTTCCGGAATACTTCATTTATCTCCCGTTGTTCCGTATGTGTTACACCTATTCCATCAGTGATGCTGGTAAATTGTCTGTATCCTTGCTCTGTCTTGTTAAGTTTGGCCAGCATTTTGCCAGATGTGTTCCCCTCCCCATATCTGTGGACTCTGCTAGGTTGCACCATGTAAAGAACTTCCTGATCTGCTAGCGTTCCGAATGTTGTGATGGCGTCCTGCAAGGGGGCTAGTATATTTCGTCCAGGTGATCTAGTGTAAGCCTCTTCCATCTCTTTTATACGGATGTCGGTCTGGGTAAGATCCGCACAGATTTCTTGAACTTTACCATGGGCATTGGCTATTAGGTGTCCCCTCAGCCAAACCTTGAAGGTTTCCTATATTGTGTTGTAAGAGGTCACCGAGTCTTCATTGCGTTCGAAGAAATCAGATATTTCAGAGCAGAGTGATTCCATCATTTCTTCATCACGTAGGAGATTAGGTGGCCTTCTCCACATGCACAGGCCCTGAACTGCTGTCCCCAATTGAATGTCTAATAGGATCGGGGAATGATCCGATAAGGTACGGGCTGGTATGATACACTCCTTGACCTCCTGGATGCAGTCATTGGAGCATAACCAGTAGTCAATCCGGGACCTTGACTTGTGGACGTACGAGTGATAAGTGAATTCCTTGCAGAACGGGTGCAGTTCCCTCCAAGCATCTGCTAGCGGTATTATGGACATAGCCTGTCTGATGGTTAACGCTGCCTATGAGTCTTTTCTGTAACCTGCGGTCGTTCTGTCCATTAAGGGGTCAAGGATGGTATTGAAACCCCCCCGCATATTACTTTCGCCTCACCAACCAGCATTATCGTTAGTATTTGCTGATAGAATTCCAGAGTGTCTAGGTTCGGCCCGTAAGTATTGATTATGATCAGCTCTTGTCCTCGTACTGATCCCCAAATTATGGTGTTTCTGCCCCTAGCGTCACTCCTGGTTTTAGACACTATGAAACCCATCCTGCTCTGGATGATCGTTAGCACTCCTCTTGATTGTGATGAGTAGTCTGTAGCAAATATTTGTTGTCCCCAGGAACGACCAAAGGACCTGACTATCTTTTCAGTGGCGTGTGTCTCTTGTAAGAGGAGTATATCGATTTTGTGCCTAGTGGAATATGCTAGGATTTTTCTGGCTTTAATTGGGTTGGATAGACCCCTAATGTTCCAGGACAGGAGTCTGGTGCTCACTGTTACTCTAGACATCGCCATCTGGTTTGTTTAATGGTATGGTCAGCACATCCATGTATCCTTCTATCCACAGTTCTCATGCCAGGTTTTTTTCTTTGTGTAACAAACTTCAAACCCCCCCACCAACATAAACTGGTAAGCATATACCTATATTACTGATGCACGATGGGCCCGTCACAGTATAAGTAGCTAACCTTTCCCTCACTAACCCCCTCCCTCACCATCCCCCAAATCGGGCGGTGTATCCCCGTAACCAAACTGCAACTTTGCTAACTGGGGCAATAAGGCCTGATAACCGTTCTGGATCTGTAGCTTCATAGTATTGGAGATGGTGTGCAATTTGACCATTTCTGATGTGGTTCATGGCTAACATTCTGTTGAGATCTATTTCTGATTTACCCGTGTTCAGTATTCGTTCGGTATTGCTGGGATGTGCTGTTGCACGTAATCCATGGTGTCCTCTGGCGCCTCGAAGAAATGCGTTCTGCCTGTATGTTGAATGCGCTGTTTTGCTGGGAATAGCATGGCATATATTATCTTCCTTTCTCTTAGTACTCGCTTCACCGGGTCAAAGGATCGTCTAGCCGATTGGACCCCGGACAAGAAGTCTGGGTATATGTGAAGTCGGTTAGAATCGTAGGAGAGGGGGCCCTTTTCGCGTGCCTGATGAAGGATGAGGTCCCGGTCACGGTAATTGAGCAGGCGTGCTATGATTGATCTAGGAGGAGCTCCAGGCTTGGGAGGAGGAGCCAGTGCTCTATGCACCCTCTCAACTAAGAATTGCTTTGAGAATTGGGCGCCTGGGAATAAAGTATGGAGCAAACTTTCAGGTAACTGTTCCATAGGGGTGTTGGTTTTGTTCTCCGCCACCCCAACCATTCTAATGTTTTTAGGTTCTGATCGGGATTCAAGATCCTCACACTTATTTTGGAGAGTTTTAATGTCCTTATGGATACCTTCAATGGCTTTGGCGTGTGCGGTAGATGTGTCCTCCAGGTTCCTCATCCTCTCTTCTGCTTCAGAAACTCTGGCATTAACTTTTCTAATATTGGCTCGGATTGAGGCTATGTTGCTGCCTATGTCGTCCAATTTATTGTTAATGTGTCATGACCACTGTGAGGGGGCACACGCTGTGCCACAAGCAGGCTCCCACCAGAACCCTGAGGGCCTTAAAACCACTGCAAAAGGGCTCCTGGAGTTAGTCCTGGCGCCTTTGGCACAAGGCTCATATGTAGGAAGGAAGGGCTGTTCAAACTGGGTCCCTTTTATGTACATGGGCCTTTAAATCCAACATGGAAGCACCCACACAGCCTAGTTCTAAGAACCAAGCCATGCGGTCTAGTGTTTTGGGTGTGGCAGGCCTGGAACTACTTTCCCTAGTAATACTTTACCTGAGCTATATAAACCACACCCTGACTGCAGTTATTCTGCAACCATCAGCGTGACGCTCACCGTGTCCAGCTCCTGGTCTTCAGCATCTTCCTGTAGTCCTGCAAGAACAAGAACAAGATTATTCTGTCTTACCTGAGAAAACAACATCCAGCACTCAGCATCTCAACCGGGCTGCAATCTGTGGAAACCGAGAGAAGAAGAAACATCACTCACCAGTGAGTACTAGCTTAAGGACTTCCGGGCGAACCGCTACCTCAGCTGCTGCCCGAACATCGCGACCTGCATTAACGAGAAAAGGAAAAACAATATTAGAACGCGCGCGCTTCCAAAATATCGAATTCCATCAGTCTTATCTGAATTCCATCGCGCTACGCAGCGCTTCCATCTGGAGCACTACAGCAACATCTGCAAAGGAAAAAGAGACATATTCAGGTTCGCTTTCAATATTAAACAACCACACAGCGCTGTACTTACCTTAACGGATTCCGGGTGCCTGTTTTTCATCGCGCTCTCATCCACTCGCACCACAGCGGCCTGTGAGGAGAAGAAGAAGAAAAAACAGTTTAGCTTTAAAAGACAATAAAGGCGCTGCACTTCGCGCTTTCTCTTACCTAGAAACGTGCCTCCCCATCCGGCACGCCAGCATCAAGACCTTTGCACCTGAAAAGAAGGAGATAAAGACATTAACGAATTCCCACCATTAACAGAACAAAGGCCTACAATTAACAAACCTACTTGCCTACCAGCAGATTCGGGGTCACAGCAGGCCTGGGCCCAAGGAAGGCATACTGCACCAGTGAAGCAACTCGAGCAGCTCGCCAACAAACGTCAAGCACCCCTGCACAAGAAACGCAGGACGGATAGCGCACCCTACAAATAACTAAGGTGAGAAAAGAATCCAGTGGGAAGGGAATCGGTCAGAGGGAGGTGAGAGATTCACCCATTAGAGACAGTTATCACAAATCCTCCCTTCTGTAATTGCAGATTCATTATTCAGCACTGGGCAACTATGCATCAAGGGTTCCAGATCTCAGAGCCTTCCATACGCCCCCGGGGATATCAGGTGAGCGTAACATAATTGCAGCGAACCCTTTTTCCATGGCTCCCATTTAGGGGGCCATGTTTTGGTCGGGGTGGTCGCTCAGGGGGTCCTCTAGAGGAAGGTGCGAGGTCTGCGTTGGAAGTACTGGCGAATGCATCCATGGGACCTTTCTTCTTACCCTTAGCTCCCCCTGTCATATTTGAGTATATTTTGTAGGCTGCTTTGGTACCACCGCGAGGGTCTGGGGGTTATGATGAGTTGACTGTGCTTGTGACTAGTGTGTGAACAGGTGAAAGCAGTTATGACATATCCCCTCAGTCAGGGTAGTTAGGGACTGTGGTTTAGGAGCTTCGACCGCAGCACCGGTGGTCTAGGGCTCTAGGGGTGCATCTGCTGTCCAGGTATACATCAGCCGTGTTGTTCCTGTGGTTAGGGCGTAATTCTGGGTTAATTTTCCTACAGGACGGGATCTTTCTTTTCCCCTCGTAGCCAAGAAGGAGGGAGTGCAACGTGGTGTTTGTGGGTGCCCCGTGGGTGGCTAGCTATTGTCATGGGCACGGGAGCGCCGCAGTTCATTTATCCTCAGGCACCGCTTGTGCGCGAATTGTGATTTCAAGAGCCTCAAGTGTTCTCTTTAACTTTATTGCAGCCAGCAGTTTATGAGTTGAGTTCCAGGGCCCGGTGGCTGATATGGGGTGTAACACGGGGATGACTAGATTCACACCCTCCCATGTGCTAGGATTACTTTTACAGGGGGCCACAAGTTACATCCATGGGGAAATCAGCTTATCTGGTCATCCCTGACACGTACCTTGGTGGCTGCCGAGGTTTGCAGCTGGTGTATTAATCAGGGCAGCTGCTGGCTTCCTTCCATTGTTCGTGTGCTGTGTGCCTGGGCCCGGCGCTGCCCAGCCGCACTGCCGATGCCGGGGAGCGGGTCAGGCCGGGCATACCTCCTGTGCTCCGGTGTTGCTGGCGCCCGCTTCCACCCGGGGTAAGCTCTCGTATGTTGGCCTTGATGCCCGATGCAGAGATGCAGGCCCCCCAGCACTGCGGGGGAGTTCTCGTTCAGGTTCCCCAATTCTTCTGGTTGTCAGCAGGTCGCCTCGGCCGGGCACCGCGATTGTGGTTTGTGGGTCAGAGGTGCCAGAGAGCCTTAGCAGCAGATATTCAGGCTAATGAATTTTCACAGAGTGTCACAGTCTATGCCGGTCCGACCAGTGCGCAATCCTCCAGCAACAGCTGAGATTTGGCGCAAAGTGTAGCAACCGTTAGACCAGGAAGACAGGCCCACGGATGTATTCCAGTGCTCCGAAGGTCCGGAATCCCCCAGGGTTCCCAGCAGACCCATCCAGGGACTTTTAGACTATCCTATCTGGACACGGATCTGGTGTTAGCAACAGCAATCTGCAGGATTTATTCAGTCAGGATATTCCGAGCTCCGGAGCTCACAGATCAGGAGGCCATCTTTCTTGGTGTACAACAGCGCCCCCCGAGTGCCAGCATTAGTTTGACAAAAACAAATAAGTTATTCATTCTTTGAGAAATTATACATGTTTAAGTTATTTGGTCGTTTTGTGTAGTGTGAACATTACAGTAAGCCCTTCACATCGCTTAAGGAAAGAGAAAGGAAAAAGGAGAAGCACAAAAAATCTGTAATTTTACAGAAAACAAAAAAAAAGTGGTATATTTCACTGAAGTACTTAATACGGAAATCATCGAAAATATTAATTAGATATATATGGGGTAGTAGGGTAAGGTGTTAAAATGAGTCATGATGGGTTTGGGGTGGCGCTATAAGGGTAAAAAAACAGGGGCATTGGGGTGGGAACCCCAACATTAAAAAACAAATCAGTGTTTTCTGTATTATGGTCGTGATGAAATGTACCACTCTGAAATTTGGGTTGGTAAAACCACATATAACACAACAAAGGTAGTCAATTGCACGGTGACAGTCCCAGGCATGTACATTGATAGGTAAAATGAGAAAAACAAAACCCAGAAAAGTGCAGGCTTGATTATTTGTGTGGCATCCTAGTTCTGCTACTGCCGTTGACAGAGAATGTGGGAAATCACACAACAAGACTTAAAAGATTGCTTAAGGTCTGAAAGCAGCAAGGTCTCATTGGGCCAATAACATTCCATTGTTAGTTTTGAATGGAGTAATGCAAGTTACATTAATGGATACATTGGCACAGTACAAACACAAGGATTGGGAAGGGTTTTGTCAGAAGGGGAAATGCAAGGCACAGCAATAGTTAAAGACCTGGAGGGAGAGACACGCTTGAAGGTTCATTTTAAATTTGGGAAAGGACAGTTTTAGTCTGAAATCGAGTGATACAGCATTCTAATTTGCCGCCCCCAACCCCAGATTGCTTGATTTGGCAGCACTGGCTAGCAGGGATGAGCATGTTATTTCGTGCTGACATGGAGGTAGGAGAGGCATGAGGATAATAGGATCTTGTGGATGATGCAGTGATTTGAGGTTGATTTATTTTTCAATTATGTGTCCAAAGAGGACTTTAATGCAGAGGAAAATGTTTCCTGGGATTTTGGGAGAATATACTTCTGGTAGCTTTATTTTTTAGCAGTTGCTGTTGATGTGGGAGGCCCTTCTTGAAGCCGATGGGTTGAAGGAATCTAGCTGAGACATGACAAGGGTTTTGGTACAACTAGATTTTATGATGCATTTTCTAATGCAGTGTCTAATATTCTTGAACATGAAGTTGGGAATGGGTCAGTTGGAAATGGATCAGTTGGGGTGTGGGTTGTGTGTGTGTGTTGAAGGGGACCTGGTTTTATTTTACCTTTGAGGGAAGGAGTTGGAGATGGTGGGAGATCACCTGATTGGGACATAGTCGAGTTGCCATCAAAGATAACCTCAGTTTGTCAGCATTCCGGCAGAGGTTGTTGTCATTTCCCCAATTTTGAATTAATTGCATGCAGAAAGAAAAAGGAGACAAAGAATTAGAATTAGGGAAAACATTTCATCCAGCTTGAGCAAAGAGATCAACTCCAACTTGCCCCACTTGACAGAGCCCCCCAAAGAAGTGTTTGTGAGAACCATGTTATTTTTCCCTCCACATTGTATGCTTCTGTATCTGCCTACCTGTTTGTATCCTCTCTGTCTAACGGTTGTTGCCCCACCACCTGCTACACGCAGCTATGCCTATGAATATGCAGGTTTCATAACAGGTGGTGGGGCCTCAAGCCAAATTATTTGTTGGCACATGATGTCATGAGATGTGAGGCCTTTTGATGAAATACATTAGCTTCACTGTAGATTCTGATCTGCCTGTACATTGAGTTGGTTACATTCAGAGCCCCCAGCAGGGGAGAGCAGACAGCTGGGTAGAGAGAAGAGTAAAGAGTTGGTAAGTAACACCAAGATGTACTTTTCCTTTTGTTTACCCCAAATCTAGTCAATCCTTTCCTTCAATGCTTTTATAAATCTTTTTGGAATCAGATGTGTGCCCATTCCCTTTGCTGAAGGTTGGATGTTTAAATTAGATTGCTGTGCTGTTCCACTTTCCACAAGGTTTTTAAACATACAGAAAATGGTCCACTGGAGTTTGTTGGCCTCTGAGAAAATGCCTCTGAGTCCTGACAAAGTTCTCTATGTATGCCTCTGCATCAACCAAAGTTGTCAACATTGTCAAAGCTTGTTATTTGCGTGGGGGCAGAGAGACGGGCTGGAGGCTTGTGCCATTGGTGCCAATATTCCACAAGGATCAAATATAAGCATTTCAGAGTATGAAGGTCCGCCAAAGATTCTAAAGCATATGTTTTCTCATATTGGGGAGAAAAAGTAAGTTAATACAAAAGCACTGCATGTAAAACCTAGTGAGGTAGCACAACTTGCACAGCCTGACAATCCATTACTCCATTACATTGTTTACTGAGTGCCAGCAATATTTGGACAAAAGCACTCAAGCTATCAATTCTTTGGGAAACTATACAGGTTTAAGTTGGTAGTTTCGTGCAGTGTGAACATTACAGTTAGCCCTTCACAGTGCTTAGGGAAAGAAAGGGGAAAGGGAAGAGCACAAAGGCTAGGCATAGCGACAGTCCCAAACCAGTACATAACAAAACCCAGAAAAAAAGTGCAGTCATGATTAGTTAGATGGCATCTTAGTCTTGCTATCGCTGTTGACAGAAAATGTGGGTGGCCACACAAGACTTAGAACCTGACAGTGGCCTGGTCACAATGGTCAAATAACATTCCATTGTTAAGGTAGTGGGAAATGAAAGTAAGATTAACAGCTCAAGGTCTTGGGATACTTTGGCAACTGGCCAAGTGATACAATATGTACATGTACACCTCTGCCAGATTGTTAGATTTTGTAGAACTGTCAGATTGACAGGTGCTGAGCATCGATGCCTCCGAACATGTTTAATGCTAGCATGTTGGTAAGAGTGACCCAAGGACAAAAGGATCTTGTGGATGATACTCAGTAATTTGAGGTGGATTAATTTTTCAATGGATGCCAGAAGAGGGCTTCTAAAGAAGGGGAAATAAGAGTCCTAATGTTCTGGGAGAATATCTTTATAGCAGCTTTATTTGAAAGAAGTTGTTGATATGTGGGGTCCGCGTTGAGGGCCAATGTGTTGAAATAATCTATTTGAGACTCATGAGGGGTTTGGAATCAACTCAATTTTCTGAAGCATTTTCAGGAAGTGTCTAACTTTCTTTAGCACATGAGGTTGAAATGCGTCTCAGATGTGAGTTTCATTTGTGGCATGGACACCTGTTCATCGGGGATAATGCAGACATTTTAAATGTTAAGGACTGGAGTTAAGAAGGGTGTTCAGGGTGGGCGGCAAGCTGAATGCGTCACAATGCCAATACAGATTATCTCTGTTGTGCAGCATTCCTGCAGAGGTTGTTGGAAATGATCTAAAGAATTAGCAGGTAAAGAAGGAACTTTTCTTCCAGTTTGAGCGCCCCTCATGCTGAGCCCTCCCTGAAAAAGAGGTTGGGAGAATCATGTGATCTTATGCTTCTAAACCTTCCTATCCGTTCATATTCTCTCTGTGCAATGCATGTTGCTGCCTTCACCCTTACTGTGCCTAAAGGTCGGCTCTTGTACTTGCAGATTTCATAATTGGAGGTGGAGCCTCAGAACTGCTATATGTATGGGTCGACCTCCTGTACATTTAGTGGCTGGACTGTGCAATCATCAGCCAATATTTGCAGAGAGAGAAGGCAGCTGGGTACGGCGAACAGCAAGAGTTGATGAGTAACCCCAAGGACTCCATTTCCTTTCAAACTCCCCTAACCTGTTTTTGACTATAATCAGGTGTGGGTGCATGTCCTTGTGTGGAAGCAGCTTAGATATTCAAATTAGATGTAGTATGATAATATATTTAAATTATATGTAGTTATCCACAACAAGGCTCTACAACAGACATAATTTGGTTCACTGGGGCTTGTTGTCCTGTGATAAAATGTCTCTTTAGATGTATCAGATTTATCAAAGGATTGAGTGAGACCCTAAAATTTAAATGTTGTACTTTTAAATTGTTTTATGTATTTAAGAATGATTCAGGAGTTAATTAATGTGTTTCCAAATGTGGCCCACCCAAAATTGTCATTGAGATCAAAATAATTCCCTATGAAATATAATCAGAATGGTATAATTTTTAGTTAGCTTCATTGTCTAAAAGTCCATTCATGTAAGCCAATAATCCATAGAGGCTAATGATATGGGTGTCTTATTTTTACCTAGAACAGAATTAAGTTCCCAATTAATGGACTTGTCTCTGTAGAAAATGTCATCTTCCCTGGTGTCCTGGGCAGTTTGTTGAGTGCAATTCCGGAGATTAGTGCAGCATAAAGTGAGTAGTGCACGTGTAGCCCATGGCCCAATGTGGCCTGGCTAGTGGGGCTACATGCTGGTACCCTGTGGGAACTCACATCTAGAAAGAAAGACGCAGACATCAGGGTAAATAAGGTTTTATTAAATGTGTCGTGTGTGTGTTTTATTTATGTATGTGTTTGTGAGAAACCATTCAGCCCACCAACTGGGCTGCCTGTTCATGCCCACAACGCCCCGCCTTCTGGCCAGTGAGGCGGGCTGTCAACAAATACATCCTCCCAGGCTGCGTGTGTCAGAAGCAGCCCGGGGAGTAATACAGAGACATGCAGTGGAAGCCCGCTCCACCCCTCCGGTGGAGTGGTAAACATGGAAGCTCCGGATTGGCCTCGGCTACCAACCTGGTGAAGAGGAGGCAATAGCGAAGTCCTGAGTCATGCCGTTGAACGGCTCGGGTGAAGGGAGCTCCGGGCTGCCTGGCGCAGCAGCCCGGGTGAAGCCGCGGCCCACCCCCTGCATTGCTACAATGCATTGTTGTAGTGAGCGCAGCAGTGTCCTCATAGAATATGGGATGCTGCCTGATGCGAAAATGGCACCCTGGCTGTGTGGTGACTTCGGGTGGGCTCCCCATGGACCTAAAAGATGCTGCCGGTTACGGCAGTGATGTTGAGTGGGTCCCCCAGCCAACGGGCTCACTCTAAAGTAATATAAATACCACAGGTCACGCCGGTGAGTTTGGGCGGTCCCCAGGTGCATATGGGGCTGCCAAGGACAGTGTGAAGGGTGCGGGTTGTGTGGTGGCACCACATGGTGGACGGGCCACCCTGGAAGAAGAGGAGGAAGGGGCCAAGCCTCACCTGTCATCTGTGGGGCAGGACCCAGTTTATCAGCCAGTTCCGTCAGGAGCAGCTTTGCACCTTGCACAGACGTAAAAGCAGAGGTGTAGCCAGGATTGTCTAACAAGTCGGGCCTGAAGAGAATGTAGTTGGGTTCACTGCGTGTGACATTAACATCTGTAAATGCTCTTACAGCACTGCTGAGTGGGCATTTACAGATTTTGGGTTGGCCTTTCCCGCTCAGGCCCTACCCTGTCTACGCCTCTGCCTAAAGGTACTGTAAAGTGGTGGCTTGTGACATTGAGTTTTTGTGCTTCATTCCATCAGGGCCGATTACGAGGTTCCCTTTGCGGGACCCGGACCAGACGTCTGTTAAACCAGACGTCTTTTCCGGGTCCCGGGAGGGGAAGAGGGAGGTAACAACGGGACACTTGTAATGTGCCCGTTGTTACCTACCTCCCCATTCCCATTGAGCCCTATGGGGGCTCAATTGGGAATGGGGAATGGTTCCTGCAAGGAGGAATTACCGGGTCCTCCTATGTCGGAATGACCCGGTTATTCCTCATTGCAGGAACCCGGTAATGGAGCCCGGTTTGGAGGCAGCCATGGAGCTATGGCTGCCTCCAAAATCGTAATGAGGCCCATTGTCTTTCTTTGTGTGCACTATACCGAAACAATATTCTTAGGATTGCGGTCCTCCCAGTTACCACTCTTTGTTAGCAGAGAAAATGGGTTAATTTACGGTAAATAACCCCACAAAAAAACATCCCGGGATGAAAGGACGTTGTACCGTAATTATGTACCATTAAGTAGCCTAAATGTTAGGTAGGATAATTGGAGGGAATTTTAAGTAGGGTAATTGTTAAGTAGGAATAGATAAGATGTTATATAGATGACCATTAGTTTAAGTCGGTGGTAGAGGAGAGGCACCCCTGGCGTGAGGTGGTAGAATAGGTTGGCGTCCTGTCCAAGGCCGCCTTGCAAGATGGGACCACCAACGGAGGCCATCCTCTGTCTTCACACTCCATATGGGTAGTACATGAGCTTGGGAAGGGGATAGGTTGCAGCAAGCTCATCCGTAGATGGAGCTCACGCCAGGGGAATCCGAAGGTTAAAGTGTAAAAGATAAGGGGTAAGTTATGTTCAATAAAGAGGGGCCCCATGGGGATCCCTATAAAAGTTCATTCAGGGTGTAACCCATCTGCTGTTTCCAGCAATTATATTTTAGCAGGTGCAGCACCCCTTCCTACCCAGCAGGCTGTGGGCTGGGGTGGTAGTATCCATGGGAACTGTCCATGCTCCAGGGAAGGGAAGAGTACACCCTTGCATGGATCAGGGCTGGATAACCAGGGGCTACACACATCTGCATCCCAACCCCAGCGTATGAGGCCACAATGGTGATGGCAGTCCTGTGATGCATTGTTTACTCGATAATGCTGTCAGTTTTGCTGATCCGAACATGGTAAGGTCAGCAAAGACTAAAACCAAAGGTATCTGGAAGGAGAGTTAATGCAGTGACTAAGAATATATAAAATCATCAGATTTTACATTGGGCCTCATTACGGCCCTGGCGCTGACGGAATGAAGGGGGCCGGTACAGGACCGGCCCCCTTCATTCCACCAGGGCCGATTACGAGGTTCCCTTTGCGGGACCCGGACCAGACGTCTGGTAAAAAAAGATGTCTTTTCCGGGTCCCGCGAGGGGAAGAGGGAGGTAACAACGGGACACTTGTAATGTGCCCGTTGTTACCTCCCTCCCCATTCCCATTGAGCCCTATGGGGCCTCAAATGGGAATGGGGAATGGTTCCTGCAAGGAGGAATTACCGGGTCCTCCTATGTCGGAATGACCCGGTTATTCCTCATGGCAGAACCCGGTAATGGAGCCCGGTTTGGAGGCAGCGATGGAGCTAATAGCTCCCTGGCTGCCTCCAAACTCATAATGAGGCCCATTGTCTTTCTTTGTGTGCACTATACCGAAACAATGTTCTTAGGATTGCGATCCTCCCAGTTACCACTCTTTGTTAGCAGAGAAAATGGGTTAATTTGGGGTTTCGATTTCTGTCAATTGTGGGTGTCCACCCATAGTATTGTTACAAATAGAGCCAGAATGTGTTTCTTTGATTTGGGGTTCCTAATTTAAGGATTTAACTATGATACTTATTGAAGTGGTGGAAGAGGAGCTTGTAAAGCTGTTGGAAGACATCAAGAACAAGCGAAGCCTATGAAAAATGCAGTTCAGTTGTTGGTGAAGGATAAAGTAGAACATAGACCAGTGTTGGGAAGAAGATCCAACTTAGCACTTTGTTAATGGAACACTAAGGGGATGATATGGATGCAGCGTAGGATATGAAAATGGGTAAATCATACACATTTCTTACCCACCAACCTCAGGTTGAAAACAATGTGTGAAGATTTCTAACAGCTTGTTCTTTTCCAAACAGTCACAAAAATCTGAAAAGTCATTTGAGTAGATTCCAGTGTTGGGGAGAGTGACTAGAAGCAGTATAGTAGGCTAGTCTCCATGGTGGGCCATTTATTGCATTATTATGTATTTGGTGGGCACAGTTGAGAAAGCTGTGGAGAATTGCTATCCAAAATGCACTCATGTGTTAAATGACTCAATGATTTCTGATTTGGAAAAGACTCAGCCAAAATGTCGACAGCAGTGATAAGATCTTAATTGTTGCATAAGCCTTAGCTAATGGTGTAATTTTTTTAGTTTGCGGCCAGTGGACTTGCACAATTTTCAAAGGTGGTAAGACCACACAACCCAAGTTGCCCAGCATATGCATACTTGCTGATGAAATTAAAACATGGGCCTCATTACGAGTTTGGAGGTAGCCATGGCGCTTTCAAAATCGGTCCGGGTTCCTTGAATGAGGAATTACCGGCCATTCCAACCTTGGAGGACCCGGTAATTCCTCATTCAAAATACCCATCCCCATTCCCATTGGAGCCCCCATAGGGCTCAATGGGAATGGGGAGGGAGCTAATAACTAGCTCCCTGGTCCTTTAGCGGCTCCCGCTAAGGGACCTAATAATGCGGTGGTAGGGGGGTAACAGCACCGGCATCCTTACTGGGGCCGTTAACCCCTTACCGCTGCACTCGTAATGAGGCCCAGGTGTTGAATTGGAACTCCTTTTGCTCAAATGTTGTGTTCTATGGGGCAACAGGTTACTATCATCAATCTGTAAAACACTCTGGCAATTTAATTAAGGATGGTGTCCATGTAAATGTTCATCTTGGTGCTTCACCCTTATGATGGGGTTTATTGTTGTGTTTTCGGGACAGAGAGCAACCTCTTCCCTGGGGAAATGCTGAACATGGTCTGCCCGGTCCATGTGGGGTGCATGGGCCAATGAAACTGAGCTCTCACCCTCTGGCTTGCTCTAGGGGGAAAGTTCTTTGGGTATGAAACTAGCTTTCAGGAATGTGCCACTGAGATCCATTAACTTAACAATGGAAACATGATAAAGCCAACTGCTGATGTAACATGTGCTTTCCTATGGTAATGAAGACACACCAGTGGGATCCTACTTCTCATATGAGCTCTCCATGCCAGTTAGTGTTTCTTCTACATGCATGATGCAGAGGGCTAGCAGCAAAAAAAGCACACAACACAAACTTAAGGAGGCCTGGGGTGCAGCAGGTACTTTGTTTACCCACGAAGGAGTATAAGTGTGATGCTGCATGGATTGGAATCAATAGCAAGCATGAGGATCGAGAGGGAGATGACTGGGTGTTATGTTTTGTGCGGGATAAGAGACATGCAGATTACAAGTTGGAGTGTCAATCAATTTTATTTAACCAAGAAGGTAGGTAAGGAATAAAACTGTATAACTGAGTATGAGCCAGAAAAGGATACTGTAGCAGGGAAGCTTGCCTTCACTGGTCAAAGCACTACACCAGGTCTTCTTTTCACTTCAGCGTGGCAAAAGTCTGTTCCTTGCTATCAGTTTATGGGGAACTTTCCACTCTGATGATTTCTTATATTTTAGTAAAGTCTGGATTTTCTTCTGAATCTATCAAAAAGTTGTAGAGCTTCCCAGCCTGTATATCCTCTCTGAATTGAGAAGCTCCTCTGTTCTATAAGCTGGCTATTTATGATAGAACTTAGGGCCCAAGACCCTCCTTTATTTAATTCTTCAGGTGTAAATTTCTAACATTTCATCTTCAGCACCTCTTGTCTTTTCAATAGCCCCTCCTTCTTCTATTCACCGCCCTCCCTCTTCATTGGGAGGCTACCTCGTTATGGGCTTATCAACTGTTCATTTCTACAGTCTTGTTTAGAGGCCCGCCTCCCCTGGCTCCTTCTCCCTTCTCACCGTGAGGTTGTTGAATGCCTCGGAGCGTATAAACTGCAGGCTTGCCGGGCAGGGCTGATCAGCTGAGCTGAGGCTGAAGATGAGAAGGGGCGGATTGGATCGGCTGTTGTCGCCGCCCCTTGATGCCGTCTTCGTGACAATCAGCTGTGCGTATGCTGAAGGTATGGAAGGGGCGGATCAGATCGGCAGTTATCGCCACCCCTTCGCTCCATCTTCGTGACGAACGTCGGCTGATCGTGTGAAAGGGCGGATCAGATCAGCTGCTGGATCCCGCCCGTCCGCTTGTACCAACCTACCCACTCATACGTTACGGAGTCAGCTGTGCGGCCTCTCTCCCTCCGGCTCCTTCGCTCCGCTTCCTCTGCTCAGCTCACCCTCTCAGTCAAGGAACCACTCGTAGAATACTTTCTCTGGCCGTCATCAACTTTGCCTTGTAAACAATAATAACGATCGGAACAAGCGCAACGGCGCCTTTGACTTCTCCTCTTCATTTTTTCAACTCTCACTCAATACACCCAAGAGTAATGGACATCTTTTTCTATCTCCCCGTCCGGCATCTCCTAGCAACCAAAACAAAACAAAACAAAGCCAAGCTTAAGCAATGGAAAATAGCTTAACCCTTTCCTCGCCGAGCTGGTATATAACATTAACCCTTTCCTTGAATAGAGCCCACCACTTTACACTGGGCTTCAATCTCAAATGCACGTATTGCAACCAGGTGGAGGGCTCAAAGCGATAGAGGGACCAACACTCAAAGAAACGCTGATGTGGAAAGGATGGAGTAATCCTAAGAAGCAGCAGATGGAGCAAAGGGGTGGATTAACTCACCCCCCCCAGATTTTCACCATGATCATACTGTTCACAGTTGCCCTGGAGTTCGGCTGGTGACCTGTTCTTTTAAAATCCGGATTGCTAGCAGGAAAAGCACCGAACACCTCAGAGAACATTATCTATCTTGTCCTCTTCATTCCCTGGAAAGGACACTATGTAGGTTCCTTGATGGAAAGGGGCACCATAGGAGCAACCACAATTATATCAGCATCACTGAGGGGCAACATGTGGTTTTAAGGCCCGGAATAGACCTTATTGTAAGCTGAACAGGACTCTTATGGACATTGACGGTCTGAAATCCTCTCAACTCTGCCCTCACATTTGGCAGGCTTAAGTTTGCTATCAGTCGCCGGTTGGCTGCACCACATGCACTGTGCTCAGAGGTGTGATAGCCCATTTGGACTTCATGTTAGGTCCCCCTTCATTTCTCGCAGGAACTAATGCTTACATTCAAATACAGCTAATATATTACAGAAAGAACACTGAGGGTACATTTACAGAAAACCCACTGTAATACAGTCCCACACTAGGCACCCTTCCCCTTCTCATTTTAATTTCACATAAAGATAGTTTACTTTTACATGCTCCCCATGCTTCCAATACCATACAGATGCAAGCCAACAGCCCGGAAGACTTCTCGGACTGTACTGTAGGCCCTTGTGGTCTTGCACATTGATGGGGGAATTGTCCTCCTGAAGGGGCTCCCAGCTACTCACTTGGCTCTCCTAAAATCAATCCACCATCCTGCAGCATGTCTTATTACAGGTGCATGGAAATTTGACTGAATCCTCTCTGTCCTATGCAAACTACTTTGGCTTCCTCTCCAGGCCAGGATACTGTTCAAGACTGCATGTATAATCTACAAACCATTTGTGAGTAGCGCACCAGCACACCTGGAGGCTAAGCTCCACAAGCTCCTCACGCCGCAAAGTGACCAACCGACTTGAATCACAACTCTTCCGCAAAGAGAAGGTCGCTAAAAATCTAGTCACACACCCACCCTCTGCAACTCAATCCCAGTATTAGTTTGGAAAGCAATCGCAAATCTCTTAAAAAAGGCTTTTTCAACAGCACCTCACCAAAGACTAATCCCAAAGTATGCACACACCAATGCACAGGCCTACACTTACAGTACTGCGTTACTGTAAAAGATTTTGCTGCTCTCGAAACTAGGTCAGTGCTTTAAGCAACATAATAAGAATAAAATAATATCTTACCCGTGAAGGAGCAGTGAGTGAAGGATGCACGGACTGGAATAAACAAAGAGCACGAGGGGCAAGAAGGCAAGGACTTGGCTTCAGTCATGCAATTACTTATTTATTCCAAGCAGGTGTTGCGGGAACCCAGGCACAAGGTGGGCACTTCTATCAGGGCGCAGGAACACTGATGTAGTAAGATCAATGTAGCACTAAGACGCGTCAGATGGGGCAGAGGGGCGTGAAGCAACTCACCTCTCTGGTTTTCAGTGGGGTCACATTGGCCAAACAGGGTCTGGGTTTGGGCTAACATCTTGTTTTTCCAAATCTATAGAGCTGGCAGTCTTAATCTGAAGTAAGTAGGCTGCACCATAGGTACTGTCTCCATAGAGTGGACTGCCCATTTGGACAGGTTTACCTCATGAAAGGTCCCCATGATGAGACACAGCCATTTGTATAGTTGTAGGTCGTGTGAGTCATGTATAAAATGTCTTTGTTTACATGTTTCTTTCCACAGCATCCAATGCCTACATTAAAAAACAGCTAATGTATTACAGTTAGAACACTTTGAGGGTACATTTACAGAAACACCATACGAATACAGTTCCAAATTGAACACCATTGCCCTGAATGTGAAATAAGAAATGTAATTTTAATTTCACATTCAAATACGTTTACCTGAAAAGAAAACACAAGTAATAGTATTAGAAAACTTAAGGGTACATTTACAAAAACCCCACCCACAGTTCCACATTAAGCACCATTTGCTTTACATTTTAATTTCTCATATAAAAATGTTTCCTTCCTCATCCACCCCACTCTTTCTAGACCATACGAGTGGAAACAAATAACCTAGGGAAAACTTTTCCTGGTATTTTGTATTTGTTTTTACAGGGCGGCTGATGCAAAGGGCTTGCGGCAAAGCAGGATGGCAATCAGAATCAACACAGGGCCCAGAGTGCAATGGATATTTATTTTACCTTACCTGTGAATGACCACAGCTGGCAAGGCTGCATGGACCGGAATCAACAGCAAGCAGGAGCAGGCTGGCAAGGAGATGACTGCGCTTCAGTATCAGATTTTCTTATTCGAACCTGGTCCAAGGCCAAATAATGGGGAAACTCAGGCACAAGGTGGGCAGTGCTAGGTGAGTGCAGGAATGCTGATGTAGAAAGACTGAAGTGGCACTGAGAAGCTGCAAAAGGGCCAAAGTTGTGAAGCAACTCACCTGCCCAGGTCATGAGATCAGCAGTGGCCTTGGACTGGAGCTAATAAACCTGTTCTTTCCAGATCCAGCATGCTGGCAGGAAGAGCACGAGAAAGACCTTAGAGGGCAATCTCACTCTTGTTCTCTTCATCCCCTGGAGAGGACAGAGTACATGGTTCTTCCTTATAGAGAGCGGCACCAAAAGTGCCCCTTTAATCCCTTACGCACTCTGAGGAGCAAAATGTAAGTTTAAGGCCCAGAACAGTCCTTGTTGTAAGCTGAACAGGACTACGACCAGCAGACGTTAACAAACCAAAATCCCCTTCGCTTTCCCTACCATATGTAATAGGCTGATTGCCTGTTCGGGCAAATTTACCTCATATGAAGTCCACATGATGGGACACAGCCAAACAAGCCATTTGGTGAAGTTGTCAATCAGGTGAGTCATTTTTAAAATGGTGCTTTGTTTACATGTTTTCTTCTCACAAGAGCCAATGCCCACATTAACACACAGGTGATGTATTACATTTAGAACACTGCGAGGGTACGCTTACAGAAAGCCCACCATAATACAGTTCTGAATTAAGCACCATTGCCCTTAACATTTTCAGTTCACATATAGACTTTTACTTTGACATAAAACACAGGTAATGTATTACAGCTAGAACACTGTAAGGGTACTTTTACAGGATAACCACACTAACGCAGTTCCAAATTAAACACCATTGCTCTTTACATTTTCCTTTCTCACATAAACACTTTTTTCTTCCACGCACTCCCTTTGCTTCCCAGACCATACACATGGAGGCAATTAGCCCACTGAAGTCCTTCCTTAGTATTTTGATTTTGTTTTTACAAGGTGGCTGTTGCAGAGGATTTGCGGCAAAAAAGAACAGTTAGCAGACTTGGCCAGGGCGCAGCAAGTTTTCATTTTTCCCCAACCACCAAGGGGCATGGAGCATGGCTGAGATAGGCTGTGCGAACCGGAATTAACAGCAAACAGAAGGACCAAGACGGAGATGGCGGGGCTTCATTATCAGGTTTACTTATTAATTCCAACCTGGTGCAGTGCTCAAGACAATGAGGGAAACCAGGCACATGATGGACACTGATATGTGGGTGTGGGATATTTAATGCAGAAAGACCGTCGTGGCACCAAGAAGAACGGCAGGTGGGGCAAGGGGCGAAGCAGCTCACTACCACAGATTTTTGTCCGGGTCACCTGGACTTCGACTAACATCTTGTATTTTCTATACCGGCGTGCAGGCAGGGAGGGCAGGAGAAACGTCTTGGAGGGCTATCTCTCTCGCCCCCTTCAACCTCTAGAGAAGAAACAGTGCAAGCTTCTCCCAGAAGGGCACCACCTCCAAATAACAGCACACCAAGGTGCAAAATGTGGGTTTAACACTTGAAGAGGCCTTATTGTAAGCTGAACAGGACTCCTATGGAGATCAGTCCTTGACAGACCATAATCCCTTAAAATCTGAACTCACATTTGGATTAAAGGGCTTAACGTTTTTATCTGCAATCAATGAGATGCACCAAATGTACTTTCCCCAGAGAGTTGATCACCCATTCGGACACGTTTACCTCATGTATAGTCCGCCTGATGGACACATCCAAAGTCAAGTTGCTTAAAGTTTGCAATCAGGCGAGTCATTTTCAAAATGGCACCTTTGTTTATGAGTTTCTGTTCACAGGAATCAGTGCTTACATTAAAGCACATGTAATATGTAAGAACACTGAGGTAGATTTACAGAAAACCCTAATACAGTTCCAAATTAACAACTATTGCCATTTATATTTTCATTTTCCATTTGAATGTTTTTAATCCTACATAAAAACACAGGTAATGTATTAAGATGAAACACTGCAGGGCTACATTTGCAGAAAACGCACCCTGATTCAGTTCCAAATTAAGCACCATTGTCCTTAACCTTTTCATTTCACATATAAAGGGCCTCATTACGGCCATGTCGGTCTGGAAAAAGGTGCTGGCAACAACGGTTACGTCACCTTTTCCAGACCGGCATACTCTGAGTCTGCTAGTAGGGCAAGTGAACTACTAACATGCCTGACCTAGCAGTAGTTCAGGCCTGTACCGTAAGAAAAATCACTGAAGCACCGGCACCGTTAGTAACAGTGCCGGTGCTTTAGTGTTCCCATTCCCGTGGAGTCCTATCGAACTACAAGGGAATGGGAACTTACCGTTCCTCCGCCGCTCATAATATCCCAGTATTACCTGGATACTGCCCGGGAGAAACCGTAAACCGTTGCGGTAGGCCGCCGGTATACCAGCAGCCTACCAGCAACCTCATAATGAGGGCCAAAGACTTTTTACTAATGTATTACAGTTAGAATACTACAAGGGTACATTTATAGAAACCCCACCCAATACAGTTCCATATTAAGCACTATTGCCCTTTACATTTTCATTTCACAGATAAAGACTTCCATATTAAGCACTATTGCCCTTTACATTTTCATTTCACAGATAAAGACTTAATCCCACACAAAACACAGGGTAATGTATTAGTTAGAACACTGTGAGGGTACATTTAGGGTACATCTACAAATAAGTCACCCTAATAAGTCACCCTAATACAGTTCCAAATTAAGCACATAAAGACATTTTTACTTTGGCAGAAAAAAATAGGTAATGTATTACAGTTACAACACTGTGAGGGTACATTTACAGAACACTCATTCTAATCCAGTTCCAAATTAAGCACCATTGCCCTTTACATTTTCATTTCACATAAAGAAGTTTTACCCTAGCACAAAACACAAGTGATGCATTACAGTTAGAACACTTTGAGTGTACATTTGCAGACAACCCACCCTAAAACAGTTCCAAATTAAGCACCATTGCCCTTTATATTTTTATCTGACATGTACACACCATCCCACCACTTCCTGCACCATACACACGGCAGCTAGTATCCCTGGGAAAACTTTTCTACATGGCTCCTGCAGCATAATTGGACACCAAGCAGACTTAAGACGGGGTTCTGTGGTGCAGTGGGTACTTTTACCTCATGTGGCCGTGCGCGATTGGGAAGCCTGTGTGGACCAGAACTAACCTCAAGCAGTAGGGGTACGAGGTAGACATGTCTTAAAGCTAAGATTTTCTCCTTTACTCCAACCTGGTGCAGTACTAGAGGCCATTCATCAACCCAGGCACTAGATGGGCACTTCTATGTAGGCGCATGAAAGCAGATGCAGAAAGATTGGCATGGCACGAAACAGTGGCAGATGGGCAAAAGGGCACCACCTCCCTTGTTTTTCATTAGGGTCACAAGGTATGCAGTGGCACTGGGCTTGGGCTAACATTTTGTATTTTTTTTAATGAAGACCGCTGACACTATTGACTTTTATATTTTCTATTCACATTTACATCTACACATGTCTGGGTGTTTACTTACATTATCCCAGATGTGTTTAAATTTGAATTATAATGTGCTGAGGAACCAAGGGCACCCTTAACATTAAGTGGGGCTCCACCCAGATATATTCATGCTCTGTGCGCCAGGGCTGCGGCATTTAGGCGTTCTTTCCATGGTGTTTGTGATGTGAGGCAAGGTTTGTGACCTGGTGTCAGAGACCTCAACAGTGCTTTGTCCTTCTCAACCTCCCTTTGTTCCATGCTAACCTCAAAAACATGCAAAGGGTGTGTAACACCTGCCAGTGACATGCTGTGTGCCCCTTTACACATTCTCCCGATCTTGTAGCCAAGTTCCTGGCTTTGCTTGGCAGCCTGACTCTCAAGATGGCTTGGCTGATGCCTCTTGAAGATGAGTGGGGGGCCCTCACCAAAGCTCCAGGCTTGGCATTGGCAAAAGGTATTACAGGTAGGGGTCCTGGAGCGGCTTTCTTCTACCGGGGCACTTACGCCTTATGTATTACAAATATAATTTCTTTTGCATTTTTTAAACCTAGCTTTCAAATATTGATATTTCACATAATTCAATTCATGTGTTGTATTAGGCTGCCAGCTTGGCGATAGAGAAAATGGGACGAGAGACATAATCCACAGAGACATTCTCATGGGGGATTACTTACTAAGTCTATTCTTCTGTTTTTATAACTTTCACAAACTCTGTTCAAAGAGACCACAAGGAAAGTTGTACTTAAAATAAAAGCAAATCCCTGGTGAACTGTACCATTGAGGTTCAGCTCTATATGTTTGAACAACTTTGTTTTAAGATATTCTACAGACTTCGACTGGAGGGGCTCCAATTGGACATGTTTTCCAAATAATCCTATTAGAGGCCTTTCCTCTTGCAAATATCTTGAGTCACTATCTCTGGACCTCAGAACCTGATTTTTGACAAGTGGGTCTTAACATCAGTACGTTCCTTGGAAGGTCAGATCCACAGTCACAGAAGCACAATTCTCAAAGCTGCCTTAGCCTTAATCCTAATCCCCTAGGTCCACACATGCTGCACTCCCCACCCTACCCAAGAACTGAACTTGTCAAAGTATACGTACTAAATACTGGTCTAAGGCCAGTCGATTGTTACAAGTCTTTCTTGAAACAAAGATAGTTGGATTCTGCTTTCAGGCATGGGTCACAATTATTTTAGAATTGTATACTCTCTACCGAGCTGGGAGACATGACTTTGGGTTAATGAATGCCTTCCTCAGTGTGTACTAACTCAGACTCCAAATTAAAAACTCAGGACCTGTAATTATGTATTTTTATAGGGTAAATTAACTCAGACCTCAAATTCACAACTCAGGACCTGTAATTCTGAATTGGTCAGGCCAGAGGCTGCTTCCTCACTAGAAAAATGAAATATGTATCCACTTGGTATTTGAGATTCGACTGGCAGTCCAAACACTGCAGCGTAGCTGCTAGAATACCAAGGAGGCAGACTGGAGACGGACGGCAAAGCTCTCCTGTATGGCCCAGTGAACAGATTCATGCACATGGCACGATGGTATCGGGCAGTTCCACTTGTTTAATCCTAGAAAATTATAGGTTGACATGCCAGGTTAAAGAACATATGACAACATACACATAGAGACATACATACCGATATTTTAAAATCACAAAGCACAGACCAGCCAGGAAAAGAGTGAATTGGTAGTTTCAAGAATTGTGTCTTGTGTTATCCTCATTAGTTTTCTTTCCTGAAATGAGAGGCACTGCTTTACAGTTTCCAGCTTAGAAGTAAAAGGAAAATGGATTTCACTATTAACATGCACTCGATCTGCAAAATAGTTCTGCAGCTAACAGTGCAGTTGCAAATGAGATCTCAACCTGTTACTAGAACATACCTTATCTTTTAGGTAGTGTTTTCTTTTCACTGACAAAGGAAGTACCTTTGCCTAGGTGGGTGCTTAGAAGACTGAAATGTAAAAGATTGATTACAAACAGACCTGTGAACACCATCGTCAAGGATGAACAATCAGGATGCTTTTAGGCTTTTTAGACTTCTATTATGTAGAATATGTTTATTACTACAGACTGAATCTATACTACAGACTAACTTTTTGATGCTCAGACTCTGGAGAGACAGAGAAAATCTGATTTCGTAAGAACTAAACTCAGATACTTGCAACCATTAGGGACTTAAACAAAACAAGGTGTAAGAACCACTTCAAATAGACAGTTAGTTTCATCCACTTCCAAGCATGAGATGATCCCACTAGCCGGATGCATAGAAAATCATGACCGTAGCAAAATTCTTAGAGGCAAAATACCAAGCCCCTAGACAATACTTTCCTAAAACGTGTAGGATGTTCCAACTAACTGATAAAGCCCATAAAGGTGCCTCTATAATTGTCAGCCCTGCAAGAAAGCATTAACTCTATTACTGAAAAGGAAGGAAGATATGCTCAATGTTAACTGAAGACTGATTTAAAGTCAGTTCATTATACAGTGGCCCAGGATAATCTATTTATATGACACTAGAATCCTTATTTTAAAGCAACGTCCCTGTGTGCGTAAAATACCCTCACTCCTCTTACTACATGTACTTCATGTTTGTTCTTCCAGTTGTTGTGTTATTTAAAAATTCCTACACGTTATTAGCCTGTATTTTCGACTTGTATTTAATATTTCCAAGCCCAATTCTTCGGTAATTGTTGTTGCCCAAGACTTCCTCTACTTCCTGTTTCTTTTATTATGTATTTTGAATCTTTTGATTTGCAGCCTTTGCAATTCTCAGATGGTAGTCTAGTAATCAATGCTGCACCTCCTACCTTGAGGAGTCTAATCTGCCCTTTTTGTGATCATATAATGAGTGTCCCCCGTAAAAAAGGAAATGTTGCAATTGGATGTTTTATTGCAAGGCTTTGAGTTTGGTTTTAATTTCTCATTTTCTCTTTCGTCATTTTGTTTCAGATGTCCTCGTCATTTTTACTCTCATTTTGTTCCTTGTAATTGGAGATTGCCTGGACTCCACTTTCTTCCTATTTTATTGGTTTATTTTTCCATATCATTTTGATAATTTGGCGCATTATTTAAATTTCTCACCATTTTTTTAAAAAACTTGTATTTATTTCCTTGTATTTGGGATTGCCTGGTCCTGATTTTATCCTATTTTCTTTCCTTGTACTTGAAGTTTGCCTGGACTCCTTTCTTCCAACCTGTTTTTTATTACATTGCAGTATGCTGCTCTGCTTCCTTCTTTTGGGCTGCAGCCCTTACCATGATGAGATGGAAGGTTACTGGGCAGAGCTTCAGTCCTCCTTTTGTGCTGTTCAGTGATACCTCCTCAATGGCACTGTACATGTGTTTTGTCGGGTGCATGTCTGCACTACACAGGCTGGCTGCTTTATTCTAGAACTCATCCTTCTCATTTTTATTTTAGCTTGTATTTATTTCCTTGTATTTGGGAGTGCCTGGGCCCATGTTTACCCAAATATTTTTTTCTTTCTACTCAGAGGGTGCCTGGATTCCACCCCTCCCCTCCACCTTTTTATGTGAGAAGAAACGGCTTCCGCTGGCTGCTTTATTTTTAAACACCCTACCTATTCTACGCTTGATTTGAAATTTGTTTTACCGTTGGCCATTTGATATTTTATTGGTTTGTTATTTCAACCCCTATTTCCTTGTAATTTGGGTTGCTGGCCGCATTTTTTCCCTGTATGAATAATCCTCTTCTGCACTGCTTCTGTCGTTAAATTGGGTTGCAGTTTTTACGTTTATTCTTTGTGAATTGCTGCTGTTGGAGTGGCTATTGAAGATGTTCTGCATAATGCCAACTTATGGTGTCCTTCACAAAATAGAAATATCAGGCTTTACAACTAGTGAAATCTCCATTCATTTCTAGTTACAGAAGTTTATTAATTCATTTAATTTAATCCTTAAACAAATACCAAGATGTTGTCAGTTATATATAGGGCTCCAGTTTCCTGTTTTTACTGGTTTTACAAATAAATAAAGATGCAATTTACTCGGTTTCCTTATAGCATTTATTTGTACACAAAATGGATAGAAGCGGAAATTCATATTTCTTAAGTATCTTCAGTTTATCAATTATGCCCTCCAAGCTAATGGCTGTGCAACGTAACACAGTGGAGAGGCTAAAAATGTGATAGATTTCCCTTTGAAATAGTTTTTAAGTTGAAAATGGGTCTGGGCTTGATGTGCAAGAATCCAGCTCTATCAGCTTCCCATTACAGGCACCAACGTGCTACACTAATTTTAATAAACAAAAAAAATCAATAGTTGCACATTTTTTTACAGGGAAAATATAAACGTGGAAAGATAGAAATGTTGAAAAAATAAATACCATGCAATCGGGTTCCTCTGTTACAAATCTCCCTTTAGGATGAATACCAGGTACAATCCTTGTACTTTTGAGCAGGATTGCCAGGTCATAATCCTGGGAGACATAAATCACAGGATAGATGATCCAACAAAACAGCCTCCATTTTATTGGGTAATTTTCAGTTTACCATAAGAAAATGTACATGTAGAGTTAAGGTGGAACCAGCAAACTTTCTAGACAGTTTGTGGGCAAATGTTGAGACTAGTAAGCTAGCAAGCAATGGTGAACGAGGATTTGGATAGTTTTGTTGCAACATATATATTTAGAAAATACCCTTTAAATGTATTTCTATAGATATTACAATGTATTACTAGCCTTTGATGCCAAATCAATTGAAGCCATTTACTTTTCACAGTATCCTTCTGCAGCATGTAGCATGCTGGGAACAATAGGACTCAGTTCTGTTAATAGTTTAAGCAATGCCTGGCTACCATAAATGTAGGGCAATTGCCAGATGTATAATATCTGAAATATCTTATAGGTACAATAACAGCTGAGTATGAATTATGTACAGAGGTACTAGGATGCCCTTGGACAAGTATCTACATAGGGGTACTTGTCTCCCCCCAGCCTACAGAAGATTTGGGACCTTCTTAGTTCCTTCTTTCAGCAGATTTGGGATCTCATGCTTTCAATTGATTGTCATTTAGCCCCTTAAACACACATTCTAGGGGCATCCTGCTTTCCCCCTTCAGGGCAAGAAGGTGACTGCCCAACAGGGATAAAGCTTGTGAAGGAGTGGTATCTGCAGGTGACTACCGGAAGGTCAGAGAACTTCACACCTCCAGTGGAGGCTCAAAAGGAAAAGGACAGTGTGGCAAGGCTGTCAAGACAGCAGCACAAGGCACAGAGCCTGGGCTGGACTTGTGCTTTTGCTGTGGCTGCCTGAGGCTTGCCCTTTTACTGGAATTTACAGCATGCTGCATTGTTGTAAAGTGTCCAGAAAATATGCTGTATTTAATAAAATACAAAACAATAAAAGGAACTTCATTGTCGGTTCCCCCCAAAGGCACCATATACAGACTGACTAGTACTAGTACAGGTGACCAGATTGAACATGTATGGTGTTGGGATACAGGCAGGCATTTCCTGTTCACTTTTACATGTCAAAGCTTTTCTACACGAGAACCGTTGATTGTTGATATGTAAAATGGAGATGAGAGGTCTGATATCAGGAACACATAGATGCATTCCAGGGTTTCCACACAATTCACAGCTTGCAGCTGCTCCAGAGTCACAATGCCTGTACTACATTCAATGCAAACACTAGATTGGCCAGGAGCAAGAAGAGAATGGTCACACATATATATTTAATTGAAGCAATACCATTTTTCCATAGGATTTCCCAAACAAGGAAGTGCTATACAATCTGCAATCCAGTCTTCAAAGACAACCTTTTTAAGGCAGGTCTATCGCTGACTGACAACATTGTAAATTATCGAAACGTTAGATTGATATTATTCTTACCTTTTGCTTGAAATCCTTGGCGGTAAAAGGGGGGTTTCTACCAGGACTTGGAGTAAAATATCTTAATAATAGTATACAGTGGACTGTGTCATGTATAGATTGTAGTGGGTGGTTTATTTTCTACACTGCGATGTAAACACAAAAAGGCAAAGGAAGAATCACTGGGCTACCTCGTTCTGTTTTCTTTCATTTTTAGCGAGTAGATATCTTTTCAGATGTATTATACAAAATGGATTTGCTATTGCTACAGCGACACATCATGTAGAATCACGCCGGCACACAGTATTCAGGTACTTCTGGCATTCACCAACCAATACCTTACATTTCACCCCTGCCTCTTTCTTCTACCACTCCACTAAACTCTACTTCCCTCCCTTTATTAGAGATCCATGCGCTATGAGTCAGCCCACAAAAGCAGAAATTAGCCATGCAAGACTTTTTGTATTGCCAAGCAGGAACATTAAAATAACCAACAAATCTGGTAACTGCCAAGCCTGAAGACCATATTAATTCAGCCGTAGCATAGTTACAATGAAAAAATGTGCATCTCAATAAGGCGCTGCTTTCACCAATAAACATATGTGTCTGAAAGGTGGGGAATCACAACTAAAGTTCATTTAAGGTAAGTAGCTAGTCTTTCTTAACACCTGTATTTGGAATGTCAAATATAAGTTCAATTAAGTTACCCTGTTCCAAACAAAAATGTGTTCTGTTTTTCCCAACCCCTGGAGTTACCTTTCTCGTAGTGGTTGGGCTTAACTGCAGTTTCACTTTTGAAGCAGCGGGACCAAAGACTCCCTCTTAGTAAAAATCTGAAGATTTGCTGTGAAGATTACCTGTTGATGGGAGGACTGAAGCTTGCCCTTGGAAACTTCATCCCTTCCACAGTTCTCTGTACTCTTGTTACTGGCAGTGGATTGAGCTTGCTTAGTTGGCAAAAGTTAAGGGAATTTTGTTTTACAATTGATGCATTTCCCAGATAGAAATCAGGGGCTGATAAAAAATAAAACTTTGAATACTTCACAAATCTTTTCCCTTCAAGAGCCTTAATGATTCTTTAAAAAAACTATGGTGACCCTTCAATGGGAAAAACCTATAAGCAAGCACCTGTCTGCAATCCTGGATCCTCTAACAGACTTATAAGTCAACTTCCTCCTGTGAGGAAATGTTTCCCCTTTTTGGCCCCATTGGTTTTTATTTAGCTGCTCCTTTCTGTACAATAAGGATTCGGCCAGTTCCTTTTCTACAGCTATGCCCTCAGTGGATAGTTACATTGCCTACATCTTCTTCGCCTCAGTTGTTTCAGAAATAAGTCTCTGCTGGAAGGTCCTCCTCCATTTCACAGACAGCACCCCTTTCCTCATGCTAGCTCTTAGTCTGTTGCTAAGAAAAGTTGCTTCCAGCTTTGACATTATCCCTCAGGCCTCGGTTTCTCATTTAGTTATCTCAATGGTGTTTGAATACCGTGATAAATCAAGTGGAATAATCATGGATTCTCTGGCAATTACCTCCTCCCATGTGGTCAGGGGACGAAGACTTCAACTCCCATAACCACTCAGCTATTGGGACGAGGGAGAGGACAACAGAGTTTGTGTAAGATGAGAGGAACTTGAAATGCAACACGCAGACTAGTTGTTTTTTCGAACCTGTAATGAGCGTGACATTTAAAAGTGGCAGCCACATTAAGGAGGAAGAAAGTGCAGCAAGCTGTACAGAAAGAGACATTATCCTTGCGAGGGCTTCTGAATGCAGTACTGTATGATATGATGGTGCATTTATAATGCGCCTGTACACAAGTGTTTCTAGGCGCGATAAGACAAGGAGAGGGAAACAAAGGGAGGACAAAATAACAATCTAACTAGGCTTTGTGACATTCAGATCGTGAAGGTGCAGGGAAGAGGGAAGAGGGGAGGGGAAGGGGAAGGTGCAGTTAACTCACAAGTGCAGCCAGCAGGTGGCTCATAAGTGCAGAGAAAATAGCCCATAAAGGTGGCTATTTAAATGCCAGCACTGCAAGAAAACATACATTCTCCTATTGAAGAGAAAGAAATAAATGTTCAATGTTAACTGAAGACTGATTTAAAGTCAGTTTATTATACGGTGGCCAAGGATAATCTATTTATGACACTAGATTCCATATTGCAAAAAGTCTTGATTTTAAAGCAAAAGGAGGTAGTAATGATCAGAACATTTTGTAGGTGAATCAGACTGGGTTGCAAATACAGACCCTTTATTGCTGGGGAGCCCAGAGGCAGTGCAAGGGCAACTGGACAAGCAGGAGCCTGGGCCTCAGTTCAGAGGGTGACCAGATGACCAGTGCGTGGAGCAGTCAGGTGCATCAGCAGGAGAGAGGAAGAGAGAAAGTGGAAGCGTAAAGGAAGGTCTTGAGTTGCTTTTGGAATCAGAGGTGGTTCTGCTGAAGTTTGAGAGAGGCAGGAAGGCTGTTCCAGAGGGCGGCCCCAGCTGAGAAGATAGATCTGCCCCCAACTCTCTGCTTGGAAAAGCATATGACCCTCAGAGAGTTGGAGGTGGATGAGCGGAGAGCTCGAGAAGGAAGATGTTTTGGAAGAGAACATTGGAGGTAGAGCGCTCCCAGGCCCCAGAAAGCCTTGTGGATGATGCAGAGGGTCTTGAACTTCACCCGTGCAGCCACAGGGAGCTAGTGAGGAGATTTCAGAGCTGGACAGATACGATCCCTGGGCTTGAGGGCAAGGACAAGTCTTGCAGTTCTGTTCTGGATAAGTTGTAAAGGTCGAAGAGTAGTGGCAGGAAGATTTAGAAAGAGGCGTTTGCAATAGTCCAGCCTAGAGAGGAACAGACCTCTGGAGACTGTGAGCTTCTAGGGGAAAATGAGAAAAGGAAGAATACCTCTGAGGAGGTGCAGCTGATAGTTTGACTTTTTAGAGACGTCACAGATTAGAGGAGAGAACGAGTGGGTGGTGAAGAGATGGGCCCAATGCCCTATCTGGGTCTCTGAACACCCCTGGACTGGGGAGCAAAGACTGGACACCAAGCAGAGAGACAGACATCAGACACTCAGGCTGGATTACAAAGACATATTGGGCCTCATTACGAGTATGGAGGTAGCCATGGTGCTATTAGTGCCATGGCTGCCTCCATACCGGGCTCCAATACCGGGTTCCTGCAATGAGGAATTACTGTGTCATTCTGAAATAGGAGGACCCGGTAATTCTTCCTTGCAGGAACCCATCCCCATTCCCATTTGAGCCCCCATAGCTCTAGCACTTTTAGAACCTTCTCTACCATGTAGTCGAAGATGACACCAAGGTTCCTAGCCTCACAGGAAGGAGCAGGAAGAGAGCCCTGAGTAGGCCCTCTTCCTGATCAATGAGAGTTCAGGCAAAGGATAGAAGGCTACCAGGGAAGGGAGAGAGACACTGCGTGCATACGAGAAAGGCTTTTGAGAAACCGGGAGCACTGCATAAGCACTTGGAAGCCGAGCCGCATGACAGGACATCAGCCTTCACTCTAGGCCATGAGGGAAAGCAGGCAGGTGAATGTGAAACCGCACTGGATACCAGAGAGGCATCCGCACACCCTAAACTGGAAGTCAAAGGAAGAGGCCATAATGCAAAGGTGAGAGCAACGTTGGAGATGCTGGAAAAGACCGGTGAGTCCACCCAAAGCAACTGGGGACCCCAGGGTGTTCCGACAACTGCACCAGAGAGTGATTAAATGGTACAAGAGTGCTAATGCAGAAAATGTACAAAGGCCATGTTTGTTTCAATGCAGTCATGGCAAAGTACAGATTCAACACCCAATAAGAAGGATGTTTGATGCAGAAAATACACAAAGACAAAGGGCCTGATTCATGGATTATTTGTGCCAAAAAAAACAGGATTTGTGCGCCATTCTGCCCGCAAATCCCCATTAGTTAAACAGGGATTAGCGGACAGAATGGCACACAAATCCGTTTTTTTTTTGGCGCAAATAATCCATGAATCAGGGGCAAAGTTTGTTTGAATGCTTGGATTCTGCTCTCAGGCATGGGTCACAATTATTTTTAAATTGTGGGCTCTCCACCCTGAGTTGAGAGACATGACTTTGGGTTAATTAATGCCTTTCTCAGTGTATACTCAACTCAGACTTCAAATTCACAACTTGGGATCTGCAATTCTGTATTGCTCAGGCCGAAATTTGGTTCCTCACTAGAAAAACGAAATATGTATCCACTTACTACTTGTGATTCCACTGGCAGTGCAAACACTGGAGGTTAGCTGCTGGGATACCAAGGAGGCAGACTCGAGACGGACGGCAAAGTTCTCCTCTGTGGCCAAGTGTAAAGATTCATGCACATGGCAAGGTGATATCAGGCAGTTCAACTTGTTTAATCCTAGAGAATCATGGGTTGATATGTCAGGTTGAAGAACATATGACAACATACACATAGTGACATAAATAACTATATTTTAAAATCACATAGCACAAAACAGACAGGGAAAGAGTGAATAGGTAGTTTCCAGAATTGTATCTCATGTTATCCACATTATTTTTCCTTCTCTGAAACGAGAGGCACTGCTTTATAGTTCTGCAGCTAACGGTGCAGCTGCAAATCATATCTCAAGGAGTAACCTGTCAATAAAACATACCTTATTTTTTAGGTAGTGTTATCTTTTCAATGACCAAAGAAGTACCTTTGTCTAGGTAGGCACTTCGAAGACTGATCTTTTAAAAGCATGGCTACAAACAGACCTGTGAACTTTATTTTCAAGGATGAACAATCAGTGAACTCTCACCTCATTTTCAGTAGTTCCTTAACCTCCAAAATCCTAAGCCTAATATTATCGTCTCTTAATAAAGCATAATCCCTTTGCAAATCTCCCAATTCTTTTTCAAGCTCTCCCAGCCTGGCTTCCCCCACCCTACGCATTCTTGCAGTCCAGTTCATCAGTTCCCTTCTAACCGAGGCCTTAAAAGCATCCCACACCACCAAATTGTCTGCTGTGCCAACATTCACCTTAATGAAATTCGGTATAAAACCCATTAACGCTTCAGTAGCATCTTTATCATTTAACACACAGGGTTTCAACCTCCATCTACTAAATGCCCGCCCCTCAATGGATTACCTCAAATGAGCCACAACCATGGAATGATCCGAAATATGTCGTTCCCCCATAGATACCTCTTTTACATTCTCAATTAGCCTATCTGACACTAATATGTAATCAAGCCTAGAATAAGAATTATGCACCGGTGAAAAAAAGAGTATTCCCTTCCCCCCAATGAAAATTCCTCCAAACATCAACCAAATCATGTACTTCCAAAAATGTTTGAAAAACTTTACTTGACTTCTGTCCGGTAAAGTTATACGTCAAGGATCTATCCATTTTGAAGTCAATCACACAATTAAAATCCCCCCCAAAATAACCATTTCACCAAGCATCGCCTTCAGTGAATCAAAAAAATCCCCTCCCCTGCACATGAGCCATATATAGAACCAACTGTTAGCAACATACCCTCACATTTAAGGTCAATTAGTATAATACGCCCCTCATCATCCAAACTTACTTTCTCAACACATGCATCCAAACCCTTCCTCAATAAGATTCCAACACCCCGGGAATTAGAAGAGTAGAAATTCAAAAAAACTTTTGTATATCGTGAATTAGTCAAAGTACTACCAGTACCATCAAGTAGATGCGTTTCTTGCAAAACAGCCACGTCAATCTTCTCCCGCCAAAGTTTAGACAGCACCATCTTTTTCATTTGCATGCAATTCAACCCTTTCACATTCCAATTACACACTGAAACAAGCCCCTTCAGAGCCCACCAATACACTCTATAATTTCACATGGTCCCATAGTACCCCAAACATTAACAATCCTCCATTCAAGCACTGTGACAAAAGCCAAACCATCCCATAAAGTCGAGCAACATATGCATCATCCCCCCACCCCACACCACCCCCACAACAAAAGACAACATGTACACATACAAAACAGTATCGATTGTAAGAAAGCCAACATTTCCCGGGTTTCAACAAAATACCATTATATACACAATCATAAATTATTCCAACTATCTCCCCATGAATCCCATGCCTAACACATACTAGTAAAATTTCTTCCTCAAATACCCTTATGGAAGGAGTTCAATAGCCAACCCCCAACCCTTTGAACTTCCCTCCCCAGCAAAAAAAAAAAAAAAAACAAGGAGAAAAAAGTGAGTACCAAGGTACCCAAAGTAGTCAAAATGCATCAAAAATTAAGAAATATAGACAAGCCCTCATAGAATTCAGAGGTATATGCACCACACACTTCACTAAACAGCCGCAGCTCAATGGTAATCCAGCATAACAGAATACTACCAGTCATGGGAAAAGTAGCAACACATTGAACAGTGTAAGGTGGACCAATGGAAACCAGCTTTTAACAAGAGCTATTCCGCCCTCCCCTTCTTAAAATGCCACTGTAAAAAAGAAATAATAAATAAATAAATTTGCAAACTGACAATCCACATCAACCCATAATACATTTCACACAAGGTTGCCTTAGTGAATGCAAAGTAAGCACTTGAGTGTGAACCTCTCCCCCTCAAATGAATGGCATACTGCTGAGCACCAAAAAGTTACATTAACCACAAATGACACAATCATTAACACTTTCAGCGAACTTTCATAGAATAAGGAATGGGCAGTTAAACATGCTCCCACTGCCAAGATATATAATAGTCAAATAACATTGCAAATATAATCATACTCATGTTCCCAGAGGAGTCAGACATCCCAAAACTCTCTTCCCTTGGCAAGAGCCATCTATTTGTCATTAAATGACGCACATCACACAAACAATTCAACATTTGAACAGATTCCAGTCCCATCGTTCTGACTCCTGTAAGCACTCAATTAGCTGGAATATATATATACCAGTCATTTCAGCTCGTGTACCTGAGCTGAAAACCAGCCCTCCACCACGGCCTTCCCATGGACTCTGATGTACAAAATCCTGGCTGTCCATACCATACATCACCGTGAAAAACCCACTGTCCGCCATATGTAATGTTCCGACTTATCTTCCCATCAGGGAGCAAGAGAGATCCCTGCCCCACTATGCAATGTCAGGGACCCACACTGTCCGACAATTTCAGTATACCAGGGTGAGCCTTCCCAACAGTCCTGCATTCCAGCCCCCACTCACAGGCCCTCTCCAGCGCTCAGGTAAGCGCGACGGGTGCACAACCATTCAGAACAGCAGACCAGAGCGTGAGACCTGTGCGGGGATTGGCACGCCAAAAAACAGCTCTCACCTCCAGTTAATCCTTGAATCAACCCGCCCCCAATAGCGCACTGCCACTCAGCCGCATCCCAATGTAAACGCCGAACCCAGAGAAGCGAGCAGCGGCATTATGTTTACTCAGCTGCTCTGCGTTCAATGTTCAGTCAATGCCTCCAAACTCTGGTGAAAGGAACAGCATCCACATACTCTGCCGCAAAAGAGACAAAGCCGGAACGTAACTAAATCACAGACCGTCACCCTTCCGGAGCAACGTGCTGTACGTAAGAACACGCAGAATCATGCATAGAAGGTCTTTTTTCAAAAACCTTGAAGTGCAGTCTCTGGGCACGAGATGCAAATTTAAACATATTTCCAACGGTTTTCACAACTGTAAATCCACAAAACAGCACTCCAAAAGGCAAATAACACAATTTATTTTTTTTCTTTTTTTAAAGGAATAGTACACCAAATAAATATAATCATCTCTTCTTTTTTGATGTCTTTGAAATTTAAGTTGATGAAGTTGATGCCTCCATAGGTTCACAGTCCACATCAGCTAAATCAGTCAAAAAAGCCTCTGCACTCCTATGGTCAGGAAAAGAATGTAGTTGACCATCCACAACCACACGAAAAATCGCCAGATAAATCATGCAATATTTCAATTTCTTGAGCCGTGCCTTTTCTTTTGCCACTCCAAAACATTTCCTCTTTTCCATGACATCTCTACTGAGTTCTTTCGAATACCATAATTGTGTTCCCTCCCCATGCCAGGTCTCCAATCACACGAGACTTTCTCAGGATCAGTTCTCTTGTCGGGAATCTCAAAAATGTAACAATGAAATGTCTAGGGCGCTGACCCATGGCAGGTTTCTTACCAAGGGGCCTATGAGCCATCTCTATATCCAATGACATCTTAGGATCCAAATGTAGCCTGGAGAACAGTACCTTCTCCAAAAAAGAGATCAGATCCCCCTCTCTGCATTTTCAGGAAATCCTGAAATCCTGATGTTATTTCTCCTTGAGAAATGTTCCTGCTCAGGCAACTTAAGTGACAGCTTCTCATTGTTAATCTCCAATTGCCTCACTTGATCAGCCAAACGCAGTGTCTTGTCATCCATCAGATTAAGATGATCTTCAACAGCAGTTACCTTAACAGTAAGGTCCATAAACGTCTCCTCTGCCTTTATCAGCCTTGATTTGATGTCTGTAACATCCAATGTCAATTTTGTGAGCAGATCCAATATCTTATCATCTCTCTTCTCCTCCTCACCCTTCTGCCTTTTAGCAGGTTGAATAGTATCAGCTGGTTCAGGAATCTCTGCCATATTCATTAGGATAAGTATTCAGCAGGCACATGAGCTCAGCACCTAAGCTGCCATCTCCGAGGCTGACAGTTCGGGAATCGTGATCTTAAGATTTGAATTGCAGGTTTTTTTTCGTCAGTCAGTAACTTGCGGTATAGATCAAAGTGCTTCCCTAGGACAATCGAGCTGATCGATTGCACTGCAATTTCGAATCTTATACTGGGCATGGAGAATGAAGGTGGAAGTTGTAGGATCTTACGCCAGAAGCAAGCTTCCAATTTTGGCCAGTTATATGTATTGGCGTTCAGCATTGCCTCTGTTCCATATACAATAGTTGGGATCACTTTTTGCTTGTAGTATGTCATTATGGGTTTGAGTGACTATTTCCCGTACTTGCGCTCTAGTGCACATCCTTGTCTCGCTAAAGATTGTATTTTTTCTTCTAGTTTATTAGTCCAATCATTTTCTGATTTCAAATTATATAAAAAAGAAAATAGCCCATAAAGGTGGCTCTTTAAATGCCAGCACTGCAAGAAAACATACATTCTCCTATTGAAGAGAAAGAAATAAATGTTCAATGTTAACTGAAGACTGATTTAAAGTCAGTTTATTATACGGTGGCCCAGGATAATCTATTTATGACACTAGATTCCATATTGCAAAAAGTCTTGATTTTAAAGCAAAAGGGGGTAGTAATGATCAGAACATTTTGTAGGTGAATCAGACTGGCATTAGGCAATATCCAATGCCATCATGTCACAAGGAAGAGCACAGCATCTCATGCTCTTAAAAGCAACCTTTTTTGACCATAATAGCCTTAATGGCTGCCGATCCTTAGTCAACTAAGGTCTTTACTTTCTACTTTGCCCTTTTAAGTTTTTCCTAAATGAAGATACTTTTTTCTTTGGTCTAACATCTCTATGTGTGCAAAATACCCTCACTCTTCTTACTACATGTAGTTCATGTTTGTTCTTCCAGTTGATTTGTTATTTAAATGTCCTACCTGTTATAAGCCTTTATTTTCTACTTGTATTTAATATTGCCAAACACAATTCTTTGGTAATGTTAGTTGGCCAAGACTTGTAGTTTTCGTGAACGGCTTTCTCTACTTTCTGTTTCTTTTATTGTGTATTTTGATTCTGTTGACCTACAGCCTTTGCAATTCTAAGATGGTGGTCTAGTAATCAATTCTGCACTTCCTGCCTTGAGGTGTCTGATCTGCCCTTTACGTAGCCATATAATGCGCATTCCCAGTACAAAACAAAATGTTGCAAATGGATTTTATATTACCACCCTTTGAGTTTGGTTCTAAAATTCAAATTTTCTCTTACATCTTTTTGTTTCAGATTTCCTCGTCAATTTTGACTCTTGTTTTGTTCCTTGTACTTGGAGATTGCCTGGACTCAGCTTTCTTCCTATTTTATTTTTCCATATCATTTTGATAATTTGTCATATTATTTTCATTTCTCACAATTTTTTTTAAACTTGTATTTATTTGGGATTGCCTGGTCCTGATTGTATCCTATTTTCTTTCCTTGTACTTGGAGTTTGCCTGGACTCCTCTCTTCTAACCTGTTTTTATTACATTGCAGTATGCTGCTCTGCTTCCTTCTCTTGGGCTGCAGCCCTTACCATGATAAGATGGAAGGTTACTGAGCAGAGCCGCAGTCCTCCTTTTGTGCCGTTCAGTGATAGTTCCTCAGTGGCACTGTACATGTGTTTTTCCAGTGCATGTCTGCACTACACAGGCTGGCTGCTTTATTCTAGAACTACATGCTTATTTTTATTTTAGATCCTACATTTTATTTGCCTTTCTGTTTTAATTTTATTTGATTTTTTATATTTTCGCATTGTTTTTTCTTGTATTTATTTCCTTGTATTTGGGAGTGCCTGGGTCCACGTTTACCTAAATGTTTTTTTCTTTGTACTCAGAGGGTGACTGGATTCCCCATCCTTCCCTCCACCTTTTTATGTGAGAAGAAACTGCTTCAGCTGGCTGCTTTATTTTTAGACACCCTACCTATTCTACACTTGATTTGAAGTTTGTTTTACCATTGGCCATTTGGTCTTTTTGTTGGTTTGTTATTTCAACCCCTATTTCCTTGTAAATTGGCTTGCTAGCTGCATTTTGTATAATCCTCTTCTGCACTGCTTCTGTTGCTAAATTGGGTTGCAGTTTTTACATTTATTCTTTGTGAATGGCTGCTGTTGGAGTGGCTATTGAAGATGTTCTGCGTAATGCCAGCTCATGGTGTTCTTCACAAAATACAAATATCAGGCTTTACAACAAGTGAAATCTCCATTAATTTCCAGTTACAAACATGACTTTATTCATTAAAATGTCAGGGGTGTACAACTGATTGTGGGAAAGGGCCGAATGTACCTTACATGCTGCCTATAGTGGGCTGAAAAGTAAATGTGGGAGGGCCGGTAGGCGGGGCGTTAGGCGGGCCGGGGGCATGGCAGGAGGGTATTTCAACCCCGAATTATTATTAAACACATGGAAAAAGAGTACATGTTTGAGGTGTACCAGTCTTTATTTGTATTTCAAACTTACATTTTGCAGTACACATTGTTGGCCCTTTTCACCCATTGGCCCTCATTACGACCCAGGCGGTAAGTTACCGCCTGGGTCGTACCCTTACCACCATGGCGTAAACTATGTTTAGGCCATGGTGGTTGGCGGATTTACCGCCCCATTCCAAGGTGAGTGGGGCGGTAAATCCCCATTTCCCATTTTACCCTTCCCCATTCCCATTTTCGCCCCATAGGGCATAATGGGAATCGGGAAAGGCGATAATTACGGCACCGTAAATTACGGTGCCGTAATTATCGCCAAGGTCCCTTTGCGGCATGGATTTTAACGGCTGCAAAAAAGCAGCCGTTAAGAGCCATCCCGCAAAGGGAACCTTGTAATCAGGCGTTAAGGGTCGGCGCCGTTTACGGCGCCGTAAACCCCTTAACGCCTGAGTCAGAATGAGGGCCATTGTCTCAACACCGAGAGTGCTTCATCTTACTGACTTGCATGTTAGGTGTTCTTTCAACATCAGTGTGTTTCTGTCATTTTTTCTATTTAGCTATTGCATATGGTCTGTCTAATTAAAGTATATATATATATATATTTTATTGGCTGCACATTCCATTATTTTGGACTGCTATTTGGACTCCTATACTCCGCTGTTTGAGATGGCCATACTCTTGGGAGTATGGCCGACGTTGAGTCAGATTTCCAAACAAGGCAAAGAAGGTACATCTCTTAACTGTGCCTGTGTTCACACTTGGAGGGTGACACTATGCCTCCTGTCCCCCACCCACTAACCAAACACTATGCCCCATGGCCCCCACCCCTCAACCAAACAATATGCCCAATTTCCCTTAGTCCCACACTATGCCCCATGGCCACCACCCCCAACCAAACACTATGCCCCATGGCCACCACCCTACAACCAAACACTATGCCCCATGGCCACCACCCCTCAACCAAACACTACATGCCGTGATTCCTAACCCCACACTATGCCCCATGGCCACCATCCCCAACCAAACACTATGCTTCATGGCCCCCACTCCCACGCTATGCCCCATAGCTACCATCCCCAACCAAACATTATGCCCACCGGCCACCACCCCTCAACCAAATACTTATACCCATAGCCCCACGCCCACACTATGCCCCATGGCCACCATGCCCAACCAAACACTATGCACCCACAAACAAAACAGCACCCACATGCCTCCTCAACCCCACAACAAACATCATCCCCATGCCTTTGGTAATTAGTGCTCTTACTGAGGAGGATGCTTAGAATGCCATGGTAACAGCCCTCAGCCCGCATAAGTGCGGATTATGAGAGGTCTGCTATAAAACAGGTCATGCGAATCGTGAACTCGTCAATTTGTGCACACACAAGAGAGGTGAGGGGATAAGGACCAAAACAATTCGAGGACGCAGATCAGAAAAGCAGAGATGGCTGTTCCTTTGGGAGTCGGCTAAATGGCACTGGCATCAAGATATCTCTGCATTGTACAACCTACATTGTTTGCTTTTTGTACATATATCCACTGTCAGTGCCATTCACTGTCTTTTGTTCAACAGGTTTGTCTGTTATGTGGAAACCAGCGTGGCTAATGCTAGCCATCCCCTATCGGGCAGATATCCCAGTTATATATGTATGCATGCCATTAAAATGAAAGCACAATGCCTTTAGGTGTGTGCGCCGATGGTGTGGAATACACCCGAGCTGGGGGTACGTGTCTATTACAGGGGAATCTTTATTCAATACTGGAGCCGTCCCCCGTTAGCTATGTAAACTTGAGGCTGAGTGATGTACCTTCCACATGTAGACACCGGAGACGGCACTGCAGGGCGCGCCCTTTCCTTTTGTGTCTTTCTCAGCACTCAAAGGGATGTGACTTTGACTCTGTGAGTCTCAGAGCACTTTATAGGCAGAATACCACCCATCACTGCTTGTGCATATGGGCGCCCCAATCTACTTTATTAGATATTCACATGTTTATGGCTTGCTTACCTGGCACTTCCCCCTCCTTTACTAACTGCAAGATTAAGGTATTTTTACTGCAACCCTTGGCGATCTACAGCAAAGTTGCACGCCTCGCTTTTGGCTGCCCTGCTGAGTGCAAATGACCAAGGCAAGTCAAACAAAGACTTTCCTAATGGAGAGGGGCAGTTGCTGATTGCGGGATGCTCTCCATTCGAAAATTCCTTAATCTTGGCGGGCCGTAAAAAGTGACATGATGGGCCGCACTTGGCTTGCGGGCCGTATGTTGTGCACCCGTGCATTAAATGCTTAAACAAATACCTACCGGCGGGTTGCTGCCTGACCCATAAAAAATTACCAGCGCCTGACTTCCCGGTGCGGCGGCTGGAAACTCAGGCGTCAGTAATTTTGTTAATCCCCATTCCCTTAGAATCCCATAGGACTCTATGGGAGTGGGGACACGGAAGCACCGGCACCGTTCTTAACGGTGCCGGTGCTTCTGTGGCGGCTTTGCCTACTGTGACTGCTGTTCCCGGCAGGGTCAGACCTGTCTGGCACAACAGCTCCAGCTGGCAAACCCGTAGTTTGCCGGTCCGCAAACAAGGGTGCCGGTGAGTTTACTGGCACCCTTATTTCTGGACCGGCAAACTCGGCATGAGGCCCATTGTCAGTTATATATAGGGATCCTAGTTTTATACTGATTTTTACAAATAAACATGGAAATTACTCGGTTTCCTTTCAGCATGTATTTATTCAAAATATTATTAGAAGCAGAAATTCCGTTTTCTTGAATATCTCTTCAGTTTGTCAATTATGCCTTCCAAGCTAATGGCTGTGCAACGTAACACAGCTGAGAGGCTAAAAAAGTGATGCATTTCCCTATGAAATAGTTTTAAAGTTGAAAATAGTCTGGGCTTGATGCGCCAGAATCCAGCTCTGTGAGCTTCCCATTACAGGCACCAACGCGCTACGCTTCTAAATTGAATAAATCAGAAAAATCAATAATTGCAGCTTATTTTTTTACAGAGAAAATATAAATGTGGAAAAATATAAAATGACTAAGAAATATGGATGAATACACAGATGGAAATGTTGAAAAAATAAATACCATGCAATCGGGTTCCTCTATTACAAATCTCCCTTTAGGATAAATACCAGGTAGAATCCTTGTACTTTTGAGCCGGATTGCCAGGTCGTAATCCTGGGAGACATAAATCACAGGATAGATGATCCAACAAAACAGCCTCCACTTTATTGGGCACTTTTCAGTTTACCATAAGAAAATGTACATTTAGAGTTAAGGTGGAACCAGCAAACTTTCTAGACAGTTTGTGGGCAAGTGCTGAGACTAGTAAGCTAGCAAGCAATGGTGAAAGAGGATTGGGATAGTTTTGTTGCAACATATATATTTAGAAAACACCTTTTCAATGCATTTCTATTTACTAGCCTTTAATGCCAAATCAACTGAAGCCGTTTTATTTTCACAACATCCTTCGAGGGCATGTAGCACTCTGGGAGCAATAGGACTCTGTTCTGTTAATAGTTTAAGCAATGCCTGTCTACCATAAATGGAGGCCATGCACCAGATGTATAATATCTGAAATATCTTACAGGCACAATAACAGCTGAGAGTGAATTATGTACAGAGGATGCCCTTGGACTAGTTTTCCCATGGGGCTACTTGTCTCCCCTCAGCCTCCAGAAGATTTGTGACCTTCTTTTATCCTTGCTATTGTATTTACCTTTAGCAGATGTGGGATCTTATGCTTTCAATTGATTGTCATTTAGCCCCTTAAGCACACATTCAAGGTCCATCATGCTGTCCCCTTTCATTGCAAGAAGGCAACTGTCCAACAGGGAAGAAGTTTGGGAAGGAGTGCTATCTGCAGGTGCCTACCAGAAGGTCCGAGAACTTCACACCTCCAATGGAGGCTCAAAAGGAAAAGGACGGTCTGTCAATGCTGCCAAGAGAGCAGCACAAGGCACAGAGCCTGGGCTGAACTTGTGCTTTTGCTGATTAATGTGGCGTTCAGAGCCTTCCCTTTTCCTTAAATTTACACCATGCAGTAGTATTGTAACATGTCCAGGAAAAATTCAGTACTATATAAAATGCAAAACAATAAAATAAACTTCATTGTCAGTTCCCCCCAATGGCCCCACATACAGACTGACTAGTACTAGTGCAGGTGCCCAGATTGCATTTGTATGCTTGTGGGACACAGACAGGCATTTCTTGTTTAATTTTACATGTCAAACACAAGCTTTTCTAAATGAGAACCGTTCATAGCTGACATGTCAAATGGAGATGAGCGGTCTGGTATCAGGAACAAATAAATGCATTCCAGGATTAGCACACAATCGATAGCATCCAGCTGCTGCAGAGTCACAACACCTGTAAAGCAGTCAACGCAAAAACTAGATTGGTCAGGAGCGAAACGAGAATGGTCACACATGTGTAGGTTCATTTGAAGGGATACCATTTATTTTTGCATAGTATTTACCAAACAAGGAAGTGTTCTACAATCGTGTTAAGAGTGACACTTCTTGAGGCAGCTCAGGTAACTTAGACACGTTCCTTTAATGAAGTTAGTTTCAGGTTACAGTTAATAAGTAGAAACTAGGACAGGAGCAGAGATGGAAGCCCACTGGCTCCAACCACCCAGGCTAACAGCCTTCAACTGCCATGGGTGGAACTCTCAATCACAGAACAACATTCTGACACCTACATACCATTTCACAAGTGACATCATTCAGCCACTGACATCATTCAACCCTGCACACACTCAGGAAAAGACGTAATACATCTTAAATCCAGTCTTCAAAGACAACCTCTTTAAGGCAGGTCTATAGCTGGCTGACAACATTGTAAATAATTAAAACGTTAGATTGACATTATTCTTAACCTTTGCTTGCTTGACATCCTTTGGCCGTGTTTACTTCAAAAACCTAGCCAGGGTGCAGTTTGCCAGAATGAATGAGCCCTGCGTTCATCTGGTGGACCGGGTACAGCAGTGGTTGATGCACAGAACAGCATCACAGGTCATCTTTACATGGAGGTTCTGATTTTGCTACTGGTTCCTAAAGAATTGCTCCCTGGCATGGGGTGGGGTTCAAGGGTATGCTGGAGCAGCCTAGTGCCCCAGAACATAAACCGGCGATATGAAAAAAGCTGGTCTGGTGAAGATGATGCCGGCGTGTGTGGTTAGAAGGGAGATACAAAGAAAGGGGGCTTGAGCGGGCACCGCTATATGCATTTAAAGTTCGAATAGCTACTTACTTATTTCCTCATGCGGTTAATGGCGTCACCAAGTAAACCAGTATACGCTATACTGGGACAAGAGACAAACAACACTAGTGTCTGACGGGAAAAACTTACATCAGACCTTGGGTCGCCAATTGTAGTGAAAACTACTGATAGATATCGAATTCATTCATATTGTAAAAGTAAACACATCAGAATAGCTGCGTGATTAGGATACTGTCCATACACAGAATAAATATCCCATGCTGCTAATTATATCAGTGGCTTTTTCATTTGCAAAATTCATTAGTGTCGGAGAAGCAGAAAGAATATGCCAATGCATTTCGGACCCACACTTGGTCCTTCATCAGGGCGAATTCTATAGTACAAAAAGAAAAAGAAACAATGTGAAGCACTCACACAAATCCATTGGAATGAATTTAACATGTTAACGCACTACATAGAGCACATCAAGATAATTATTAAATACCTGCAGATGCATCAGTCCTTGCCACGTATTTGTTACAGTGATATTCCCATCATCATTAAAAAATCTAGCGCCTGTGTATCAAGCGTTGATATATATCCAACAAAATCCTCAATGTAATGTAATGCTCATTTCCACATAAAGTCTATCAGAGACTTGTATCATCCTCCCTCTCGTCTGCCATATCCCCCTCAAAGACCATCATCATCTCCTGCATGAGCTTGTTGATAAGAAAAGCCCAATATATGTTGCTCCACAGTGTTCTTCTTTCATGCCCTTTTACATGGGATTGCCTGCACCAAGAGTTTTTATCTCACCTGCAGCTCATTGGCTTCAGATGTTGCCCGTGTTTTTTCTGTATGTCCTCATTATCCTGCAGACGTATGCCATACATGTTTATGTGTGATATGTGGAGGGCCAGGTATGTCCCCAATTTGTAGCTAGCCATTATTGATTTCTTGTGATCTTGGGTGCTCCCCCTTTCCAGGAAGCATTCGTATTAATCATAAAGTTATGGGCTGATCTGACCCCTTTTGACATTTTGCCTCACATGGAAGCCTTTCCCGCTACCCTTTGGATGGAGAAAACTTGAGGTATTTTGACAGTTTCGATGCTGTTTTCTACTGACCTTTTTGATAGTATTGCACTGCAAAAAAACTATTTTAAGGTCTGATTTAATGGTGTATGCCCTTTATCTTGGTGAATAAAATACCTAGAATTTCAGTTGGTAAATTGACGCTCCACAAGGGTAAAGGGGAACCAGTCCACTCTTATTTTTGTCACTATTATCAACCATCTCAACCTACAACAATTAAGTACATTTTTACCAATAAATATGACCTAAAGATATGGAAATTATGGATACGTGATATTTCCCTCTGACATAAAGGAATTTTTCTTGAGGTTTGTGGATCCAAATTACCTGAGCAAGTTGCTCCTACAGACCAGGTACTCACGGTACAGAAACTGGTGTAAAATCTCTAAGAGTCTATGAATTCCTTATTTCTTAGTATTCAAACCAATTTTTTATTACATGTCTACAACTAGATGGCTGATCCAAATTTGGCAAGCGTGGTATGGGTGATAGGAAAGCACTTGCAGGACAGGTGCCTGACACCACATATTGAATTAATATTAAATACATGCAGATTGCAGGTGTGTGCAATGACAAAGTTTTACAGGGTCAGTGATATGACTGATACAATGCGAGGGGGCACCACCAATTTCTTTTAAAACATTTTTTTTCAATTTATCTAAGTGTATTCAAACATATGTGGTGTGTACCAAAACCTTAATTGCACTATGTCTGCAACTAGCTGCACATGAAAGACTGGGGGATCCTCACCAGCATTTGTAACACCCTTGTAGTAAACACTACAGCAAGTCTACATGTTAACAAACATAATAGAATATTCTGAATTCTTCTTGTTCAAAAACATTGTCTTTTAAGGTTGCTCCTTCTAGTTTTCTTAGGTTACAGGATCTCTGGCCAATGCATTTCGGCCCAGTGTCCTTCATCAGGGAAGATTCTATAAATAAAATAAAACACAGTAACTGTATTTCTAATTCTAATCTAACATCTCATGCTATGGCATTTTGAAGTACTTTTAGATGTCCTTGAATACATAGGTTGCACCTGTCATCAGCCAAAGCTATTGAGCTGATGAATTTGCCTGCAAGAAGACGCACATACATCACCCATTATTGTCATTCACCTATTTAAAACATACGTCATCTACCCAAAAAGAAAACATTAAAATAAATAGAAAACCACTAAACCTTATTTTCTGTTATCAACAAATTCTAAAATGAACTTTGAGAAGAAACTGAAAAAAGCATCAAACAAAGTCACCATTAGTGTCTGTTTTTGGTTTGTGGGCACTCCAAGTGTGCCCTGCAATGGTTGCACTCAGAGAAAGAAATCTATCAAAATAGATGCACCCGGCGTCTTGTTTTTATCTTTTCAAAGAACCGCAAACTGTTGGCCGGTTTGTGACGTTATCGTAATATAATCACGTCACAACGTGTGTCTTAATAGCGTTGTTCTGCTGGGTCAAGCTGGTACGTCAACAGTCTGAAAACGCATCAGTGTATACATACAACGTACAGCTGGCTTATAACCTTCAATTTCATGGTACAGATTGTTTGACAATACATGCAAAAGGTATATATGAACATGTTACTGTTTTGGTTTGATTTATTGTGAATGTGTGGAGACATGAACATATATTGGTACCTCTTTCGCTATACCAGTGCCTATCATTATCCTCTATCCTGGTCAGGTCTAGCATTCTAATTTTTCATGTGTCTCTCTGGAGGCATGGTGAACAGAACAGCCTAGTATCTCGATACAAGGGACTTCACCTACCAGCACTATTCATATTTCTGGAATGGATAACAGATCCTTGGAAGCACCACAGTCCAGAGACAATAAGCAAGGACTACAAGTACCACAATGGACCTGAGTCTGATGGATAAGACCCGGCCCGGAAAAAACGGAAAGAGTTGGTTGCTCTGCTAAAAATTAACTATCCTCCCCTTTTCAGAAGCCAAATGGGAGACCCAAAACCTATCTTTTTGCCCCCAGACTGGCCAAAGAGGAGCAGTGAAGCAGCAGCTGTGAAATTGGAACCAGCAATGGGCTACATGGTACTAGTACAGGCCTACCAAACTCTTTTGGAACAATGACTCACTGAGCACAAGTGGGAGCAAGAGAACAAACAATGCCAGAGACCACAGGGTGGACAGAAATGGAAGTTAAAAAGGGGGAGGGGCTGAAAACCCTTATGAAGATTTCCGGGGGAAATTCCAGTCCACAAGTGGAAATGGGAGGAGCTGAAAAAGATCAGAAAGAGAATGGCTCAATGAAGCAGATATTTTGAGTGTTCAATGGGAGCTCAGATAACTTTCTAGACAGGAAGGGGAGGCCTGTAAAAATAGGAGAGTCTGTTTCCAGTGAATGTCTTCGGGTGAGGTTGGAGGAGATGAACGGACTTGGAGGACAGGTTTGGCGTATTTAGAGAGAGTGAAGGTAAGGTGTTTTGATTGAGATAGTGATACCAATTTTGTTGTATGTTTGGATGTTAGTGAGTGAGTGAGTGAGAGAGAGAGAGAGAAAAGAAGATCAGGAGAGTTAGGAGGGAGAGGAAATAGGAGGGGTGATAGGTGGAATTGGACTATGAGGAAGGAGGAGAGTGGAGGTGGTTGATAAGATCAGGAGGGTGAAGGAGAGTAGAGAAGCGGAGAGAGGGAGGCAGAGGAAGACACAGGAGAGTGAGAAGAGTAAAGGAAGGAATAGTGAGGGGAGGCGTAAGATCAAGCCGAAGATGGATAAGATCCGGAGGAATGTGAGGAGTAGAGACAGGAGACGATAGAGAAGCGAAAAGACTTAGAGAATAAGGGTAGAAGGGAATAGTGAGAGGGAGATGGGTGGAGGAGAGTAGAGACAGGAGTAAGGAGGGATCATGAGGATAAGAATTCAAAAAACATCATCAGAGGAGGGGCACAACAGGGCAATCAGATGACCCCAGCTGAGGTGACCTAGGAAGTCCCTGAGGGAGTTGGAGAGATAGAACTAAGGCCTTTAGCCTCCCGCCGCCCTTAAATTAGGGCCAGTATAGGCAGTAGACAGTACTCATATTGTCTAAAGACATTTGAGAGTGGGAGCTGGAGCTAGGTGGATTGGAGGCCTCATTACTGTTAAGGGAAAGTGTATACAGGATTCTCAATTGCTTTTTCTTGTATGGTATTTTATAATAAAAACTGAAAGCGTATGTAAGTCATCATGTAACTTATTGAGAACCTTGTCACAAAAGCTATTTTGTGAAAAAAGTAGTGCCTGGTAATATCCGCTGCAGATCGGTCACTCTTGTCACAGATATTGAATGTATAGGGGGGACAAAAAAGAAATTACCATTGCAGAATCAGCTTGCATAAACATGTGGGGCTTAAGGTAAGTGAAAATAATTAGATCTCGAATTAGGGTAGTCTGAATGTCATCTGCTCAATTTAAGATGGCATCATCTGCATGTCCAGCACAGCTTTTATTGGACCCTGGAGAGACTATATAGAAAAATGGATAGTGTGATGAGTACATGGAAGATGTAGCTGGCGAAAGGCCGGTGCTATTCATATGTTTGATACATGCGAGAAATTTGAAAAAATACTGACAGGAGGTTGGTGTTGTACACTTAGATTTGGATGGATCATGGTAACACCAACTTTAATGAAGGGCAGTGGCACTAAATTTGCATGTTCTGATCTCTGCCATGATGTTCATTGGGGGTGAAAGCCTGAGAAAAGAATCTCTGGCTTCTGCAACATTGAACAATGTAATAATAAAACCTTGCCATACAAAAGATCTATTTCCAAAGCCAAAAAACACACAAAAAATATTTCTAAATCTGGCTGTATTTAATTTCTCTAATTTTAGGCATCTAAAGAAAAAGAATGTGAAAATGAAATGGTCTTTCGCAGACTGGCTTCCTCTAGGAAAAGAAGAGTTTGTCCAATTTTATTGGATTGCTGAGAGTAAATACAAAAATGGCATATTAAATGGGTTAGTCTTCTAATGATTCACCATGTTGTTGTGGGCAACCTTGTGTAACCAAGTGCAAAAATAATACAACTCAATGATATGGAGATAAGCTGAAAAAAAGACTCTTTTTATAACATTTGTGGAAAATGGATAAAAAAGTTCAAAAGGAGGATTCCCAATTTACCTACCCATGACATGATATGATAGTTTTTTTTTTTTTATTTGCATTTAGTTCATTTACAAGAATAATTTCGAGTAGAACCTTTGCAAAAGAACAAGTTAAAATCCATGTAAAGAAAAAAATGTAAACATTTAAAATTACATTATTCTACATTAGCACACAATACTTTAAAATACAATTTAAAATACAGGTGCAAGAGAAAATATACCAATCAATTTACCATCTAAGCATTTCATTCTCCACTCAAAATAGTTTGATTTGATAGTTTATTTATATAGCGCCTATACACAATGTGTTTCAAAGCGCTTCAAGGCAAGGGAGGGAACAAGGGGAAAATACAATGACATTCTTACAGGTCATGAACAACAAGAATGTGAAATGAACTATCGTAATAGGCGTGACGACATTTCAGATAGTGCTGGAGGGGGGAGGGGGGAAATAGGAAAGAAAAACAAGCAGGGGAGGGGGAGGAGACAAACATGGTTCTATCATACTAGGTCCAAGGACAATTCTGATAGGGTAAGTACATAGATAGAAATAAGGGGAGGGGGGGGGAGGAGGAGAGAGCAGAGGATAAGCAGTGGAGAAGCAAGAGGGGAGAGCGGGAACAGTTGCAGAAGTCAATAACACATGATGTTGCAGGAGAACAGCAATGCAAACAAGGATTCAAGATGACGATGGGCATAGTATGATTCAGGGCCCCTCTTGATTCGAGAAGCAGGGAAACAGCATGAGGATAGAAAAGGGTGAAGCATATGAGTTCATAAAAGTCAAATCCAAGCATTGGTCATATGTCGGAGATGGTAACCATAATGTATCACTACAACACCTGAAAAGGTTCGAGGTGGGGGGGGTAGAAGGGATGGCTGAAACAGGCAACCTGAGAGGAGGCACAAGGAGAAATCACGGGGACTAGAGGTGGGCGTCAAGCGAGAAGCATTACGGAAGAAGACATGAGCCTTTGTTGTGGGCCTTCAGTGTAATGGCTGGCCCCCACCCCCACCCTTGATTAAAAGCCAAGTGCAACCAATGGGAGGTTGGAGCAGGGCCAGGCCAGGAAAAAAAGACCAGTGGGAAAGAAAGCGGCCATATTGGGGGTCTGGAAAACAGTGAGGCAAAGGTTGGAAGTGCACAAGATGCAGGCACAAAGGTGGTGAAATGAGCAGAAACACAGTCAAATTGCTCAAATCGTAGATTCCTCATCGTGCGCTTTTCGGATGGCATTTTAAGAAGTAAATCATGCGAAAGGAACACGCACTAACGTGCGTTGCCAAACATAAACCTTCCACTTAAGGCTTACCCCAGAATGATAGTTGTGCTGTGGCAGGCAGGGCAGGCATCCAGAATCCATGCGGTCGTCGTGCAGCAGAAGGTAGAGTGGAGAAAGCAGAATGATTGCTATGCCTGTTTACTAATTCTATAAAATAATGCCTTGAAAATCTATCAAAAGGTGTGTGTGCAGTATCTAATTTTATCTGAACACAACAGAGGGGTCCTAACTTCTAAATGAAGTGCTATTACCAAAATGAACACTGTGTACTGTCCACAACAAGGATGTTGTCCTTGGGGCCTCATCACGACTTGGGCGGTAACGGTAACGCTATTAGCGCGGGCTAATAGCGCCAGATCACGAGTTCGGCGGTAATGTAAGTCCCCATTCCCCACTGAGCCCATTCGGGAATGCTCCATTCCCCATTGGGGTCAATAGGGAATCTTCGCGCTAATACCGCCGGCGGATTTTCCGCCTGCGGAAATAGCGCAAATTTTCGGCGGATTTCCCCCCAGCTCAGAGCCGGGGTTACCGCCGAAGTCGTGATGAGGCCCTTAGAACGGTAGTTTGCTAGATACCACCGGAAAAGGCCTTGGTCCTGGAATGGAAAACAACACTGTATGCCGAATGACGTCCAATGAAGCCAGAAAAAGTCTGGGGATGCATGTGGGGTGGGACCAAGCCTGATTTGCATGCTCGCCTTGGAAGCAAGATGACACAGAGCAACACCAGTTTGATCCCTGCGTCTGTGCTTAGAAACCTCTGGGGGGTATCTAGTCATTCCATCGAATGTAATTTCATCTAACAGCATACCATAGATTTGTATGCAACGAAAAGCCTTACCATCGAAGTACCCTTTCGTTGACTATAATTCAATGGTAGTATCGAAATGAATAATATTTGTTTTTCTGCAGTAGGTTTACATTAGGATTAGGGTTAGGGTTGGGGCTAGCGTTAGATTAAGGGTTACATTGAGGTTAAATTTAGGGTTGGGGCTGGGGTTTGGGTTGGGGCTTGTTGCGAGTGGAAAAGGACAGAGCCCTTTTAAGAGGGAAGCCCAAGACTATGAGAGGGAGTGGGAAGGGGGAGGAAAGGGAGGGGCAAGGGAAGAGGGAAAGCAGTCACTGTAAGGAGGAATAAAGGGAAGGTCATGAACAACCCTGGCTCAGGTGTGATATGTCTTTGGGTGTGTGTGAGGCCCAGTTAAGAAGAGTACAACAACTGGCGACGAAGCGAAACGTCCCACGCTGTGGAATAAAAATGGCCAAGAGAAGTCTATGGGAACAGGAGCTGTACGCCCAGCAGGCAGCAGTGAGGGGCCCGTATGCCCAGTAGTGGTGAAGGGCCCATGTGCCCAGCAGCAGTGAGGGGCCCGTTGCCCAGCAGTAATGGAGGGCCCGTGCGCCCAGCAGTAACGGGGGCCCGTGCGCCCAGCAGCAAAGGGGGCCCGCGTGCCCTGCTGTGACCGAGGGTCCGAGAGCCCGCAATAGGGCCAGTGCTCCCAGCAGTAACCGGGCCCGTGTGCCCAGCAGTAACGGAGGCCCGTGTGCCCAGCAGTAACAGGGGCCTGTGTGCCCAGCAGTAACGGGGGCCTGTGTGCCCAGCAGTAACAGGGGCCCGTGTGCCCAGCAATAACGGGGGCCTGTGTGCCCAGCAGTAACAGGGGCCCGTGTGCCCTGCAGTAACGGGATCCCCGTGTGCCCAGCTGTACCCGAGGGACTGAGAGCCCACAGTGAAGACGGGCCCGTGAGCCCAGCAACAAAGGCTGGCCTGTGAGCCCAATGGAGTGCCTGAGCGCCCAGTAGCAGAGTGGAAGGAGAGCCGGTGCGCCCAGCGGCTGCCGAGGGCCCACGCGCCCACAGTGAGCAGGGGCCTGTGCGCCCAGCAGCGAAGCGACGGAGGACCCGTACGCCCACGACAGAAGGAGACCCGAGAACAGCTCCGGAGATGGGCCTGTGTGCCCCACGACTGGTGAGGACCTGGTGAGGAGCTCCGGAGGAGGACCCGTGAGCCCCAAAGAAGAGGAGCCAAGAGGAGGGCCCATGAGCCTGAAGCAGAAGAGCCCAGGAGAAGGGCCCGTGAGCCTCGCAGCAGAGGAGCCCAACACCGACACAGCAATGCGGAAGACAACGTCGCAGACTGACCTGCACCACGAAGCCGTGGAAGACGGACTTCGACGGAGCTGCAGTGAAGAGCGGGTAAGGAGCCCCTGCACGCCGGACCCCGCTGTGAGGAGCAAGTAAGTGGGCCCCACAGGCCTGACCCGAATGAACACAGGTCAGGGCGGAGACACCCTCAACGGCCCGTAGGCCCACGACAGCACCCTGGCTGCCCAACTAGCACAGGGACTGGAAAAGAACTTGGTGAAAGGCCCCCAAGCCGACAATAACACCCGCATCACAAGAAACACCCAAATTTAGGCGGGAAGCCCGCAAAGTCAAAAATAAAAAAAACTGCCACATGATGCAGGAGCTCGCCAACAACAAGACAAGGTGAAGAAAACACTGAATGAACTAGTAGCACCGCACCCCACCAGTGCAATCGCCTACACCCTGCCCATGCAGCCACGCTTACCACAAGACCCCAAGGCAAAACCACCAATTTGGAAAGCAGAGAAAGAGCTCATCCTACTCGAGCTCACAACATAGCTACCTGCCCGCCACCAGAGTGCCACCATGACAAATCCAGCACAAGCAGCTGCAGACGCAGGGACAGCCCCAGTTGGCAACGCCATCCTCACCTTGCATGCCAGCCTCATGAGGCGCCTGAACCCATTTATGCTTAGCCCACACCATGACCAGAGTCAACGGTGGGAGGAGTGGGTAGAAGAATTTGAAGACTTTGTAGGAGTGATAGGAAGCCAAGACCCACCAAATAAGATCAGCATCTTCAGGAATCTAGCCGGAAGGGAAATAAAAGGAATAATAATGACATTACCAGCACAGGACAGGACCACATACCAACGCCTCCTCGCTGCAATCAATGACAAACTGATAATACCCCACAACAAAGACTACAAACGCCTCGCATTCAACCAACACAGGCAGCGTCAGCACGAATCCATTGGAGAGTTCGTATTACGTCTCCAGCAGAAAATAGTGAACTGCGACGTTGTCAACTTCAACGATGAAGAAGCTATAAGACTGAGGATCATGGAATGGTGCACCTCGTCAACGCTCAGAAAACATCTTCTCAAAAAGCCCCTACCCCTAGCGAAAATACTTAATTTAGCAAAAACATATGAGAGAATCGACGCACAGGCAGCCGCCATTGAAAGAAAAGTTGAACGTGAACCCATCGCAGCCATCACGGAAGGTCGACTGCAACACTCCAAGCTCGCTCTACCCTGGAGAAGACGGAGACTTAGAACACACCGGCAACAAAGCCCGAGCCGAAACCCAACCCCTGGACGAACATGCTGGCACTGTGGCCAGGAAGGCCACCTTCAGGCAACGTGCAGAACAGGACTACCTGCAAGCTCTGCATGCCAACCCACACCATCAGCCCAGGCAAGATACCCGAGTACATCGATGGCAAGGTTAGACATCAGGAAAGACATCAAGGCCACGAACACCAGCCCACCTATACGTCACAGGCATGCACAACCCCTCTACCATGAGTTAGCTCACCCAAAAGGGGACAGGCCGGTACCTAGCACACGAACCCCACCCACTCGAGAGGACTATGAGCCTCGCTACCACCCAGCACCCTTCGGGATGTGCTTCGGGATGTCGTACCGGGGGGGAATGTGGAAACTACAGGAAACATCGGCAAAAGGCACCACACCAGACAGTTGTAGAAGAACAACCCCTAGACAAACCCCTAAGGCATGCCATCCAATGGAGGCCAGCACAGACAGTACAGCAAAAAGGACAGTCACACCGCTACCCAACCCAAGGAGACCGCAGAGTGCCTAACGCCATCCGCATGATACCGAGTCCCGCCATAGGGCACAGCCGTCTCAGCCACCGGACAGCACTACAGCACGCACTCATCAGCATTCACTATAGGCCATTCGAAGTAACCCACAAGAAGGACCACGTACCCGAGCAAGGCGCAGGAGAGGCAAGCAAAGCCAAAGGACAGACGAATCGAACAGATCCTATCCTAGCGACAAGGGATGAAGAACAACAGACAACCATGACAAGGAACTATGGCAAAATGACACCAAAGGACTCCCTCCTTCACGAGTTATACTTTGAAGAGCATGAACCAACGAAAGGGGAATCGATCGAGATGGAGGAACAAGAGAGAGCAGAGATTCATGGAACACCACAGTGCGAGAGTGCAGAGGAGACCCACGAGCAACCAGGCAGGCCCCATCGTACCACAAAGAGACCCCAACGGCTTATCGAGCAAATGTAACCCGGGAAGTCTCATGTTAAGCAAGGAGGAGGTGTTGCGAGTGGAAAAGGACAGAGCCCCTTTAAGGGGGAAGCCCAAAACTATGAGAGGGAGCGGGAAGGGGGAGGAAAGGGAGGGGCAAGGGAAGAGGGAAAGCAGTCACTGTAAGGAGGAATAAAGGGAAGGTAATGAACAACCCTGGCTCTGGTGTGATAAGTCTTTGGGTGTGTGTGAGGCCCAGTTAAGAAGAGTACAACAGGGCTAGGGTTAGATTAAGGGTTACATTAGGGTTAGGTTTAGGGTTAGGGTTAGGGTTGGGGCTAGGGTTAGGGTTAGGGCTAGGGTTAGATTAAGGGTTACATTAGGGTTAGGGTTAGGGTTGGGGTTGGGGCTAGGGTTAGATTAAGGGTTAGATTAGGGTTATACAAAATAAAACATTAAAACGTTACAAGGAGCTGGCCAGTGCAACGTTACAAAAAGTGCAATTCCATTAAAACCAGTCCATTTATATTTTCGATGGACTCGTTTAGATAGAAAAGCACTTTTACATGTAATAGATAGCCTGTCGATGCATTGGCAAGCGATGCTTTGGTTTCGATGCCGTGGCTTATATGGTCTTTCCCCTTTCTGTAACGGCTTGACAGGTGAAGAACGATGGACTGGAGGGTTGCCCAGAGCGATGCTAGTGGTTAAGATTATTTCTTAACCTTCCAGCCATCGAGTCCTTTTTTTGCTGCTGTCACCCTAAGTGGGATGCCCAGACGTGGGTCCTGTGCTTACAGGGCATAGAGATCCATGCTACACCTCACTGAGGATGCCCAATGAGATTGGAAAATGACTTACACTCACTGCACAGTGAAAATAGTCCTCGCATGTGGATACAAAGACCAACATTGTTATACGGTTGCTACGATACTTTTCTTGCTGACATGGGGGTATTCATTTAGATCACTGGTCAAATTTGATAGCTCACACATTGTCACCATCTCATTACATGCAATCCCAGTGAGTGGGCATAGGTGCAAGCTTGTTCCTGCTGAATTTCTGCACTGAATTGGGGGTGGTGGTCCAAACTCCATGCTCTATGCCGGCTGCTGGCTTTGGAAAGCCCACACAGTGGATCGGGCCGCGGCAAAGGCTGTTCCCGCTGTTCTCTTGGATCCCTTGGGTGTCCCGTAGCGTTTCAGTGTTTTGGCTTAGCGTGGTACTGGCGCAGGCTATTATTTCTATTGCTGGGTGCGCTCACGTGTTGGTTTTGAATACAGACCGTGGAATCGGAAAGGAGCAGGGAAAGTGGCTCAAAAGTAGCAGAAGCAGTGGAATCGCGGGAGTCTCTGGAGTTTGTTTTAAGTTCTTTGCAAAGAATTTGATTATAAGGGAAAACCATTGTTCTTGGTCTACACTCCAGGAATAAGGTTGGCGTCCAATTTTGGCTAACCATGCATACCTCAAACTAGTATTGCACTTGTTTAATATAGTGTGGAGTACACCGCTGAATACTGCTGTTTCTATACATTTAAGAAAGAGTACTCTGGTGCCTTCAATTTACAGGTGTGTGCGGAGGTGGTGAGATAAACTCCAATTGACCCCAAGCTTTTGTGGCATACCCCCCCGCCCCCCAGGCCCACAGTGAGACTTCTGGATTGCACCAGAATTTGTAACCCCTTGACTGTGAACTGTGATTTGTGAGTTGCAATTTAGCTTAGTGCACGTTAAGTCATCTTAAGGATAGTGTCACTGAGTACTTGCCCACATTATGAAGGGGTTATCATGGCAAAGAGGAATGCCAACACAAAACTAGAAGAAGCCAGAAATAGAAGAAGCACCAAAACAAAACAGGCAGATTCAATCACTTTTGTACATTTATCTAAAGCAATTTCTGGGAAAATTGGAAGAGAAAATCCAGGATGCTGAAAAAGAATGAATATCTGAAAAGCAACACAGGCACATCCCAGCCGCAACCCTTATGACTTCCCCATTGCCTGAATCCAACCCCCATCAGGGGTATCCTGAGAAAGAGGGTTCAGAATAGAGGGAAGGTTCTTGCCCCCCCCACCTGCAGTTGGAAGCATTATTGAGGAGAGAATTATCTGGGCAGTACCCCTCAAATGAAATCCCTAAACCCCCCAATGGACTCTGAGCAAGAGGGTAAACCTATGGCTGTGAGGGAAGTGGTTAACTCTAAATCTATAGCCCGGGATACCTCTGATAACTTGTCAAGTGTTGCTTCTAACTTGAAGGATGTGGTTAACTCTGGTGGTATAGCTCTGGATATTTCTAACAATTTGCCAAGTGCTATGTCTAACACTTCTAATGAGCTGCCCGATACCCTGAAAGTCCACAGTGCTAACCAGGGCCAGGGCCTGGATAGAGATGCCCTGACAGTGCTAGAACATTCTACTGATATGCTTGACAATTGCGATGAATGTACAAGGAATATTTTAAAGGAGCAATTTCAACCAATATGGGATTTTTAGAAATGTTTGAAAACCACCCTTTTCAATTTTTTAAATGTGATGGACAATATGTTCAGGCAGACCAAAACCGAGACTAGCCTAGCAAAAGACATGTTTTTTGACATGCATACCCAAACATCTGCCTAATTCGATTAATAGTACTAATATTCCAATGGAGTCCATGTTGGAACGGTTTGGGTCTATTTGACCTAAAACATTTGACCTAATCACATTTGATCGAATTTATTTGACCTTTTATTTGTTCTAAAATGTAGAGACCCCCCCGCAACGCCTTCCACTTCCCCTCAACCTTATCTATACCCTTTCCCACCGCATATATATATTTAATTAAATTTAACCTAACAAAAGGTACAAAAAATGCAATCAAATGTTTTAGGTCAAATGTTTTTGGGTCAATTATGCTAATACCAGTGCAACCACGGTCGTTAGGAGGGCAGAATGAGGTAGTGAGACCACAATGCCTTACAGCAAGGACACTGCCCAATTATAGTGTGTTGGGTGTTGGGTGGAAGGATAGAGTGTTCGGAAAAGAAGTTCATGAATCAAAGAAACCTTGGTAGCGCAGAGGGAATAAAGAGTAGAACTGAAAATGCTAAAGAGCGCCCATATTAAATATGACACCAGCAGCAGCACCGCACATAACTATGCTAGTAGGAGGAGGGAACTGATCCAGGGGGCAATTAGAACCTACCTCAACATTGATTAATAAATCATCCCACTGGATTAACACCCATCTACGAGGTCCCTGTATCAATCCAGATTCTATTCTTATGGTTAGGAGAGTGAAATGGGTGAGGAACACTAACAAAGCTACAGAGGGGGATTGTGTTGTCCTTATTTTTGCAACTAGGCATGCAGCCTCTTATGTGAACTTATGTGAACTTGCAACATGTACAGTGGCATTCGAAGATTGGAATGGTACCACTCCTCTTCTTCTATCAGCCGATGTAATATGAGAAGGAAGCTCTCCAGCCGATAAGTATAAGAGATGACAGCCTACAGGGCCTAGATGTAGGTACCAGGAAAATGTATGATCCCATAGCATAGCCTAAAACAATTGTATGCTAAGTACTCCCCCTCTAAATCCCAGCAGTCTGGAAATGAGACAGGGAAAATCTGGATAGAGGGACCAAGAAAGGACACTTACCTGGGGAGGCAATTAACAGGGAATCATTCACTAGTGGCAAATATGTTTCAAGCCTTAGAGTCTTTGGAAGAAATTGATTGACTACCTGAGAGGTCTATGACAAGGTACAATAGAGAACCCAATTCAGTAATGCATTGCAAGTCCACAGATTTGAGGCTAACCAGCTTCCCGAACAGCCCGAGGTGATTGAAACATCTAAGCTCACTATTGTTTCTTGAAACATTGCTGACGCAAAGAGTACATACGCATTACCAGAAATCAAGTCTGTCCTCAACTATTTGATTATACAGGACACTTGGGAAGGAGGGGCTCTGATTTCGGACAGGTTTTCATCTATTACATTAAGGCTAATGGAATGAAAAGAGGGAGGTTTTTTTTAGGTCTAGCAGCATTTTTCAAGTCCCCTTTATAATGTAAGATAACAGAGTTGAAGACACATGTGGATGCCCCCATTCAAATTTTACATTTTAAGGCGGGGAAACCCTTGTTCATAGTTAATATATACAATAGTTCTTTGCCCTTAAGTGCATTGCCATCAATAGCCTTATTTAGAAAAGAAATCAAACATCTTTAAGATTTCCTTCTGCAAAAACTTGGGGATTGTGGGGGCAGGGGACCTAAACATGAAATGTGTACTGGCCTAACAGAGGGCCTTTTCAACCCAGAGGAAGACATATCTTTAGGCATAACAATGCCACAAATGCTGGACTCACGGTCCTGCATATGTTGTGAACATACATGGGTATGTTGCGAACATACGCATAGACACGTGTGCTCTCGATGGACACAGCCTACAGGTGCAGTCCCCGTCTGTCATATTTAGTTAGGATCTGAAAGGTGGAATACACGATACATCGTCAGAAGAGGGAAGGCCAAACCTTCCCCTGCCATGGCCAGCCTGAATAATTGACAAAGGCTCCATGGAACCGTCATGTCCTTTTGTTGAGCCCTGTAGCGGGTGGCAGGGATTTTGAATACTATTCAAAGGGTAATTAAGGGTAATTAAAACTAGCCCAGCCTGGCTGCAGGGGCTAACAAAGTAGACAGGAACCCCCAACAACCTTTCAGATGCACTGTGTCAACCTGAAACCTGAAGCCAGCTCCAGCCCTCAGTAGCGATTGACAGTGAAATATCATGTCTGGGACTGCGTGTTTACAGTAGTCATCCCCACAATGGGACCCCATTCAGAAGGTTAAAGTATGTGGCTTGACAGAGCCACAAAGTCTGGTCTCACCACACCTTCAATGGAGACCTGCCACTTAAATCAGGAACCACAGAGAGCTCAATTAACCAGAGGGACCCTTTCATCCACAGTAGATGGGTAGTCATTAAGGTAGGCTTAGTGGGTCTATTCTCCCTTCCAGCCCGACCCACTCTGCCGGTCACACCCTGGCCGCCCTTATTTCTGGTAACATCCCTATTTCAGATCCGGTCACCATCCCCCTCTCTTGGTCTGACCACTCCTCTACTCCCTCCTGGGACCCTTTGGCCCTCTATCTGTGCCACCCCCAGCACTGCCAGCTTCCTTCACCATCATCCAACCTATGAAGCGAGTATAAGTCGCTGCTTTCGCCTCCACCTTCATCCCCCACCCACTTCCACCTCTGACTCTCCCTCTGACTCTGTCCTAGCTAACCTGCACCTCTCCATCTCTAACACCCTTGACATTCTTGCCCCTGTCATCAGGATACACCTAAAATCTGCCTCCAAGAACAACTGCTGGTATGACTCCGATCTAGCATTTCTAAAACGCAAGTGCAGAGTTGCTGAACGGAAGTGGCAGACCTTGGGTTTACCCTTTGACAAACTGGCCTGCTGCCTGCTCCAAAGGCAATATCGCTTCTCCATTCGCTCCAAGAAGCGGACCCACACCCAAGCCTGCATCTCCAGAGCCACTAACACAGCCAAACTTTAAAAAATCTGCAAGCAACTCGCCAATCCAGCTGCATTCTCCACCTCTCTACTCCCTTCCCAGGCTCTCTGCACTGCATTGGCCTCCCATTTCACATCAAAAACTCAATACATCTTGTCCTCACTCTCGCCCACTCCCCTCTGCACTCCTGCGCCAGCCCCCCTGCCTCCCTTGGCTCCTCTCCTTCCACCCCCTTCAGTCTCCTCCTTCCTGCCCGTAGCACCGGATGAGGTCTACAAAGAAGTCTGCTCTATGAAGGCCTCCTCCAAACAGGTGCTCCCCTGCTCCTCGAGAACCATTAAGGACAACAACTCTCTTGCCCCAGCTCTTGCTGACTTCTGTAACTACTCCTTCACCACTGGCTCTTTCCCTTCACCCCTCAAGCACTACCTTGTGCACCCTCTCTTAAAAAAAGCTGTCTGCTGCCACCTCCTGCCTGGCTAACTATCACCCTATATCCACTATCTTTCCTGGGTAAACTCTTGGAGGAGCAGCCACTCCCCCAACTGTCCCTCCACACTGATCGTTTTGGTTGACTTCTTGACCATCAATTTGGATTCCAGGCATCCAGAGGCATGGAAATGGCTGTCCTGAACACCCATGAAACAATGCTCGCAAATATCGATTCCATCTTTCCCGCTGTTCTTATTCTCCATGATCTCTCCTCTGCCTTTGACACAGTCAACCATTCCATCCTGATAAAACGACTCCATGATACCATTGGCATCACTGACCGGACATTGGATTGGCTGACCTCTTTTCTCACTAACCGCTCTTTCCAGTTACAATTGGGCCCTTTCTACTCCTCACTCTCTACTTGTGGTGTCCCCCAAAGCTCTATCCTATCGCCATTGCTCTTCAATATCTATCTTGCCCCTCTTGCTCACCTGATTTCCTCCTTCTCTCCTCATTTCCAGTGTTATGCCGATGACACACAGCTTTCCTTCAAACTTCCCTCTACTACCTCCTCTTCCTCCTCTCTGATCCCTGACTGTCTGTCCAGCATCCAGGTATGCTGTGCAGCTAACGATCTCTGCCTTAATGCCAGTAAGACGGAGATCCTTCTGATTGGGACACCTAGGTCCTCCTTTCCTCCTAACTTCTGGCCCCCCTCTTTGGACCCTCTACCTACACCATCCTGTGAGGCCGTAAACCTCTGTATCATATTCAATTCCACTCTCTCCTTTATCCCTCACATCATGGACTTTAATAAGAAGTCCCACTTCCAGCTTCACCTCCTCAGGGGCATTCTTCCTTTCCTCACCATCCCCCAGAAGCTCAATGTCTCCAGAGCTCTGGTCCTCTACAGGCTAGACTATTGCAACAGCTTCTTTCTCAATCTCCCTCTTTCCTCAATACGCCCCCCACAGCTAATCCAAAATAGGGCTGCAAGACTTATACTTGGCCTCAAGCCCAGAGGCTGTATCTCTCCAGGCCTAAAATCTCTCCACTGGCTCCCGGTGACTGCAAAGATCAAATTCAAATCCCTCTGCATCATCCACAAGGCCTTCTAGAGCCTGGGACCATGCTATCTCCAACTTTCCTTTCCTAAATAGTACCCTGCCAGAGCCCTACGCTCCTCTAACTCCAATTCTTTGACTGACAAACGCTTCTCTAAGCAGGGAGTGGCGGGCAGGCCTCTCTCCTCGGCTAGTGCATCTCTTTGGAAAAGTCTCCCTGCCCCTCTCAGACCTGAGCCGGACCTCCTCAAGTTCCAGAAACTGCTCAAAATTCTGCTGTTCTTTACCTCTTTCCCTCTTTCCCTTCCCTGCTAATCATCCCACTGCTGCGGTGACTGGTGGCCTGATCCTCATGAATCAAACAAGATTCCAGGCTCCTCTTCCCAGTCAATATCAGCACCCTCACCCCACTGCCCTTGCAGGCCCCTGCTTGCTGGCTCTGCATCCCACCTTTGGGAGTCGCCTGCACTAGCACTTGGCCTGAGATTCTCCTCCTTGCTACACCTTAGCGCTTCCCTCCCGGGCCTTCCACCAGCACATGTCCTCTAATTTGCCCCCCCTCCCTTTCTCCTGCACTTCTCCTCACTACTCTTGCATGCCTGAATGCCACAAGGCCTAGTAGAACCATAACTGTATTTGACTGTTTTTGCCCATGTCATTTTCCCCTGTTCCCTTCCCATTTAGCATTGTGGCGCTTTGAAACACTATTCATTTGTATAAGCTCCTAACAAATGCTCAATTAAATAAAAATTAAATAAATCACTGTGGTCTAATTGGCTTTAAAAGAGGGCCGAACCTCTCTTTCGGCAGATCATCTGAAGACTTTGAAAAGAATAGCAAGTGTTGTATGCACGCGCTATAATCTGATTGTACTCCTGTTCTAATGTTTTATTGTTTTTGATGTTTGTTGTGCCCTAAAGCCCACGGGTCCATGGCCGGCGCAATATAATTTTTTAAAGTAAAGTTAGAAGAACTTATCTTTAAGACCCTCCCCTAAACATCTTGCAGGGAACAGAGGGAGATACTGAATCCAGAACGTCCAGCACCTCCAGAACCGGTACCCAGCCAGTACACAGCATGCCCTGCTAGGCTCTGCAGCAAGCCTCCTAAGTGGGAGGTGCCAGAAGTCTCTGAACCCTAAACCAAGGACAAAGTAACTGCCTGCAACACACTCCTCAGATTTGGGCCGCCCACCATAGGACGACAAGAGGCCAGTGAAGAAGCTAGGAGAAGTGCCATGATGAGCATCTACCGATATCTTCTATAAAGGACAATTTTGAGCCAGTCCAGCCCCTGAAACTGCAACTGACTGTTGTTATGCCACAGTCCCTAAACCCATCTAAGACGCCTTGCCCAGTTCTTCAGAAACGCTGACTAGCAGTGAGACAATTCCTGACACTGAGCCGCTGTGTAGGCCAGCCTGCAGCTATCCATGCAGCCTCCCTCACCAAACTGTTTGCCGCCTGATACCGGCAGCTGTCTCCCGTCTTGAACTCTATTGCCGAAGCTGCAAAGTTCCCTGAAACGACTAGACCCTGTCGAGCACCAAGAACGCCTACAGCACAAGGTACATTGTACTGCTGTCCCCCGGTCCATCTACGAAGGCCCCTAGAGCCATTTTACGACCTATTGCTCCCATTGTGCTGAAACCAAGCATCCTTGAACTGTTGCCATTATTTACTATACAGACTATCCTCCTGTCAGTATCCAGAGTGCATCCCTTTCCCTTCTTTGAAACCGTCCTCTGCATTCCTTTAAAGAGTGGGTTGTGTTTTGTAGTGAGCTAGAACTGTCTGTTGGGATAATAATAAAGTAGTTAATTTTATACAACCTTGACTGGACAGCCCCTTTTATCATTGGGTAATAATTGTATTTTCAGTACGTTGCAACTAAAATTGGACAAGGAGGTTTATAATTTGCTTGTGCTTCTAATCTGCTTGAATCTCTTCTGGTGTACTAGAAGTATGGGGCTGATAGATGGTTTAGAAACCGATTTTCATCCCTGGACCACCGGTGCCCCGGAAGTTCATTCATCAGAGGAAGTTGTAAAGGCCAGTGTGTCATCAAAACGAAATAGAGTACTGAGAACAGGTGGTATCCCAGTGGACTACTTCAGAGGACTTCATTGAAATTTGGGGTACACTCTTCACAGTTCTTTTGAATAAAAGGTACCAATTAATTCCTGCTCATTGGAAAACTGACATTATGTTCCCATATTCAAAAAGGGCAATAGAAGTTCCCCTCAAACATATAGGCCAATTTCCCCCCTTAATACAAGATTTCAATTATTTGGAAGATGCTTACTAAATTCTCTGGAAGACTCTCTCCAAACGATATTCTTACCCCAATGCAGCCGGGTATTCATCCATGTTTAGGGACCATGGAGCAAGGTCTAAACATGTATCCGATAATAGCTCATTTCCTGTTTATAAACAAGGGGCCTATGCATTTAGCATTCATGAACCTAAGCACCACTTTTCATAAGGTCAACAGGGAGAAGGTACGGCAGGTGCTTGGATCCTATGGATGCCCAGATAATATTTTAAATATACTTAGAAGTTTGCACCACAACAACGAGGCCTCTGTGCGATCCACACAGTGCACGTCTTGGCTCCAAATTGGCACCGGAGTTCGACAAGGGTGCGTTGTATCCCCACTTTTATTTTCTTTGCACATTAATGATCTCCAAAAGGAGCTAATAGATTTTGCTGAGGATGTTCCAAAGATATCCGGGAAGTGGCTGCCCGCACTGGTCTATGCAGATGATTCTGTAATGTTTTCTCAAACTCCTAGGGCCCTGCAAACCTTGATCAACAAATATGCAATGTTGATGAATGGCCTAGATCTTCAGGTTAATTCATTCAAATCTGTGGTTATGGTTTGCCACCAAGTCAGTAGGAAGCCCACTTCCCCCTCTATGTGGTGCAATTCAAATGATTACCTGGGGATTTCGATTTTCAGAGACCTTTTCCATTGAGCCCCATTTTTCAAAACAAGTGGTGCGTATGAGGCAGTCTGGAGGAATTGCTCATTTTATTACTCAACATAAACAACAACCCCTCAAAGCTTGTAATAACACTTGCTTGTTGAGGCTGCTGTCACTGATATGATATGATATTTTATTTATATCGCGCTCATACACAAGTGTTTCAGAGCGCGACCAAGCAAAGGGAGGGGAACAGGGGAGAACAAAATATGATCTTACTTGGCCCAGTGACCTTAAGAACGCGCAAGTGCTGAAAAGAGGTAAAAGGGGGAAAGTGCGTGGAGGGGGAGAAGTGGAAAGTACGCACAGAGGAGAGAACAGAATAAATAATAAGTGGGATAAATAAATAAATAAGTGCAGACAAAAAGGTGGTGCAGCCAGACACATGGCAAGTGCATGATTAGTCAGATAGGGTATATTTGATAAATGCAGAGGAAGAGTGGGGGTCTGTATGGGTATAGATACTTGTATTTTGTATTTTGTTTATTTGTAAAGCGCAAACCAGGCCCACGGGCAACCGGGCGCATAATACAGATACAGATCCCAGTGCCATGGGTGGCCCGGAGGCAGTGCAGGAGGGAGGCAGGGTGCGCAGGTACCTGGGCCCAAAGGACAGAGGGTGGCCAGGTGCACGATGCCGAGAGAGAGAAACAGATCAGCAGGGAAAGGATGGGCAAAGGCAAAAGCGAAGAGGAAGGTCTTGAGGTGCTTTCGGAACCGGAGATGGTTCTCCTCAAGTTTCAGGGTGGGCAGGAGGCTGTTCCAAAGGGAGGCCCCAGCCGAGGACAGAGATCTGCCCCCAGCTTGTTTCTTTGAAAAACGCCCAACCCTGAGGGAATTAGACGTAGAGGAGCGAAGGGCTCGAGAAGGGAGGTATTTACGGAGGGATAGTTGAAGGTATTTCGGTCCCATCTCCCAGAAAGCCTTGTGGACAATGCAGATGTCAATAGTGGGCTTCATGCCACCGAGTTGCTACTCCTGGTTTCATGCCACCTGGTTGCTACTCCTGGGCTTCCAATCAATAGACGGATGCATTATGACATGTGCAGTCATGGTGAAGTTGACACTTTATACTAACTGCTGGCGGCAGAGCTTGCTCGCCACGGCTAAAACACTGTACTCTGTGCAAGCCTGCAGCACCCTTCTAAATGTGTTCATTTTAAGCAATCAGTTAATTTTAGTGCCCCTAAATTTGCCTCCGCATTCTCAATAAGTGGTGCAGCAGATGCAGGCTATGGGTAATTGTTTGACACCAATTACAATTATCTCACACCTAACCTTTCCCAATCCAGAACCTATTTGTTCAATTAAATGAACCCTTTAATTAAAAGGAACATTTGTATAAAATTAGCAACCACTTTCTTCAACACTTTAGACTGTCGTCCTAAGGTTATTACATTAGAGATTAGACATTCTTTTGCCTTTCGGCAGTGATTACTTAAGGGCTGCATAGAGTTGACAAACCATATGCAATCCTTTTTTTAAAATTAAAATTGTATGCTTTACTGACATTTCTAATATCTCTTAAAACATCACCAAGTTGTTTTTCAATAATAGTCCATGTACTAATCATATACATCAGGCACATTAAAGTTCCAGTCTTTGAAATGTCAAACATTTAATCAAATCATCATCAGCAAAAGTGTCCCCCAATGAAATAACAGGTTACATGTCTTTATATCCAGCTAATGTATATCGATTGCCCATATATCAAATCTTTTATCTTGAAAACCTTTATAGTGAATGCATTTTACTACATGCATATAGCTAAACAAACGTAAATGCAGGGGGCAAAAGAGGGACAGAGGACCAGAAAATGCAGGGCTGTTCTACTGTACTTGAGCAAATGTGGACACAGTACTCTTTCATCCCTTGAGATATCCTTATACCTTGTAGCCCCCAAAGATCACTGCCAGCACCGGGCACAGGGGCACTGTTATCTTTCTTTGATTCTCATGCCGCTCTATGTCTTCATGCTAGGACTCCCTGGTACAGTAACAAAGCAGTGTTCATGTGCACAAACACAGAGATGCCTTCCCTTTAGCTGTCTGCCAACTTCCTGCCAGTCCCTTTGACTGCTGGCCAATGGGCAGCAGCTCTCATGGGCAACAGCTCTCGCCAGCTCTGTCCGCTTTGGCCAAATTTATAATCTGGTACCACACGGAAAATGTCCAGCTTTGAGCATCAAAGAGGTTGGCGAGTGGGTCACATGTGAATCTATGTAAAATGCCAATGTTGGAGAAATGTAGCTACAGATAATTAAAATGCCTGTGCAACCTTGGGCGTCTCCACCATGTTCTTGTGTATGCAATAAAGCGTTGAGCAAGGGTGGGTCGCCTTCAACGTTGTTGCCATGGAGATGTCATCATAAGGGACTTCTGCAACAGACTGGTATTAAATGCCCTGGCTCTTGATTAATGCACTCTGGGCCTCCCAGGAAGAGGCCAAACTGCTGCTTTTAATGGAAGTACCTGATACAAGATGACATTCCCCTTGGAGTGCCCGCCTTAGGTATTCCTCTGCCCCTACCATTGGGACCAAAGACAACAAAGAGCTGTGCAGTACAGCAAAACTTCTTATTGTGGTCAATTAATGCATGACATCTCTTTTCACACCCAGTGAATGAAGTGTTCTTATAATTGGCATCACATAAAGTTGGCAAGACTAAGGGTTGGCTCAAGTGGACCAACAAGGGGACTTTCAGCAATGTATGTGAGTTTAGTAGAAGGGTCTGCATGCCCTTGTGAAATTTAAGATGTAGATGATTGACTGTCAGGCCTTGAAGTTCTCTAACCCTTCTGCCTTTCTTAGGGAAGATAATAGAGAACGCAGTGGCTGTTCAGTTACAACAACGTTTCTACAAAGCCAACTTACTTCAAACATTTCAATCAGGCTTTTGCCCGCGATGCAGCATTACCACCGCAATCCTCCATTGATGGCGGATGATGCACTTCAGATGTTGGGGAATGGTGGAGCTTGCCTGCTTGTGTTACTGGGCTGCTCTATGGTTTTGATACACTAGACCACGAGGTCCTCATTTCCATCGTTGTGCACTGGAGTTCATGGGCATGGAGAGTATGGTTCTTGAGTGGTTTATGTCTTTCTGTGTGGCTGAAGTCAATCCTTATGGTCCTTGGCCTCCCTGTGTCATGTGGAGTAGCAACAAGGCCAGGATGTCTCCTGTTTCTCTAAAATTAAACCCACAATAAGGTCTGTGAGCCCCTCTAGCTTTACTGAGACCAAACACGGCCAGATAACCTGTTCTATGGGAAGGATCCCACTCGGGAGGGTCTACAACCACATTTTAGCTCACTGTATTTTTCACAGAACAGAATTATCCGTTTTCATATCAGTCTGGTCCCACCCACTTGGGCAGTTCAGCGCTGACATGCTAGGCAATTATCCTCTGAACCAACAGCAACCCTAGACACGTTTTTTGACCTAGTCAGGCCTCATCAGTGAGGTGGAGGCGTGACGCATTAAGCATGGTGAGTAAGGGGTTCAAGTCTAGATTACCCTGGGTAATTTAGGGTGAAACACCCAATTCCTAACAATTGACAGTAAGGTCTGAGAGCCCCTCAGCCGAGAACGATCACAGACAAAGAACCTGCTCTATGGGAAGGTGCCCACTCAGGGTGAGAGGGCTCTAAACCCACATTTTAGCTCACTGTACCTTTCACAGAGGAGAAATAGCCATTTGAATATCAGTCTGGTCTGGCCCCCTTGGGCAGCCAGCACCTTAATACTAGGCAATTCTCCTCTGAACAAGAGTACCAACAGCAACCCCAGACACGTCCTCCTTTAAGGTCGAAGAGACATTCTGAATATTCTCACCTATACTTCTTTTGAGTCAGCCGGAGGTGGAGAAGGAGCCGTTCAAGATAGAAGGAAGATCTGTCCCCTAACCACTCCCAGGGAACATCAGGAGTGACCGTTACTGTGGGCCAGGACCAAACATTCTACAACAGATCTTCTGTGCCAGAACTGGAGTACCCTGTCCTCAAGTCCTTTGCAAAGGCTTCACAGCAACCAGAGGGCCAGACCAGTGGAAGGTCCCTGTTCTCTCACACCAAACCAGACACTTATAAGGGTGAGTCTCAACATTTTCTGCTGGGGGGCATGTGAAGAATTGGCATCTGGCAAGGGTGCAAAGCTCCGCCTTTTTTATTTGTATTTTATGTGTGCCAGTGATTCAAAGGGGTAATCTGCTAACTAGATCCCGCTTTGTCACAACTTCATGCCAAAAGCATAGTGTACTTGTGCCCTGCTGCTCTGCTCGTGGCACAGAGCAGGTTCCAAGGTCCTAAGATGCCCACTCGACTGCTGCAGTGCATGTCCCGTGTACGCAAACTACATGATCATGAGTGCCTCATGCTGGTGGGAGGGTAATCTCTAAGAGTAAACTGTACGGTGTTTAGGCATAGTGCATGGCACTACTTATGATCATGGCCGCCATATTCCAATTGATATCGCCCATGTGTCAGTTCCTGTGAATCAGCTCTGCTGTGATAGGGAATGTGCATTTGGACCAGATGGGCTGATACTGCCACATGGCAGGACAGAAACCCAGAGGACCCAGCCTCTCGTTAATTCTCTTTGTGAGTGCTGGTTAGCCACTCCCCCAGAGACAGCCACACAGCAGGCAGCTGTCCTGTGCCCAGGTATCAAAAGAGCACACCAATTTAAGAGGAGTAACCTCATGCCAGGGTGCTGCATGTCTAAAGGTCTCTGTTGTCACATTGGAGGGAAGGGGTAGGAGGAGGGCAGGCAGGAATGCTCTGGGCACTGGAAGAAGCCTTCCACCATCTAGTTTGCTGCTGTCTCCCTTTCCCTTTCCTGTCTCCTCCACTTCCTCTGGATCTGGAGTAAAGCACTTTGGGTAAGACATCAAGAGGACAAGGTCCACTCCAGCCAGGAGCAGGGATTGGTCTCCTAAAGCAGGCTAGCTTTAGTCCAGTCACCTGGACATGTATGCCCTTAAAAGAAGGGGTTTCGCACCCTTTCAGCAGAATTTCCTCAGTTCCTCAAGGATCCTTCAAGGCTGAAGAGACGGTCTGAATATTCTCACCTGGACTTCCTTTGGATCAATTGGATCAATTACACTCTCAAAAGCCCTCCACAGTAGGAAGTACTGTCCCCTAACCACTGCAAGGGAACATCGGGAGTGAGCAGTGCTGTGGACTAGGGCCAAACATTCTGAAACAGATCTTCTGTGCCAGAAGAACAGACCCTGAACAGGAGTACCCTGTCCTCGAGTATTTTGCAAAGGCCTCACAACAACTGGGGGCCAGACCAGCCGAAGCTCCCTGTTCTCTCACATGGAACTGGCCACTCCGTGTTCCCTGCATCCTGAACAATAAGAAGGCGCTGGTAACCAGCCAAACTATTTCACTGCATCGAAGCCAGCTCTACACTACATAGTGTCACGGTGAAGCACTTTACCTGCTAGGCCCGAAGTGTCTGCTCAATGCCAGAACCTGAACGGAATCCCCTGAGGGTCATTCGTGACTCTAAACGGGGGTCACAACCATGGCTCGGCCCAGTTAGCCCAGAATCGCAGCCTCATTAATTTCACATCAACGCACCCTCGATCACCACTTGAAACGATTGCTGCAATGTAACTCGCTGACCTCTCCCAGCGGCTAAAGCCAGACTTGGCCTGGTCAACTGTGAAGTGTTCTTGGGACCACCTGTCATGCCATCAGTCCATCACAGTCGAAAACCCACGGACAATTACCTGAAGGATCTACCACCACTGTCGCCTTCTGCGGTCCAGCAGGCAGGAAGGCGGTCATGGGCGGCAGCACAGGGTCAGGAAGTGCAGTGCAGCAGCAGTAGTCACCTACTCCATGGGTGACCCCATTATGCCCTCAGGGCACATGCGCGGAGAACCAGCTCCCTGGCATTGTGCATGTGCCCTGTGGTTTGCCACTGTCATTGTCACAGCAATGAAGCCTGGGGCATTGCGCTCAAGCACTGCAGCGTTAGGGGATTTAAACCCTGTGAGTGCTGCAACCGGTGAGTCTTAACATAATATGTCTCCTGACACCATTCCCTGTTCCTCTGCCTTCTTCATTCTCTGTACTCTTGCTTTCTGGGGAGTCCTTGATGCCTGCACTTCTGGCTCCAGCCTATTCCAGCCTTGCTGCATGGCCTTCCTGTTGTCTCTGCCTGTCTGGTTCCTGCGTGTGCTAGCCTTATCTTCCTGCCTATCTGTTTTCAGTGCCTGCCTGTTCCTGACTACCTCCTGCTTGTGCTGGGGTTGCTACCCTGCCAGCCTCCTGCCAGTGCTTGTCTGGTCTCTGCCTACCTGGAGACCACCTGCCTATCTTTCCATCATTGAAGCACAGCACAGCTTCATAGTACAGCCCTTGTGTCACTGTCCTAGTACCACGTTAATATGGGAAGCTGCACCGTGGTGTTGGGAGTTAGTCCCCAGAGGCTTGCGCAGTGTTTATAATTCACAGGGGGTGCTCTGGGATCGAGCCTGTGACCTCATCAGCAATGTCTGCTATTCTGGATTATCTTGAAAGAGCAAGATTCGGTCTGAGGCGTCCACCTAGGACCAATTCTCAGCAGCATCAGGCTCAGGTACATGACAGATATTCAGTAACACTGGACGCCATGCAAGAACTAAGAGACAAACTCCAAGCATTGTGAATGGAAATGGGGAACCTGAAACAGGAAAATGCTGCGCTTTGTCGCGTTATCAATATAGATGCCATAGTTTCCTTGACCGAGAACACTGGGGCTCACACTACATCACTTAAGTACGATGGGGACCCACCTAAGCTCTTGGAATTCTGTAATCACTGAAAATCCTATTTCATTTCAGACCTCCACATTTCCAACACAAGGCAAAAATGGGGTTCATACTTAGTAACCCAACAGGCAATGCATTGGCTTGGGAATCTCCTTATGTATCACTAAAACAACCCCATTTTGGATTACTTCAGTGAGTTCAAAAATGCTGTATTCCAGTGACCTAACCTGGCTGCCACCACGCAGAATCAAGGGCACTCTAACCCGGTATCCTACATTAGCCATTTTCATCAATTGGCTGCAGACTCGCAATGGCCTGAGGTAATGCAACGTACATTGTTCTGTAGAGGACTACGCGGAATGTACAAGGACGAGTTATTATACACACCAGAATCCAACTTGTTTCAGGGTATAATCGGCCATGTTGTCCAGATCAATCATTGTCTGAGTGATGGGGAGAATGTAGAAAGACCAGTGAAGGATTCTTTCATCCCCTTACCTCTCCTACTGTATCCCTCAAAGAAGCAATGGAGGAACCCATGCAGTTGGGGGCACTGCAAGGACCACTGACAGAAGCAGAGGGAAAGAAACTAAGACTTCATCAGCAGTGCCTTTACAGCAGAATAAGTGGTAATGAAAAGAGTACTTGCTCCCTTTGTCCCAGAAAACTGATGGGAAACTGAAGTGCTTTTTGTGGGAACAGAAGGGAACAACAAGCCCAAGTACTGGAAGCCTTCTGATATTTTTGTTATGAGCCATGTAGCCCTCAAGGCTTTTGTCTTTGGAAGTCCAGCTGAGTTGGGGTGATTGGACCTCTGTAGTATCCACCTTTGCAATGCTGGATTCTGGGGCCAGACATCTAAACATATTCCTACCCCATAGCTCTGAGTCTTCCATGGCTCAACAAGAATAATGCCCACATTGACTGGACCTCCAAGATCATGTGCTTCCCATTTACCCCAGATCAGGCGATGCCTTTGGTTGAGGTGACCACACCACCTACCATGGAAACATCATCTTAATTAGGTTGTACATTGCAAAACGTGCCGGATGTATACCAATATTTCTATCAGCTCTTTGCTCAACAAGACGATATACCGTTGCCTCTGCATCATCCATTTGATTGTGACATCAAGCTGGTACCTGATAAACCCATTCCTCATGGAAGTGTGTACTCACTGTATTAGAAAAGGCAGAGTTGCAGAAGTACGTTGACGACTGTCTCCAGAAGGGTATATAGTACCATCCAAGTCTCCTGTAGGGGCTCCTTATTCTTTGTCCCCAAGAAGGAGTGCACATTACTCCTGTGCATTGACTATCGCCTCCTCATATGATATTACATACAAGGACTAATACCCTTTACCCCTTATCCGGGACATCCTAGAGACATTGGGCTCCTCTGCTGTATTCAACAAATGAGTGCCGGGTGATTCCATTCGGCCGGACTAATGCCCTTGCCATTTTCCAGCTGTTCATGAACCCAGCTTTCTCTGACTTCCTGGGATTGGTTGTTTTGGTTTATCTGGACAACATACTCATAATTTCTTCATCACTTGTGGTCCAATAAGCTCCATGTGGTGTAAGTCCTATCTCTTCTAGCAGTTAACCATCTCTACGTTAAACCTGACAAGTGCTCCTTTCATCAAGAGAAGGTTGAATTCCTATGGTATGTCATCAGTCCCTCTGGAAATCACATGGACCCCCGTAAAGTCCAAGCTGTCCTGAATGCCCTAGTCCACAGGATATCAATGCAGCCCAAAGGCTACTGGATTTTGCCAATTCCCATTGTCGCTTTATCACTGCTATTCTTGCCTGACAGCAGATTTTGCTTGGTTACACAGCACTAAAAGGGATTTCCAGTGGGACCAAATGTCATGACGCGCGTACCATGGAGGCTGTGGACGACATGGAAAAGGGGCTAACAGCCTCCACGGGAAATGTAAGCAGCGGTCTAGTTTTCCTTCTGTTGTTCCTCGTCGCGCCCGGCAGTACAAGTACATGCCCGCCGCAGCGCGACGACGCGTTGCAACCCTTGTTCGCTCAGGGGTTACACGCTTGTTACCCACTCTTGTCCTCCGGTGCTTTCAACAATTTATTTCCCTGCTTCCCATTTCTCTCCGTTTCCCCCCTTTCCTTGGCTCCTTCCCATCCTATGAGCCCGCTGCCTGCTAACTGGTTTCCCTGCCTTGGCTGCCTACCTTCCTGCTCTCCGTGTACTTTCCTTTGCGGCTCTACTTCCCGGCGTTTCCAGCCTCCTCAGAGCTGTTGTTACTTTACGCTGGCATTCCGTGGCAGCTTCCGGAAGCCTTAAGCTACCGCTCACTATTCAAGTTATTCCCAGCCTCTACAGAGCAGTTATCAACATCGCACTCAAGCTTCTCTTCAGCTTCTGGATACCTGTTCGCTACATGATTTCTCCAACAAGCAAGTTCCGTCACCCAGCGGCTAACCAGGGTTGTTTAGCGTGGCTTTTCCCTGGTATTGGGGCTTGCTCCCTGGGGGTCCCACTGCTAAGCTGTTAGCTTTCTGGCAAGGTGGCCTCCAGTCGAGCTCGTCCTTAGAACATCATAAAAAAGTCAGGGACTGCTTGGAGAGAAAGGAGGACCATATCTTCAGAGGATTCTTCGGAGGACCTTAACACAGGTGAGGAGGAGGAGGGGGAGGTTGGACCTGGCATAAAACAGGGAGTTCCTTCAGTAGGTTCTGTGAGTTCCCCCCTGAGTTCTGAGAGTTTGCAACGCCAAAGGAAGGCTAGCTTAGAACAGTACCAGGAGCTGTTTAAAGCTATTCAGGGCATAACTGCAGAACTACAGTCAATGAAGGCTGAAAATAATGCTCTCAGGGCGGATAATGCTGGCCTGAGACAACAGATCTCACAGAGAGATGAAAACCACGGCGACCTTCCAACAATGCCTTTACCGTGTGGTAAATTCAATGGAAACCCGAAAAAACGTAAGGAATCCCTTGATGCCTGTCTGATATATTACACTTTCCGCCCTAAGACTTTTGTATTGGACAGGGCCAAGGTGGGTTTCCTAATTTCTAACCTGGTGGGTAATGCCCTTGCATGGGCAACACCAATGGTAACCAACTCAGACCCAGCTTTAAACAACTACGGAACTTTTGTACCGAGATTCCGCGAGAGATTTGAGAGACCAGAAGTACTGTATTCCTGTTGTGAGAATCTGTTGGACACTAAACAAGGCAAACTCGATGTCCAAACCTACATAACCCATTTTCAACGCATTGCTGAAGAAACAGGTTGGCCCGACTCAGCAAAACAAACACTCTTTAGAAGAGGTTTACATGAGGAGATAAAAGATGCATCATCTCGGGTGTCCAGAACGGCATCCTTTCAAGAACTGGGAGCTTTGGCCCTCCAGATCGAGTACCGACTCTCAGAACGTAGGGCCGAAAGAAAGAAACCCAAGTCGTACACTCCCACTCCTGCCTCCTACCAACCTGTAGCCCCTGAAAAGTCTTTGTCTCAAGGAGAGGAGCCTATGCAGGTTGGAGTGGCCCGGGGTCCATTGACCGCAACTGAAAGAAAGAGACGAAAGGATCTGTGTCTATGCATGTATTGTGGCTCGGAGAAGCATCTCCTTAGAGACTGTCCCGAAGTGCCTCCCCGAAAAGGGGGAAATGACAGACCGCGACCTTGAACAGGGACAAGGAAGGGGTTTCATTGGCTAGTCCCTGTGTGACCAATCCAGCTGTTATCCCAGATCCTTCTCTCCAGTTGATGGTCTTTAAGGTGGTGATTGAGGTAGCGAAAGACCACCAGGTCGAGTGCTTGGCTATGTTGGGCTGTGGTGCGGCGGGATACTTTATGGATGACCGCTGGGCAGAAGATCATGCTGTTCCCCAAAAGAATTAAACTCAACCCATACCGGTGGAAGGTGTGGATGGCACTCCGCTATCCTCAGTTTTGATTACACAAGAAACACAGGAGGTTTCCGTGGCGATGCAGACACATCAGGAAAAGATAGTCTTTGACCTGATCAAGGCCGCTCATTTTCATATAATCCTGGGAATTCCCTGGCTGAGAAAACATAATCCCCACATAGATTGGAGTACCAACAAGGTGGAATTCCGCTCCGACTTATGTTTTCGATCCTGCCTGATTCAGAACAGGGATCAATTTAATCAAGGAATGTCGATACCAACAAAGAGTATAAACTCCATACCACTGGTTTATCAGGAATTTGCCGATGTTTTTGCTGACACTCAACCTCGTCCTTTACCACCACATCGATCGGAAGATTGCAAGATAGACCTTGTACCTGAGGCAGAAGTACCATTTGGGAGAATGTTCCCGTTATCCCTCCCAGATAAAGACGCCTTAAGGGAATACTTAGCTACGAACCTTCAGAACGGCTTGATTCAAGAATCCACCTCTTCTGCCGGGGCGTCTCTGTTCTTCATCCCTAAAAAGGGCACAAAAGAACTTAGGCCCTGTATCGACTATCGCAGACTTAATAGTCAAACCATCAGGGATAAGTATCCCATGACTTTAATAAGGGACATCCTGGAGGCCGTCCAAGGGGCAAGGTGGTTTACCAAGTTGGACCTTAGAGGAGCCTATCACCTTCTACGAATAAGGAAAGGAGACGAGTGGAAAACAGCCTTTCGTACACCTTTGGGCCATTATGAATACAAGGTGATGCCCTTTGGGTTGGTAAACGCACCAGCCCAATTCCAGAGATTCATGGACAAGATCTTTAGCGACCTTCTCTTTTCATCAGTAGTAGTTTACCTAGATGACATCTTGGTCTTTTCCTCATCTCTAGAACAACATCGGCAACAGGTCAAGGAAGTACTCCGACGCCTCAGAGACCATAACCCTCTGGCCAAGTCCAAAAAATGCATGTTTGAAGTCTCTTCAGTTCCCTATTTGGGCTTTATACTATCAGAGGGTAAGGTGGAAATGGACTCTACCAAGACCAACGCCATCACAAACTGGCCTACCCCTAACTCAGTGAAAGATATACAAAGGTTTTTAGGATTGGCCAACTTTTACCGAATATTCATTTCCAACTTTTCTAACCTATTACAACCCATCACCACGCTGTTGAAGGAGAGAAAGTTCGAATGGAATCAAGAAGCAGATCTCGCATTCAAACAATTGAAGGAGGCCTTTACCAGCGCTCCTATTCTTAGGCAAACAGACCAGTCTTTGCCCTTTATAATAGTTACAGACGCCTCTTATGGTGCTATTGGAGCAGCACTATTGCAAAAGAAGGAAGACCAACTGGAGCATCCCATTGCTTATCATTCAAGAACCCTTACCACCAGCGAAAAAAACTATTCTGTAATCGAAAAAGAGCTATTGGCTATTCGTCAAGCCTGTGAGGAATGGAGACATCTGCTGCAGGGAGCCACACATCCGTTCCAGGTTCAAACAGACCACAGAACCTTAGCTTATTATAACAGATGGAATGTAGAAATTCTCGTCATGCCAGATGGGCATATTATTTTGCCAGTTCGATTTCGAGCTCAGCTACCTACCCGGGAAGGAAAATTGTTTAGCTGATGCTCTCTCATGAAGCTCAGGTGAGGAAACTGGGAAATATACAGGCCATGAGTTTCTGCTAAAAGGTAAACGCTTTGATAGCTCCATTAGTACGTTTCTCCAACAAGTATTAGAGGCGCAGAAGGAGGCTTCTGACATACCTATGTCATCGCTAGTCCAGAAAGGGAAATACTGGTTTCAAGGAAACTCTTAATACTTACCAACCCGAACACTTCAGTCACAAGCGTTACAAAGGAGCCATGATAAACCCACGGCTGGGCATAAAGGAAGGGCCGCCACGCTGGATCTAATGAGAAGACATTTCTGGTGGCCAACCATGGCAAGGGACACTCATGAATATGTTTTTTCATGTCCTGTGTGCGCTCAAAACAAATACAGCACCTCCAAGACTCTGGGACTTCTTCAACAAGATGACATTCCCGCAGGACCTTGGCAACATATCTCGATGGATTTCATAGTGGAACTACCTGCATCAGAAGGATATACAACAATAATGGTGGTTGTTGATACTTTCAGCAAACTAGCACACTTCTCCCCTTTGAAGGGCATTCCGTCAGCTTCGGTGACAGCAGAGGCGTTCCTCAGAGATGTCGTCCGACTCCACGGACATCCACACACCATAGTTTCTGACAGAAGCACGCAATTTACCTCCAAGTTCTGGTCCTGTTTGTGCAGGCAGCTGCAGATCCATAGAGATTTATCCTCTGGGTTCCATCCTGAGAGCAACGGCCAAACTGAAAGGTTAAATGCTACGCTTGAACAATACATCAGATGTTTTGGTAACCAGGCACAAGACAACTGGCATTCACTCATACCAGTGGCAGAATTCTCATATAACAACACCATTCATACAGCTATCGGGATAAGTCCTTTTCGATGTACATATGGGTACGATCCTAGACACATACCTCTATCTACAAGACATTCTACCAACATACCCACCATTGATCTCCTGTTGGAGACTCTGAAGCAGGCACATAAGCAAGCCCAAGATACGCTATCCGAAAGCCGTCAAGAATATAAAAGGTGGGCTGATAAGAAAAGAAGGAACTGTCCAAACTGGCAAGTAAGGGATAGAGTATGGCTGTCAACCAAGTACCTACCCAAGCGGGTACACGTGGGGAAATTTGCACCTAGATACATCGGCCCTTTTACTATCAGCCGACAGATAAACCCGGTGGCTTTCCGGTTGGTCTTGCTGGTGTCTCTTCGAAAGATACACCCAGTATTTCATGTCTACCTTTTTAAGAAATACCAACCAGATCGATACAACAGACGGAAGAAAATGGAAACACCCCTATTGGACTATTCTCAGGAGTATGAAGTCTCCCGAATATTAGGCTCCCGATACAAGCATGGAGTGCTTCAATATCTCAACCTCTGGAAAGGGTCCCCTTGGACGGAAAGGTCTTGGGAGACAATTAAGAATCTCAACGCACACAGGCTTCTACGACAGTTTCACCTGAACCACCCGGGGAAGCCCGGGGGGGGGGGCGCTTTGAGAAGGGGCCATACTGTCATGACGCGTGTACCATGGAGGCTGTGGACGACATGGAAAAGGGGCTAACGGCCTCCACGGGAAGCGTAAGCAGCGGTCTAGTTTTCCTTCTGTTGTTCCTCGTCGCGCCCGACAGTACAAGTACACGCCTACCGTGGCACAACGACGTGTTGCAACCCTTGTTCGCTCAGGGTTTACACGCTTGTTACCTGCTCTTGTACTCCGGTGCTTTCAGCGATTTTTCCTTTTTCCCTGCTTCCCGTTTCTCTCCATTTCCCCCCTTTCCTTGGCTCCTTCCCATCCTATGAGCCCGCTGCCTGCTAACTGGTTTCCCTGCCTTGTCTGCCTACCTTCCTGCTCTCCGTGTGCTTCCCTTTGCGGCTCTGCTTCCCGGCTGTTCCAGCCTCCTCAGAGCTGTTGTTACTTTACGCTGGCATTTCGTGGCAGCTTCCGGAAGCCTTAAGCTGCCGCTCACTATTCAAGTTATTTCCAGCCTCTACAGAGCAGTTATCAACATCGCACTCAAGCTTCTCTTCAGCTTCTGGATACCTGTTCGCTACATGATTTCTCCAACAAGCGAGTTCCGTTACCCAGCGCCTAACAAGGGTTTTTTAGCGTGGCTTTTCCCTGGTATTGGAGCTTGCTACCTGGGGGTCCCACTGATAAGCTGTTAGCTTTCTGGCAAGGTGGCCTCCAGTCGAGCTTGTCCTAAGAACATCATAAAAAAGTCAGGAACTGCTTGGAGAGAAAGGAGGAACATATCTTCAGAGGATTCTTCGGAGGACCTTAACACAGGTGAGGAGGAGGAGGGGGAGGTTGGACCTGGTATAAAACAGGGAGTTCCTTCAGTAGGTTCTGAGAGTTCCCCACTGAGTTCTGAGACCAAATCGCTGAGGCAGCATTCCAGTCACCAAAAAAGGCATTTTCTGAGGTTGCTGTCCTGCAACATCCGGATGATTCTTGCCCTTTTGTTATCAAATCCGATGCCTCTGACAAGGCCATTGTAGTTATACTCCTGCAAAAATGCCCTGACACAAACATAGAACATCCAATTGCTTACCATTCTAGAAACCTTACGTCCTCTGAGGTGAATTACTCATTGATTGAAAAATAATTGTTGGCAATAAAGGAAGTCTTCCAAGAATAGTGACATCATCTACTTGGCAGCATCCACAAAGTTGAGGTTCATACCGACTACCGAAACCTCCAGTATTTGCAGTCCATTTGCTGTACCGACAGTCGTCAGGCTTGCTGGACCTTCTTCTTTTTGCAGTTCGACTTCAACATCACGTACATATCAGGTGGTCAATATAGAAGAGCCAATGCCTTATCCCGGTGTCATCTGCAGAATTTTCTAGCGAGATCATCTGTTCGCTCCTTGGAAATAATCAGTTCCCTTCTTAGAGCGTTCGTTTCCTGGCGGGCTGCATGCACTTCTGCCCTTAGTTCCCCAAGTAACTGGGCTAGCTGGTCGGTATCCGAGGTTTCCATAGCGCCTGGACGGGAGTTTTGTGGTAGGCTTTGCGTTCTGTAACGCTCACCTGATTCCCGTAGAGGCGCCGGTCTTGACTGGGCGTATACCGTATCTTCAAAGGTGATGTGTAACACACGGCTGGCTCTTTGGGCTGGACCTCTGTGCACTGTATGTCTGACTCGAAGGGTAAGATGTCTGCAGATAGAAAATATGGGATTAATGAACTGGGTTATTGAATGTCTCTCTCTTCTTCCCTTTCTCTTCTCCTGTAGAACCCCGAAGGTTAACCCTCTCACCTTAGGTAAGTGAACGCCGTGCTCTCCATCTGCCTCGGGGCAGGGTGCTGTAACCAGTTTCTTCACTGGATAAGGGGAGCAGCCCTCTTGACTTCAGAGGACTGCTGTCCGTCGTTTACTGCACGAACGGTAAGTTTCGAGTAATTCTAATGTCTTTAAAGTCTTTAGTAATGATGTCTCTTATTTTGCAGGGTTCCGGCGATGGTGGATGACGGGCTGACGTGAGTTGAAGATGGAGCCCGTGTGATGAATAGAAGCGCCTGGAAGCACGTAAGTAAGCGCTTGTTGCCTGCTTCACGATGCGCTCTAACTGTCGTTTTATTTTGCAGGTACAAGTTCGGAGCGGCTGCAGAGTGCCGGAATACCCACTGGGTTAGATGTGGAAAGGAGTAATGGCACGTGAGTATTAAAGTTCCCCAATGTCTTTAAACGCACCTTGTTTAGTCTTTCAGATGCGGGATGCAGCGCCGAAGGCCTCCGGAGCGTGCAAAGAGTTGGTAAGCCTTTGTCTTTCAGATGCCGGAATGCAGTGTGAAGACCTCCGGAGCGCACGAAGAGTAGGTAAGCCTTTGTCTTTCAGATGTCGGAATGCAGCGCGAGGCGTTGGTGACAGCCGATGGACCAGGTAAGTGAAGAGCTGTCACTGAAGACCGTAATGCTAACCTGTTCTTTCTTGTCTTTATAGGTGTTGCTGAAGACTGGATTCAGGATGGTAAGCCTTTTCCCTTAGGCCCAGGATCAGATGCAGAAGACACGATGAGCGTTCTGCTGCAGAGGATGCAGAATAACACAAAGCAAGATTCATCCATCGGGTGTGGTTTAAATAGCCTCCTGTAGTGCTTAGGGGTCTCCTTCCACAGCCACGCCTAGGTAAGAAAAGAGTTCCTGCTTTCCAGAAGAGTTCCAGTGTTCTGAACCTAGGGAGTGGCTCCTGCCCCACCCAACAGGAAAAGTAGTTCCAAACAGAAGAGGATCAGAGGCTCAACTGGCAGGCAAGTAAGCAGCATGGTCTGCTGCAGGTAAGTCCACCCAAGCATTATGAGCCCGGCGCTTCCAGCGCTGGGACTGGGCATATTTATGAGCCTGGTGCCACTGGCGCCAGGACTGGGTCCAAAAGGTCCCAATTGGGACTGGTTGGCACTCGGAACCTGGGTTATGGATCTGCTTCCAAGGGAGTTGGGAAAACCCTGACCTTTTGGAAGCAGAGATCATGACAGACACTCTCATCAAACCTTGCCTAATACCCATTCTACCATTGAAGCACTTTGATAATGCCACCATCCCTTAGTTCCAACGCATCAGGATGGAAATAGCACAGGATCCAGTTGTGGCTATACTTACCAGGCACTTCCAAATACAAACCTCTGATCTGATATTTCATGATGGGCACCTGTACTTATTCTCTGCAGCTTCTCACCCTGAAATACTCACTTGTCTACAAGACTCCTGTCTTGCAGGTCACAGGGGCATTAAGGCTATGGTGGATCTGATCTCTCGACAATTTTGGTTGTTCGAATTAAAACAAAATGTTCTGGACTACATTAATATGTGTCCGGTGTGTGTCCAGACTAAAACTCCCCGACATCACCTGGTTGGTTTGTCACAACCTGTGAAGAAACCACCTTACCCCTCCCATACAGTAGCAATCAACTTTATCCTAGAACTTCCATAATCCAAGGGAAACACCTGTATCACGGTCGTTGTGGGCTGTTTTTCCAAACTCGTACATTGTATTCCTCTGCTCGGCTTAACATCTGCCATACAGATGGCAAAAGTCTTTTTTCATGAAATATACTGATTGCATGGTCTCCCTGAAAAGGTAATTTCTGAAAGAGGGTCACAATTCATCTCACATTTTAGGAAGACTCTTTGTGCCCATACTGGTACACATCATGCTTTAACCTTTGGTTACCACCCTCAGAACAATGGGCAAACGGAAAGAACCAATCAAATCTAAGAACAATATCTCCATTATTACACCAACGCCTTGCAGCCTAACTGGTGTGACAACTTAGACATAGTTGAAGTAGCATATAACAGCGCTGTGCATTCCTCCATCAAGATCAGACCCTTCTATTACACTGGGTGAGGTGACAAGCCTTGTTGGTAGTTGGCGCTGGCAGTTGGTGGCTGTCCACTTTCTGTGCGGATTATCCAGATGCCAAGTATAGATAATTTGATGGAAAATGTAGACACATCAGTGAAAGGTTGTTTCTGTACATGCTTTTTAATGTACTCAATAACACAGGACAGGTTCTGGCAACATGAGCCATGCAAGGTGAAACAAAAAGCTGACGCGCGTTTCGACCGTAGTCTTTATCAAGGCAGACACAAAGTAGATGACATGATGCCAGTAGAAAGAAGTTGTGGTCAGCAAGTCTCCCTGTTAAGGGTGCCCGCTGCAAGCTGGATAGCTTATCTCAGAGGATTTCTCTGGGACTCGGTCCCCAAATTGCTGCCTTTGTACTTGCCTGTTCGGAGCTTGGTACCTATGGCAGAGGCCACAGTCCAAAGGATTCAGAATGCGCAGTGTAAGGTGGCATTGATCCAACAGGAGACTGCATACCATGGCAGACAGGAAACAGACCACAGAGTCTCCATAACTAGTTGGGGACAAAGTGTGTTTGTCCAGCAACAACTTCCCTATTTGGAATTCGTTCCATGTTTTGTGCAGCTGATTTACCAGTGTTTTCCTTGGAAGCCTGGTGCTCCTTGCCCTTCGGGAGGAGAGCAGGGATTCATGCCCTCAGTCCATCATGGCTGAAACCCAGAGGCTCTTACCTGGCGCCTTCTGCTATCCGGCAGGTGGTCAAGGGAGGCGGCATGGGATCAGGCGGCGCAGCGTGGCAGCAGTAATCACCTGCACCATGGGCGCTGCCATTATGCCCTAAGGGCACATGCGCGGATGTCTAGCTCCCCAGCTTCGCGCATGCACCATGTGGTTCACATCTGTCATTGTCGTGGCAACAACGCCAGGAGCATTACGCTCTGGCACTGCAATGTCAGGGGATTTAAACCATCTGACTGCTGCCACCGGTGCAGCTTAACATGCTCTGTGTTTCCTGACACTGTTTCCCATTCATCTGCCTTCCTCATTCCACGTTCTGTTGCCCTCTGGAGACTCCTTGATCCCTCCACTTCTGGCTCCAGCCTATTCCAGCCTTGCTCCCCAGCCTTCCTGTTGTCTCTGCCAGTATGGATCCTGCTTGTTTCCTGTTTGTGCTCGCATTACCTTCCTGCCAATCTGTTTTCTGGTCCTGCCTGCCTCCTGCTTGTGCTGGGGTTCTTCCCCTGCCAGCCAGTGCTTGTCTGGCCTCTGCCTACCTGGAGACCACCTGCCCATCTTTCCACCACTGAGGCAGAGCACAACTTCCCGGTATAGTGCTTGTTGCTGTCCCAGCACCATGTTAATCTGGGAAGCCGTACTGTCGTGTTGGGAGTCAGTCTCCGCAGGCCTGCCCGGTGTTGTAATTCACAGAGGGTGCTCTGGGATCGACTCTGTAGCTGAATCAGCAATGTTCGCTATTCTGGATCATCTTGAAAGAGCAAGATCCGGTCTGAGGTATCCTCCTAGAACCAATTTGCAGCAGCGTCAGTATCAGGTACATGCCACCGCCCGACCTGCATCACTTGAACCGCCACCGTTTAACCACACAGAGCACCCGCATTGCTCGATGCCTACTTGGCCAACTGAGCCTGATCAGCTTTCATCAACATTTTAACCCGGGTCTGATGAGTCACCCCACCAAGAGCTGAATTTAGTTACTGTAACACTGAACTGCCCCCAAACTCCACTTGGGCTACAGAGACTGGTTAGGTCATGATCACATCTGTTTCCTACAACATATCTTTTTTATGGTAGTACTTTACCTACCACCCCTGGAATTACGCTTAGAGTGCTACTTTCTCCAGTCTGTTGAATCTTCTATGTTGTTTCCTTTGAGGTTGGGTTTTGTATAGCAATGTCTTTCGTTCTACTTGCAGATGGTGTTTTTTTTAATTAAAGAGTTTATATTTGTATGGAACGTTGATTGGATGTTCTCTTTCTATTGGACTGTGATACTGTGCTGTTTCAGTCACTACCGGTTCACCTCCACACCCCTCTTACGAGTATAGCCTTCCCCCAGCCCACATCACTGCAGAAGATAAAGGAGGTATATCTCTTGATTGTCCCTGTTTTACCATTATGTTTGCATTGTGTTTTGGTTTGTAGAAGTGTGAGGGCTGAGTGGTCCATTTTATCTCTACTCAACTTTGTGGGGAAATCACAGACTGCATTCAACTCTTGAGTCTCTAGGAATATTTCCCTGGGCAGTGCAAGGAAAGGGCTGGCCCAGACTCTGATGCCATGCAACAAATGCTAAAATTGGACGCCTCCTTATGGCCATAGCCCAAAACCTGAAATATACATCAACTGTCTCAGAAAAGATGTAAGATCTGGCATACTTGAAAAACAACCTACAACTAAACAAAACCTTACCTCCCAAGAAAGACGGGCAATTAGAACACTCCAAGCCAGGGAATCATAATAAAACCTACCAACAAGCGCAGAGCTGTTGTGGTCATTGACGGACAGAAATATACATCAAAGATATACTTACAATGTCTTTACTCAGAGTATTACCAGGAACTGAGTGAGTAACCTAACATGGAGTCTAAATAAACACTGGAACAAGTCACCAAGTCCATGCTAAGCTGTTTGGAGTACCACCTTCAACATCTGATACCAATCAATCCTACTCCTAGGACATTCTATATGCCACCCACACATCTCTGGGTTCAACACATTAGCTAAAGCCATATCTGGATATACTGAATCAATCCTAAAACCTCTGGTGATTGGCACAAACAGCTTTGTACAGGACAGGACACATTTCCTCAGGAAAACTGAAGAATTAGAACATGTACCACAGGTTTCACTGCTGGCCACATTGGATGTCACCTCACATTATTCCACATTTCACATGAAGATCGAATTACTGCATTACAGAGTTTCCTAGATTTGGACTGAAGGCGTATGTTACCTGAAAAAAATCTATAAATCCCTAAATGGCTTCCACTGCCACAATATTGTACCGCCTAGAAACAGCTGTATATAGAAAACCAATAGATAGGCACAAACATCTTCACAGGACAGGTTTCCATCCAATCCACACAAAATTATCTATTATTCACAGCCAGATCATCCGATGCCAACATATATGCTCCAACAGGAACCAAATATTCACGCTTCATACATCCTTCTTGCAAAAGTACCACTCAGCCAGACAAATTGATAGGGGATTTGATTGGAATAGCCAGAAAGGAACAGCTTCAATGCAGAGACAGTTAAACCAAGGATATAATACCGCTGGTCATCACGTATCTTCCAGCAGTAACACAACTGATTTGAATTCTAAAGGACCTACATTAAATATTTAACAGAGATGTTGAGCTGAGGGATAGTTCCAACAAACCCCTTTAATTGCATACAAACAACCAAAAGATCTAACATGGTCCTCACCAGTAGCACATTTCTACCAGATCAGGCACAAATGAGACAAGGAACATCCCCATGCAATGTTGAGCAGTGTAAAACCTGCCAACACATCGGCACTGAATCAGCTGTAACAACTCCACAGAAGCAAACCTTACAGATACACGGGACATACAATTGTAAATCGGCCATTTTGGTATACTCAATTAAATGCAAGAAATGTCCACAAGGAAACTATGTTGGTGAAACATGCAGTGAACCATGTGAAAGAATGAACCTGCACAGGCACACCATCAAGAACCGCAAAACAGAAACACCACTTGGTCAACACTCCACAGCGGATGGGCACACAAGGCAGAACCTTTCAGTGATGGCACTGAAAGATGGCCTCTTGAAAAAACACACAAAAAGAAGATGGAAGCTCAAGTACTTGAAAATTGGCAGCCTGAGATGGGTCCCACCCATATGCAAATAAGTAGGAATAAGTAACTCAGGCTGACCCACTGTGCGACCGTAGAAGAACATTGAGGCTGAACAAACATACACTATCCTCTGACAATGTTTTAGTCCCAATACACTTCTGCAGGCTGATTTTCTTAGTCTGGATGGGAATGACAATCACTGCATCCAATTATTTGACTGTGGCTGCCAGGAATATTCTAATAAACAATTTAATCAGAAAAACATGGGACTGGTGGAAGCATTGGCCATTTAAGAACACTGTACATTTGAAAAACCTTAAACTGTGCAGGGAAGGTGTGAAAAAGCAGATTGCTTTTTTCTAAAACTCTGTGCCTTTGAATCTAACATGTTGGAATTTCTCTACAATAGCATCACTGTTTTTGTCATACTGGGTTCCACTTACTAGACTTGTTGTACAGAATTGTTTGGACACATTGGGCTTCATTACGATAGCGGCAGTAAGGCAACAATGGCGCCGGTAGTGCTACCGGCGCCGTTCTTACCATGTCTCCACATTACGAGTTCTGCTTGCGGGTGCCGCTCTGCACATCTGGTCAGACCAGGCATGCAGAGCAGCACCCGCAAGCAGTTCTGGATGGTAGCAACGGTACCGTTATGAACGGTACCGCTGCTACCATCTTCCCCATTTCCATTGAGCCCTATGGGGGCTCAAATGGGAATGGGGACGTACTGGCTCCGGGTCCAGCGCAAGAGGGATTACCGGGCCTGCCAAGGTCGGAATGGCCCGGTAATTCCCCTTTTGCGGCACCCGGAGCCGGACCCGAGTTTGGGGGTAGACATGCCGGTATAAGCGGCATGGCTACCTCCAATCTCACAATGAGGCCCGTTATGTATTAAATGCAAAATATTTGGTGAATATCATGGCTTTGCTTGAAATGTAATTTCTGAGCGATGACAACTGTTTGGGTATGTGCAGGTTTCTTTCCAATTTTATGCCACTTCAGATAAGGGGCCATACAGCACTGAATGTATTGCATGCTTCTTCCTGCAGCCAATGGTGTTTAAAGTGAAACATCCCTTGTTTTTTTTTTCTTTTCTTCATTCTATGTAAAAGTGCTGTCCAGCTCTGTGTGTGATTTTCTTTGTTGCTCATTAAGTGTGTCACCACCATCTGATGAAGTCTACTGAAAAAACCAACTCATCAAATTATTTTCAGTTACTCCAATAAAAGGTGGGAACATTTGGATTTTGTTTGATTTTAAAACTGCATTAACACAGCGCCAAACTCTTTCTCTGTAGGAAACAACTGAAAATATTCATATTTTTGCTATGGTATATTTCATGTCAGTTTCTAGATAAAATACTTCGGCATTATCTAATGAACAGGTTTGATCTGTGATAATTATTTTTAAACTGTTGAAAGTGTTTTAGGTATTGTCCGCATTGTTATATATGTGTAATGTGATCGCCCTTAAGAGGAGATTCGTACTTTTGTCTGGCGCTGCATTACCCCTTTGTGTTAGGTGCATGTGTACAAAACTGTAAAATCAATCAAATAAATAGAATACCTGCTGGCCAAGGTGATTACCACTAAAATTACCGTTTTCCAGGGCACAAACCAAATTGGCCAATTGGGCCTCATTACACGCTGGGCGGTGCAGGTTAAATGTGGTGCTATTGCCGTATACCGCTGCATTAACATACTACCCAACTATAGGTTTGGCGGAAAGTTGGAGGATTCACCTCCAGCTATGAGCTGAAGGTAAATCCGCCAGCTTTCTGCCAAATTTCTGCAGAATTACTGCCGAGGTCATTTCACTGAAAATGCCCTATTGAGTCCTATGGAGTAAATAAAATGGGAATTTACACCGCCACCGTCACTTGTGACCCGGCTGGAATACTGCCAGACTGATTGGTGGGCAAATTTACCAGCCAGATACCACCAAACCCATAATGAGGCCCGTGTTTGAATAGATGAGCCACCAACTTTGAAAGCGTTATTCTTGCCTTCAGCAATGTGTGATTTTCCTGATAGGGGGAAATATCCTGAATAGTCCTTCATTATACAATGATGCTTTGAGACCATAGGAAAGGGGTGTGGGGCTGATGGCTTAGAAGGAGCTTGATTGCTTAGAAAGCCAAACCCTCTTTAGCTAGATGAAGTAAGCAAGGAAGGGCTTGACGTCAAAGGGCAAATGTCCTGTTGGAAGCAGCATGAGCAGAATATTTGCCACTTTTTGTTATAGCATCGTTTGGGGGCAAGGATGTCAATACAATGCAATGGGATGCAGCTAGGATATCCCTGCATTCCTGAGGCATTGCTATGTCACTAAACTCTCAGAATTCAGGAGCCTTGCTCTGAGGCTGAGACAGAGGATATCGGTGTAGAATGTTCCCCTGTTCCCTGGATAATGGGCTACATGGTTGACAGAGAACAGTGGGCTGAGTTTTAGTGAAATGGAGAAGATCCAAGTATCAGTGCTTCTGCGCCAACTCTTGGGTAATGTGAATCATTTTGAAAGGCTGCTGCCTCACTCTGCAGAGAAGCCTCAGAGTCAGCAGTACAGGGGGCGTAGGCGTAGAGAAACGTGTTCCTCCAGCAAAAGCCTCCCCCTGACTGCCCAGGGAAATAAACCTACTGGCAAACAATTTCCACTTGTCATGTTCTGGAGTGGCGAGCAGGTCTATTATGGGATTGTCCCATTGTTTAAAGACTTAATCCATCTGGTCTTGCTGTGACTACCACTCATGGCTAGGTGAGTGGGGCACGGTGTTCTGAATGCTGGGCAGGTGGAATAGGATCAGAAACATTCCTTGACTGAGAGCCCACTTCTACAGGTTTTGGGTCTCTGCCTACAAGATGTGGGATAGAAAACCTCCCTTATGTCTAATATAAAACATTGTTGTGGTGTTGTCTGTGAAACCTCTGATGGTTTCCCTTTGAGGTGGGTCCATAATTGATTTCAACATACAATGAATCACTCAGAGCTACAAAACAGTCATGTGTAAATGCTTCTGACCAAAGTCTTTTGGCATGAAGGCTGCCCAGTTATGCCCCCAGCCATTCAGAGATCCATCCATTTTGACTGTCTGTGAATTGCAGGTGTGTATATCAGAGTATTTTCTTTCTGCCACAGAAAGTGCTTCTGGTGAAAAGCAGCCATAAGGGGGATTTTGTCGTCCCATCTCCTTGAGATCTGGTGTCTATATATCCTTGACATAGCTGCATATGCAGTCAACAATTCCATATAAGGCTGATGCAGGAGGACAGTATGCACAGAAGAGAACTGCATTTGTGAACCATTGTATACTGCTAAAATTGAAAGAGCTAGACCTTGGAAAGAAGAGCCTGAATCGTGTTGATGAAAAGCCTTAATTTCAAGGAAGTCATATCCAGCAGTGCCTACAGATACACAATTATCTTGCATAGTGCACTGGATGATTATTTTGTGGTACATTGAGAATACAAATGGTCTTAAGGTTTCCTTTATCCATTCCCTAGCATTATGTCTGTGCTCCCTCATTAGGGCTCTAATCAGCCAGTCATCTAAATAAGAGAAGACATGATGTCCCTTCATTCTCAGGTGGTGGCGCCTGGGGCCATGTATTTGGTGAAAATTCTCAGAGCTGATTTGAGGCCAAAAGGCAGAACCTTGAATTGGTAGTGGTCACCTCCAGCTACGTAATGAAGAAACCTTCTGTGCTTGTAATGTATTGGAAGATGGAAGTAGGAATTTTCCAGTTCTAGAAAGGTGAGAATATCGCTGTCTTGAAGCTGTTCTAGAATCTTCTATAATATAACCATCTGAAAGGATTTAGACAAGAGAAACATGTTGAGAAACCTGATATACGGAATGGTTCTGCTGCCCCATGACTTTATCGGACTCAGGAAGTAACTTTAATAAAGCCTTCATTTCTCTGTGAGCGGGTCACAGACTCTTTGGCTCCCTTAAGCAGGAGTGCCTGGACGTCCTCCCTAAGCATATCAGAGAGTACTTCTTTCTTTTGCACTGGGGGTGTTACTGGCAGTTTTTGCAGAAATTCTAGTATATGGCTGAATGCCAGCAGTGAAAGCAGGCAACACTCTGATGCCACCTTTTTCCATTGAGAGATTTGAACCTGCAGTTGTTGAAGCACAGGGATGGCTGTTGAAGAGAGTAAAGGCTGTTTGGACACTTGCTCCTTAAATTGAAATGAGCATATGTACATGATTTTCATGGTAGCCCTGCGAGTGGAACTGGCAATGCCCCCTCCATCTGTTAGTGGATACCTTGCAGGATTGACAACAGTATGATAACTGTGATCCGCCTCCTGATCTTCAATACCTCCCTCTGTAGTGAAAGGAAAGTTATATTTGTTGCAGTATGTCCAACAAATGGACAGTGTATGTCTCAGTCTTGATACTCATCAATGTATCTCCCACTTGGTCAAATAGCATGGGTATGCAGTAATAAATTTACGACAAAAATGTCACCTTTACAAAAAATCACGGCAAAAATGCTGTGGTTTCACCTGGTAAAGGTGTACCCCATTATACCATTTAAGAGGAGCAGGGGTTGCGGGGGTGTCCCCCGCTCCCCTTAAATGGTATAGTGGGTCTGGGAGTTGCAGGGGTGTCCCTCACATCCTTTACATGGATGGCGGCGGCAAAACCACTGCCTTTTTGCCGTGATTTTTTGTGTAAACAGCCATTATTGCCAGAATTTTAACACATGGAACCATAGCATGTTGGCTACCATTGCTTGTTCATTGGTCCTTCCATTGGTGGCCTTCAGTCATCCTATCAGCGGAGGACCACCCCATTTCCGAGCTTGTAGAAGCCAGTATATCCAATGTCCATCACCAGTGGTGTGGTGTGACCTGAGTCCAATTCTCTGTAATACAGAAGGAAAAATTCCTCTCCTTTCTTATCGTCCGGCCAACATTTTGGAATAGTGATCTTGTGCCATAGCAAACAATCATAACTTGATATGAATGTTTGGAAATTGGTTGCTATCCCTGTTGTTGCCACTGTAGTGATAATCCTTTTCCCAAAGGCACCTCAGATAGCACAGCGAGTAGAGCACTTGCTTTGACCTGCTAACACAGGTTCGAATCCCGGCAGGGCCAAACTCAGCCTTTCATCCTTCCGAGGTCGATAAATGAGCCTTTCATCCTTCCGAGGTCGATAAATGAGCATCACACACTGTGAGAAATAAGCAGCACTCAGATGCCCGAGGGTTCGTAGCGCTATATAAATAACCAAAAACAAACAAAACAAAAACAAACATAATTGTTTACCCTCTATAATCTGGAGAGAAAGCAAGGGAAAGCATGGGGTGAAGATGGATTTGCTGATCTACCAATGGTTGCAGGCTTGACCTGTGATCATTGGCTTGACCTGTGACCTTTGATCATTGTATTCTATGGAGTACATCTAAATTGTTAACATTACTTCTTTTACAGAAAAATGTTCTTGATTTAGCACCCACACCACAACAATCCCACCTAAAAGTCTGGGACAAGAAACTGATGTTTTTTTTTATCTAAATATTCTGTTTTATTTAAAACAATGAATCAAGAAATTAAAGGTAAATCATTAACTTTCAATGCTGGGGAATGGCAAAGTCACCCATACAATTATACATATAAACAAGCAGCTTCCCTACAACAACCAAAAAAATGCAACCTGCCTATATTATCACCCCCGCTGCAACAGAGGACACAACACAGTCAATATGGCTGAGTCCAGGAAAACGGACACCATAAACCTTTTTTCTGCAAAAGGATCTACAATTCATGCCTTTCCACCAACACCCAATGCGCCCGACAACTTACAGCAACAATTCATTAAGCTAGAACGTCTGTGTACCAAGGAATTAAATACATTCTGGGAGAGATTCACTCTCCAAAATTACATGGAACAAGAAAAAATACCCAGAGGATTGAGGATTGTCATATTTCCAGACTTCACAAATCTAGAAGACGCTGACCTTGCAGCCAACAGGGAGGAGAACCTGGTCTTGAGTTCCAAAATCATGATGGAATTATTAATAGAACATGCCGACAGGGCACATAAAAGATTGATTATAAAAATTGATCAATTGAAAACCGATATCGAAGCAAGAAAATCACCAACAACTACTAAGGAAAAGAACTAAAAAATCATGAATGACATTCTGAAAGCTCACAAGTCAAGATGAGAAAATGCAGTCTTTTGTTTCACCTGACATGGCAATTGTTGCCAGACACTGACACATGTTCATCAATTCATTAAAATTTGTATGAATACAAATCAGGGGTGATGTGTCCATAATTCCAATAAACTGTTAAAACGGAGAAAACGTCAATCTCCTAGAGTTTGGACAACAACCAACTGCCAGTGCTATCGACAAACGAGGTTTGTCACTTCACTCTACCTGTATTATTTCACTAATATTCACAATCACAAAACGCACAAACATACATGTGTATAAATAAAATCTAAATAAATATTCTAGGCAACAGAATACAAGCCTTTCCAATATGAACATGCAAATTGACGTCAAACCTCAAGTTCAAAAACACAAAAGCATAATTACAACAATCTTTACAATTATGCAATTCCATAATTTTCTTGGACACCGTTGACAAGTGTTGGCTTTAGAGACAAATATTGGGTGCACATCTGACTTGCTTATTCTAGGGCAAACATTATTGGTTTATAGCTTGGACATAGATATACGAATGTTTGGTAGAGGTATCTTGGCTATTCATATTTGACAGGCTTAGTTGAGGGTAGAAGCTTTTATTTTGGAGAGCAACATATCTTGGTGTATTAATGGGTCACACAAGTATGAAATTATAACATTGAAATAGAAAAGGAGTGAACAAGTTACATTTACTTCGCAAAGGGTCCATGTAAGGCAGACTCTTTTCTTTTCTGTGCATTGTTATTTACAAACATGACACTGGTTATTTAATTTGACATGATTTTCCTGGGGATGAGGAACTAACCTCCCTCATATTCCACCATGAGGGGTAGACAATTCTGTTCAAGATTTTTCTTTTATGTGAACTATTTTTTTTATAGGTCATTATGTTTATCAATCCCTGAGAATCTGTGAGTCATGTTGCATACCATGGCCACAAACCCAGATGTAACCTGCTCCTGTGCATTCTATTTTAAATATACTTCCACAAAGTTTTATTTACTGGCCCTGAACCCATTAAGTGGCATAGCTTGAAACAACAAGAGTCCCCCAAAATAGTTTCCATTACTCTCTGGGATTGAATGTACTATTGACATATATATATATATATAAATAGTGGCTGTGTAGAAATGGTAAAGTTGCTAATCCCATAGGAAGAGCACTTTTTGGGCGGCTTATAACTTCGCTGCCCCTGGACAAATCCTCACCACACTCTGCAAGAAAAGTATATGGCCCACTCTGAATTTAGTTGCAGAGTTTGGTGAGGTTTGGTCCAGGGGGGGCAAAGTTATAGGAGGGATCCCAACATTTCTTTTTTTCCCATAGACTGCATGGGGGAAAAACTTTGTGCACCGCTACAGCTCAAACGGCTGGACGGATTTTCACCAAATTTGTGGCAGGAGCAGCGGTTTGGTCCCGAAAGCGTGCTTTTGTAAATTTGGTGAAAATCTGTCCAGTAGTTCTTTTTTAAACGATCAAAAAGTAGGCCTAAAAAAATGAGTGATATCTATGTCCGCTCCACGGACACACTTCCCTGTTTGCTCCGCGGACAAGATAACGATTGGCTAATCAGCCGCGTCATGTCCACGGACATGTGACGCATTCGCTCATTGGATGGTGAAGAGCGTGAAGTGCATCAGATTGTTCCGATGTGCCCGCCATCTTTGATCCATGTTTTGGTGTCTGCAGACATCGCCGCAAAAACATATAAAAAAACACAACATTGCACTTGTTAACCTTATCAAATCCTGTCTGGGGAGGTGAGGGTTGATGAGGATGGGATGGGATGTGGCAGCAAGAAGCAAAAAAGTGGTGTTTTTTGTCACGAAAGTCATAAAGTACATTTGGAGGTGTTCCTCAATATAAAGTGCGTAAAGTACAGGTGAAGGACTAATGTGTCTGTGTTACAATGTATTTAAAATAATATTGGAGTCAGACTGGCGCCCCCTAGAGTCTAGCATCTGAGACAGCCACCTTCAGTGTTTGATGGAAACAGCGGCCCTGAATGTGTATGCGTGTACGAGTTCTCATTAATGCGTTGAGCCATGTTGTTGCAAAGTGAGAATGTATTTAGATTCTGAGTGAAGGTCACCAGCTTTGATTTTTTGGTTGCGAGCTAAGGAAGCCCACGCTTGGGACAAAAAGTATAAGGTTCAAATTGTTTTTTGACCTTGAGAGAAAGGGAATATTCCGTAAGGAATGCAGTGAGAGGGGGTTTGTAATAATGAACATTTGATAAGGTTATGCATTCCAAAAGTGTGTAAGGAACATGTAAAATCAGTTCATGAAGATTCTTTGGTGCGTGCAGAGTGAGCATTACGGTCTGAATTACGCCAAGAAAAAGGAAATGGTGAATATCATGTAAGTTTGATTAATGACGTCTGTACACCGGAACAAGCTTTAACTTATTATTATCTGAATATTAATTTTGGCAATGTAACTCAGGTTCAACGCTAATATTTCTTTAAAATATCATGTATGACCATATCGAATTGTGGTTGTTTTTGTCTTTTTTGAGCTTGTTTGATGTGTGTGCTAATCGTTAGTTCAAACTCTATGCTGAATTAAGAAATCAATAGATATATTGTAATAAAGGTTGTGTATTGATACATATTTTCTGTTATGTTTTCCAAATAGCTACATTCTGCCTTACTGCGATTGCCATAGATTCCAGATGCCAATTTATGGCTTCTTCAATCGGCAGGTGCACATAGTCGTCAACGGCTGGATCACTGTGATTGTTTTGTGGGTCGATCGCCCAGGGCCCATGTGCCCGTATGCTGCACTAGCGATTAGGAGTAACATAACATCTTTTATGGTGGTCTAGGCACAAGTTGATGCAGAAGCCCTGGAATTCACTGTACGACCCAAGCGGTTCCTTTATCGAAAACAAACACATTGTGTATGGAAAAAGAACAATGTGTGTCTCACGATTACCATTTTGAATCACGAGGGAAGAAACAAATTTGCAATTTGATTGAATATGGGAATAGTCGGATGTTCTTGGAGAGTTTATTGTGAAATAAAAGTACTTTACAAATTGTACCGTGTTATTGTTTTCTTTTAAAGACCGATTTATGTTTTCGAATTGTGACGTGTTATGTTGTTAGTCGATGTGTGTTGATTTTCGGGTTCTGCGCCACATCACGTAGGTGATTATGAGCGCGTTTGGTTACGCTGAAGAGGAACGTCACTGAGAAAGGTGTTGAATATCTCTAGGGTTGGTGATGTGAGGGTCAGGGGCGGGATATATGATTTAGTGACGTCAGGCCAGTTTACCTTAGGCAGATTCAGCAATGGATTACAATAGCACAAGATGGACGGGCCCTGCTGCCACATTTCGTATGTTTCTAAAAGAGGAAAAATGAGGTAAGGTGAATTGGAAATATTTGCGATAGATCGACGTATGTACAAAAATACATGGTCGAACCCTCGGGACAATAATATTTTGGGAGCATTGCACTTGTGAAACTTATGAAATAATGTTTTGGGAGGTGAGGGGTGATAATGATGGGCTGCTTAGCTTACCATAACTGGCAAATTTCAGGGGGTTTTCGGTTTTACTTGGAACAATAACGTCCCTTTAACAACGTTTTTTCACTGAATTTCATAGGTTTTTAGTAGCGCAACTTAACCATAACATCCCTTTAACAAAGTTTTTTCATTGAATTTCATAGGTTTTTATTAGTGCAACTTAACCATAACGTCCCTTTAACAAAGTTTTTTCATTGATATATATATATATATATCAATGAAAAAACTTTGGGGTGTCCCATAGTATTGTACATGGAACACTCATTATTCGCTGTTCTTGAGAAATCAAAAAGCACATTGACTACCCAAAGGGCATCAGGATATGAGGTCATACTAGCAAATCCAGTCATAGAGGTGGTAATGTGTTGAAGTGTAAATCCAGCAGTCTATCTAGCAGAACTGATAGAGGAAGGGGATTGCATAAATGACTGTGCAGCACATATGGACACGATGGAAGGGGACGTGCAGGTAAAAGAGGAAGAAAATACAGAGGCAGACAAGGTCTATATTGACGGGTCCTCAAGTATTGACCCAGAGACAGGAATGAGACATACTGGTGTGGCAGTGGTGTGCTGCATAAATGGGGAATGTGTAATAGCATCCCAGCAGCCGCTACCATCTCTTTATCCAGCACAGGCAGCAGAATTGGTAGCAATGATAAAAACACAAAAATGATGGAGGGGCATGCAGCAAATATCTTTCCGACTCTACCTATGTCACATCCACTATCCATTCTGGACTTACACGGTGGGAGAGGAGGGGATTCAAAAGAAGTGATGTATCTCGTGCACAACATGCAGAACTATTACGGGAACTAAACGTTTCAGTAGAGGTGGCAATAATACCATACAGAGTATCACTGAGGAACGAAATGGCTGACAGAGTGGCAAAAGGAGCAGCTAATTTACCAGAGGAAGGGGAAGTGCTGACGTACTCTGAGGAAGGAGAAAGGGTGTCACTGATCACAACGGAAAGTAAGAAGAATGGGGAGGAAGAAAGGGAGGAAAGTTACAATATGATTCCCCATAGTACACATAATATGATTACAAGGAGAAGTACCGAGAGAAGATAAAGAATTATGGATACAGAGAGGGTGTTCACTGTCACCAACCGACCTGATTTGGTGACAGAATAGCACAGGGGGAAGCCTGTGATGCCCAAAAAATTGTTGAATGTAGCATTAGAACAGCTACACTTCCCCACTCATGCATCCAAAGAGAGCATAGCAGCAGAGCTGAGTGAGGGATGGCACGTTTCAAACATGCATGAGCGAGTAAATGAGTTTGTGGGTAATTGTATGGTCTGCAAACAGTTTCTGTCTAGTCACATATTGAAAACCTTATGGAGAATGATACCACGTCTGGATTGACCCTTCCGGCATTGGCATGTCGACTATGTCAACTATGACAACATGCAAGAGAGATGTGCCTCTTACAAGTACCTAATAGCAGAAGTGTGTCCATTTTCACATTGGCTTGAGGAGGGACCCTGTGCAAAGAATGATGCCAAATCCACAACACAGTTTCTAGTCAGGGAAGTATTCCCAAAATGGGGCGTATGTGAAGAGATAAGATCAGATCATGGTCAACACTTCACCAATGATCTCTTTGAGGAGATAACACATCTCCTGGGAATTATCCACAAACTTTGGAGGGTTTACCGGCTGCAGTTGAACGGGATTGTGGAAAGGATGAATGGCCTACTACAAGCGCTTGGCTAAGCAAACAAATACTATTTGTCAAAATTGGCCTTTTTGCATTCCTCTTGCACTCTTTGCCCTGAATGACACACCTTCTGCGGATCACCACCTGACTATGTATGAAATTGTAACAGGAATGAGAAAGCATGTGCCTATCCCTCTTTCAGATTCAATTTCAGACGCTAACCGTAGCTAAGAAATGCTCAGAGAGGAAATGAAAACTTATCTTATCTAACTGAGACGATAAATGTGCTTCACTACATTTCCCACCAGGTCCAGCAATCCACAAGCGTGCCAACCATCATTGAGGAGAGTGCACAAGCATTGCCACAAACACAGCAATTCTATCTGGGTGACAAGGTCCTCATTCGAAACACAGTGAGAAAGTGGAAAGAGCTTGGTTTTGTTTGAAGTAACTTCTCAACATCCACAGCAGTAAAGATAAAAGAACATTGTGCATGGATTCATCACATAGATGTTCTATGAGATACCAGCAGCGCAATGGAAAGAGGAGAGTCACTTGACGGGAAGTATAACGCAAAGGGGTTGGGATTGACGAGAAGAGTGGGGTCAAAGAAAAAATGATTGTACGGTTTTGCATCTTTGTTTTATGTCTTCTTCTTCTCTTCTGGTACTTAGCACATAGGCATACATTGAACCCATCAGCTGGTGGTGAGAGGGAAACACGCACCAATAGAAGTGTGGCTAGCACACTGGAATTATTAAACACTGTCAGAGAAGGAGTAGATCTGGGCTCAGAAAATATGTGGTGTTGCGAAATGAAGAAAGTGGGACTGGGAGCACCAATAATACCTGCTACGTGTTCTCATTGATTCCACACCTCACAAGAACGGCAAATCAATTTTTGCTGCAAGAGGTGAGAGCAGAAGAGGGAGGGTGTCTGGTGCATCTGGCCTTGTGCAGAAGCAGGGGAATGTTCCAGGGACATACAGTAGAAGAAAAGTGGATTGATGAGGGGGAAGAGGTGTACGAGGACAGCTTTATACAACTGGAAAGCATGGCCCAGGGGGAGGAAAAGAAGCACATGGTTCTGGAATATGTAACAGAGGGGGCCCAAAAGGGAAAACAGGTGATCGCTGTCCATAAAAGAATATATTGCAAAACCGCTGTGCGGAAACCTGAAGGCAGCAATTGGCTGAAAATTGCCAAAGGGTTTTACAAATCTGGCACATGCAGCATGTGTAAGCATGAGAATGAGGACTGCAAGGAATACACAGATGCCGATGGGTTAAAGTTACAATTAAGGATTTCATTAATCGTCGGACTACATTTGTTGTGTATGCGCTAATTTGTGTTTGCAAAAAACTATACACGGGTAGCACTATTAGGCAACTGTGTGTCAGAACAAGGGATCACTTGGCTAGCCTGAGTAGCCGGGATCAAAAGGTACCACTTGCCATGCATTGGCAACAAATTCACCAGTTTGCAGACAAGTCAGACCTCCGATTCATTGGGTTAATGAGAGCAAAAAGGGGAAAAAGGGAAGGTGATGTTAAATTAAAACTCAGGCAAAAGGAATCTAAATCCATACACTACTTACGCTGTATCAAAGTAGCTCTTAATACAGACCATGAGGTTAATGTTTTTCTGTGAATACCGTACAATTTACTTAAATATTGTGCACAGTACTATTGATGATAATTACTATTATTTAGACTTCGTCAACATGTTATACTATTTACGTAAGGCCGTTTTAACTTGATGCTCATGCAGTGTTACTATTGTTACATGTCATTTACTTTGGGGTATCTCACAGTCAGATGCTAGGAATATGGCAATAATTGGTGAAGTTGTGCATGATACTTGTCTCACATGGCCACCCAAAAATATTTTTTTATTTATTTACTATAACACTTATAGCACAGGATACAATAGTGTAATAATGACAATATTGTGTGACATGTTGTAATACAACACACAGGATGAGATAACTTACAAAGAACTGAACTGACATTTGTTTTGGGGTCTCTAACCTGATAATGAACAGGTCACTGCTCATCTTGCATACAACATATAGCGTTAAGACTAAGGGGCCGATTCATGGAACAAACGTGCGCCGAAAATCTTCGCGCAAGCAGGCGCAAGCGGAAAAAAACAGGCGCACGCGTGCGATTCATGGAAGTCCCTGCGCGTGTACACCTCGGGATGTGCGCCAAACCCGTGCATGGCGCACAAGTCACTGCAACATCCCGAAAGGCGTGCGCGACGCGCACAGTGAAAGCGCACAACCTCGGCGCATATACCAGAAAGTGGGCGGGACACGGGGCGTAACGCGCGGAATGGGGAACAACGCGCGAAAATAAGGGCGTAACTGGGGATGTACTGCAGGGAAGCAGACGGAACGCCCACACGCACTCGAACCACACGTATTCATGGAATCGAATAGGGCAAAGCCACGCACAGCCAAAGACACGCACAAGCTGAAACACGTCCGCCACACGAAGGCAGGCGGTAGAGTCCCAGCGCATCACAAAAGTGGCAACATACAGCAATTGGGCCTGTGCGAGCGGGGCCGGTGTATTGCGGGGGTGCGCGGGAAGCAACACACGCGATCGAGCGGGGTACGTGTATTTCGGGGGTTTGCGGGAAGTCACACACGCGATCTCATCAGGGTACGTGTATTTCAGGGTGCGGGGGAAGTATCCCACGCAACATCAGCAGGGTACGTGTATTCCAGGGGTGCACGGGAAGTTCCACACGCGATCTCATCAGGGTACGTGTATTACAGGGGTGTGCGGGGAGCAGCACACGTGAATTGCACGTGTGGGTCCTCCCAGGTGTTCCCTCTACAGCCTCCACGGCCCCTGCAGGTGGCTCACACCACAGGGGCCTACCCAGCACATGTCCTGCAGGCACCCCATCCACCATGGCCATGCCCACCAGCCAACCCACATGTCAACTTGCACTACTGCCCACCAACGCATGTCCCCCTGCACCCCCAGCCACCAGGGGCACCCTCCACCAGGCCCCCACCCATGTCTCCCAGCACCCCCACCCCCCAGCCACCAGGGGCACCCACCACCAGGCCCCCACCCATGTCTCCCACCACCCCCACCCCCGAGCAGTGCAGGGGCAGCCTCCACCAGGCCCCCACCCATGTCTCCCAGCACCCCCTCCCCCCAGCAGTGCAGGGGCAGCCTCCACCAGGCCCCCACCCATACCTCCCAGCACCCCCACCCCCAAGCCACCAGGGGCAGCCTCCACCAGGCCCCCACCCATGTCTCCCACCACCCCCACCCCCCCAGCACTGTGGGGCACCCACCACCAGGCCCCCACCCATGTCTCCCAGCACCCCCACCCCCCAGCAGTGCAGGGGCAGCCTCCACCAGGCCCCCACCCATGTCTCCCACCACCCCCACCCCCCAGCCACCAGGGGCAGCCTCCACCAGGCCCCCACCTATGTCTCCCACCACCCCCACCCCCCCAGTCACCAGGGGCAGCCTCCACCAGGCCCCCACCCATGTCTCCCAGCACCCCCACCCCCACCCCCAGCCAACAGGGGCAGCCTCCACCAGGCCCCCACCCATGTCTCCCACCGCCCCCACCCATGTCTCCCACCACCCCCACCCCCCCCAGTCACCAGGGGCAGCCTCCACCAGGCCCCCACCCATGTCTCCCAGCACCCCCACGCCCGCAGTCACCAGGGGCAGCCTCCACCAGGCCCCCACCCATGTCTGCCACCACGCCCACCCCCCAGCCACCAGGGGCAGCCTCCACCAGGCCCCCACCCCCCAGCAGTGCAGGGGCAGCCTCCACCAGGCCCCCACCCATGTCTCCCACCACCCCCACCCCCCAGCAGTGCAGGGGCACCTGCCAGCAGGCCCCCACCCATGTCCAACTCATGTTCCCCACCACCCCCACCCCCCAGCACTGTGGGGCACCTGCCAGCAGGCCCCCACCCATGTCCAACTCATGTTCCCCAGCACCCCCACCCCCCAGCACTGTGGGACACCTGCCAGCAGGCCCCCACCCATGTCCAACTCATGTTCCCCACCACCCCCACCCCCCAGCAGTGCAGGGGCACCCACCACCAGGCCCCCACCCATGTCTCCGAGCACCCCCACCCCCCAGCCACCAGGGGCACCCACCACCAGGCCCCCACCCATGTCTCCCAATACCCCCACCCCCCAGCAGTGCAGGGGCAGCCTCCACCAGGCCCCCACCCATGTCTCCCACCACCCCCACCCCCCCCAGCCACCAGGGGCAACCTCCACCAGGCCCCCACCCATGTCTCCCAGCACCCCCACCCCCCAGCCACCAGGGACACCCACCACCAGGCCCCCACCCATGTCTCCCACCACCCCCACCCCCCAGCAGTGCAGGGGCAGCTTCCACCAGGCCCCCACCCATGTCTCCCACCACCCCCACCCCCCAGCAGTGCAGGGGCAGCCTCCACCAGGCCCCCACCCATGTCTCCCAGCACCCCCACCCCCCAGCCACCAGGGGCAGCCTCCACCAGGCCCCCACCCATGTCTCCCACCACCCCCACCCCCACCCCCCCAGCACTGTGGGGCACCCACCACCAGGCCCCCACCCATGTCTCCCAGCACCCCCCAGCAGTGCAGGGGCAGCCTCCACCAGGCCCCCACCCATGTCTCCCAGCACCCCCACCCCCCAGCCACCAGGGGCAGCCTCCCCCAGGCCCCCACCCATGTCTCCCACCACCCCCACCCCCCAGCACTGTGGGGCACCCACCACCAGGCCCCCACCCATGTCTCCCAGCACCCCCACCCCCCAGCAGTGCAGGGGCAGCCTCCACCAGGCCCCCACCCATGTCTCCCAGCACCCCCACCCCCCAGCCACCAGGGGCAGCCTCCACCAGGCCCCACCCATGTCTCCCACCACCCCCACCCATGTCTCCCACCACCCCCACCCCCCCAGTCACCAGGGGCAGCCTCCACCAGGCCCCCACCCATGTCTCCCAGCACCCCCACCCCCCAGCCACCAGGGGCACCCACCACCAGGCCCCCACCCATGTCTCCCACCACCCCCACCCCCCAGCAGTGCAGGGGCAGCTTCCACCAGGCCCCCACCCATGTCTCCCACCACCCCCACCCCCCAGCAGTGCAGGGGCAGCCTCCACCAGGCCCCCACCCATGTCTCCCAGCACCCCCACCCCCCAGCCACCAGGGGCAGCCTCCACCAGGCCCCCACCCATGTCTCCCACCACCCCCACCCCCCCAGCACTGTGGGGCACCCACCACCAGGCCCCCACCCATGTCTCCCAGCACCCCCCAGCAGTGCAGGGGCAGCCTCCACCAGGCCCCCACCCATGTCTCCCAGCACCCCCACCCCCCAGCCACCAGGGGCAGCCTCCCCCAGGCCCCCACCCATGTCTCCCACCACCCCCACCCCCCAGCACTGTGGGGCACCCACCACCAGGCCCCCACCCATGTCTCCCAGCACCCCCACCCCCCAGCAGTGCAGGGGCAGCCTCCACCAGGCCCCCACCCATGTCTCCCAGCACCCCCACCCCCCAGCCACCAGGGGCAGCCTCCACCAGGCCCCACCCATGTCTCCCACCACCCCCACCCATGTCTCCCACCACCCCCACCCCCCCAGTCACCAGGGGCAGCCTCCACCAGGCCCCCACCCATGTCTCCCAGCACCCCCACCCCCCAGCCACCAGGGGCAGCCTCCACCAGGCCCCCACCCATGTCTCGCACCACCCCCACCCCCCCCAGCCACCAGGGGCAGCCTCCACCAGGCCCCCACCCATGTCTCCCACCACCCCCACCTCCAGCAGTGCAGGGGCAGCCTCCACCAGGCCCCCACCCATGTCTCCCACCACCCCCACCCCCCAGCAGTGCAGGGGCACCCACCACCAGGCCCCCACCCATGTCTCCCTCCACCCCCACCCCCCCAGCAGTGCAGGGGCACCTGCCAGCAGGCCCCCACCCATGTCCAACTCATGTTCCCCACCACCCCCAGCACTGTGGGGCACCTGCCAGCAGGCCCACACCCATGTCCAAATCATGTTCCCCACCACCCCCACCCCCCAGCACTGTGGGGCACCTGCCAGCAGGCCCCCACCCATGTCCAACTCATGTTCCCCACTACCCCCACCCCCCAGCACTGTGGGGCACCTGCCAGCAGGCCCCCACCCATGTCCAACTCATGTTCCCCACCACCCCCACCCCCCAGCACTGTGGGGCACCTGCCAGCAGGCCCCCACCCATGTCCAACTCATGTTCCCCACCACCCCCACCCCCCAGCAGTGCAGGGGCACCCGCCACCAGGCCCCCACCCATGTCTCCCAGCACCCCCACCCCCCAGCCACCAGGGGCACCCACCACCAGGCCCCCACCCATGTTTCCCACCACCCCCACCCCCCCAGTCACCAGGGGCAGCCTCCACCAGGCCCCCACCCATGTCTCCCAGCACCCCCACCCCCCAGCCACCAGGGGCACCCACCACCAGGCCCCCACCCATGTCTCCCACTCCCCCCCACCCCCCAGCAGTGCAGGGGCAGCCTCCACCAGGCCCCCACCCATGTCTCCCAGCACCCCCACCCCCCAGCAGTGCAGGAGCAGCCTCCACCAGGCCCCCACCCATGTCTCCCAGCACCCCCACCCCCCAGCCACCAGGGGCAGCCTCCACCAGGCCCCCACCCATGTCTCCCACCACCCCCACCCCCCCAGCACTGTGGGGCACCCCACCCCCCCAGCACTGTGGGGCACCCACCACCAGGCCCCCACCCATGTCTCCCAGCACCCCCATCCCCCACTGTGCAGGGGCAGCCTCCACCAGGCCCCCACCCATGTCTCCCAGCACCCCCACCCCCCAGCCACCAGGGGCAGCCTCCACCAGGCCCCCACCTATGTCTCCCACCACCCCCACCCCCCCAGTCACCAGGGGCAGCCTCCACCAGGCCCCCACCCATGTCTCCCACCACCCCCACCCCCCAGCAGTGCAGGGGCACCTGCCAGCAGGCCCCCACCCATGTCCAACTCATGTTCCCCACCACCCCCACCCCCCAGCACTGTGGGGCACCTGCCAGCAGGCCCCCACCCATGTCCAACTCATGTTCCCCACCCCCCCCCACCCCCCAGCACTGTGGGGCACCTGCCAGCAGGCCCCCACCCATGTCCAACTCATGTTCCCCACCACCCCCACCCCCCAGCACTGTGGGGCACCTGCCAGCAGGCCCCCACCCATGTCCAACTCATGTTCCCCACCACCCCCACCCCCCAGCACTGTGGGGCACCTGCCAGCAGGCCCCCACCCATGTCCAACTCATGTTCCCCTGCCAACATGTCATCACAATCTAGATCCCTGGTCCCTATGGTCAGCCTCCAAATGCAAAACACCCACCCGAGTATTGCATCCACCCACTCATAATTTGCAATTACATCACAGAACACCAATTGCAAGTTCCGAAACAAACACATTTCCCTCACATACACCCAATGGGTGTCAGTGAATCTCAAAACACATATCATGAAATGCATGAAACCAATGAGATACCACACATTGAAGTTCACCAAAAAAATATATGTATTAAAGGAAACATAAATAGAATCAAAAATGAAGAAACAGAAATGTGAATGTACAAAAATTAAAAGAAGCATGTCCGTGAAAAAAAGCAAAACCAAAAATAAAATTCCAAAGTAATGTTGTCCAAAGTCAATGTCCACAAAACAAAATCCAATGGGAAATAAAAAAGAAAGCCATTGCTCCATGGTTAAAAAGTGAAAAGAAAATACAATCCAACAGTGAACTATGTACATGGGAACAAGCCAGGGTCCATTATCCCAACAAAAGAAAGGAAACCTATCTAACTACACTAACTAATAAAATAAACTATATACAAAAATGTGGCCAATGTCCGAAAGGTCCAAATAAAATCAAAACAAAAATGAAACCTAACACTACCTATATAACTATGTACAAGGGCAGCGGGCTAGTTTCACGGCTCACTTGTGGATGTCCCGGGCCAGGGCATCATCGAACTCCTCCTCAATGTCCCGGAGGCGGTCCTCCTCCATGGCCCCGAGGGTCCGCAGGACCGTCGACGTCTCCACCTCCAAACCCCTGCGGATTGCCTCGAGGCACTCGGCCCTCCTCAGGGCCCTCCGCATGGAGTTCTCCGCCCTGACCATTGTGAGCCGTGCCTCTTCCGCCCGCTGCCGCTCCGCATCTATGGCGTGGCCCAACCGCTGCCACACGGAAGACACTCTCTGTCCTGGGTCCTCCTGCCCTCCGGCCGATGCCTGCCCCTCTGATGTTGAAGGCCCCGAGCCTTCATGGCTCCCACCACGTTGCTGCTGCTGCTGTGCCTCTGCCCGTGCACTGCCTCCTGCTGCCTGCACATCCTCCGCTGGCTGGGGTGCAGTCGTAGATGTGGCCACCCCTGCTGGACGTCCGACTCCCGACTGTGGCAGGGATGCCTCCTCCACCAGCCTGGCCTCACCGTCAGAGGCAGCTCCACAGGGCACCCAGGTGACTGATGGGTGGGAAGATGGCACAGAGGACGACTGGCGCGTAGGGGGTCCAGTTGAGGAGGGGGTCGTAGCAAGCCCCATCAGACGGAGGAATCCGGCCTGGGTGACCTGTCCCAGCAGGCTGACGTGGTCAACGAGCCATTCGAGATGACGTGCAGTCTCCTCATGAAAAGACTGCAGGTCACCTCGCATGGCCCGTTGACGCAACGCCACACCAGCCAGGACAAGCTCAACCCGGACCTGGATAGCCACGTCCGCAGGCAGAGGAAGGCCAGTTGACGTGAGCTCATCCCCTGCCTGAAAACGGGTCTGGACGTAGGCATCCCTGCTGGTGCAAGATGATGCAGGGACAGGAACAGGGACAGGATTGCACACAGGCACCTCCGCGGCGGCCTGTGCTGCCTCCTGTCCCTGGTCCTGCACTGCACCACTAGCACCAGTGGGATCCCCACCTCCAGACCCCGTCTCTGGTGCTTGCACGGCCTCCTCCTCCACCAAACCCCCCACCAAACTGGATGACTCCGTGCCATCTTCCCCTGGTGGGCCCTGTGGGGTCCCAGCTGCCCCTTCTGCTGCCGAGGAGTCCAACTCCAACCTCCGCCTCTTGGACCTCCCCCCGGCAGCTGCGGCCTGGGACGCGGCACCAGACTCCTCACTCCCCGACGAGATCACAACATGGGAGGGGAGCCGGGCCTTGCGTCTCCGGCTGGCAGTGGGATCCCCGCCGCTGTGCTCCACAGCACCTTCTCCGCCCTCTTCATCAGTTGACGCTGCAGACAGGGAGAAACAAAACACAGGCATCAGGGCACTGTACAATGGACACATACACACATGACAGATGTACATGAGTGGCATTGGCAAACCTCAGACATGTCATCACAATCCCCAACACACATGTCATTACAACTCGCACACATGAGCCATACCACAGCCATATCGCAACTGCCACCACCATCCATACACATTCAACAGCATGAGCAGCCAAAGGTGAGCCAGACATCACATGCAACACAGGAAGTGCACCACATATGTACACGCACCACCACACTTGCATGCATGTGTACACCTCTGCCAAGTGTCGCAGTGTTCAGACGGGCATCCATGTCACATCTGCCAATCAGGCTTCCACATACCGCTGTCACATGCATCCATGTTGCATCACTGTTGCACCCTTGTCAAATACACACACATGCACATGTACACAGTGCTGATACATGCAGCCAAAAACAACATACATGCGTGACATCACGGACATGTCTACTTACATACACATTCATCCAAACATGTGTGCCCACACAACTGCATTTGGCATGCAAGCCTACACACACAAGCACCATCCATGTCTCACACATTCCAGCCCTCGCATGTGTTAGCCCCACGGCCCTGTACACCCCCACCCATAACCGACCCCATACAAACAGATGTGCAACCTGCACACTACTGAATAATCACCACACGCACTGCTCACAATCAGGATGCATGTACACTCACCGCTCGACTCCAGACGGGTCTGCCTCTCAAGGACCTGGACGTGGAGCGCTGGGGATATGCGTTCCAGGACCCTCACCTGTTCTTCCGACAAGTGGCCCCGGCGCCCCTTGGCATCCGCTGCCTTCAAGAGGCGCCGGGCCTTGTTCAGGGTCCTCGACCTGAAGTCCTCCCAGCGCTTCTTGACATGTTGTAAATCGCGGACTGCCACCCCCTCCGCGTTGATGGCAGTCACGATGTCAGTCCAGATCCGAGTCCGTCCTTCCTTGTCGGCGCGGGAACTTCCGAAGAGGGCATCATACTGCCCCAGGACTTGCTCCACCAGGACACCAACTTCGGTGGCACTGAAGCTGGTGCCCCTCTGCCTCTCTGGCCGGGGGTTGTCAGTGGTCTCAGATGGTGTTTGCCCCGACATGACAACCCCAGAGGCAGGAGTGGGTGGGCAACTGGGTCCTGGGGCTGGGCTGTGGAGCGATGGAATCCCAGTCGGGAGTCTTCGGTTCCAGCAGGGGTGGTCACAGCAACAGCATCCCTGGCTGATGTGCAGGCAGCAAATGGCAGGGCACGTGGGCAGCAGGCAGTCAGGCTGCAGCAGATGGCAGGTGGGAGCGTGCTCGGGGCTCTGGGGGGCAGTAGTTCGGCCTTCTGGGCAGGAGCGTGGTCTTCCGTGTGCTTACGTGTGGCCAGCTTGATACGGAGTGATTTGGCACGTGAAAAATCTGCACGTCAGTGTGTAATTCGAGGAAAGGCCCTTAGCGCGTAAGCACGTCTGCACGCATACGCATTTTCATTGGACAGAAGGCCCCTCAAGCGCAAGCGCCCCTGTGACGTGACGCGTACAGACGTGCATGGGCATTTCAGAGCATGTGAAAAACTGCACGTCCGCGTGTAATACGAGGAAAGGGCCTATGCGCGTAAGCGCGCGTGGAAAACTGCACGTCCGCGTGTAATATGAGGAAAGGCCCTTAGCGCGTATGCACGGCAGCACGCATATGCGATTTCATTGGACCAAAGGCCCTTAGCGCGTGAGCGCGTCTGTGACGTGACGCGCGCGGGTGTTTCCCTCATTGCACGTGATGACAGAACACACGTGGATTTCCACCAATCGCGTGTGAAAGTTCCCGGCACCCCGGAACACACGTACCCAGGCTAATCGCGTGTGGAACTTCCCGCGCACCACGAAACACACGTACCCAGGCCAATCGCGTGTACGCTCACTCCCCTCCGATCACACGCGATGACACTCGGACCTGCAGTCTTACCACGTATCCGAATACGGGAAACCCGCGCACAGCAAAAGACGTGCACAGGCGTCAACGCGTCCGCCCACACGAAGGCAGGCGGAGGCGTCCCCGCGCACAGCATAAAAGTGCGCGCAAACAACAAACGCGTATATACAGCTACGATGAATGCCCCATTTGTCGCTGCACTGATCGTGGGACACCGCAGGAGGAGGAGAATAGCCAGGGCACGCATTTTCGCACCACGGACAAGCCTTTTTGGGATGCCTGACGACCAGGTCTACGGCAGGTATAGGTTTCCACCCCATATCATCCTAGACCTGGTCAGGGAGTGGGAAGATGACCTCACATCCCCCACCCTTTGCTCCCAAGCATTGAGCCCCTTGGAGAAGCTGCTCAATGTCCTGCATTTTTTGGCCACTGGGTCATTTCAGCGGACTACTGCCATAGTGGGGGGGGTCTCACAGGCCACGCAGTCACGCTGCCTACACCAGGTACTGGCAATCATGACAGCGCGCCCCTCAGTCCGCAGGCACATATACATGCCCAGAACACCCGCAGAAAGGCAGGCCGTTGTCCTGGATTTTTTCAGGGTGGCACACTTCCCCAAAGTGCTCGGTGCCATAGATTGCACCCATGTGGCCCTACGTCCACCTAGGGCCATTGAGCACATCTACCGAAACTGCAAGCACTGGCATTCCATCAATGTACAGGTGGTATGTGATGCAAAGGGAATCATCACCTCTGTCTATGCAAACTACCCTGGCTCCACCCATGACAGTTTCATATACAGAATGTCCGCCCTGAGCCGGGCCCTGGAAGCTGGGCAGCATGGCGACACCTAGGTCAGTACAAATGCCCTTGCACATGCATGCAAGTCACACACAGACAAATATCCAAACCCTAATAATCTCAACTATTATCACCTCCCCAGGGGACAGTGCCTACCCTCTGAGCAACCACATGATGACGCCAATCCGGAACCCCACCACACCACCCCAGGTAAGATACAACACCGCCCATATTGCAACCAGGGGCATAGTGGAGCGCACATTCGGAGTGCTCAAGTCACGTTTCCGCTCCTTTGACCGCTCTGGTGGGCAACTACTCTATGCACCACCAGTAGTGTGCAGGATCATTGTGGCAGCATGTGTCCTGCACAATGTTGCAACACGGCAGGGCGTCCCGGTGGACATGGTGGTGCCCCCACCTCCCCAACCACAGGCACAGGCGCTGCCCATGGGAGGGGACAGGGCACGTGGCGAGGAAGCCCGGACCCAGCTTGTGGCCACATTTTTCACCTAAACTCCCACCCCTGCGGAGTGCACACAGGCCTGGCACATACCAGGTGACAATCGATGATGACAAAGAGACAGTCAACTGTCACAACCCTACCACCCTGAGATAGTTGCCATGGAAGTGCCACATTGTCTGCATCCCTAGCTACTTAAACACAAGCTATCCTGTGTGACCAAAAGGCACACATATGACATATGACATGATATGGGCCATACACAAGTATTCCAAGGCGCAATGAGGCAGGGAGGGGGGAACAAGGGAACACAGAGAACGGTACTACTAGGCCAGGTGTCATTGAGATCGTGCAAGTGCAGGGGTACGGGGAAGGGAAAAGTGCAAGGGAAAGGGTGGGGGGGAGTCCAGTACAGGGGAAGTAGCCCAAAAAAATAATACATAGGTCGCCTGGTGGCAACTACAAAGGTAAGTGCAGACAAGTGCTGGGAAGGGAGGGCTGTAGGGATAGAGAGACAGTACTGCAGTGCAGGGGTTGCCAGGGAGGCAGTGCAAGTGGAGAGTGGCTGGGCCAGGGACCGAGGTCGGTGAGAGTGGCCCAGTTGCGGCTCCTGTGCAGTTCCAGTGAAGATTTCTGCAAGGGAGAGGCAGAGAGTAAGCAGAAGCAAAGAGGAAGGTCTTGAGGTGCTTCCAGAACTGGAGATGGTTCCCCTCAAGTTCAAGTCAGGCCGAAAGTCTGTTCCAGGGGGAGGGCCCTGCTGTGGAGAGAAATCTACCCCCAGCTAGTTGCTCTGAGAAGCGGATGACTCTGACATGCAAGGTGTGCATCACACACACCTGCAAAACAGGCCATGGCCATCACTGTCATGTCACTCAAACCCTCCCAAACATCAACATGACATGGCAAGCAATACCCATACACCAACACAGTAACGATAAGGTACACATTGCCATGTCCTAAATGTACAGTAGCATCGGACACTGCTGCCTGACCCGGAATCAGATGAAATGACAGACCAACAAAATCTCCCACCCAAAATAAGTCATTTCCAAATGCATTACAACAGTCGTAGACGTAACATCACAATGAATGCCTGTCTACATGCACATTATGCATTGCAAAATCAACACTGCAGCTCATGTGTGCAGTGTCCTACTCCTGCATCACACTGCTCAGCGCACAGCACAGTGAACAGCCATTGTGTGTGATGCACACCCTGAGCATCACATCTAAGTGACAGACCACATCAAAAATCAAATTAGGCATGTACTGGATCCATAATCGGTCATAGAACATGTGCTGCCAGGACACAGTGGGCACCAGAAGGCAAACAGTGTACACGTGGATATGCAAGGGTGGGAGTACATGTAGTGCATCAGAGTGCAAGTGTGTGGTTCTGCAAGGACATGCACTCCACATATGCATGTGCACTCAAGTGACCATCAGTGTTCCCTACACATCACATGTGAACATCCACCATGTGTACACCCCAGCATGTCAAACCACAACTATCCCCTCGCACCTGAAAGGAAAACACAACACATGAACAGGCATTGATCAGCAGAACACAACATGTACATAGGATACCACCATTACTATGTCAGAGTTCCCATCACACTGCAGGGCAAGGCAACTATCAACAACAACCCCCCCCCCTCCCTCACAAATGACCATGACCCACTGAACAACTGCACCTGGGTCATAGAGCCTCCAAACCTCAATTCCACCTGGCCACAGGATCACCTTTACCCTTCGTCACCATCTCCCACCTTTTGTGTAAAAAGATGCCTGAACCCTCAGAATCCACACTCATTTCCAAAATCACAAAATCCAAGGCATAAAAACGAACCCGAACACCCTCCAGTAGATGACTTGACGTAGCAGTACCTCACAAAGGCCAAGTACTACCACAATGATGCAACAACCAAGGTAGCACAGCAAAACAATGTCACGACAGGATGTGAGACATGTGTGGTACATGACATAGGATGATGCACCATGAATGGATGTGTACTGTCACAGGTCCCCTGTACAGGCGCGGGAGTGTCACGAAACAACCACCCCCACCATGTCCCGGGTGCCTGCAAGGTCAAACTCACACAGGCCCCTGAGACCCTGGTGGGGAATGAGGTTCAGGGATATGCAGTCGGGACAGGTGTTGACACACTGGATGACTGGAATGAGTGGCAGGAGAGGGGAGGAGGAATGACACATGAAACTAGGGAATGCACGAAAATGTACAACCTGCATGAACACATACACAATCCAAACAAACTTGGACATCATTGTCATGGCCTTCTGTAGTCCAGGCTCAGGAGTGGTACGAACCAACCACCCCCTCTAGGGTTTTGGCGCCTGCAGGTTCGGGGCTTACACAGGCATCCGCAACCCCAGTGGGGAAAGAGGCTCAGGGAACGTTGCTTGGATAGGCACGGGAAGCAGGAACACCGGGTAGAGGGAACAGGTTTCAAAATTGCATAGGATCATGGGTGATTAGGGAGAAAAAACATACCAAATTGAACCACACATACATCCATGCATCAGTACACTCCCCAGCAAGCCTATGCAGGGCAGTTCGTAAGAAAAACAACAAGACACTTAGCTCTGGTTTTGAGTGCTGGCCTCCTGCCTGCGCACTCTCAGGTCCGGTTACAGAAACACTGCAATGCTGCAAAGAGAGCCACAGTCAACAACCTGTACGTGCTAATTACACAAAAACACAACACCAAACATGCCCCATAGCAACAAACTACTCTACAAACAGACAATCTGTGCTCGATGCTTCGTACCCATATATAACATCACCCCTGTGACGGGTCATACACAGTCAATGCAGTAAGTCAGCCGCTGGTGGGTGCGTGGCAAATGGAACACCAATGTGTCACAATTCACACAACATGCAATGTTCCCTGGGTAAGCAGACAGACCCATATAGCAAGAAATGACTACAGAGCAAGTTGCGTACCACCATGACCGAAACACCCGAGTATGTCCCTTGCTGTATGTCCCTGTGAGCTGCCCCTTCCCATGTCTCGGAAGGCTGCATGGTTGATACAAGTGCCTCAATGGACCTTGGTGTACCGGAGGGTATGTGCCACTGCCCCTGCATGTGTCCCAGACAACCCTACTATCAACAGCCATCAGTCCACAAACACATCTGAGCTGCATTGTGTGCTTCAACACCAATATTCGTCTAAGCTCACCCTCAGTGCTGTGACTAAGCCTGCATGTGCAACTCGCCTGGTGCAAGCTTTGCTGTGTCGTGGCCCCCCTGTGATGCTCACCTTGCCTGGAGTTCCTTGGAACATGTCAGCAGTTCTAGGATGTGGGTCTGCAATCACTGTGCCTCTGCTTGTGTACACATGTGCATGTGGGCACCAACAAACGGGTCCAGAATTCCGTCGTCCAATGGGCCATATCTGCTGGCAAAGGTTCTCTGGAGGCTCATCCCCCTGCAGAAAGGGCATGAAACACATGATTAATGCTTCAAAGTCATCTGTGTGTGTCTCATCAGGCATCTCATTACTTGACCATGTCAGAGAGTCACATCACGAATCACACCATCAGTCCGTCTTTCACCTCCAAAGTGTGGAACTACAGCATGAATTGCAACAAGCACATGTACAGGAAAGATATGAAACATACTACACAATGCATAGCAATCAATGTCCACATTAATCATGACACACCCCATCTAGCAAAAGCTGAACAGTGGACAATGACACCTAAATCATCCCCACTAGGGGTGTCAACACAAGTCACACAGCACCAGACATGCCACAGATATGACAGTCCAAAGCCCTTGTGTAATATTCTGTAACACCGAACCATCCTTGCGAGCCCATGGATAAGGGAGGCAGGAGTGGCATATGTGAGTGAAGGACCCCAAGCAGCAAACACATACACAAGACAACCATGAAGGGCCCAGCTGGAACAGACAGTGGATGCCTTCAAAAGCCACAAAGCACCGCGCCGTCACATGAAAGCACAATAGACTAGCAATTTTAAACTAACTCAACTATTAACTAATTACACTAACTATGGAAAACCTACATTACCTATTTAAACTAACTATCAAACAGAAACTTAACTAACTAAACTAAAAGAAAAATCAAAAATGGCCACATACGACCCAGGGGGGAGGGGAGGCACCCAGGAGGGGGGAGGTACAGGGTGCTGCTCAACATCCACATGCGATGATGCTGAGCCAAAAAAAAAATCCTCCATGGGCTCAACGCCTGCACAGCACGACCTATGTGGGAGATAGATGGTCGTCCGCGTCTGGCTCATCCTGGAAAGGAGGACGTGGCACAGTAGCCTGGCCACGCCTAGCCGCAGCTTGCCCCTCGTCAGCAGCAAGTCTGCCAGACGGGTGAGCCTGGTTCTGTGTGGCGATGTGACGTAGGTCTGCATGCAGAACCTCACGTGATACACGTGCTTCCTCTTGCAAGGTAGCACGTGTAACACGGAGTTCCTCCTGCAAGGCCTGGCTGGACAACCGCTGCACCTCCCGGCAAGCCTGTAGCTCAGCCGAGATGGTACGCTCAAGCTGTGCAAACCTCTCCTCTGCCTGCTGCCTCTGGGACATCATAAGGACACCCAGAGTGGATCTGAGGGAAGCATACTCCTCCCTCAGGGCATCCATGTGCGCCTCTGCGTGAGCAGCAATTGCTTGACGCAGAGACGACATTTCAGCCTGGCGTGCCCTGTCTGAGGCCGCCATGCCCAGCCTGCTGTAGAAGCACCTGCCTAGCAGGGGGAGCACAGATCGGGCCACACGCTCCATGCTCTCAGCGATGTTCTCCATTGCTGCCCCCTGCCGTTCGGAATTGGCAGTCATGTCTTGCTCCCACTCAGTATACAGCGGTTGCGCGCGGCGACCGCGTTGCCGGGCTTGACCCCTGATGGACCCAAGGACCGGGGGTCCTCGCTGTGTTGGCACCGCCTGCGGCTGCACGACTACATGCCCCCGTCGACGTGATGTCCCAGGCACATCAGTGACTAGTGTGGAGGGTGACCCTGCGTCCCGATCCACCACGGGCGGAGGAACCAAGACTGTCTGATCCCTCAGTGCAGGAGCAGACAGAGGAGTGTCCACATCAGAATCACTCACCCCTGACACATGGACTTGATGCTCATCCAACTCAACATGGACGTCAGAGTCGTCATCAAGGCTGGACTCATAGGCAGCCAGAGACAAGATGGACTGCAGCACTTGGGGGTTTTCGTGGCCTACCACCCCACGACCCCCACTAGTGCCGGGTTGATGTGGTGTTACCAACCCTGTGTCTGGCATGACAACACCATCCTCCGCCTCCATTGCGTCATCACCTGAAAAATAGAGAGAAAAAGGTCAATACACATGTCAGAAGCACACGACACACACACACACTGACAGCAAAGGCATCCGGCAGACATGTGACACACAACATATGACCTGGCATACATGCTGGGTCTACTTTGAATAGCTTCTGTGATCAGACCTGTTGAAAGGTGGCAGTTTCCATGGAAGTGGGTCTATGCAGTGCAGAAAATGTGTACGCCACTCACTACCTACATGTACAAGCACTACATGGTGTGTGCCAGGAAATGTGAAGGCAGTGCAATGTCAAATTCAGACATCACGTGCATTGTGCATTCAATGTGTACCATGTCTAGAAGCCAAGCACCCCTCCACCCCAGTACCAAAGCAGGGATGCCTAGCATGGTATCAAAAGGCTGACCATACACCTGTGTATTGACAGGCAGTGTTTACTGGCATCAACAGCTTAATGTGATTCAAATTACAACACTGCAAATAATGCTGGGACAGTGGGCAGGACACATGATGAAAACTCTGGAGGCCGCCCACGTGTGAAGAAGACACAAGAGTTGGACAGAGTCATTGGCCATTGAACAGGCTGAGGCCTGTGAGCCACACAGATTGTCAGGGCCTAAACATGTGTGCAACGCAGGACTGAGCCACAGTTGACATGGGGAGGCCGATGAGATCGCAGGCAATGTATGTAACCAAGGACTCATATTACAGTGATCATCCAGTCAAGGACACATAGGGGCATGCGTGCAATGCACATGGAGCATGAATGGGCACTCATGTCCCTGTGGGACATCTGACCCATGCACAGTACAAGTGAGATACCCTGCATCGAGTACTAAGGCTGTACCACACGGCATATGTCTGGCAGTTTCTACGCTGGAAGTTAGCATCTACACAGGACACATGAACAAGAAACTACACATTGGCAAGATTGAAGCAGACCAGTGCAAAGGTGGAACTGGAGTGCAGAGTGGCGGAGGAGGGGCAAGGGAGCATGCCCACATGGAGTCCCGCATGCAGGCAGAGGAGACATGCATGACGGTAGCATGGCATTACTTACACATCAGAACCATGTACACGTCACATGTAGCAGCAATCATGCACAACACATCCCACAAGTGAAACACACACGTCCTCAACAAACACGCATCAACACTCACTGGACTGGGCATCAAAGTCCAGCATCTCTCCCACTCCTTCGACCAATTCAGGTGGTATGAACTCCGCAACGAGAGCCTCATGCGGAGTGAGTTCTTCCTCCTCTGGTGCAGGCCCACCGCCAGTCACCAGAGTCAAGTTGTAATTTGAGGCACGCTTGGCCTTAGTGCTGCGCTTGATGTCATTCCAACACTTTTTGCACTCCTGCGCCGTGCGCACCTCATGGCCGAATGAACTGACATGTTCCGCAACATGCTTCCAGTGGGTGTCACGTTGGGCAGCCATAGTCTCACTATTGGCACCCACTAGCATGTCACGGCTGTGGCCCCGCACGTAGTCCACGAGGAAGTCCAGTTCCTGCTTACAGAAAGGCTTCTTCCTCGACGTGCAGGAGGTCGTGGCTGTGTGTGGGGTCCCAGCCTGTGCTGCAGGTGCAACCTTCCTCCTCTTGGACTGTGGCGCAGACCCTGGCTGGCTAATGCCGCCCTGACCAGTATGGCCAGTGGGTTCGGTGGATTGAGCCAAGGGAGTGGCAGGTGGAGGGATGACCAAAGGCCTGACTTGTGTCAGTGGCAGCTGGATGCCCACTAATGGACCCTGCGCAGCAACATCAGCTGTGGAAGGGTCATTGACCGCAACGGTCCTGGTTGGCAGACTCACAACCGGGGTGCTGTTGGGTGCATCTGCCCCTGCACTTGCCAACACCCGGCTGTTCGGGGCAGCAGATGACATGACTGCCCCAGGGACACGTGTCTTGGTCTGAGCAGCCCGGCCTGCCCCTATGGTTTCCCCCCTGTCCTGTTGGAGATCTACCAAGGGCTCTTCAAGTGCCAACGCAGCCTGCGCTGGCAGACCCTGAGCCTGGGTGGCGGTGTCCACAGCTGCACCTGCAGCTACCACTACCCTTGGGCCCGTGGCAGTCGATGGAACGGACTGCCGGGTCATATGGGTGCCAGTGCCAGATGCAGGAGCTGCATCCCCCAGAACCACAGGGGGTGGTGGCATGGCTGCACCGACACATGGCACAACATTGTGCTCAAGTGGCGCACCCCTGCCTCTTCCCCCTCTGTGGCTGCCCTGGACACCCTGGAGTCCCCCTACTCCCTGGTCACCACGGCCACGTCCCTGACCACGCCCGCCACGAGGAGTATGCCCAGCTGAGGCGCCCCTCACCTTTGGTGGCCTCCCAACCATGGCACAGATGTAGTAGTGCTGGCACAGATGGAGTGGTGCCAATGGGAGGTGTACATCACAATTGACCTGGGCAATTGGGGTGAAGGGGGTGGGAAGCAAGATGTTAACAGCCCCCCTGCACCTGCAAGGCTGTATGTGACCCCGGTGATGTGGTGACGGGTCACGCAACGCTCAGGCACCCCAAAACTGCAGTAAAACCGTGCACGCAACCCTGCAGCCTACGTGCGTGGATTCAACCTCCCGCAGTACGCGGTGGCACCCAGTAACACGAATAACGCGTACGCGTGGGACACGCAGGCTACTATGACATCGAAAATGGGTGCGATACACAGGGGCACCCGCAGTAGGAAAAAGAGCGTGTGCGACTCACCGTCTGACTAGCGCGATGCAGAAACACATGCGTAGCCAATACCCCCGTCAAAAGAAGAGATACGTCCTTGATAGCTGTGAAGTTGTGATGGCGCGCGAAACAACAGGAAGCAGCAACACATGTCGGTCTCCACGAAAGGCACGTACAGCGAACTGCTGGGCCCGCTCACCTTTAACCCGTGCTGAGGGAAACACACACGCGCGTCACGTCACTTACGCGCATGGGCCCTTTCCTCGTATTACACGCGGACGTGCAGTTTTTCACGCGTGCTTACGCGCATGGGCCCTTTCCTCGTATTGCACGCGGACGTGCAGTTTTCCACGCGCGCTTACGCGCATGGGCCCTTTCCTCGTATTACACGCGGACGTGCAGTTTTTCACGCGCGCTGAAAAGCCCATGCACGTCTGTACGCGTCACGTCACAGGGGCGCTTGCGCTTGAGGGGCCTTCTGTCCAATGAAAATGCGTATGCGTGCAGACGCGCTTACGCGCTAAGGGCCTTTCCTCGAATTACACGCTGACGTGCAGATTTTTCACGTGCCTAATCACTCCGTATCAAGCTGGCCCCGCGTAAGCACACGGAAGACCACGCTCCTGCCCAGAAGGCCGAACTACTGCCCCCCAGAGCCCCGAGCACGCTCCCACCTGCCATCTGCTGCTGCCTGACTGCCTGCTGCCCACGTGCCCTGCCATTTGCTGCCTGCACATCAGCCAGGGGTGCTGTTGCTGTGACCACCCCTGCTGGAACCGAAGACTCCCGACTGGGATTCCATCGCTCCACAGCCCAGCCCCAGGACCCAGTTGCCCACCCACTCCTGCCTCTGGGGTTGTCATGTCGGGCAAACACCATCTGAGACCACTGACAACCCCCGGCCAGAGAGGCAGAGGGGCACCAGCTTCAGTGCCACCGAAGTTGGTGTCCTGGTGGAGCAAGTCCTGGGGCAGTATGATGCCCTCTTCGGAAGTTCCCGCGCCGACAAGGAAGGACGGACTCGGATCTGGACTGACATCGTGACTGCCATCAACGCGGAGGGGGTGGGGGGAACATGAGTTGGACATGGGTGGGGGCCTGCTGGCAGGTGCCCCTGCACTGCTGGGGGGGTGGGGGTGGTGGGAGACATGGGTGGGGGCCTGGTGGAGGCTGCCCCTGCACTGCTGGGGGGTGGGGGTGGTGGGAGACATGGGTGGGGGCCTGGTGGTGGGTGCCCCTGGTGGCTGGGGGGTGGGGGTGCTGGGAGACATGGGTGGGGGCCTGGTGGAGGCTGCCCCTGGTGACTGGGGGGTGGGGGTGGTGGGAGACATGGGTGGGGGCCTGGTGGAGGCTGCCCCTGCACTGCTGTGGGGGTGGGGGTGGTGGGAGACATGGGTGGGGGCCTGGTGGAGGCTGCCCCTGTTGGCTGGGGGGTGGGGGTGCTGGGAGACATGGGTGGGGGCCTGCTGGCAGGTGCCCCACAGTGCTGGGGGATGGGGGTGGTGGGGAACATGAGTTGGACATGGGTGGGGGCCTGCTGGCAGGTGCCCCACAGTGCTGGGGGGTGGGGGTGGTGGGAGAGATGAGTTGGACATGGGTGGGGGCCTGGTGGAGGCTGCCGCTGCACTGCTGGGGGGTGGGGGTGCTGGGAGACATGGGTGGGGGCCTGGTGGTGGGTGGGTGCCCCACAGTGCTGGGGGGGTGGGGGTGGTGGGAGACATGGGTGGGGGCCTGGTGGAGGCTGCCCCTGGTGTCTGGGGGGTGGGGGTGGTGGGAGACATGGGTGGGGGCCTGGTGGAGGCTGCCTCTGGTGGCTGGGGGGTGGGGGTGCTGGGAGACATGGGTGGGGGCCTGGTGGAGGCTGCCCCTGCACTGCTGGGGGGTGGGGGTGCTGGGAGACATGGGTGGGGGCCTGGTGGTGGGTGCCCCACAGTGCTGGTGGAGGGGGTGGTGGGGAACATGAGTTGGACATGGGTGGGGGCCTGCTGGCAGGTACCCCACAGTGCTGGGGGGGTGGGGGTGGTGGGAGACATGAGTTGGACATGGGTGGGGGCCTGGTGGAGGCTGCCCCTGCACTGCTGGGGGTGGGGGTGCTGGGAGACATGGGTGGGGGCCTGGTGGTGGGTGCCCCTGGTGGCTGGGGGGTGGGGGTGCTGGGAGACATGGGTGGGGGCCTGGTGGTGGGTGCCCCTGCACTGCTGGGGGGTGGGGGTGCTGGGAGACATGGGTGGGGGCCTGGTGGAGGGTGCCCCTGGTGACTGGGGGTGCAGGGGGACATGCGTTGGTGGGCAGTAGTGCAAGTTGACATGTGGGTTGGCTGGGGGTCATGGCCATGGTGGATGGTGTGCCTGCAGGACATGTGCAGGGTAGGCCCCTGTGGTGTGAGCCACCTGCAGGGGCCGTGGAGGGTGTAGAGGGAACACCTGGGAGGACCCACACGTGCAATTCACGTGTGGTGCTCCCCGTGCACCCCTGTAATACACGTTCCCTTGATGAAATTGCGTGTGGAACTTCCCGCGCACCCCTGAAATACGCGTACCCTGCTCGCACGGGGCAATCGCGTGAGGTACTTCCCGCGCACCCCAGTGATACACGTAGCCCGCTTGCCGTGCTGGTACAGGGTTAGCGCAGCCCTTTGCGCTGGATTGGGTATATTTATGGCTTTTCCCTGCGCGAGAGGCGTTCTTGGGGGCGTAACTGGCGCTGCTGCAGGGTTTTGGTGGCTGGAATCCATGAATACGCTGTGCGCGGAAATGGATTTTAGCGCACGCGGCTGGCGCAGGGATTCGCACGCGCACACTGTGCGCCAGCCGCGTGCGCCACTTGTGCGCTGAATTCTATGAATTACCCCCCTAGTCTTGGCATGATCAAGCTCCCATTATCTTTTATTAGGTGAGCCACGCTTATCATCTCTCCAAGTAAGAACTATCCAGAACATTTGGCTCAGCTCGTAATTTCTAATCAAGTAAAATTTACCAATCAGGTTATATCACAAAGCATATATTTACAATAGTAGTTGAAATAATCCCTTACAATTGGTAAAATAATTATGATAGCAATTATTGCCATTCAGGGAACTTATCAGGCCTGTGGCTTCTATATGGGCCATAGACTAATCAAGCATATTATTGAGTAAACATTTATATCAGGACTTGGAATTGTCCCAATATTGTTATTCAGGGTGTTTATCAGGCCCGAGGCATGTACACAGGGCTCAGACTGGTGACATCCTCCAACTGCCGAAACGTGTGACGTTGCACACATCACGGCGCATGTGCGTTTATATCGTGACACAAAACCACTTATGATGGGCTTGATTCTATGTCACAGGCTAGAGGACAGTGTAATTACTTACACATGTATATCTATTCTTATCATACACAGCAACTTTTGATTGAAAGGATCTCCATTGTTTGGGACCCAACATGGGACAGCGTGTGAACCTTATAAACCGCTCTAAGAACTCGCTACATACAATGAGTATGCCAGCCTATGGTAAGGTGTTTTATTGATCCACTATACATGCAGCATATTTAATATTAGGGGCCACATTGCTTATGCTCAATTTTTATTTGTCTGCAGACATCACATATGGTGAAAATTCCCATACTACCAAGATAAATCAGAACCAAACTTTTAAGGAAACTTTTGCTTACAGCAAGAACGAAAAAAATACTGGTAAGGCTTATATGTAACGGCTTTTGTATAATATGTCAAATTGGTTAGAGAGTCGCCAGCATCGACAGTGTCCTTTCAAATTCCCTCATCATTTGTAGGTCAACACAAGAAACAATGGAGACTAGGTTGAGTCTTTACTAATACCCTCACATAACCACACCTATTGGGTGATGACTTGCATTGTGGTGACTAGCCAATGGAGTTTACAAGATGCATTAAAACCCAGAGCAGTTTATTTACGTGCATTTCTCTCTATATGGGTCTTACTACCCCAGACCTAGACAATCACCTCTAATACCTGGCAATCAACACTTAACCCACTTTTGATAAGAATAACAAATGAATCATGCAAGTGAGTCATGTAGTGTCCATGCTTAGATAAGGTGCATCACACACCAATATTCTACCCTGTAATGTTACAGTTCAGATTATCTGTACTTAATCAAGGCAATGTGATTTTTGTCTGTTTTTCTTGTCATCTACTCACCCATCCATCTGTGACATGACTTTGGGTATGTAAAACTATGTTTTTTTACTTATGATCATTTGATCTATCATCTGGCTTTTCCCTTGTGCTATTTACAAGCTTATGGTCTGCTGCATCGGGCCTTTTATCTTTTGTGTGCTTTTATGTTTTTTATATATTTTTTGTCATTGTATTCATGTGCTCATCCCCTTATTCAAGACTGTTTTGACATGATTTCAATTGTTTCACACATTTTGGCTTTTGGCAACATGGTTATTTTAACAGCCTTGAGGACGATTAAGGTCGAAACACGTGCCGTCTGTTTGTTTGGAATAAAATCACCATGGATGAAAATCTGATAGAAATAGACATTATTTGCATTTAATTTGTATAATGAATTGCAAGGCAGAGCGTGACACGCCAATAACAATCCATTTCTTGCAGTGCATTAAGAAATATCTGTTCTACGGTTGCTGACCCTCCAAAACCGTTTTGTTCTCAATCTTATGATGGCAATGGAAGGAGGGGTATGTCATAAGATAGGCAGTTTATGCTGCACCGCAACTCAAGCCAATGATGCTACAAATGGAACAATCACAGAGGTGGTGGAGGAAATAAGAACAATACACGAAAGAAAGATGAAAAAAGAGCAATACATTTCACCAGCATACAGGTTGGATTCATTGTTCATCTGGGCACCCAACTGGCTTGTGGCTATGTTTAAGATAACTGTCCCTCTGTTCGTCGCGATCCTCATCGTCACCTGCATCAGTCGTCTGATCATCCAGTGTTGTAAATGCCACCAGCACAAGAAAGGGTATGCAATGGCATTGCAATAAATGCAGGTCAAGGAGGTATTAGTTGAAGAATATCCCTGTGTGAATGAGAGAGGGAGTGAAGAAGAAATAATATTTTCAGGACCACCACAAGACTTGGAGAATTCGGAAGCATTATGGGGGGAGTATTCACCTGACGGGACAATAATATAGATTTTTGGGGAATACTTGGACAGGTATGAGGAAGAGGGGGACATGACCAGGGTAACAAGGGTATGGGTGCGTAAAGAAAAGGAAAAATAAATTAAAGGGGGAGAAGTAGCAATTGAAAGATCGTTCAAAGGGGGAAATGTGTTAAAGGTGCTAATTCAGCGCCAGATAGGGGGACGCACTTAACTACGGGAATAAAGCAGATGCACAGTAGGGCTGCCACATGGGGGATAACACTGAACATTTCGAATTTCAAACATGTGACCACAATGAAAGGGATGTGCACCGGGGGAAGAGACTCAACTTACTTGTCATATGGTAATTTAGACTACAAGAACTGGGTGAGGTAACTGCAGGGTGGTCAGCCAAACAAACAGCCAAGGATGGTAGAGGCTGGCTCTGTAACAGCGTACCCGTCCCATGGCCACTGAGGCCCATCAGCAGGTGCTAGTGGAAAAGGAACACTGGACGGAGTGGCATTCCTGAGAGGTCCAATTAGATTGTAGGTTCCTGAGCTCTGACGAGGGGGCCAGCTCTCATTGTTTCTACCCCAGAGTCGGCGAAGATCATTATCTAACAGGCAACGTGTGAATGTCCCCTTTCCCACCAGCTGCAGGGTGTCTTGGGTCCTGTTCTCAAAGGTGCTGGCCAATGGCAGTATATTACCTGCCTGTACTCTATTTCACTTTTTGATTCTGATTCTGTGTGTTTGTTGTAACACTTGTACACCTGTAAGCAATGCGCCCGGATGCCTCAGGGCTTGGTGCACTATATAAATAAATAAATAAATATTAAAGTTCTGGCGGTCAGCACAAATGTTCCTTCATTAATAACAAGATGTTGCGGGGTGGGTTGTGAATAACATGTTGTTCCACAAGGGGAGATGACGTGATGGGAAGCTATTAAATGGTTGCTCTAATGACGCTTTCACTAATTAATGTAACTATCGAGGAGGAGATTGCAAACCAATCAAATCCCTGGGAAGCACAGAAAAAACGAATTCTCCAACCTGCAAATGTTTCTCTTCACTTACGACTATTGTATTTCTTGTTATAAAACTGCTGTTCATAGTCCATTCAGATGTCATCCTCTCGATCAGAGCTAATCCACTCTTCTGTTTGATGTGTGCTCACCCAGCTGTAATAAACAGCGTTGCTTCTTGCCCGGTTTGTGCTCCATTTTTTGAGTATGTGGTTTTTTATTATGCATCAATTGGAGGACATCCTGACTACAATAGAATACAGAGGGGTACAAATGAAACTATGCACAGTCCAGATGTTATGAACTGTGCACATTCCTTTTCGGAACCCGATTTGATTAGTAGGAAACAAAGACATATCTTTTGCCCAGTTTTGGAGTTCGTCCAATATTTAGCAAAATAAAAATTCCCAGGGACATCCAGCATTGCAAGTAAATTATCTCTTCTTGTAAATAGGAATTAAAATCACCCTGTGCCATGATGCAGGAATTTGACCCACTTCTAATACCCCAAGATAAATACATAGGAGTAACTTGACCTATTCCTCAAGATATCTCTTCAGCACTATGCTGGCTAGACCATCAGGGCCTGGGACCCTCGATAATGTTATCTCAGTGATTTATATAGTCAGATCCTCGAAGGTCATGGGGAGATTAATGTTCCCCAAGAGGAGAAACTCTAAAGCCCCCAGCGATTCCGCTGTATCCTGCTTAGCATACAGAGTCAACATAATTTTCCCATTCCGCATTTATGGGATTTACTTCAATGTTTTCTCGTATTTGGTGAAAACTGGTTAGTTCTCTCCAAAAAGATGTGTTATCATGCAGCCTTAATAAACAAAACCTATTAAGCCATTGAGCAGTATTCATTGAGTTCTTCTGCGCACACAATCAGTTCTTATATCTAGTTCGCAAAGAAGTGACTTGTTCACTTGCCCTGTATTATTTTACATTTACCACTGCAAAGCCATCTCTTTTTTATTCCAATAGCACTAACATAACTTTGTTGTCGCCGTGCTAGAGCCATATGCAGAAGTCCGATCAGTAATATATCCTATCACAAAATTGTGATTGCCATTCTTGATGGTATGCGTAAACAAAGAGTTGTTTGATATCCTATTATTTATGGCTGCAATACGGGATTCCATCCATCTTATCCGTAAACCCTGCCCTGTTACTTCACAATTACCATAAAGATATTCAGAGTGTGTCTTATCTAAACCTTGGATCTCTACTTTAGGGATTTTGTTCTCACTCAGCTTCGTTCCTATCATAACATGGTTCATTTTGAGTTGACTAAAATTGCAGGAAACAAATATATAATCAATTCTACTACATGCCGAGCGATTCGTCCAAGTAAAACAAGGGGAAGATTCATCATCTTCGCTAGTACTCAAAACTTCCAACCAATATGAATGCAGAGAGTTAGACCACTCGATGCCAGTCTTCATCCGAGTACCACCCAAACCACCCTTTCATTCAAACTGGCACTCTATTTTTCACTTGAGTGCCCGACCTTAAGCATTAAGATCTGCACATACAATAATCACACCATCAGGATGGTGCCAGTCCCAGTCTGCAAATACTTTAGACAGAGGGTCAATAAGACGGGCAATAGCCCGGCCGGCCGGGGCATCGCAAATATGAGCGAGGAGCACATCATGAGATACATCAAGGATCTTTAAGACTAAAAGAGCACATATTACATTAGTGTCACACTGATTTACAAAATATTCATGCATCACTACGTGTCACGCCCCTCCGAGGACGGTGGTCCTTGTGGCATAAATGGACCTTAGGACGGCGGGTGTCAGCCATTTTTACTCACAAGATGGCCGCCGTAACCGGAGTTGCGGGTCTAGCCTCTGCACAACCCGGTTTCCAGGAAGTGCTGCCTCCCTACCCGGGAGTTGGTATATCTGTTTCCGAGATCAGCACAGAGTTGCGTTGCTACTCCGCTATCACAACGCTACGTAAGTTCGCTTCTAGGCTTCCTTATACGATTTGAAATACATTACATGTCAGCTTTCTAATTCTTTTCCTGTTCTGCCTCGCCCTTTTAGTGCAGCTCCCTTTGCCTCCCTTTCTCCCGATTCCACGGACTCCGTCCCTCTTTAACCCAAGTCTGCATTCCGAATTTGCTCCGGACCGCGGTAAGCTTAATTCGATATTCTTCGGAATATCTTTTCCCGTCTTTCCTTCCTTCCCGGCTCACTATGCTATCTTCCTTCGCATAGGTACAGGTACAAGTCACCCCGACATTACGACCGCCCACGCAAGACTCTGCTACACCATAACAACTCCTAGCTCCGCCCTATTAGCCTCTCAGGTAAAGACTTCCCCGTGGCTTCCCATTATTCTTTTCTGCTTTCCCACGGTTTCTCATCCAACCTCTTTTATAATCATAGAAGTATCCTGAGGCTGACTGGCACCTTTTCCCACACATCGTTCCTGTTTAAGGACGAACGACCTTCGGACTGCACCGGAACCTCCGTCTGCAACTGAAGACATCATACCGCTACCTTCGGCACAGGGTTTTCTTCCCCAGAGGGTTTCCCTAGGATTTCTTCTCCTGCCTGGTTTTATCTAGGGGGGGGAAGAAGTACTTGGGAGACTTTTCACTTTCTTCTCTCCGCTTGAAAGAAGAGGAGTCTTTCCCTGCAGGAAGGTGCCAGTCATAGGAGGAGGAGGAACAGAAGTAACGGTGAGTCCCTGGGGGATACCTGCCAGTTGTTTCAATTATAAGTATTATGATGACTCACATCATTATTGGCAGTTAGCAACGCCCCCTATAACAGAAAGGATTATTATTAATTCTCTAATTGGATTCTGAGCAGGTTTACCCAGGGGTTCAGAGTTACAAGGAAATATGGACGCCTCTCAACAACAACAATTAGTCACTGCAGTACAGGCGTTAACGGCTGAAGTGCAGGCTTTAAAACAAGAGAATGCCTATCTTCGGCAACAGGTAGGCAGAGTCCCTAGCTGTTCTGAGATACCTCCTGGGCCAATTCCAGGGGGTTTATACGATGGTAACCCTCATAAACTTAAGGCCTTTATTGAGGCTTGTACCGTTCAGTTCTCTTTCAAGAGAGCCTTTTTTCTGAGCGATCGTGATAAGGTGGGCCACATGATTGCCAATCTATCAGGTCCCGCTTTAGCATGGGCCACGCCTCTGGTTACTACAAATAATGCCTTGTTAGATTCCTACCCTGCCTTTTTGAACAGTCTTAGAGCCATGTTCAGCCGGCAAGAAATCACGGTTTCAGCCTAAGAACAATTATTGGATTTCAAACAGGGATCTCAAGATCTGTTATCCTATATCACCAATTTCAAGCAGTTGGCTGCTGGCACGTCTTGGGCAGACGATGCTCTGATCACTATCTTCCGTAGAGGATTAAACGAAGAGTTAAAGGATGAGATCTCCCGAGTACCCAGACCTCCAAATTTGGCAGAATTAATAACCATGGTCATGCAGATGGACTACCGACTGCAAGAAAGATTAAAAGAACGACGTCGCTGCCGTTTCGTGAGACACCCCATTACTTACTCTCCTAGCTTGGGGAAATCTCATACGGAAGAACCCATGCAGATAGGGTCTATCAGAGGTCGTCTCACTCCCGAAGAGCGCAATAGACGTAGGGTTAAGGGTCTGTGTATGTATTGTGGGTCCAAGGAACACGCAGTTCAAGACTGTCCCCTCATCCCAACCAAACGACAGGGAAACGCCATTACCCAACCGCAAGGGGAACCGCGGCTAGGGAATCAGTAACAGGTTCCTCATTCTCTATGATACCATCACAAGTAACAGAGATCCCCGATCTTACTATGTTGGCCTTGCAGGTCCAGATCAGATGGGGTGATTCGGATCCCATTCCGGTCACAGCCTTAATAGATTGCGGGGCCGCGGGAAATTTTGTTGATACCCTCTGGAAGACCACTCATAATATACCATGTTCGGTTAAGACCTTGGCAATTCCAGTCGAGTCAGTGGATGGTAGTCCGTTAACTTCAGGACCCATAAAGGAACAAACCATAGCTTTGCGGATGAACATCTCCTCCCATCAAGAAACTATAGTTTTTGATGTAATCCGTACAGCTCACTATCCAGTAATTCTAGGGCTACCCTGGCTTCGTGCTCACAATCCTTACATCAACTGGAAGGCGGGCACTGTTTTTTTGGGCTCTGAACATTGTTTGACGCACTGTCTGTTGGAGGGAGCGGTCGGATTTCGCCCTACTATCTCCATGTTGGAAAATTCGGGTTCCATCTCTATGTTGAACCAAATACAGGAATTACCCCTCGAATACAGACAATTTCAAACGGTCTTCTCTGATTCGGAATATGCAGAACTACCTCCACATCGGAGGGATGACTGTGCCTTGGAACTAGTTCCTGAGGCACCGATTCCTTTCGGCCGCATGTATGTCCTATCAGGGCGAGAACGTGAAGTTCTTATGGAATATCTGCAAAAGAATCTTCGTAATGGTCTTATTCAAGAATCCACCTCACCAGCTGGAGCTTCCTTATTCTTCATCCCCAAGAAAGAATCTACGGAACTCAGACCATGTATCGATTACCGGGGCTTGAATAAGATCACGATCCCTGATCGCTATCCCATGCCTCTCATACCAGATATACTCGAAGCCGTTAAAGGAGCCACCATCTTTACAAAACTGGATCTCCGCAGGGCTTATCATCTCATCCGTATACGAGCTGGCGATGAGTGGAAAACGGCTTTCCGTACTCCTTTGGGACATTATGAATACAGGGTAATGCCTTTCGGCCTGTCCAACGCCCCCGCGGTCTTCCAACGCTTTATGGACCACCTGTTTTCAGACATTCTTCTTCACACAGTTATCGTCTATTTAGATGATATCCTGGTTTTTTCTACCTCTCCATCAGAACATCGTCAGCACGTTAAAGAAGTCCTACGGAGACTGTTTAACAACCACCTCTATTGCAAATTAGAGAAATGTGAGTTTCACAGAAACCAGGTTGCCTATCTAGGATACATAATTTCGGCAAATGGAGTAGCCATGGACCCTAGGAAGGTTTCAGCTGTTACCGATTGGCCTATGCCGGTGTGCGTCAAAGATCTACAGAGATTTCTGGGATTTACTAACTTTTACAGACGTTTTATCCCACATTATTCTCAAGAAATACTCCCACTGACGGCTCTTCTTAAAAAGAATGTCCGATTCCTTTGGTCAGTGGAGGCACGATTAGCATTCGAGAGACTAAAGGAACGCTTCCTCACAGGACCCATTTTGATCTCCCCAGATCAAGCCAAGAGATTTATCGTTGAATCTGACGCTTCTCATCAGGCCCTTGGGGCCGTTCTGCTCCAAGAAAACGACCAAGGAATAGAATGTCCTATAGCCTATCTTTCAAAGACACTGTCTCCCTCTGAGATAAATTATTCAGTGCTTGAAAAAGAACTCCTAGCTATAAAAAGGGCATTTGAAGAGTGGAGACACCTACTATTGGGGGCAAGACACCCAGTGGAGGTCCGGACTGATCACAGTAATTTACGCGTCCTGCAATATGCTCAAACCCGAAATAGCCGTCAGGCACGTTGGGCACACTTCTTTTCACCGTATGAGATTGTTTTCACCTTTATTCCCGGGAGAGTCAATCTCAAGGCTGACGCTTTGTCTAGAAAGGATTATAACTCCTCTACGCCTTTCCGGACAGAGCTTCTGTTTCCCAGAGCTACATTCGTGCAGGTGGTTACCACATTTCTACAAAACGTGGCTAACTCAACTTTGCGATTTATCCAGTCAAATCCACAGTTTCTGGCGACCTGGAAACTTACCTTGGTCCAAGGTTGTGCGTATAATAACAAGATGCTCTTCCTCCCTTCGAGTGAATTACGAAGAACGGTTCTGAATCTTTGTCACGACTCCTACCTGGCCGGTCACAGAGGTGTGGCTAATACTAAAGAGCTGGTCCGGCGTAATTTCTGGTGGCCGGAAATGACTCAAGACATCATGGATTACGTATCCGCTTGTGCCATCTGCTTGCAATCTAAATGCCCGCGATCTGCCCCTTCGGGTCTTCTCTCAGTAATGCCAGTCCCTTACCGTCCTTGGCAAATGATTTCCACAGATTTTATTGTCGATTTGCCACCCTCAGACGGTTGTACAGTTGTCATGGTCACAATCGATTACTTCACAAAATTGGCACATTTTGTTCCCCTTCCACGGATTCCTACTGCAGCCCAGATGGCAAAGATTTTTCTTTCACGGATTTTTTCTCTTCACGGACTTCCAGAGACCATCGTTTCTGATCGAGGTTCACAATACACGTCTCGATATTGGCAGCAGGTATGCAAGAGTTTGCATATCTCCCGGGCATTGAGCTCAGGTTTCCATCCACAGACAAACGGTCAGACGGAACGTCTAAATCAAACCCTTGAGGGTTATTTGCGCTGTTACATCTCCTCCTCACAAGATAACTGGTGTTCCTTGTTGCCTTTGGCGGAATTTGCGTATAATAACTCTCGACACTCGGCCTTGGGGTTTAGCCCTTTCTTTTGCTCCTACGGATATCACCCTCAGTGTTTTCCCAGCAGTCCGGTCTCCGCATCTAGGTTTCCCGATGTGGATCTCCTCATCAATGCTATTCGGATGGGACATCGGACAGCCAGAACCTCTCTTCTGGAGGCCCAGGCCCGTGTCAAACGCTCTGCTGATAGACATCGCACTCCAGCTCCAAGTTTGGTGCCAGGTGATGTCGTTTGGTTGGCTTCTCGATTTTTACCTCGTCATCTGGTGCCGTCCAAATTGTCCCCGAGATACTTCGGTCCCTTTCGCATTTTGCAACGAATGGGGTCGTCTGCTTACAAGCTCAAGCTCCCTCCGTCTTGGTCCAGGATTCATCCGGTGTTCCATGTGTCGCAATTGAAGAAAGACGTGGTGGATCGTTTTTCCCGAACACGGATGGGTGTACCCCCTCCTGTCATCACCCCGATGGGACCCGAATATGAAGTGGCTGGTATTTGTGATTCTCGTCTTTTTCGGGGACGTCTGCAGTTCTTGGTTGACTGGAAAGGGTATTCTCCGGCTGATCGCTCTTGGGAACCTGCATCGGCTGTTCATGCTCCGGCTCTGGTCCGCAGGTTTTTCCGGTCCCATCCGGCTAAACCGGGTGGCCCGGGGCATTTGAGGGGGCATACTGTCACGCCCCTCCGAGGACGGTGGTCCTTGTAGCATAAATGGACCTTAGGACGGCAGGTGTCAGCCATTTTTACTCACAAGATGGCCGCCGTAACCGGAGTTGCGGGTCTAGCCTCTGCACAACCCGGTTTCCAGGAAGTGCTGCCTCCCTACCCGGGAGTTGGTATATCTGTTTCCGAGATCAGCACAGAGTTGCGTTGCTACTCCGCTATCACAACGCTACGTAAGTTCGCTTCTAGGCTTCCTTATACGATTTGAAATACATTACATGTCAGCTTTCTAATTCTTTTCCTGTTCTGCCTCGCCCTTTTAGTGCAGCTCCGGTTGCCTCCCTTTCTCCCGATTCCACGGACTCCGTCCCTCTTTAACCCAAGTCTGCCTTCCGAATTTGCTCCGGACCGCGGTAAGCTTAATTCGATATTCTTCGGAATATCTTTTCCCGTCTTTCCTTCCTTCCCGGCTCACTATGCTATCTTCCTTCGCATAGGTACAGGTACAAGTCACCCCGACATTACGACCGCCCACGCAAGACTCTGCTACACCATAACAACTCCTAGCTCCGCCCTATTAGCCTCTCAGGTAAAGACTTCCCCGTGGCTTCCCATTATTCTTTTCTGCTTTCCCACGGTTTCTCATCCAACCTCTTTTATAATCATAGAAGTATCCTGAGGCTGACTGGCACCTTTTCCCACACATCGTTCCTGTTTAAGGACGAACGACCTTCGGACTGCACCGGAACCTCCGTCTGCAACTGAAGACATCATACCGCTACCTTCGGCACAGGGTTTTCTTCCCCAGAGGGTTTCCCTAGGATTTCTTCTCCTGCCTGGTTTTATCTAGGGGCGGGGAAGAAGTACTTGGGAGACTTTTCACTTTCTTCTCTCCGCTTGAAAGAAGAGGAGTCTTTCCCTGCAGGAAGGTGCCAGTCATAGGAGGAGGAGGAACAGAAGTAACGGTGAGTCCCTGGGGGATACCTGCCAGTTGTTTCAATTATAAGTATTATGATGACTCACATCATTATTGACACTACGTTTGATCTGACTCCAATTAGTAAGCCTCCACGCGGTCTCCCAGCAGACCCCTTCATTGCATGTCTGCTTAAGATGTTACAGCCATCAATATTAGCAGCTGTGGTAAGGCATATTTCCTGCAAGACAAACATGTCAGATTTCAACAAGTAATTCAAACCGTCTTCACTACCAAAAATATGTCTATAACCACGTGGGATCCAACTGATCAAACTTATGTTTTCTTTTCAAACGGGATGCTTAGCGTAACTCGGAATGGCCCGGTTATTCCTCATTCTGAGGACCCGGACCTGGACGCGATTTCGACGGCAGCTATGCTGCCAATAGTGGCATGGCTACCGCCAAACTCGTAATGAGGGCCCATGACAAAACTTGCAGTCATTAAGGAAGACCTGCATACATGCCCAATTTGTATCTGCTGCAGTATCAGGAAGAATGACACGAGTTACGTCTTTAAGTGGTAATTACCTTAATTGATGAGTCAAATGCAATCATTTCAATACCTTAGACCAATTGAGAAACGGGCTGCCTGCTGTTGCAAATAGATCCGTAATAGGAATAATGGGGTGATTATTGACTCTACAGACCGAGAGAAATTCACTCTTGTTACTGAAATTCTCAGTGCAAGTGGGTTCATGTGGAGCCAAAGTTCCAGTACTTCCCGGAATGGGCAACTTTGCTTCGATGTAACTCCAGATAAATCAGCATGCTCTGTGAGCAGGGAGATCAATTTAGCTTCCACCATTTCACTGTCCGCTTCCGCCTCTTGTGGCTCTTGGGGCAATTTTCTAACCCAAGAGTCCAACGGGCCATTTTTAACATCGATCTTACCTTACTGTTCCTCTTTCCATACGTTGCCAAACTGCTGGCTTTTTCTTGCAGAATATAATTTTCAGCAATTGAAATGCAAGTGATGTTAGAAATTGAAAGCAACATTTCTCTGTCCCTTTTTGTAGCTGTACATTGTATTATTTTGGCTTTTACAGGCCACTGCTTCATCTTCTTTCTTTGGGCCTCATCACGAGTTTGGCCTGAGCCCTAAATGAGGTGGTAACGGTATAACCATCGCATTTAAGGGCTGGCCATATCACGAGTTGGGGCGGAAAATGTCATGTTTACCTCCAGCTTTTTGCTGGAGGCAAAAATGACAATTCTCAGCTGTTTTCTGTGCTATTACCGCTGGCATAATTACCGCCAGTGGTAATAGCGCTTGGGGAATGAGGATTTACAACCCCCCATCCCTCCGAAACTCGTGATCCAGCGACAAAGTGCACCAGACTGAGTTGTGGTATCGCTATTATCGCCGGGATACCGCCCAACTCGTAATGAGGCTTTGTTTGCGTGTGCATCCATGCCTTTTAGTTGAGGGAGATCCAGTTTCCTCTATTGCCTGAATTGAAGGATATGACTCGTTTACCTGTTTCTCAGTGGCCATCTTTGCCAGTATTTGCGCTTTGTCTCCTGTGACACACACAGTTTCAATGATCGTCTCGCTGTCAATTTCTGAATTCCCTTTATCTTTCGGGGGTTCCTTACCAGTAATCATGACCAGCTCTGTTAAAGTAGATTCCATAAGAGGAGTGAACTGTGAGTTAATGAAATTAAATTATATTTTATTTATATCGTGCTCGTACACAAGTGTTTCAGAGCGCGACCAGGCAAAGGTAGGGGAACAAGGGAGAACAAAAACAACAATCTTACTAGGCCTAGTGACATTGAGAACGTGCAAGTGCATGGGAGAGGGGGAGGGGAAAAGTGCAAGGAAGGGGGGGGGGTGGAAAGAGCTGACCTGGCTATTTCAATTGCAAACACTTGCATGCATCTTTTTTGCTTCTTATACAAATTTGTGCACAAAGAGAAAACTGATTTTACAAGTCGATGCACAGTACTGATATTATCTTCATCTTGGAGTATCATTCATAGAGGTAAACATATTCCTAGACTCAGAATCGTCAATAGTAGGACTCTGTGCAGCAAATCTGTCAAGATCGGGTGGCAGAGACAATTTCACCCCGATCATATTACCATTGCTGTTTGCCTTTGGGGCACATACAACAACCTCATCAATTGCTGGCACGTCCCTCCTCAAGCTCAAGCATAAATTCAATAAAGAATTGTTGTCAATTGGGCGAGTGTTTCTACTGTACTCAGAGGATACTGTGGTTAATGAGGGTCATCGCCCTGAGTAGTGACTTCCACCTGGCAAGAGAGAGGTCATGCCGAGACAACTCAGTAGCCCTAGATCCAAGCTCATTAGGCATCACAAGATTAGCGCGGGAGAAGAATGCTGCAATTTTCCTGTTGGTTTGTATGTCGCAAGCAACATCCCAAAGTGGAATCTTTGTCCATGGGTCGATTCCTCTGAGGACACTTATTATTCATGTCAGTCTCAAGTGCATTTGTAGATTCGGCTTCACTAGCTTCAGGAGCCGCCCTCTTGCGACTTCTTGTGTAATGAGCAACCCGCTTCGACATGTCCAAAAACACAGGTACTTTTTATGTTATTATAGCCAAAGCTAGGCGACAAGGATCTCCTTACCTGATATATTTATATATACAATCTCAGTCTCTGCTGTCCACTGACAACCGACTGCACTTGTATTGCACTTCCCCGTGCATGCGCTCCGCACGAGGCAGGCGTAGTTATAGACAGGTGAGACCATTCAGGCAGGATAATGAGGACAGAGCGAGGCAAGCATAATGCGTCCCAGGCAGAATTAGTCAGGCAGAAGCAAACAGCTCGGCTCAGCAAACAATACTAACAAGAAGATTTCCGAACAGTTGGTAGCAATCAGGGGAGTTGCTAGGTCTGGAAAAGACCCGGGGCTAAGCTGATGTCGGAACTGTTGGGACTGGGGGCTAGCTAGTTTTTTGGCTGTAGCTCCTGAGATTCTATCCGGGGCTACAACCAAATGATCGGGGGCTACAGCCCCCTTAGCCCCCCCCTACCAACGCCCCTGGTAGCAATGTTAGCAGTAGTGGCCTCTTCAGCCGGCTGCACTTGTACCGCCCTTGCACGCGCATGCGCTCTGCGCTAGCGAGCGTAGTTATAGACAGGTGAGACAGTCCAGGCAGGATAATGAGCACAGAGCGAGGCAAGGATAATGCATCCAAGGCAGAAGTAGACAGGCACAAGCAAACAGCTTGGCGCAGCAAACAATCTGGACAAGGAGATCTCCCAACATTTGGCAGCTTTGCTAGCAGCACAGACAGACAGAAATGTCTTCTTTGAAACAGCATCTGGTAAAAATCTTAGGAAAATGTTGAATGAAAGAAGAACCTGTTAAAGGACTCCCAACACCGGAATATGCGTTAAAGAATCTAAAGGCCAGAAAGAAAGCTAATAGACCACTAAAGTAAAGGAAATGTTAATGAACATATAAACTACTTTGTTGATGTATAGATGACTCCCAGCCTGATGATGGGGATTATTCAATAGGAGGAGAATAGGACTGTCTTTTCTTCCGGACCTCATTTGTATGATTCTCACCACAGTGCACTGCCGCCTACCCTCAACACCCTACCCACCATGACTGTTACATCTACTGGCACCAATCCAACACTCCCTGTGACACTTCCTCCCCTGATACCATTACCAATGACAGTTTCCCTGATACCACTGCTCACCTTTGTGCCGGATAATGGAAAGATGGCAACTCTGATTCCTCCTTGCCCTCATCAAAGTTGCTGTTGGTGGAGGCACAGCTCCCTTGCCCACCCCATGATTCCAAGAAAGAAGAGCTGATGTCTGTAGCCCAACTACCCAATGAAGGCATTGTAGACTGACCTTGTCAAGAGAGGATGGGCACCCCTCTCAGCATGGGGTGGAAGGCCTACCAGGGTGGATGCCAGAGCCATTCCTGCCCCAGAGAGAGAAGGTGACACTTGGGAGGGCCCCACTTCCTACCCCCTCCCTAAGCTCCTTTCTGCATTGGGAAGTACCACTATTAATCACCCCAAATCTCTTCATGAAGATGCTGGCCCGTTTCTTGCCTTCCATTGCAGACCACAACATGTTTCCTTTAGGCCCTCATGAAGAGCAAGGCAGAAAATAGACAGTAGGGATAATCATCTATAGATGCTAATCTGCAGAGCTGGCTTAGGGAGGGTCTTGCTTTCTCTGGGCTATAGAGAGGGACGGCGCTTTAAGCCTCCTTCCAATACCTTATTGAAACCCCTTGAACAGTCTTTGGGAATTGGTGTGTTATTGAGGCCATTTGTGACACGATATCCATGCACTATCATCCAGCGAGAGGGGCAGCAGCAGGCAAATATAGTCTTGTTGAACCGCTACCCCATCAGCAGCGTAGAGGGAGCCTTGATGGAAGGGGAAAGTATGTGACGAGGTCCTCTGTATGGCCATGAGAGAGAGAGAGAGAGAGAGAGAGAGGGATAGAGAGAGAGTGTGTGTGTGTGTGTGTGTGTGTATGTATATATATATATATATATATATATATAGGGGGGAATGGGGTATCTGAGCAGGCTGAGCACTACCACCAGCTACATGATGCGGGGCCAGTGCTTTGTGTGGGGAAAATCCCCTGGGTCACCCCACAACACCAGGGTCCCGGAACAGGGTACTGAAACATGAGAGCCACTACCGCTGCCAGCCCTATGAATTAACCCATGTGGAAGGCATGCATCATCCTTAAAGCCCCCATTCATGCAAACTTGCAAGATGCGGAAATGGCAACTGCTGGCCCTTTTAATCAGTTCGTATGTGAGGGGGAACCGTCACAGGGACCCATGGTTGTTTAGACCCGTGAGAAGGAACTGGAAGAAATAACCATTTTAGGCTCGGCCTGTCAGGAGAAACGCACGATAGGAGGAGCAAAAAGCTCACCTGGTTCCTTGCCACGTAACCAATCCCAAGCTCAGAAGCAGTATAATGTACACATGATGGCTATAACCCCAGGATGAGGGGGTCTATATATACTTAGAGGAAGTGTCACAGAGTGTGGGGTTTTGGTAGCAGTGGAGTGAGCAGACATTGATAGGCAGAGGTGCAGAGGGTGGTGAAAGTGGAAAGCGAGCTGAAGATACAAAAGAAGGAGGAGATGCTGAGGGTACAGACGGGATGAGGTGGAAAGAGAACTGGGATTGACAACATTGAATTAGTCAAATCTAAAATCGACTGATCCTTGCTCAATTTACCAGCGAGCCCATAACCACATCTTCCTTACGACACCCAAGACATTTGTATGTTTTCCCCGATAAGCATAGAAGATGTACGAAGCATTATCCAAAAGATGAACCCAATGAACTGCCATGGAGATCCATGACACCCGTATTTACTAAAGGAACTTTTGGATCCATCAGCACCTATCATCACAGCTCTATTAATGACTCCTTTAACCATGCTAAAATATAAGAAACATTAAAAAAGGGCTGGATCACTCCTCTACTAAAGTAAATTCCCTGGATCTCAGTGACCGTTCAAACGGCAGACCAATCACTAATGTCCTGATTCTGCTAAACAAAAAATACCTTGGAGACACAGAGAGGCTCTGGCAGATGTAAAATGGTATATATTATCAATTCAGGTGAAGGGCAAAGCAGGAATTCTCATTCTACTCCATCTGTCTGCGGCCCTTGATATTGATCTTGATATTGATATTTTATTTCTATCGCGCTCATACACAAGTGCTTCAGAGCGCGATCTGATAATCTGGATCACCCTTTAGACTTGTTCTCTGCTTTAAAGAAGGAGAGGTCAGTTTTGAAGAAGCCATTTGTTGGCTCATCTCCTTTGCAGGTCATAGAACCTCCACAGTCAAGATTAGTTTGTTTAATTAATTAAAAATGAATACATCAAATTTGTATAAGCACGGGAGAGGGAAGCACGTTACCCCTGAGGTATTATTCCAGCCCACATGTTCCTTTACCTAACTATCTGTAGTAGGTGATGGAGTCTCACATGGCTTCTGTTTGTCAACCCTATGCTTTAAAATATATATGTATACGAAGCCCTTACACAATCTTCAGTGTGTTCATAGAGTGGTTTTTCAGAATTGCCCGATGGCACACAGATAATTTAAGCTGAGGTGACAACCCCAGAATCGAAAAGGGCTTACTTAACGACCAACAGATCCTCCATCAAATCCATGTTCTGCTTAATGGAAGGACATGGATGAGGAGAAATTTTAATGATTTAAATCAAAGAAAACCAAACGCGTATTCATATCCACCCTGCCTACACTATGACTCACTACCCGGAGATCTCTGACTCAGGACATGTTATCCCCATTTCAACCAAAATTAAAACTTTAGGTGTAATTTTTGACTCCTCTTAGTTTCATGTGGAACAAGCGAATTGCATCACAAAATCATTCAGTTACTGTCATATGTTCCTTTAGACAAATAAGCAATGTGTTATCTTTAAACTAGTCTAACAGCTCTGCATGGGATCGTTGGATCCTTGTGATTTTTGGCAACCTTGTATCAGTTGGTGCCAATTAATCAATTAGCAAACAGCGTCAAGGCACCCAAGATTCTGCTGCTAGACTCTCACTAATGCATCCAAGTGCAAGCAAACTCCCCCAGTACTCAGAGACCTCCACTGGCTGCTTCATCTAAAGGCACAAGAAACATGTAAAGCAGCCCTAACGTGTGTACATGTCGGATTGTACGGCTCCGCTCCGCTGTACCTGAAGGTCCGCTTTCATGATATATGATAGTTTATTTATATAGCGCCTATAATGTGTTTCAATGCGCTTCAACGCAAGGGAGGGAACAAGGGAAAATACAATGACATTCTTACAGGCCATGAAGAGTAGGATGTGAAATTAACTATCGTACTTGGCCTAACGACATTGCACAGTTCCGGCCAGATCACATACTGCTTAAGGCATCCCACATTTGAGGATATCTCAGCACTGGGGCACTCCCTTTGCCTGCTAGGACCTATCTATGGAATGAGATCCCGGAGGTCATTTGCCATACACAGGATCTTTTATCTCTTAGAAAAAAATAAACACCTCACTGTTCTAACTCACGATCCGGCTACCCTCAGTGAGTCTTTATATGTACCGAAAAAGGTATGTGCCTTGATACCCATGGGTCCTTTGCACAATATATATGGACAAACCAAATCATGCCAATGGACTTAAGCAAGTAATGTTAATTCACATTTTGTGTATGAACAAAGAACACGCACACTGGATATCACGTGTGGGGAGTATGAGAAGGCCGCAGTAGTTCGCATGTAGCCCAGCATGTCACCAAAGCAACAACAAAAACAATTAGAAGTCAATATAGATCAGTAGTTCCTAAACAATGTAATTTCCCTAAACCTTTTCTATCCGTAAAGGAATAAGTGGGAGTGTAAATTTGCAAGAGGGATGTAGGAATGTTGTGGGTGATGTAGTCTCTTATCAGCAGACACCGCATATTAATTGTTGTTAACGATTCTTAATGGTGCCAACAATTGAAATTGCCACTTGCTACGTGTTATGAACTTCATATATACAATTTACCTAACGGCTGCAGCCTTGATGGTCATCGCCTCATATCAATGTCTCCTCTCTTTGTTGTGTTTATAATGGCCATCCCCATAATGTATTCTGTCTGGTTATGTTTCATTATCAGTACATACCAGAGTGAATTGTGCTATACCTATAGCCTAGGGCAAATACTGCTCGTGTACGTGACATGTTCATTTTTACAGAAATGTATTACAAAAGTGCTTTAAAAATCAAATCTCATTTTAATATGCTTTCAGTAAGCTATATTAAAATGATTTGTTTCCTGTGTGTTTCAAATGGGTGGCTTCTTTTTCACAGAACATTCCAATATACATAACTTCACTTGATACATAGACTATCATACAAACGAGAGAATGATCAGAACACGTTTCCATTTTCCTGTTTCTAATAAGATTGTTAGAAACTTGTAATCTGTTTTCAAGATGGCGTTCGTTGTATTCGACATGTTGGCTCATGAAATAATTAATAAAAAAAATAACAATCAAGGGAAATGAAAAAATGGGCCCACCTTGCGTTTCTGCAATATAAATGGGAGCTGCAGGGCATTCACAAAGAAATGAGGAAATGCGCCACAAACAGATTTAAATAGCCGTCCATCCTTTCACAGGAAGAACACACTGGAGTAAAAGGAACTAAAAGGAGCATTGAAAATGTTTACAAAAATATTAAAGGCTGAAATATAGCGAGCACAGAGAAGAACTTTAATAATTAAATAGCGTTGAGGATCATATACAGAGCAATGCTTTCACGGCAGTATTTTTCCTTGTCTTACTTGTGCTGTTTCTGATTAAATCATGCACTTATAGCATTTATTTTTTGGCAGGCCACATCATGTTCACTTCGGGGAATCCAAATGATTTACAGAGATCACAGTGCATTTTACAGGTCAAACAGGCACGGGACCCACGTCTGGGCATACCCGTCGCACTCAGGGTGACAAAGCAAAAACAAAGAGGTGATGGCCGGAAGGTTTAGAATGAATCTTAACCACTGGCGTTGCTCTGGGCAACCCTCCAGACCACCGATCTTCGCCTGCCAAGCCATTACAGAAGGGGAAAGACCATATGCAAATCCAACTGTGAACACCCCCAACCCTTTATCTAGCATGCAGTCACTTGCATATAATACAATCTAAGAAGGCCGCCCAACCTTGCTGCAGCCTTCTCAGCGGTAGCCGTGACCTACCCTGACCATTTCCCATTCTTATTGAAAAGTAGTACGAGGTAGCTGTATGATTTATCTACCCCAACTACCCACAAAGCACCTATTACACTTTCTTACATTCCCCTGGCTCTTGCCTGGCTCTTGTCAATGTGTGTTCATTTTTTTTTTTTATATACTTTATTTTTGAGTTTCCAAGTTCAACCAAAATTACAACAGGGCATCCGGTTCTCGCACCCACCCCCCATGGTCCCATATTAGCATTGATTACAAGCATCACATTTACAGTACATTTATTAGTTCTGATAGAAATTGCCCGCTTCGCTCTGTATTCCGACCTTTCATCAGGCTGCAGTCATCAGCAAATGGTTAATGTCGGGCCCCAGATATCTGGGGGACGTGCGTGAAGGGGTAGGGTTCTGATGAATGCTGTCTCCATATCGTGACAGTACGCCACATCCTGGAGCCACAGTCTTGCAATGGGCGGGCGGCCTCTCCCCCAGGTCACTGCCACCCTCCTGCGTGCCACCACTTGTATCAACCCCGCCAGTTTCCTCACAGTGGGTTGTAGAGCATTGGTACATCCCACTAGGGCAATGCGTGGATTCAGTTCTAGCGGTTCTCCAACAATAAATGAGATTTTAGCCAGCACCTCTGTCCAAAATTGGCTCACTTCCGGACACTCCCATGCGAGGTGGGGAAGCTTGCCGGGGCAAAGTTGCATCTATGGCATGCGTCTGAGATAGATTGACAATGTCTGTGGAGTCTGGCTGGAGTATGATACGCCTTGTGAACATAGTTCAAATGAATCAGTTTGTATCTAGAGTTAAGAGAAACCTTTTGGGTCTGCCCCAGTATTTAGTTCCAGTCCTCCTCCTCAATGGGTGTACCCAGGGCCCCCTCCCACCTCCTCCTTGGGACTTCCAACCCGCTCAACTCAGCTCCCATCAGGTTCCTATATATCTGTGAGTTTAACCGGCCCTTCCCTTGCGTCTGGATCACTCCGCAGAGCAGTCGCCACGTCAGCGCCTGCTCCGGAAATGAGGGGAACAAGGACCTAAGTGTGTGGCGGAGCCGAAAGGACACAAATATGTCCAGAGCTGTGTCAGCATCCTGCTACCTTGCTTGTTGGGTGGTGATGAACGTTCCATCTACGAACAAGTCACCTAACATTGCAATTGTCAGTTTGTCCGCCCATTGTAGGTATACCTGCTGATTTGTTATGAGCACTCCTGGGATATGTTTCGCCGGGAGAAGTGTTGAGTAGCTACTGACAACATTGCCCCTGGCTACAATCTTTTTCCTTGTCATATATGTGATCAGGACGACATTCAGTGTATTTAGTGGGACCTGGAGCTCGCCAATGATCACTGCACATAACAGGTTGGTGGTCCAGAGGGCACGCTCAATTTGAACATGTTTGCGAACAATGCGAGTGGCGTACCAGTGGCCCAGGAATTGTGCTTGTGCGGCCCAGCAGTAGCGTTCCAGTTCTGTTAAGGCTAACCCTCTTTTTGCCAATGGGAGCGTAAGTATTGTGTAGGCACTCTTGCCGGTTTCCCGGCCTATAACAGGTCTAAAATTAGGCCGCATAGACGTCGGAAGAAGCCTCCTGACAATAAGAACGGGACGTCTATGAACAGGTACAGGACTTTGGGTAATATAATCATTTAAACGAGGGACCCACAGCCCAGGAGCATGAGGGGGAGGTGGCGCCACTTTGCTATTTCTTCACGTAGCAGATCGATGGTTCTCCCATAATTATCGCAAAACAATTCTTTGTGATTTCTGGATAGCATTATCCCCAGGTACCGTACGTCGGAGGACTCCCACCGGAATTCAAATTTGTCACGAAACTCCCCGGTCCCTGCTGTCAGAGAGAACACTAGCGACTTACTATGATTGATTTAAGCCCTGGGAATACCCCGAACCTGAGGACCTATCACATCACCGGATTCAAGTTGGTTTCCGGGTCACTAATGAAAAGGGCCACGTCATCAGCGTATAGTGACAGAATGAGTTTGTGAGGGCCCAGAGTGAATCCCCTCTCAATTTGTCGATCTCTCAGGCCTGCAGCGAGTGGCTCCATCACCAGAGCGAACAGCAAAGCCACCAAAGGGCAGCCCTGTCTTGTCCACCTTTCCATTTCAATTGCACCGAGCGTGCTCTCCCCAGTGTGATTTTGGCTGTGGGAATCCTGTATAGGAGTGAAACGAGTCTGATGAAGGTGGCCCCAAGTCCCAATTTCCATAGGACTGCGATGAGATAAGGCCATTCGACAGAGTCAAAAACATTTTCAGCGTCTAGAAGGACTGAAACTGACTGAGTTGAGGAATTCAGGGCTTCCATGATGCCAAAGAGGCGCCGGATGCCGAATTATGTGTTTCGCCCAGGTATGAAACCCGCCTGGTCTGCCAGTACCAGTCCGCACATGAGTGGAAGTGGCCTACCGGCTAGAATTTTAGGGAAAATTTTGTTATCAATGTTTATTAATGAGATCGGCCTATAGGAGGCGCAATCCTCAGGCAGTTTCCCAGGCTTATGGAGCAGTACCACATTGGCTTCACCCATTGTGGGAGGCAGCGTTCCCTTCTGCAATGCATCTTCAAACACTTCGAAGGATAAGAGGCACCAGGATGGAGGCAATCGCTTTGTAAAATTCCCCGGTAGTCCGTCGGGGCCAGGTGACTTGGAACCCAGGAGTTCCTTAATTGCTGTTAATATTTCTTCGGTGGTGATTGACTTATTGACAGATTCTCTCATATCCCCTTCCAGCCAGTACAGGTCTGTTTCTTCCAGGTAGTCATGGAGGGCATTGGGGTCTCTCAGGCATTTAGAGCTGTGGAGCTCTTGGTAGAAGACACAGAATACCTCTAGTATGCCAATGTATGTTCATAACATGCGATTCCTTTTCATTCTCCTTTGTGCTTTTGCCCATGCCTGGTTTCTCATATACTGTAGTTCCCAGTCTTTAGGCTGATTCCCTCACTTTTTTTTTTTACCTAGTTCACCATCAAGGGCCCAAATTGAACAATCTCGACCCTTACCAAAGACCAAAACATTACTCTTCAATTTGTTTAGTTTCAGACCATGGGAAGAGAAATATTCTTCGGCATAGAACAGACTAATGAAAAACAAATGATATGACATCCGTTACGTTATTTAAAAAAAGACAGAAGTGGGTGGTTGGAGGTATAGCGTAACAAATCCCTTGAAATTCAGTGAAAAAACTTGAGTTGAAGCACTGTTGAGGTGTAACAATATGAAGCACCTGAATCTACCCTTCTATGCAGAAACATGCTTTTTAAATGTTGCATCTCTCTTTCTTGCACATGTGACCTGCTGTACCAGTGATGTTATTCATGATGCCATAAGTGATGTCATATGTGATATCATCAGTGATGTCATCAAGATGCTTAAGGGCTGCACAATGTTGGCCTTAAAGTTAAGATGGCGTAGCTTGCAGCACCTGCTATATATATATATTTTTTTTTCTGAAGGCATCTGGAAGCAGACACAGATAACAGAATCAAGTTTTGTCTTCAAAGTTTTATTAACTCAAAATGCAGTTTGTAGTAAGGCCTAACTTGCCCTATGTTAAGGTGGGATTTCCCTACCTAAAGAAAACTAAGGATAGTCTGTATCAGGAAGTCCAAAGCAAATGTCTGTCTGTGTCGAAAACCTATACCTGCCCTCACATCTAACTGTATATGAGGTGTAGGGATGTTGGTATCCAAATGAATAGTTTTCAAAGTACATTTCAGAGTTTCTTCCCGTTCTTGCTTTTAATCAGCGTCTCTATTTCCCATGTTCAAAACAGTTCACATGGCATAGGGGTTCCCGTTCCCAAAAGTTCAAATCTTCCAACTTTTCAAAACAACACAATTCCTTGGGACACTTTCCAGCTCTTATACTATTGGTACTTTTCACTAGTTCACATAGGCAGTTCAGTTTCTTGACTTCAAAAGTCACATAAGTATTTGTTGTCTGACCTTTTTTTCTGGTATTACTTTAATCAATTATATCGAAACAATAAGTTTGGGCAAGCAACATCAATTGCCACCCATTTCCCAAAAACAATTCTTTAAACAATTTTCAAGCCTACAAAATAATATTCTCTTTTATTATAGTTCTATCGATTCTCACTATCCTGCTGTTTTATTATTGATAACCTAAAAATCATATTTTATCTATCGATTCTCAAATGCTACCCTCCTATGATTGATTGATTGGCGCCAAACGCTTGATTTTAAGGTTTGATAAACAACTAGATTATTACTTTTGTTCTATTTTTCTAGTTAGACAAATCAACGTCTTACACTGATATATAACGCCAAACAAATGAGCACAACAATTTCTACAATTGTCTTTCTTTACTTTCTCCAGTAAAAGTAGCGCATCTCCGTTTTACCCCATCTTGGAGTGTGTAACGCATTCTTCATATCGGCCTTGCCACAGGAAACCCTAAAAATACCGCATTTGGAGTGTAATGTGTTACCTTCTATCTCCTTGAGAATAGGAATCGAGGTAATCTCTCTCTCTCTCTCTTAAAACAAATCCTGTTCCCATTGCCTTATTATATATATTTATACTTATAATACAATCCCTCCCCTTTTATTTGCCACTTTCGATGTTCTACTTACATCCGTTGGCCAGTTCGAGCCCTTCGGTATCAACTCTTCCCCAATCTACCAGTTCACCATCAATCTGCAAGGCGCCCGTGGGGACCGGACAGGAATTTCTTCAAAGAGGCATCCGCTGACCCTCTTGTTTCACACGTGTGTTTTCTCCAATCTCCACAGGAAACTATGCGGTATTCTGGCTAATGATGGAAGACGTAAAAAAATCAGAGAGTCTGGATCTGAACCAACCGCACCGCTTCCAATATGTGCAATAGCACCTGGAGTGTTCCAAGTGCCTCATGGGATTACCAAATTAATTATCTCAGACCCACATAACCGGACAGACTCAAAGAGTTTGGCAAAATGCTACTTTATTATCAGTTCAATAAAGTAGGGAAACCAGGAAAACTGATTGTAGCTCACACACTCTCAGCGCACTTCCATTGCACAAAAGGCTTTATAGCTCGATGTACGTCAGCTATGACATCATCCTACGTGGCAAACGGTAAAAACCTATCGACTGAGGTATTGGTTAAGAGAACATATATCTACCTAGAATTCATATATGTGTTAGTATGATCATCGGCTGCCCCTTATCTGGTAAGCACGCCTTGAGCAACCTCTAACTAGGTAAAATATAGATACTAGCATAAAACCAGCAGCAGATAGGCTTCTGCAACAATGTATAGTCTGTCATTACATAGACCCTCATGATTGGCTGTCACTCTCTTCCAACCTTGGACATTCAGCTCGTTAGCAACACATAAGCTACGAAACCCAGGTGCACAGGAACAACATCAGACAACTGCTTTTCTTAGATAATTAGCCTGCCATCTCTCATCAGTTAGGCCTAAGACAAGGCTTTCTCTTTGTAGTTGACCTTGCTGGATGTTCTCTTCCACAGAACTTTAAAGGAATTAAAGATACACAGCTATCTTCGTCTGGAGTTTTAGGAATATGCCTTGTCTTCTGGTATTACACCACCTGTGAAGAGACCATGATTTTGTCCATTCTAACCTTTTATTTAGTGCTATTTGATTCAATTATATTGGGTGCTATTATTCCGCTTGGCATCTAGAGACTTGGTTGCTCCATCCTGCATGTGCTTTCGGCATCTTTGATCAATACTTGGCACTCATAATTGTTCACTCCTTTACTTAATATAAGAGAAATATGTCCTGCGTGCATGACCTATCCTCTTTGACTCCTTTCGTTCCTTGCTGTTGCTTCTTGATATGATATATTTTATTTGTATTGCGCTCGTACACAAGTGTTTCAGAGTGCGTGCACAAGTACACAAGTGTTTCTTGCTGTGGCATCCTTGATCCTTTGCCAAGTAAATAGCCTTTGCTCTTGCACAGATCTGTATTTCAGCGCCTGTCAGCTCTGCAGCCTTGGTCTCTCTCCTCGAGATTTTTTACTCATTATTGTACAATGCCAACGTCCATTTTCTCAACATGGCTGCTTTACTCACGTTATATTTCCTACTTTAGCAAGCTTCTGCGTTGTCTTGTCTACCTTGCATTTCTGCGTGTATATACATCAACTGCATCTCTTGTCACTCATCTTCTAAGTGTATATGGTTTTCGTCATATTGGCATACATATTTACTTCTACTGTCCCTTAATGTGCTATAATATACACAGGGGGTGGCTGAAGTGCATGGCCACTGGCCATGGATGAAAGCCATGGCTAGTGGCCCCTTAATGTGGTAAATTATACAAATATACAGTGGGCACAGCCGAAAGCTGTGGCCACTCTTGTGAGAGGACGACACTCCGAGGCAGCACGATTCAGAAAAAAGCACAAAAATGCCGGATCAGTACATTTCACGACATCTATTTCAATATAGCCACGCCAGGGGGATGGAAAAACAGCAACGTGTTTCGCACCACACGGTGCCTGTTCAAACAAAATTATACACAATTCACCACAGAATAAATATGCAACAAGTTCTTCTGTCCATTGAGAGTGCGTGCAATGTTACTCTGTGCTGGATGGGAAGGCCGCAAACAGCGGCTATCTTGTGCTACATTACATAACAATACACACAACCCACATAAGCAAAATAGGTTGGTGAGTACACAATAAATATGGCACATACTTCACACAATGTACAAGATGTGACTAAGGAAAATAATGTGTAGTCCTGCATACAATTCTGCAACAGCTTCCCATAAGAAATGTCATGCAAAATTCCAATGTGTAAATGCACGATAAAATAAATTATTCCAACTGCAAGATAATGACTGCAGTTATTAAAGTGCATAGTGTGCCTGAAACCATTAAGATCAGGTAAAATAATACTATTGAAGATATGCAAAAAAGCATGCGCATTAGTAACATGAATTATCAAACCAGCTACATAAAAGGATAAAGTGCACAGTGTCAAACAAAATAACACACAATCCACAAAAATATACCAGCATAAATAATAGTATTGCTCATGTTACCCTTGCTGGTGTATACCTAGCTGGGGAATCAATAGTCTAGACAAGCACAATGCCAATGAATAAAAAACAGAGAAAGAACCTCAAGAAAACTGCATGATGGATAGAAACAATAAAAAGTGCACGGTGCACCTGGAGTCCTAGTAGTCAAGCAAGCGTGCTTCCTATAGTGGTAGAACGCCATGTGCAAATACGCAAGAGCAATGTAAACATTGAATCTAACTTTATATATGTATAGAAAAGAAATGAATTAAAAAATGTAACAGTTGCTTGAAAACATGTACTTATATGTATATTTCTTTCTGTGTGTCTTTTGTAAGTGATTAACATGCTAAAACTGAAATCAAACACATGCTGCACCAAGTAAAAGTAACCTGTAAATAGTATCCAATATTTGACTAGTGTGTATGTCATAGATGATGTTGTTAGTGATGTCATAATTGATGTCATCAGTGATGTCATCTTTGTGGTCATAGGTTGCGCAACAGGGGCCGTAAAGTTAAGGTGGCTTTAGCTGAATTTCAGGGTTTTGTTCCGTTAAGTTCTCACCTTAACGTCCCTGCAACTAAAGATTTTTCCTTGAATTTCAAGGGTTTTGTTACAATGCATTGCTCACCTTAATGTCCTGCAATTAAGGTTTTTACTTGAATTTCAAGGGTTTTATTATTCCATAGATATATAGAACACTACCAGGCCACTAGCCAGCCATGGCATTTGGCCATGGTCAGGGGGGACAGCCTTTGACCGTGCCCAATGTCCATTTTAAAACACTACCAGACCACAAGCCATGGTTGGTGGGTACAGCCACTCTATATTTTAAAACACTTGCATCTCATCGCACAAAGACGTTTATCAATCACAAACTGATTATGGCCTGTTTTGACAGTGGTATTGTTATGCATAAAAGATTGCAAGCTTTGAGAACTCACAATGTTTGTAGGCAACGCGCAGTGAGATAAAACTATTTGCCATGGTCCACACACTTTGGTTAAGCAGCGGGATACAAGCCCCTTGTTTTATGGCTGGTCTCCTGGTGACTGTTGTGATATATCGCACAATCCCAATTCACCGCATTTAAGCAGCATGGAAAAGGAAAATAAATTACAGGCTGCAAGAATAACAAATGCCTAGGTACTTTTGCCGCCATAGCAAAAATTAAAAGCTGGCACCCATGAATATGTGCACAGTAAGTGAACATATATCTTAAAAGTGAAATATACAAAGGTAGTTCATTTGACCTTCCCCTTACAAGAAAGTGCACAAAACAAAATAGCATTGCACTTTTAAAAAACATAATGAACACCAGAAAAATAACCTGAGAGAGGAAACGTTCCAATCAATACGCTGGCAAAGTATAAAAGGTGCTTACTTTTTAAACCCAGCAATCTGTCGTGAAATATTCCCTGGTATACAACATCCCAATATGAAACAAGTGCTTGTTGTCTTGTGGGTAAGTGTCTACACTGGGAACATGACAACTTGAGTACAATTCTGGTAGCCAAATACTTGAGAAAGCTTGCTAGTCTAAAAAAAAACAAGGGTTTGTGGCCGCCCTCTGAAAAAAAGTAACGCTCTTCACCCATATGTATTCTTTACTTGTGCCCTACAAACCAGCTGCAATAATGTGAGAATAACTGTACCATTCTCCAGGATTACAAACTCTATTGGCACATTGTGGGCAAATACTCATGACTTACTTGCCCTCTCATCATTCCCCCTCCTCATCCCTATGTCAGGCTTTCAACAATACTCTGCTTTATAAAGATAACTTGAAAAGTACACATTCCATAGTTTCACTAAAATATATAAATCTTTATTGAACTATATTAGGCTAAAAGTGTACAGTTGTGGCCTTATTCCTGCCATCTTGACTGGGAGTAGCATGGTTTATCAAAAAATGATGCAGATGCTGTGTGTTTTCTTAGTGTGTTATGAAATATTTAAAATGAAGAACACACAGCACAGGACTTCTGTCTCCCATCCATGCAGTAACCAGTACCACCCCTGCTTAGCTTCAAAGCAAGGAAGGAGCCAGCCCCTCAGGCCATGTTGCTCCAAGTGGTTGTGTAAGTCAGAATCACTTATTAGGCAACATGAGGGGGCTGGCCTTTTACTTGCTTTGAAGCTAAGCAGGGTCTGTTCTCATTGCTGCATGGATGGGAGACCCAGGTCACCAGTGATATTTCACCCAGAATGTCATTGTTGCTGTAAAAATATCTATTTTGTTTATTATGCATAAAAGGTTTCAGGCTTTGAGAACTATCAATGTTTTTAGTTATTGCGCTGTGTGATTACATTATTTGCCAATGATCACACACTTTGGTTGAGCAGAGTACCGGCTGCATGAATAAAATATGCCCAGGTACCTTTGCAGCCATTGTGAAAATCCAAAGCTGGCACCCATCAATGTACGCTCAGTAAGTGAACATATACCTCAAAGCGAAATATAAAAATGTAGTTCAATTGACCTTCCCTTTATTTATTTTATTTTATTTTATTTCTTGGGTATTTATAATGCACCTATACACAATGTGTGGGGGAACAGGATGCATAAAACAAACACGATCTTACTAGGCCTTGTGACATTCGTAACGTGCAAGTGCAGTAAGAGAAGTGCAGGTGAGAGGGGGCTAACGGGGAGACCAAGTGCAGGGATAGACTGGAATGGGGGGGCCTGTTGCCCTGAAGACTCTGAAGGAACCAGGTAGCCAGTCAAGAAGCAGACAGGGACATTAGCAGGGGAGGGGGAGAGGCAAGGAAGAAGAGAAAAGGAAGGTCTTAAGAAGCTTCCGGAACTTAAGGAGATCCGGCTCAAGTCGGAGAGGTGCAGGGAGGCCATTCCAGAGGGAGGCACCTGCCAAGGAGCGAGATCTACCCCGACTCTCTGCTTGGGAAAGCGGCTCATTTGCAGAGAGTTCTAGCTAGGCGGATGAAGGGCTCTAGCAGGGATGTATTTAGGGAGAGAGAGTTGGCTGTAGAGGGGTCCCAGGCCCCAGAAAGCCTTGTGGATGATGCAGAGGGTTTTGAACTTAATCCGTGCAGCAACAGGAAGCCAGTGGAGACCGTTTAGGGCTGGAGAGATGTGGTTCCTGGGCTTGAGACCAAGGATAAGTCTTGCAGTCCTATTCTGGATTAGTTGAAGGGGCAAAGGGAGGAGTTAGGCAGATTAAGGAAGAGGCTTTTGCAGTAGTCCATCCTGGAGAGGACCAGAGCTCAGGAGGCATTACGCTTCTGGGGGAAGGTGAGGAAAGGGAGAATGTCTCTGAGGAGGTGCAGCTGGAAGTGATCCTTCTTGGCAAGGTCCCTGATGTGAGGAGAGAAGCAGAGAGAGGAGTCTAGGATGACACCAAGGTGGTTTGCCTAACTGGAGGGTGAGAGGAGGGGACCCATGGAGGACAGTCAGAGTGTGGGAGGAAAAGAGGGAACAGGGGTCCCAATGAGAAGAAAAGGCCTTACTAGCATTAAGGCAGAGATCGTTAGCAGAGCACCATATCTGAATAGCAGACAGGCAGTCAGGAATGAGAGAGGAGGAGGCAGAGGAGGGAAGCTTGAAATAGAGATGTGTGTCATTCATATACCACTGGAAGTTAGGAGAGAAGGTGGAGATCAAGTGGGCTAGAGGAGCCAGGTAGATGTTGAACAGCCAAGGCAAGAGTATAGAGCCCTGAGGGACTCTGCAAGTGGAGAGTGATATTGCAGAGAGAAAAGATCCCAGTTATACCTGGGAAGGTTGTTCAGAGAGAAAGAAGGTCATCCAGACCAGAGCGAGGTCCGTGATGCCAAAGGTATAACGGAGATGATTTATCAGGGTGGTATGATTGACTGTATCAAAGGCAGAGGCAAGCTCAAGAAGGATGCTGAATAAAGTAGAGCTTGAATGGAGATTAGAGAGCAGATCTTCACAGGTGTTCAGGAGAGCTGTTTACGTGCCTCTGGCAGCTCTGAAGCCAGACTGGTGGTCGTGGAGACAACCAACAGATTCAGTGTGGTGGATAAGCTGGGAGATGGCCAGCTTCTCCAAGAGTTTCCCCAGGAAGGGGGTAATGGAGTTAGGGCAGTAGTTTTCCAGACAGGAAGGGTCAGCAGAAGGCTTTATGAGGAGAGGGTGCACAAGGGAGTGATTGAGGAGTGAGGGAAAGGATCTAGTGCCAAACGAGTGATTGCAGAAATCAGCCAAGTCTGGAGCAAGGGAGACAATATTGTCCTTAATAGTTCTGGAGGAGCAGGGCAGCACCTGTTTGGATGAGACCTTCATAGAGCGGACTTGTCTAGAAACCTCATCAGGTGTTATGGGAGAAAGAGAGGAGAGTAGGAGGGGAGACAGGGTTCAAGGGAGGCCTGAGAGCAGGTGAGGGGGAATGGTGAGGAGTAGAGGAGAGTGAGGACAAGATATCCTGAGTTTTAGAAATGAAATGATATGCCAGTGAAGTGCAGAGTGCCTTGGATGGCAGAGAGAAGTGGATACTGCAGTAGGGTTGGCTAGTTCCTCGCCATGTTGTTAGTGGCCACAGAGATGTGGGCTTATATATAGGCCCTCTTCTACAACCAGATGGAAATTCTGTATTGCCTTTGGAGCAGGCGGTAGGCCAATTTGTCAGAGGATGTGCTTGAGTCTTGCCACTTCCTCTCAGCCGCTCTGCACTTGCGTCTCAGAGCAGCCAGGTCAGAATCATACCAGCGATTGCACTTGGAGGCAGGTTTCATGTGGGTCCTCATGACAGGGGGCAAGGATGTTCAGAGTGTTGGAGATGGAGAGTTGAAGTTTAGTAAGGGCTGTGTTAGAGTGAGAGTCTGTGTTAGGAGTAGGAGGGGGGGGTGAAAGTGATGGCAAAAGCGGAAACTGCTTCATAGGCTGTATGATGGCGATAGAGGCTGGCAGTGTGGCGGGTGCTTAGCCGGGGGACTCGGGAGGTCCAGGTGTTAGGAAAGGAGAGCATGATCAGACCAGGAGAGAGGAGTAATGAGAGGGTTGGAGACAGTGATGTCTGATGAGATGAGAGCATCCAAAGTGTGTCTGACTGAGTGCGTCGACCGTAGGGAAGAATGGAGAGGGAAAGAGAGTCACAGAGGTTGCGGAAGAGCCCAGAGGCTGCATCAGGGGAAACGAGGTGACTAATAAAGTCAGGGAGGAGAAGAAGCTTGTAGGAGGAGGATGCAAGGAGAGAAGAGGTGAGGTCAGCCCATTCAGAAAGGAAGTGGGAGACCTGGCCAGAGAGCCTGTAGATAGTGGCCAGAGTCAGAGAGAGGCCAGGAGAGACACCAAGCCTGCAGACATGGCATTCAAAAGATGGGTAGGCCTGAGTGGGATAATAGTGGCAGGGATGCACTCAGGGAAGATCAGAGAAGTTTCGCCCTGGGCCGATTAGGCCTGGTTTAGAGAGGAGCTTTTAGGCCTCAGGGAGGACAGTGTCAAAACTCGTGACCGAGCTGGCAGTAAACAACATCTTGGTGAGAGCGAGGACAACTAGGTCGAAGTCTTCAATTAGGTGGCAGATGTCAGAGGAATGTTTGATGGCAGAGCGAGAGTTGAGGATAGCAAAGTGGAGCAGGTTGCCACTTTTGAAGGTTTCCCGAGGAGGGGTACAGGAGTGTGGTACACCCGTCGGAGGGGGCAGAGGGGCCAGAGGGTGGCAGAAGGAGGAGAGGCAGGAGGGTGGAGGAAGTTGATGAGAGATGAACAGCGCCTATGAAGAAGTTGGCGGTTGGGCTGGGAGCACTGGACCATGACAGTGCCATTTAGGTAGCCATTGATGATGACCCTAGAAGACAGGAAGGACGCCAAGTGGGTCACCCAAGGGTGCCACCATTAATGGGAGAGGAAGAGAAAAGGAAGAGCACAGAGACTATAAGGGAAATCCATAGGTCCAGCGAAGGAACGACAAAGAGGATGTCGGTGAAAGTGTGCGCTTAGAAGAAAATGTGCAAGATAAAATAGCATTGTACTTTTAAAAAAAAGTAACGAACACCCGAAAAATATCCTGAGAGAGGAAATGTTCCAATACATATGCTGGCAAAGTATTAAAGGTGCCCGCCTTTTAAACCAGGTAATTTGTCATGAAATTCTCCCTGGAAAACAAAATCCCAACATGAAACAAGTGCGTGTGGTCTTGTGGGTAAGCGTCTGCACTGGGAACATGACAACCTGAGTAAAATCCTGGCAGCCAAATACTTGAGCAAGCTTGCCAACCTCAAAAAAACCCAAAGGGTTGCATCCGTGCTCTGAAAAACGGTTACGCTGTCCACCCACGTGTCCTTTACTTGTGCGCTGATCAGGGGCAAATAACTGCACCAGTGTCCAGGATTGTAAACTATCTTGCCATATCATGGTCAAATATTCATGACTTACTTGTCCTCTCATTTCCCCTCCTCACCCACATGTCTGGCTTTCAACAATACTCTGCTTTATAAAGATTACTTGAAATGTACTCATAACACATTGTCACTCAAATATATAAATCATTATCGAACTATGTTAGGCAAAAAGTGTACAATTGTGGCATTATTCCCCACATCTTAACTGGGAAACTACAAGTACCAGAATTAAATTCAGCAAAAAGCAAACAAATTGTCTCTAAGTGCAATACTTTCAAGGACTGACATTTGCACGTTTAACAAAATAATGACGTGGATGCCGTGTGTTTTCTTAGTCTATTATGAGATATTTAAAACTAAGAAAACACAGGGCATCTCGAATTAAGGACTGTCTTCCATCCATTCAGTAATTGCGACGACCCTGCTTAGCTTCAAAATGAGGATGGGTCCTGTCCCCTCAGGCCACGTTGCTCTAAGTGGTCTTTTAAAGTGTGTTTGTTTGTTAGGTAAAATGGCCTGAGGGTGCCAGCCGCTACCTTAGTTTGAAGCTAAGCAAAGTCAGTCCTGGTCACTGCCTGGATGGGAATCCTGGATGCCTATTGTGTCACTGGGCATGGTCAGTGATTTTCCATCCCCAAAGTCATTGTACCTGTCAAAATATCTTTTAAAACTTTTTTTCTATAGCCGCAGTTACAAACTACAGATAACCTGGGCTATCTGTAGTCATTTTATGTATGTACTACAGATAACCACGGTTATCTGTAGTTTATTATAGCTACTAATATTGGAAAAATGGCTGAAACAAAATGCCTTATTGCGCCCTAGGCCCTCACCAAGTGCCCCCATCATCTGTGCCAGCACCCCCTACTCCCCAGATGGCCTCCTCACCTCCCCTGCCCTCTCCCTTTCCTCCCACAACACACACTGTTTCTGTGATGCAGTTTGTTTTGAGATGTTGGCTATTCAAGGTTATAGCCAAGGTTACAGAAAAGCTCTGTGTCAGTTTCTAGACTTCCCCACCCCAACTCCCAAATTTCACAATTTCACAACAGTTACACCTCCCCTTCCTGTTAATCACACCCACACTACCTGATTGGCTAATCCCCACACTGCCATGGCAATTAGGCAAGGTAGTGTAAAGGGCACATTTTGGCACATGCGCCTCCCAAAGTAGCGCAAGGGTCGCACCCCTGTAAAGTTTGAGCAGTCCTTCTTCCCTTTGCAATATGTTCTCTACAGCTCTACTTCATTGGGTTACGCGTAAATAGGCACACACACATCCACCAGTTGCATCAAAGCCTCCATCATCCAACACTGTCACTCTTGTACAACACTTGAAATGTACTGTTACACATTTACAGTACAAATGTCATGCCATTCCAAAGCACGTCCACTACAAAGTTCAATGAAAGTATGCACGATTTCTCCATCCGTGTACATCCACATAGCCACCCTGGATGTGGCACGTGTAATCCTGAAAGTACCGCGTAATGCACTACCTTTTTGTGATAGTGTGGGGATTGTAGGGGTAAACAATATCAAACTGGATAGGGGTTTCAGTCTTCCATCGCAGATGTATGAAGGGTTTTTTTTTGTGACGTGCGGCCCAGCAACTTTTTTTTTATTGTCTCTTTATATGCGTTTTTGTTTGCCTGTCGTCACATTTTCACCACATTCTGGTCAATGCTTCTTGCACAGTGTAAAAGAAAACGGCATTGCCAATGGCGCTCACATAAATGCCATTTCTACGGAACCACTGCTTATTTTGCGACCTCATGATCTCATAGTGGGTGGAGAACATGCCAGCAATCTGCATAAACTCACGCATAATTCTGTTTATAGCACACCTTCCAACCTCTGGCTACGGACAAATTACACCGTCATGGACCCAAACTCCTCTTGGTGTTATGCATGAGTAAACAGCCTTCGCATTAGGAAAAATATGCATCACTGCGGTCAGCAACCTTTTCAGGTGACGGATTAATCGTCCACATGATATGTTACCCAAATGTAGACTTCCATAGTGCAGCATGACAAAGTCAACGTTCGTGACGGACGCCACATATCTGCAAAGGCGGCCCATCCTGCCGAAACTGCAGTCACCCTGACAGGCCCAGAGAGCGTCCACTCCTTCCAACCTGAAATTACCAGCAATGCCTCTTTGCACACAACAACTGTGCAGATGGCGCACAAAGGTATCACCGACGATAAGCACTGTCCGTCTCTTCATCTCGACTACCCTCATGACACAGTATTGGGAGGAATGGTACTGCCCCTTCCTGTGAACCACGCCCTAAACTCCTTCTTGCCTATTTCCCACAATTCCATTTCCCTTTCCACCCTGCTCATAATGGCAGGATGTGCACGTGCGCTTTCCCATCTAAAGTGAGGGCCACGGCCCAGTAAAGCTAAGACAATACTTCTTCCCTATGCACAGACACTTTTTGCAGCACTCCCGCATTGGGTGCTGTCAAATTTTCAAACAAGCATGCATCAATGACGTACAAAACCTCTGCATTGCACACTGTCATTTCTATGAGAGAAAAGGTAGAGACAAAGGCTACCCTAGCCTGAGGCGTGACAGGGTCACGGAAATGCAGCGGAGCTAGGTGGTTACTAGCTCAAAAGGACAAATCACCTTGGGATACAGAAATATCAAATGAAAGGTTTTATTTAAACTAACACAGAAGTCATATTTACAGAAAGTGCCGTAGCACAGGAGATATGCACCGTTAAGCACATTGTAGTCTGCATATTCGTGGGTTAGTAGGCAGAGTGACAGTTTATTACATGTATTGTTTTAAGATAACAATACGTTAACATTGTCAATCTTACGAATATGCAGACTTCCAACCTACCCACAATCTGTTTGCAACACTGGGCTGTAATGGCTGAAATGTGCTCCATAACCATTCCTTACATGTCACCACCCTCTAACCAATGCACATTAAAAAATGCATTACTGCCATGGGTGTCCTCAAGGACTAGGCTCTTGAGTGCATGGCCTACGGCCTTCGGCCATGCACCCAATAGTCTAGGCCTACAACACACCCACAGCTCTACCATACTGACAGTATGTAAACACTGTCATGGCCATGGGGCAAGGGCCCAGGCCTTCATCACCCCAAAGGGCCACTTGGACCCAGTCCTGGCGCCTTTGGTGCCAGGCTCATAGAAATATGTGCTTGGAACACTCTGTTCGTAAGGCACGTGCATTATGGCCGGGTGTGGCCATAGGACTGCATTGGGAGGCACATGCTGGAATCCTTGGGCGGGGCAAGGTGGAGCCACAAGGCGTGGCTAAAGGGAGGGGCCGGAGCCAGCCTATATAAGGCCAGCCCAACCTCATGCCCTTGCTTCGCGTTACTCTGCTTTGCAGCGTGACACTTACCGCCGTATCTCACCTTGATTCCGATACTCCAGTTCTGAAGACCATCGTGCTTACCTGACTCCAGCCACTCCATCACTGAAGGCGTGCTTACCTGTCTCCAGCCGTTCCATCGCTGAAGGCGTGCTTATTGACTCCAGCCGCTCCATCGCTGAAGGCGCGCTTACCTGACTCTGGCCGCTCCATCACTGAAGGTGCACCCACCTGACTTCAGCCGCTCCACCTTTGAAGGTATGCTGACCTGACTCCAGCCAACCCATCGCTGTTCGTGCACCCTACCTGCATTCAGTGGATTGGTCACAGCTGGTCTGGATCGCCCCTTTGCGGGCCAGTGAATCAACTAGGCCCACTCTATGCACCCCTGCTGTAGGAAGCAGGACGGAGAGCCCAGCATCATAAAGAACAGGTGAGCTTGCATGGGAAGACTCTTGCGCACACTGTTCTGGCAAGAAAGAGGTGAGGGGATTCAGGACTCCTCCACACCATCCTCATTTCCTCTCCTCTCCTCTCAGGTGCAACACCAGTATCCAGAACCCTATTCTCAGAGGAAGCTGGGGGAGGGCTCCAACGCCCCCTGCAGAGACCTGGTGAGCGTAACAGAACGCGAAGCCTCTCCGAATCTCTCCCTGGGCGCAATGGAAACCTCTGAAACCGACCAGTTAGCCCATCTTCTGGGGGAGCTGCGGGCTGAAGTTCACGCCTCAAGATAAGCGACTAATTCCCTGAGAAGAGATCTCATAGTAGCCCGTGAGTGGACGGATACTCTGGCAAGGCAGATGCTTCAAGCACACGCAGGACAAACTCCGTTACCCGGAATCACGTCGAACCTGGTGTCCCAGCCATCACCTACAGTGCAGGTGGTACTTCTTTGGGTTGTTCCTCTGGCTCCACCCGAACAGTTCTTCAGCGACCCGAACAAATACGCCATCTTCATGAACCAGTGTCGTCTCCACTTCTTGTGTCGCCCAGGAGCTTTCCATAACGACAGTGCAAGGGTGGCTTTTGTACTTTCTTATCTGGGAGGTTGTGCAGCCGACTGGTCGATCCCATTAGTAACCCAGGATGATCCAATACTTCTGAACTTTGGGGAATTTCAACAGGAACTGGAGAAGCTGTTTGCCAGACACACCCACGGACAAGCCTTAGACAACGAGTTACTATCTCTTAGACAAGGGAATCATGACCTATTAACTTACATTGCTACCTTCAACCGTCTCATTGCACAGACGAATTGGCCTGAAGAAAAAAGAACCACACTATTTCACCGAGGACTACGGGGTGAGTTAAAAGATGTGCTAGCTCATGTGGTTAATCCGCCCGAGATTTGTGCAGAGTATTTTACCTAACCGTACAATTGGACCATCGTCTTCAAGACCGAAGAATGGATCGCACATGGTCAGAAGGGATGTCAGTTTACCTGCGACCACGGTACAGTCAAACCAAAGCTCATGAAGCTACCGAACCCATGCAAATCGGGGGGGTACAAGCTCCCATTTCCAAAGCTGAGAGGGAAAAGAGGAGACAACAGCAACTTTGTCTATATTGCAGCAAGGCTAGAAATTTCTAGCTCGATTGCCCTGTTAAGCCCCCCAAGAAAGTGGTAGAGGTCGTGTACAATGAAACCGAAGCAAAGGAACATGAGTCGGAACACTCAGACACCCGGCAAGTGTAGGGGTCCACTTGTCGAGCGGAATCAAGAAAGCTGAACAGACCTCCCACCTAGTCATCCCGGTGCTTCTAACCCACCACCAACAGCCGTCAAGAGCCCATGCCCTGGAAGCCTACATTGATAGTGGTGCGGTGGGGAACTATATCGATCAAGATTTGGCCACACTGATAGGCCTTCCACTTCAGCAAAAACCGTCAACATCGACTATTTGCCAAACTGGAAAAATGCTCCTTCCACGTCACGGAAGTTGAGTTCTTCGGCTTCATGCTGGCCCCATGAGAGGTGAACATGGACACTCGTAAGGTAGAGGCTGTTCTTCAGTGGCCATCCCCGACATCGGTCAAGGGAGTACAAAGTGTACTCGGATTGGCCCATTTCTACCGGCGATTCATTCTGGGTTTTTCCCAAATTGTGCACCCTATTACCTCTCTATTAATAAAGAATAAGAAGTTTCATTGGTCTCCCGAGGCAGAAAAGGCCTTTCTGGAATTAAAAGCTGCTTTCACGTCAGCACCCATTCTACGGCACCCTCAACCTGATCTACCTTATATCGTTGAGACTGATGCCTCCAGTGAGGCCATGGGGGCAGTATTATCGCAAAAGAATCCTGACATGGAACAGTAACACCCCATAGCATTTTGGTCTCGCAAGTTTACAGCACCGGAAAAGAACTAGGCCATAACCGACAAAGAATTATTAGCGATCAAAGGAGCCCTTAAAACTTGGAGACACTATCTTCTAGGAGCCAGGTATACTGTCACCATCATTACAGATCACCGTAATCTACAATATTTGAAATCTGCCAAAGCCCAATCTTCCTGTCAGCTTCGCTGGGCCCTCTTCTTCGTGGAGTACGATTTCGTGATCACAGATCAGCCAGGAGTGCATAACGGAAAGGCTGATGCTCTGTCACGAATGGGAGAAGAGAAGGACACCTTTATGCCCTCAGATCCAGTCTCTATCATTATGGAAGAACGGATTCAAAATCAAATCGCTGTAACTGCCTCTTTGGAAGATCTAAAGACTGACCTCCAGTCTCAAATGGATCAAACCGCCCAACAAGAATGGTTACGCAAGGGGGACCAGTAGTCCATTAAGGACCACTTACCCTATTTCCAGGGGCGGCTTTACATCAACGACAAGGAAACTCAAAACAAGATCATCGCAAATTACCACAAATCATTTGTGGAAGGACACCCTGAAATTACTAAGACCCGAGCCAAAATCATGGCCAACCTGGAGAAAAGATGTGGCCCAATTTATTAGTACCTGCAGAGTTTGTGCTCAACAGAAATCCCAAAAGTTACGCCATACCCCCGGCCCCATGGCACACTTTATCCTTCAACACAATCCTAGTAGTGGTAGATTTGTTCTCTAAGATGGCACACTTTATTCCCCTTAAAGGACTTCCGACCGCAGGAGCTTTGGCAGCTGTTTTCCTAGAACAGATAGTCAAGCTACATGGTTTTCCTTTGGCATTGGTTTCAGACAGAGGAACTCAATTTGTCTCAGCATTTTGGAGGAGCTGTTGCAAGATAGCGCAGATTGACCTTCGCCTCTCTACTAGCCACCATCCCCAGACCGATGGTCAAATGGAAAGGACTACCCAGAAGCTGGAACAATACCTGAGATGCATGCTACAACAAACCGAAAAGCCTTGGAAGGACATTCTCTGGTTAACTGAATTTGCGTAGAATAACTCCTTCCACACCAGTACTGGAGAAACTCCCTTCTATATTATGAATGGTCGGCATCCCCGGACATCATCCTTTGATCCGCTTGATGAGCTAGAAATGCCAGCAATTGCCTCCCTACACAAGACAATTACTCAAACTCTGAAAGAAGCAACCAAGAATTTAACCAAAGCCAAGGAACAACAAAAGAAGTTTGCTGACAGACATAGGAGGGAAGCCCCACAGTACCGTATTGGGGATAGAATTTGGTTGGCTGCCAGAAATGTACCTCTAAAAGGGCCCCGAGCCTTCCGGCCCAGATATCTCGGACCCTATCCCATCAAGGCTATTATCAACCCGGCCGCAGTAAAACTGGATCTACCCGCCAATATGCGAATTCATCCTGTGTTTCATGTCTCACTCCTAAAGCTGGTAAAACCCGAAAGCAGAATCAAAGAGCCTCCAGAGCCAGAAATTATCGAAGGGGAACCAGAGTACGAGGTTAAAGACATCCTGGCCTCAAAGATGGTGCGAGGGAAACTGTACTATCTAATTGAATGGGAAAGCTATGGACCTCAAGATCGCACTTGGGAACCAGTGGAATTTGTTCATGCACCCCGATGAATCAGGCGATTCCACCGTGACAATCCTGCCAAACCTGGATCGGGGAGGAAGACGCCTTGCGGGGGAGTGCGGTCAATGCCATGGGGCAAGGGGAAGGGCCCAGGCCTTCATCACCCCCAAGGGCCACTTGGACCCAGTCCTGGTGCCTTTGGCACCAGGCTCATAGAAATATGTGCTTGGAACACTCTGTGCCTAAGGCACGTGCATTAGGGCCGGGCGTGGCCATGGGACTGCATTAGGAGGCATGTGCTGGAATCCTTGGGTGGGGCAAGGTGGAGTCACAAGGTGTGGCTAAAGGGAGGGACCAGAGCCAGGCTATATGAGGCCAGCCCAACCTCATGCCCTCGCTTCGCATTACTCTGCTTTGCAGCGTGACGCTTACCGCCGTAACTCACCTTGATTCCAGTACTACAGTTCTGAAGACCATTGTGCTTACCGGACTCCAGCCTCTCCATCACTGAAGCCGTGTTTACCTGACTCCAGCCTATCCATCACTGAAGGCGTGCTTACCTGACTCCAGCCGCTCCATCACTGGAGGCACGCTTATCTGACTCCGGCCACTCCATCGCTGAAGGCGCACCCACCTGACTTCAGCCGCTCCACCGCTGAAGGCACGCTTACCTGACTCCAGCCAATCCATCGCTGTGCGTGCACCCTACCTGCCTTCCGCTGAAGTCGGGGTCCTCTTCTCTTCCTATTCGGACTTCCAGTGACTCAGGAACATCTCGCTTCTTCTCCGCTTCATCGCGGAACCTTCCTCCGGAGCCATCGAACTACCTTCTAGTCTCCGAACTCTACTGCACGCTGTCGGAACGCTCCTACATGGGAAACGAACACAACAGGTTAGAAATCTCACAATCACGAACTCTGGGCTGCATTTTACCTGAGTCTTGACTTCCATCATATCGATCAGTGTACCTGTTGTCCTTGAGAGCCCATCTTCCTCAGGGGGATCCCAAAAGCCGCTCCACGCTTCCGATCTTCATCTTCACACCTATTTGGGAAGAGCAGAGACATAGCAGGAAATCATTATTGCTTATCACCACCTCAATATTCATCGCTAAAGACATTATTAAGAAACAAAGACTTACCTACCCCCACCCCCGCACCGCAGGGACATCCGCTGCTCTGGCTAATAAAGCCACCAATTCGCCATAAAAGTGAAGATCATCTAAATTCAGTCGGTTAGTGTTTACTAACACAATACCTTTCCCCTCTAATTTTCCACAAACAATAACATACCTCACCTTTGCATCAATACATGGTACTGTGAATCGAAATGCAACAGAATAATGAATTAGTGTGGGTACCCCATGGGCCTGAGATGAGTACTCAGTGTAATATCTCAAATGTCCCCATTTGCTGGCAAAGGCCCTATGTCTATCCACAAGTGCATGGATTTTCTGCATGAGCAGTACTTTGGGAAAGTGTCGCTCTATGTGCATTAGTACATTCCTAGATTTGATGGGATTATTCAGTCCCCAGACGCTCCATGTCGGGAATGTAATTGCCTCGCCCATAATCCCTGGCATCGTGTGAAATTCAGAGAATAATATGCCTGCCCGGGCCACCATGCTGTTCGGTTAACCATTGTATTACATAACTACACATTTCTGCCAAAAATCTCTGAAAAACATTTCCACAATTTATATCACCCCACTATCCACCCCAACCTAATAGTGGCACTCCCCAATTCCCAAACATGAAATTCAAGGGAGGCACTACGAGCAACAACTAAGCTTGATGTCTCACAGGATCCCTGACAGTCACCCTTATATGTTTGACCCGAGCTACCACCTTTATAAACCAAAGTAGTAGAACCTTATGCTCTTAGGAGTCAGCCAGTTACAGCGTCTAATAGGTCAGCATTCAAGTGGCATAACGAGTCAGAGTTCTCAAAGGTCTGGGGAGCTTTAGTGGAATAGATGCTTCAATGTAGGATTGTGCCTCGTTCGATGTCTCAAAGAAATGTGCCCAACCTCTATGCTGTATGCAGCATGTAGCTAAAAACAACATGGCATATAGGACGTAACGCTCATGTTTTAATTGCCTGACTGGGTTGAAGGTCTTCCAGGATGCCTAGACACTGGTTGAGTAATCTGGGTAGATAAGCACCCTGCTGGCCTCGAAATTGCAGTGTACCTCATTCCCTTGAAACTTTTAGGATCAGGTCGTTGTCCCTGTAGTTTAACAGTCCAGCTAAAATCTTGCAAGACGGTGCTCCAGGCCTAAGCACTGGGGCCAGCGCCTGCTTTGCCCATTCAAAAAGGAATTGCAACGAAAACTGTGGGTCACCCAGGATCGACCTCAAGAGCCTCTCAAAAAACTACTGCATAGGGCCCCTAGAGGCACTCACGTGTATTCCCACGATGCAGATATTATTCCGTCGTGACCTTGATTCCAGGTCATCGCATTTCAGCCAGATGGCCATCAGCTCTTTCTTAAACCCCGACCTCCATCTCCTGCTGCTCCATTATTTCTTCCAGGCCACTGATCCTCGTATCAGCCAGTGTAGTGCAGCACTGTCTTCACCTAAATTAGTGTGAGGAAATGGGGAGCTGGAGTGTGGTATGGGAAGTTTTGCGACAGGAGGCACAACACATGGGCTAATAAGCCCTGGAGGTGTGGTGTGTTGGGACCCCGGACAGCTTTAAACTACAATTCCCATGGTGTCTGAGGCTGAGAACTGCAGCACGTGTGTAACGCACGCAACGTGAGGGGCTTGATAAGCTCCTCTCCAGCTTGGAGACTAGAGTTACGTTTTTTTTCTGTGGCAAGTGAAGATTGAGGCGCTGATGTCCTTTTTCACCATCTGCTCACCTTGCTCCGCCTGACGGCGTTCCTGAGCAGGGCGACAGTACTTGCAACACGTGCTGGGCGCAGAAATTCATACGCCCGCAAGTTGCCATGATTACAGCCTTCAATGCTCGATGTTCTTCGCCTGGGGTGGTGTACCAATTGTTTGGTTTTTGGGGGTATGTGTGGACATAGGAAAGTATGCCCAGAATTACCACACCAGATCGAGGGAACGCTAAAACACTAACTTTGCACATCAGCTGGGAACTTTGCTTGCGCTTTCTCTGCTTATGCTTTCTGTGCTATGTACGCTTGAAGTCTAGTGTCATGCAAAACACTTTTGTGCAGGCAGTACAAGTTCAGAGAAAATTCTCTGAGGTGTTTGGAGAAGGTCTTGTTGCTAATGTCTTGATGTTTCACTGCTGTGCTTTATGTCTGCAGCCACTTACCGTGCAATGTTTGTGGCTGTTACTTGTGCTATGTTTGTGGCTGGACAGGGTAGGAATTAAGCTTGGGTCAACTCAACGGTTTGTCAATCCTAATTAAGAAGGGGTGAGCTTGGAGATGTTGCTGTACCTAAAACAAGAAGGGGCACATCATTGAATCAGGTTGGGAGGTTCAAGTAGCAAGGACCTTAATAGGATATAATCTTGCTAGGGTATATGTTGTATGTCACTTCCCTAAAACCCCATATTTATCGAATAAACATTCCCTCACCCTCAATCTGGTTTCCCTAATCACCCCCTTCCTATCCACAACTTCTCCCTAACCATCTTCCCCCATTGGCTGCCTCGTGGTTACCTGTGAACCTGTGAACAGGAAGGAGATGTGAAATACTCCTGGGGCGTGACACTTAGTTTGTAAGAAGTTAATAATGGTCACTATGTCATCCAGCTTGGAGTTCACTGTCGCAAACCCATTTTGTCTTGCCAACATAATAGATTCCAAAGGATTCAAATTCACAGTCGCAATCCCAGAACTGCTACCTGCTGATGCCATCTCGGGAGGATCTTTGGTGGGAGAGCTGGCGTAAGTGTCCATAGGGCCCATTGTCTTCACCACTCCTCTCGTCAAAGCACTAAGCTGTTTCACTGGGATTGGGGGGACCTACACCACCAGAAAAGCTGCAAGGGCCCTCTGGTCACTGGCCAGGTGGTGAATCCCAGGCCCAGGTTACAATTCAGAATGGCAGTTGGTGCAAAGCCCAAATCATGGGTGCCAATTATGTCATTGTGGGCCACCTGTAACGCCGGGCTCCCGCGCCATTCTAAGAAGGGGCATTTGCGGGCACCCCCTTAGTGCCGACTCCCTCATTGGGAATGATGGGGTCAGGGGGCGGGCCCACGGCCGCGTATGTCACCGCCCAGAGGAGGGTGACCTCACCAGGGTGCGACAGGGCACAAGCATTGGCCTGGGAGCCCTATAAAGGGGGCTCCAACACGTGTGTTCAGCCTCTTTTTTCCCTGTTTCCTGTTTTGTTTAGAAACTTCTGGGTACTAGCGCGACATTAGCGCACTAAAGCAACCACAAAACATCATACAGCCAGGTTACAGCGATGCAGGGGAGTGGGGATGGTCTATGAGTTAAGAAGTGTAGGTAGGAGAGGTGGAACACAAGGACTTTCACCAGCAAGGTAACTAGAGCTAAAGTAATGGGTAAACAATTAGTAGGTAAAACTAATAAGTAAAGGCGAGGGTTGAGCTGTTTTGCAAACGGGGTGGGGGAACCAGAAAAGTTGACTTGCTGGAAGGTCCGCCCAACGGGCTTTGGTATTGCAGCATTTACAAACGGTTACAGCAGCAAGCAGGAAATCAAGCAATGCCGAAAACGGAAATGGGCTGGGTAAGCTGCGGATGAGGTAGGGTGCACGGGCTGAATCCCCCTCTCCCTCTTTCAGGGGAGGGGTGCTCTGGCTGGCGTAACAAGGAGGGGTAAAGGGGGGTCTCAAGAAAGGGCAGGAAACAACTCAGATGGGTAGGGGCTGGAGAGGACAGTGGTTGAAGGGAAGAGCAAACAAATGGGGGGGGAATATAGAAGGAAGCGTTGGCTTCCCCGCAAGATTAGGATACAAAATAATAATATGTAAGGAGTATGTAAAATGGAGAGGAAGGTAATAGAAATTAAAATGGATAAAAAACTAAGTTTACTTTGGTTAGAAATTACACCCAGAAGATGGGGGCGGGGGACTTGGAGGTCAAGGGGATGGAGTAGTGCAGGGGAAAACTGATGGAATAATGGAAAAGAAGAAGGTTTAAATAAATAAATTAAAGAAAATAAAAGAAGTAAGCCATTGCTTAAATAAATAAACAAAATAAAAGAAGTAAGCATTGCTTACAAGTAAGGGCCCTCCTGGAAGGGATCACAATGGCCGAGCAAGGCCCAACATGCCCCCCCACCCCCTGTTGGAGGTGGAGGCCTCCTATAAAGGAACCACACGGTCAAGGGAAGACCTCACTCCGGCACGAGGGATCACAATGGCCGAGCAAGGCCCAACACGCCCCCTTGTAGGAGGGGGCTCTCCTACAAATGAACCACACAGTCAAGGTAAGACCTTTTTCCAACACGCCACTGGCAAGACAGTTGGCCTTCCAGCAATGGAGTACAAACTAATGGATCTGCAACCTGCAAGGAACGCCGTCACTGAAGGATGACGGTCGGGGACGGCAATCCCCAGCACAAATCATCACGCCACCGGTGGAGTTCAGAGGGCCAGCTTGTCTGTTGCGAACGGAATGAATGAGGGTAGAAGAACAGTGTTTGGTTTATAGCAGGGGTTTTCTGGGCAGCACTGGCGACCAGGTGCCTGGGGGGGAAACTCACTGCTGCCGGTTGCCCGCAATGAGTAATGGCGAAGGCACTGGTCACAGTAATAGGTGCCTTTCAGATACGCCCAGCGGATGTTATATGGTGTTCCCTTTAGAAAGTACTGGCGATTACCACAAGGGAACTGCACTACCATCGGCTTAGAATGAACGGTGCCCAGGAGTATTAGACTCAGGGGAGGCCCCTATAAAAGGGGAGGGATGGGGGCTTGGAAGACCTTCCAACTCCAAACATGGGTGGGGGAAATGGAAGTGCATCGATGGGAAAAGAAAAAGGAGAGTAACAACGAATACAACAAGGGGAGGGGAAGGAATGAAAGAATTTTAGTTTAAACAGGGTCTGGCAAGGAGGAAGGAAAAGTTAGGGGGAGGGGAACCGGGGACGATGGGTCAGCTAGGGGGGGTAGGAGGAGAACTGGAGCAGTTACAAGGGACCGCTTAGGGAGAACACTGGGGTATGCCTGGGAGGGGGGTACTTGGCAGCTGGTGGGTAGTGGCCTAAGAGGAGCAGGGGGGAGAGCTGGGGAGGACCTTTTATTCGATGGGTAAGGGAAGTAGGATGGGGAAGGAATGCCTTTGGACTCTAGGGGGTAGGTACTATGGGTGGGGGGTCTCGTGAGAACAGGAGGGCAAAAAGGGGAAGGAGGGGGCCAAAGGGGGGTGGGACAGCTAAGGTGGTTTGGAGTTAGGGCAGCTCTGGGTTTCGACGAACAGGGGGGTTTTTACAACAGGCTAAAGGTAAATACGTAGGGGGGCCTAAAGCGGTAGGAAAAGAGAGACCACCTAGGGAAAAGGGGAAGAGAGGGAATTTAGGGGAAAAAGGGAATCATGATGAGGGCAAAGGATAAGTGGATCCTAAGAAAGGAGAACAAGTAAACAAGTGAAAACTAAATGGAAATGGAAAATGCACTTAAATAGAAAGGGGAAAAAAAATGAAAATAAAAATGAAAAAATGAAAAAATGAAAAAAGAAAATAAAAATGGCCAAAGGGTAGAGAGGGACAGATAAGGAGGGACGGGGCGCCTGCGACGGGTCCGCAAGGACCGGAAGGGGCAGGGCGTTAGGATGCTATTCCTCAGCGCAGAATCCTGAGGGTAGCAGCAAAACGGAACACCTGTAAGTTAACTCCTAACTTTATGTATGATAATAAAGTTTGCTGCTGCAATTTTACTTCCACTCAGTCAACTGGTCATGCCTCTCATTTTGGGCTGCAGGTGGGGGGGAGCTCACAGGGAGGAGGGTAGCGGGTAGGAAATAGGGGGAAGCAGGGTGTGTGGGTGTGAGCAGCTTGTATAGCCGTGTCCCCACTGAGAGTGTTGCGCTAAGTGCACAACTTCCAGTTGGTAGCCAGCACTCCAACTGCTTTACGGATGCCAGGAGGGGCTCTCAGGGGAGCTCTGTGCTGCAGGTGAATAGTCCATAGGAATCACCCATCCAATCCGGACGGGTTAAGATGTCTGCCTCTCACCTGATCTTACACAGCCATTCGGAGGTCCCCCACCCCGTGGTGCTTCTCAGTATGGCAGCCGGGGCCGCCGGTGTTATTAGTGTACCTCCCTTGTCGATCAGTCACTCGGTGTCGATGTCCACACTGGACAAAGGTTCGCCCATCCCACAGGCAGGCCGCCTTACTGACAGCGGGTCCAAGGCTCCTCCAAAGCTATGGAAGCTACCAGGGGTGTTGCTAGGTCCGGAAAAGACCCGGGGCTACGCTAATGTCGGAACTGTCGGGACTGGGGGCTAGCTATAGCCTTTTGGTTGTTGCTCCTGAGATTCTATCCGCAGCTACAACCAAAAGACCAGGTGTTATAGCCCCCTTAGCCCCCCCCCCTAGCAACGCCTCTGGAAGCTACTATAAGCTAATAGACCATGCTCCTAGGCCCAAACAGGCTGCGGGCTCCACTGCTGCTTTCCTCTGACACAGGAACAAGGGTCGCCACAGCCTCGTCCGCACTCTTAAATCTTGCAGCGCACCTCACACTGCTCCCAGGTTTCACAGGACCAGGACAGGATAATTCGACAATCGGCAGTGCTTGGATCAGGAGAATTTTTGACGAGATCTATGTCGTGCACCAGATCTCCTGTGCAGCGCCCGCGCCCCCCCCCCCCACAATGCTTATTTTTAACAGGACTTCAGTGCAAGGTCACACATACTGCTTATAAGTAAATTGTCTGAAGGCACACTTGGTTTGGGTCGGGAAGGGCCGATGGTGGGGAGTCATGGCCACAGGGAGTAGCATTACCATTACACACCCAAGCACACCCACAAGCTGTATGATGCATCTTCCTCCCAGTGGTACCCTAATGCAATAGTTTCAGATTCAGAGGTGGCGAGTTAGTGACACCTAATTGGCAAAACTAAAAATAACATTCAGAAAGGCATAAAAAGGTCCAAAGATAATAAAGAGAAGGAGAACGAGCAGGGAATAAAAACGTTTGGAAAGGTCAAAATTACACCAGGAATTTGGGACCAAAGGTTGGCAATCGTGAATTGTAAGGAAGAAAATACCGCCAACTGTTTGCATAAGGCATATTATGGCAATTACCAGGGTGTCAGGGGTGCACATGGCCGGTAACGGCCTGCCAGCCGCCCTCAACAATGGGGTGATAGCCATTCGCACCCGGGGTTCATCCTAGGGGCAAAGGTTTTGCGCGAGCCAAGCGTCCTGTAAAAACCAATAACAAGATGGCTGCCGCAGGCGGGACGAGTGCCAGGCCTGGGTCACTGAAGCTCCGGTCCAGCAGGTAAGTAGGGAGGGAGAAAGGGGGTGAAGAACGAGTATGGTATGTTTCTGGGTGTGTAAGGAAGGCTCCCTGTTGCCTCCCCACAATCAAAATGGTGTCAACTGGTGCATGGCCACAGGTGGCTAGAAACAGCAGGCGGTACACAGTCTGTTCTCCCCTGCTTTTCCAGGCACCTAATTGGCTGAGCGCCCTTCCCGTGGTGCAATGCAAGTGACCTCTCAGTTCACGACAGGTTAAAAGTGATTGACACTATCTGGCGCCTAAGTGCCCAGTGACCTGCAATAACCTAATCACGTACACTTGGGGAGACAGCAAAGAAGACCTACATCCCAGCGCAGTTTGGCACATCTATAGTGTCACAATGTCTGCTGTATACTTACAATTATTGTTGCTTTAATGCTTAGGAATTGTGCCTAGCATGTGTCGATACATTCCTGTTAATATTTTGCATACACTGTGGGCCCGATTCATGGAATATTTGCCCGGTTCAAAGTGAATTGTACTGCAAAAATGACTATGCGCTGACTTTGCCCGGACTTTGCCAGGCAAAAATACACTTTGCACGCTTACATGAATCAGGGTTTGTGTCGGCAGTGCAAAGTCACTTTTCAGCAGTGCAAATTCACTTTGAACCGGGCAAATATTCAATAAATCTGGCCCTGTGTGTTTAGGAACTGTGCCCAGTATTAGTTTCTGAAATATTGTCAATCTGACATAGTGTGATCACTGCATAATGTTTTCATGAGGCACCAAAAATAAAGTAGCAGTTATGTTAAAGCTATAAAAAAAAACATCAATTTGTATATCTCAACTAACAATGAAGGCTCTATCATCTCCAATGGGCCACCCATGATTATGTAGGTTTTCTGTCTCGGTTCTTACTGGGATCTATGCGTGATCTGCTAATACCCTGCAGCTGGATTATATGGCACGTTGTGTTATGGTGGGCCAATTGTGAAAAGCCTGTCCATGACCTAGTAACCAAATGATGCCTGACCGCAGCATCAGTATATGGCATTCGCATCCCTCAATACCATTAGCAACTCTCGCTGTAGGAAGTATAATTTATGCAGAGTGAACTCGTTGTGTCACGCCAGACAACAGAAGGAAATAAGCAAATAGAATAAAGAAGAAGGCCTCGATCAATCAGGAACCCCCGGAACCCTGAAAGACGCAATGACTGCACAGTCTGCAGCAGCTACGCACCATTTCTCACCGCCGACGCACACAGTAGGCGTGTTTGTGTTTTTCATATTGCATTGTTATGTCTGATATTCAGAGCTATAATCAGATGAGAGTAGCACAGACTCAAAGCATCAGGAACAGATGTGTACAACACACCCTGGGGCAGATCAGCACAAATCACCACACTTCACAGAACTTATCCAAGAAAGCACTTCGAAAACTTTCCCTACCGAGTTAGTTACTAAGTCACTCGTACTGGTGAACTTGTACAGAGCTTTGGGAGTGAGTTCCTGTAGGACTGAGCATTCTCGCAGGTCAGTCAGCAGTGCTTTATGGTAAAGGACGTCATTTCACCAAATGCCAAAGTTAGCAGAAGTGATATCACAGGAAGTGATGTCATTTGACCCCATCCCAAAGTGACCTCACGGAAAGTGATGGCACACAACCTTTCCCTCGTTGACAAAATAGAAAGTGGCATCCCATTGCATTGTTCCTCAGACACTAAGAAAAATATGGTTACAATGTAACTGCAATATGATATACATTTCATAAAAGAATGGATCCCCATCTGTAGCGTTAATATCAGTGTGTATAGGCCCATAATACCAAATTACTGTGAATGTAAGCAGACGTCCAACACAACAACCTGGACTATTCTACATCACTCGGGCTAAATAGAGCATCTCGAAGAGGCCAAAACTGTCATGATGCCTACCGCCGGGGACCCAGACCAGGTCCAGCAACCCCGGAAGCAAGCATCAAGTTATTTTGAGCAAGCCCAAATACCCCTGCTAGGGGCTGTTTGGGTGCGGTCCAGGCGCCTATGGCGCCAGGCTCATATGGAGGGTCAGTCCTGGCGGCGCCACGCTCATAGAGTAGAACTTACCTGATGCAGACCATGCTGCAAGCTTACCTGATGCCGACCATGCTGCAAGAGCTCCAAGCCAAATGAGGCTTGGAAGGGACTATTTTACCTAGGGACTATTTTTTTACTCGGGTGGGGCTGGGGAGGAATACTTACCTGGGACCACTATGGAGGCTATTTAAACCACGCCCGAAGAACAACACACGCTTCATGTTATTATGTATCCAGCAGCGTAACGCTCACTGTGCCTGCAAGTCTGCATCCAGTCTTCTGCCACGCCCGCCTCGAGTTTGGAGCTTCTAGAAAAAGGAGAAAGAAGGAGGAAAGGTTAGAACAAGAGCAATACCTTTGATCCTTACCTGAATTCCCGATCCATCGCGCCTTCAAACTGGAAGAAAGCAGTTATTTTATGCGCGTCGCCTCGCCTGCTGCAGCGCAGCGCTGAACTCACCGGCCTTCGCAGCATCTTCACATTCCACCGCATCCTCCTGCATGTTCCCGCCGCATTCTGGCACCTAAGGAGAAGACAAGAACAGCAAGGTGAGCCAAGGGAATACACAGAGGAATATTAGTTACTTCCCCATAGACTTACCTGATTTTACCACCGGGGGTACTATTCCTCTTCACGGGTCGGCGCAGCTTCCACTGCATCTTTGCCGAACCCCGGCCCCTAAGGGGAAACAAAAGGACAGCAAGGTGAAACAAAGAGACTATCAAAGGGAACCCTCCTCACCGCAATAGACTTACCTGATTTTACCGCCAGAGGTATTATTCCCCGAGACTTCATACTTTCTTTCAGCGCTTGAATAAGGGAGAAAGCAACAAGTTACATATTGACATTATTTTATCGAACTGTGTTGGAAAATACAAATCCTTACAAGAATATTACCGGTTGCCACGAGAAACTCTTCACTAGGGTCAAGCTGCAACCTGCAAGGAATCGGACAAGAGTGAAAGTCAGGCATTTGAACTCTTACGAACGACATACTTTTCGGAGTCAATATTGTTCTGGAACTCACCAATTCCTTCGAGCCAGTGAAGCAACTGGTTATCAACGTGCCCCTGCGCTCAATGCAGGATGGAGAGCTCATCTTCAAACCATCAGGTGAGCCTATACTGTTTTGCTTATTTGGTAAGTAACCCACAGTTTTCTTTGTTAGATGAGAGAGGGGAAGGATGTGTTGCAGGTCACAGTAATTGCAGGGTTTTGTTTTTTATTTTAAAATGTAAACAGCAGCAGGAGCTCCACGACATCATCCCTAGAAATGCCTGATGGGCCTTCAGACCTAGGCTACTCCTCACTGGTGATGCCCAATGAGGCTGAAACATGTCTCGGGATGCTTGTGGTCTTGTGCAGAAGCGAGGTGACCAAGCCTGATTTGCATATGGTCTTTCCCCTGCTCGAGAATGTTGGCAGGCTGAAAAACGATGGTCTGCAGGGTTGCCCAAAGCTGTGTCAGTGGTTATGAATGATTTGAAACCTACCAGCCATCACCTTTCTGTTTTGCTTATTTTCGAAGTGGCCCACAGTTGTTTTTGTTAGATGGGGGATAGCGGGGAAGGATGTGTTACAGGTCACAGTAATTGAAGTTTTTTTTTAGTTTTAAAATGTAAACCGCAGCAGCAGCTCCATGACATCACCCCTAGAAAAGGCCTATTTTATTATTTTCTTTGTTTCTTTATATCTTGCCTAATGCCAGCCTCCTCCAGCTTCTTAGCACTGGAACAGGGACCGAACCCATGTTGCACAGCATCCTCTTGCTCCGAAAGCAAATGTGTTGCCTCTGAGCTATCCTTCCAAATATATATATTTTTTGCTTGAAGAAGCAACAGATGGTTTATTTCAAAGGCGGAAGGCAACCTCATGTAAATTAATGATCTCACCTCGCGTCTATTTACAGTGTGCCTGTGATGCAGGTCTGACAGATCTGGGTCAGGTCACACAGTGCCCAGGCAGGATTGGTGGCAGAAGCCACTGGGGCACACCCCTCTCTCTCCTCACAGGATGTGCAAAGCAGACAACGAGAAACACTGATGAGGTTTGCGTTCATGCTGTGCTGTCACAGAGTACTGCAGGCTGCACTTACCCATTCCCAGTTAGCTAGACCTAGCCCCCATACCCTTCCTGTTGCTACAGTACTGGGTATGAGATGCACAGACAGCCCCGCCTATGAACCCAACAATTCAAGCATTCTTCACTAATGAACTGCCAACCTGGCAGTTCATTAGTGAAGTGATGGTGACTTCATGATTTTTCCTGCATCTCTGTTATTTCTCCAGCAAACGAGATTGAGATTCCAGGTGAATAAAGCTATGGCACATTTATCTGCATTTACAACTGCCCTTTTCAGGTGGAACACAGATATCGGCTCTTGGCTCTGCCTCTTTGTCCAGTGGCCCAGGGGTAGCAAGGACAGGTCTAGCGGTAGCAGAGGGGAAGCCAGGGGTAGCAGCTGCTACCGCTGGCAACACCCAAATGACATCCCTGCTTAGCATGCTTGCCTCAGGCCACATTATCAAATTCCCAGAGGAAAGGGAGACCACTTGCGGTTGGAGAGAAAATGACAGAGATGGGCACGACTAAGGATGGATGGTGGGAAAAAGACATGTGAACAGAATATTTGAGAGTTATATGAAGGGACTCTCAGGAAGAGTTATCGAGTTACAAGAAGACCGTCATGTCTTATGTTTGGGTTCTGTGTGATTTCATTGAATTAATTTTTTGTCAAAGTAATCCTAAACCCACCATTCACATATATATTCGGCAAAATATGTTGAAAAATAAATTCAATAAAATCTACTTTCACGAATTCTGCTGCAGCCAAAACTGCCGCCACGTTGTTTTTTCACAGGCTTAACTCCAGATTAAGCAGTAGATTTAGGGGGTAATTCATGGATTATTTGCACCGAAAAAAAAGGTATTTGTGCACCATTCTGCCCACAAATCCCTGTTTAACAAATGGGGATTTGCGGGCAGAATGGCACACAAATCCCGTTTTCTTTCGGCGCAAATAATCCATGAATTACCCCCTTAATCTTCAGTGCCTGCCCGACTCTACCATGCGCTTCCTGAATGTCAGGTGACCAGAAACAGAAGCCATTACAGAAGGTATACAGGCCCTGAGTTTAAAACTTTGGATAGCATTCTTTTAAGGTTTAAGGGCAGCTTTTGATCCAAAATTCGGGTGGAAATCTGATGCTGAATTTCAGTTGATATTTCTTTTCTTTTTCTATGATATATCCAGGGAAGAGAGTTTATTGGCCCTGCCCCAGTTACTTTGCAGTGATGCCTCCGATCTTGTCTCTCTTAAGGAGGAAATGAACCATTCTTGTTTTGAAAACAACATTGTTGCCAGCATTTAAAACTCGGGATCAACACGAGCCAATGAGTAAATCTAACAACTTTTAATGCCTGAAATATAGAGGACATTTTGTCATACATGCTACTTCTGGCCAGGGAACGTGGGATTTCACGATCTGCTTCTATATCGTGAAGTCTTTTGGCTGGTTTGTTTCCATGTGGGCTCTGAGCAGCTACCTATCTACAAAAAACAAGTGCGGAAGGCTGGGGGGAGGGGACGAGAATGTGGCACTTGTTCTTGTTTGACAGTCAATGCTTGTACCACTTTTGGACATTCTATCCTGAAAGGGTCTGCTGGGGTGAGGCGGACAGGATTTCCTAACAATGTTGGTGAACTACTTAGTCTGACGGCTGCATCTCTTTTTAGCATGTATTTAGCATGCATTGGGGGTGCAGGGGGCAGATACTTGTCTATTGCTGGAGAAATTCTAAGAGTGAACACCACTGATGACACCATGGTCAAGACTGCTCGATGTCTGTGTGCTGTAGCGCCGGATGCCCAGGTCACAAAAGGTTGCGCACAAAAGTGTGCCGTGCTGTGCCCCGGGCTTCCAGGGCCACAGCACACAGAGCGCGTACAGAGCAGAGAAGCAGGCAGCCGGAGGCCAGAGCCCACATCAGGTAAGTGGGGGAGTGGGTGGGAGGGGACGTATCTTAATCAGCTTCTGCCAAAACAGCGAATATTCTTGTGAAGGAACACTTTTCTGCACACAATAGTGTATATCATTCTCAGGTAAGCGCATGATAATATTATCAACCAAGGCCTACTTAGGCTCACGCAGACATTAAATTAATATTGAGAAATAATGATCTCTTCAGCAGTCCAAGCTCACACCAGGGTGCAGCATACTGGATCTACCCAGTATCTAAGGGGTAAGACAATTTAAAAAGAACAATCCAGTGGCAGAAAGACACAGGTGCCCAAGCGCTTCTGTGCCTATATAGTTATTGACAGCTGGCAAGCGGGTGATTGTAAAACGTGGGTATTCTGTCCAATACTCTGCAAAGTCAAACAAATAAACAGAGTATACAATCACACTGCGCCAATCACTGCAGGTTGATTGCATAAGTGCAAATTATTTAATCTTGTTCGATGTCAGCCTGACACGTGTTTCGAGCAAACAATGCTCTTCTTCTGAGGCTGATTACAACATGTTCGTAGTTCACACAATGGCCCTCATTACGACCCTGGCGGAAAGGGGAAAACGATGGCGGAAATGCAATACCGCCATCGAATAGCGCTCGGTGCGACTATGACCCGTCACCGCAAAGTACGAAGCCATTAGCGACACCGTAGTGAACGCCAACGCTAACTGCACTAAGCACGCGCGCGCGCGCCATGCCAAACCGCAAACACCACCATGGTGCAACGGTACGCCAATTCCGACCCTAGCGGACATGTACCTAACGCCATCAGGCATGGCGGAATGGACCATTCCGCCATGGCGAGAAGTACGGCATCGCGAATCAACCGTAAACGGCCCCACTGAGTGCCTGTACACCGCTCCCTGCCCACAAAGTACAACTCCCTGTAGGTGCAATGAAGTCACAATGCAACCATTGAAATGTACAAAGCACCCATGCATGCCAACGAACAAAAGAAACACAACAGGGGCCAATGGGAGCTGCAGGGCACAGATGGCACGAATACAGAAGCCATCCCAATGGACATGACCACAGTCCCCCCCCCCCGAAACGCACGCAAACACAGGCACCTGTGACCAGCAACATTCCGAAAATAACATCATTCCACCAGTCCACCTGGCTGACCGCCATCTGTCACACAAAACCCAATCCCCCGCCCCTGAGCATGACAACATCCAAACTGTCATATAGGCAGCCCCCATCCCTGACCTCACGGGCTCAGTAGGCAAACGCGCCCAGCACAGTACCACGCAACTAAACCCCGAAGCAGGAACCCAATGCAGATCTCCTCACAATACATCGCCCCACATATAGGCACATGCCACATCACTTGCAAAGAAAAACGCTACACGGCCCAAATCAGAATAGAAATTTAATGCACAACAAAATCACCAAGCCCATACAGCCATCAGGCCATGAACTCCAAAACACATTTCACCATTGTGGGCTGCATCCGCAAGAAAAGACCAGCCACTACTTGTGTGACGCCCTGTCCCATCATGGTACACAGAGCCACAATCACGTACGAAAAGGCAAAAAGGAAGCGCACACAACCGCAGGGCCGTCCCAATGGGGAGGCACTAGTCCAGCTGAAAGGCCGAAATGTTGCTCCGAGCCACCAGTACTGCGTAAGGGCATGTGGGCCACTGGCGATCGTCCCATAAGATCGTAATGCTGCTCCACCGATTAACACGAAGCAGCAGGTGTCGGGAGTAAAATCCATCTGCAGGAGTGGCATACAGATGGCAGTGGCAAAAGGGGAGGAGATACCTGTCAACCAAAAGAAAAGAACAAGAACAGAATGGCCATCAGAACTACATTCGAACAACTCACTTCAATGAGCACACGAAATCCACAGCCATATGCATGCCAGCCCACTCCAAAGGATCATCAACACCCCAAAGCCACTTGCGACTCATAACCATCTATACCTAGGTGTAAACACCATCACGAACGAGTGTACCTGTGCATGCGTCTGCCAAAACAGAATCCATCTGATGGGAATGTTAACGTGCATGGACACAAGTGTCTGAGGGCGCGTCGAGACAGGGAGGGCTCAACAAGGCCAGATAGACGATGGTCCCACTATGGCAGCCCTGCATCACATAGCGTAGGGGAGGCGGATAGATCCCAAGAAGCCCTGTACATGGCAAACTCTGCACCAAATCACCTGCCCATGCATCCATTCATCATTCCCTCATCCCGGGATCAAAACGCCTGAATAATTACTCACATGACATTAGAAACGTCCATTGAGTCTGTGCGTAATGCAGCCTGCTACATCCACAGTGCCCCAGCCCGTAAATCCAGTGTTGTGAAGTAACATGTATTTGGGAATGGCCGGCCTCATCGCCCACGTAGCTATTGCGCATCCCAAACTATTCATATCAATCATTGCTCCCTCGCCATGGGCCCTGTCTCAAGGACATAGAACAATAGAACGTTACATTTGCAGTCAGACCTGTGGGCATCTCCTCGCCGCTAGCTGGAAACCGAAAGCGCCGCCCTTCGAATTCCTCATTTGCAACATCACGTCGAAAAGGCATCTGTGGCCGTTTGAAATCACTAATTATTCCATCGAGTGCGGCTGTGTGTGAAAATGGCAACTGCCTTCACCCACAAATGGGACGCCCCGCCCGTCGTTGCAACTCGGTACAGTGATGCATGAGGGCCCACCGTTACTCGAGTACTACGTTCCACTGACCCTTCACAAGTCTGTTCGCGACTGCACAGATAGTATGGGAAACAATGGGACCACAGCAGAATGAACATATCAACCAATCTTACACGCCCATCGGGTACAAATACATGATTGCAATAGCAAGATACCATTACCCGAATTGCAGCGTAGTGCGCGGGACGTGCTCGGCCAAAGGGGAGAGCCGTTTGCACAGGTGGAATCAATCACCACAGGTGGAGGCCATACAGCCTGAAAACACATAAATTGCACAGCCAGTCTCCTCCCACAACCACAGCGAAATGCTACCGGCAGGACTCGCGATGTTGGCCCTGGGGGACCTGATTGCACTGCAAGTGCTCCGACTCCAAGAAGAAGACGAACAACAACTACAACCAGCCGCACGGAGGAGACGCAGGAGGAGGAGGAGGCCAAGGCAGGGCCAGCAAGGCCCAGCAGCACAGCCACTACCACCACGCAGGCAGCCCGCAATCCCACGCCTCCGAGCACATCCGTTCAACCTCACTGATGAGCAGATCCACACCCTCTACCGTCTGGACCGGGACACCATAGCCGCCATTGTGGACATGACACAGGCTGACCTAGTCAGCATGATAGATAGCCCAACCGCAATCCCACCCCTACTGAAGGTGGTGTCTGTACTCCACTTCCTGGCCACAGGCACCTACCAGCACACAGTCGGACAGTTGCATGGCATATCACAGCCACTGTTTTCACGGACACTATTCCAAGTGCTCGATGCCCTCCTGCAGCACGCAGACGACTACATCTCCCTACCACGCTCGGAGCAGGAAATTACGAACACAAAAGTGGGATTCCATGCACTTGCCGGCATACCGGGTTGCATTGGTGCCATCGACTGCACCCATGTTGAATTGGTCGTCCCACATGCCATGGAGGCCCAGTACCGCAACCGAAAACAATTTCATTCCCTGAATGTACAAATGGTGTGTGACTCCAACAGGATCATTACGCATTGTTGTGCCCGATTCCCTGGATCAACCCATGATTCCATGGTCTTGAGGAACTCTACCATACCACGCTACATGGAGCGACACGCAGGGTACAGATCCTGGCTACTCGGTGAGTCTCATTGCATGCATGATGATGTGGGGTATGTGATTTGGCAATGTACTGGCAGGAAGGGGGGGGGGGTGTGCGTACGTATCAATGGCATTCCACATCCTACGTTTATCGTCCACATACAGGTGATGCTGGATATCCACTGAAGAGATGGCTCCTCACACCAGTCCGGAACCCACGGGACCTGCATGAGGAGGACTACAACCATGCCCACTCACGTACCCGTGTAGTCATAGAACAGGCATTCGGCCTACTGAAGACTCGTTTCCGCTGCCTCAGCAGGTCTGGCGGGGCACTCCTGTACCGCCATGAGAAGGTTGCAAAGATGGTCATGGCATGTGTCATGCTCCACAACATGTGCGTACGTAGAAATGTGCCCATGCCCCCTGACGCTGAACTGCAAGCACCGGATGATGGTCATGATGAGGGTGGGGATGTGGCAGCACCTCAAGGAGTCTGCGAGGCACCGGAGGGCCGTGACATCCGTCAGCATCTCATTGATGTATGCTTCTAGCACTCACGCCTGGGGGCTGATACATGGACACGGGACTCGTGGCACTGCGTGTGTCTGGGACATGCACAATATGGACTGTACGCCTATGATGGCCTAGTACACAAAGATCAATGTCCACACATCTCATTGGGTGATCGTGCACTTTTTATGGCATATGTGATATCATGTTGAACACCCTATCGACCCGCCACCCAAGTGAGCCCAACACACCCCCTCCACCCTCCTACCTCCCACCCGAACACCAGTGTCCAAAGATGCTCATTGTCAGTGGCCTGTCGCTATTGCAAGCCCCCTCTGCGGGTATCAGGGGCACCCCTGCCTGTGGAGCGCAGGTTCCTCCCTGATCTACGTTGGGGGCTGCCCTGGACGGAACTTGCAACGGATGATGTGTCTGCCTGCTCACGTCCATGCATGTCCCTAAGGGTTTGCGAGAGCTCAGTGAGCACACGGCGCACTGCGGCAAGTTCGGCACATACGTCTTTGGACGTCGCATGCAGTTGCCCCCTCAGGCTCTCGGTGCTTCTCTCCATTTGGACTCTCAGGCTCTCGGTGCTACTCTCCATTTGGACTCTCAGGCTCTCGGTGCTACTCTCAATTTGTGCCCTTAGCGTCTCTGTACATCTCTCCATTTCTGCCCTAAGTGTCTCTGTTGATGTTTCTATGTCTGCCTTGGTGCCCCCACATTCATCGGCATGGTCCTTGAGGAGTGTGGCCATTTGCTGCTGTTGGACGATTAACTTGTCGAGGGACTGTTGCCTCTGCTGGGCCATGCCCATTTGCGGGGGTGTCACAGAGGGGCTGTTGTCCTCATGTTGCCTTGCCACAGGGCTTGGGGGGGATGGCCAGTCGTCGTCTTGTGGCTGCCCCTGCGTGGTATCCTCATGTTGTACGGGATGGGACAGACAGGGGGATTGGGACAGGTCATGGATGGATCTGACCTCGACATCCCCGTCTTCTGTGTCCGAGCATGCTGCCATCAATGGGGTGTCACCTATGGTGCTGCTGCCACCAGAGGCAGTGCCTTCTGTGGCATCCATTGGGGGGACCTGTGGTGGTGGTGTTGTGGCCATGCTGGCTGCTGGGGTGCCTGTTGATGTTCCCTCCTCTGTGCTACCACCTGATTTGTGCTGCTGCCGTGTCTTGATGCGTGCAGCTGAGGTGGAGGGTCTCTGGCCGTTGGTCTTGGCCCTCTTTGCAGGTGTGCTGGTAGGGGTGTCCTGTGGCTCGTCGTTTGGATCGGACCCTGTGGTGGAGTAAAGGAGGGCGAGGGTTATTGATGGGTCTGTGGGAATTGGAATGGCATTGTATCACATGCTTTGGGGTGGTACCTGAGGGTGATTTGGGTCGGGGCCTTGGAGGTGCTTTGATTTGTGTGTGGAGTGAGGGTGCAGTTGTTTGGCAGCCTGCAGTTTGGGTGTGCCTGCTGCACGTGTAGTGCGTGTATTAGGGGTTTTTAATTATTTATGTATTTATTGTGGGTTTTAACGTGCGCTATCAGGCCGATGTGTGTGGACGTTATCCTGGACATGTGTTTCTGTTGCACTATGTGGACGCATGGTGCTTCACATGGATGGACTGTGTGGCTTGTTATGTCTGGCCCACCTACCTGAATCTTCGGATGTCTGCACTCCTTTCTCCATCCCTCCGACTCCCTCAATGCTCTCCATTCCGATGGTGGAGGCACAGATTTCTTCCCAGGGGGTCAACTTGATGGGTGATTCAGGACCTCCCCCGGTGGCTGTGGCAATGTTGCGGTTGGCAGAGAGTATGCTGCGGACGCGTATCCGCAGGTCGTCCCATCGCTTGCGGCATTGCTGTGGGGTGCGGGGTGCGGTCCCCACCGCACTTACCCGCTGTGCCACCAGAGCCCATATGGCCTTCTTGTTTGCAAGTGCCGTCCTGGTCATTTGCGTGGAGAAGACCACGGCAGCATTCTCCTGGAGGGTCTCTGTTAGCACGGTGAGTTCCTCACGGGAGAAGTGGACCTGCCGCTTGCGGTCGCACGCTTTCTTCGCTGCTTTTCCCATTTTTCTTGGTTTCGCTAGGGTGGTTGACGGGGTGGGGTGTGTCTCAGGGTAGTGTTTTTAGTGGTTGTGTGGTTTTAGTGTATTTATAGGTGTACGCCGGGATGTTTCCCGTTCCGGGCCCGTGTTTTAACTTCCGTTTCCGTATATTTCCGGCCACCGTACTTTCCGGTAGGCGCACACTGCGGTGACCGCTAGGAGGGGTGGCGGTATTGCACCTGGGGCCCCGTACGGCGGCGGTGTGGGCCGTTTTGGGGTCTTTTCCGCCATCGCGGACTTAGCACTTCCGCCATGCCGTGGTGCTCGTGCCCGATGGGTCGGAATGGGCCGCACTTTGCTCCTTCGTGCAATGGCGGAAACGCTATTTACGCTGTGGCGCTCCGGTCAGTCGATTTCCGCAAGGGTCGTAATGAGGGCCAATATATTTAATCAATCATATTATGTTACACACAAGCCAAGGAATTGTACAATCAGAGTGGTATCATGTGCAATCATAAGAATTATGTCACCATTGGGGCATAATAATGCCAATGAGAGTATAGCAGTTGGCAACCATTTTCAGATGTACAAAGATATGGCAATTGCATGTATCAATTACATTCGTTAGCCCATTTACAATAAGGGTACAGTGACACAGAACAAACATTAAGGAGAGAATAGAGACCAATATATAAAGACACAGCCTCATTACGAGTATGGAGGTAGCCATGCTGCTAAAAGCGGCATGGCTACCTCCATACCGGGTACCAGGTCCGGGTCCCGCAAAAGGGGACTTACCGGGCCATTGCGACCTTGGAGAGCCTGGTAAATCCCTTTCACGGGACCCGGACCCGGTACATCCCCATTTGAGCCCCCATAGGGCTCAATGGGAATGGGAAGGATGCTAACAACAGGCCCATTAATGACAGGCCAGGTTTTATCATCCTGGACTGCTAGCGGGACCCGCTAAGGACGCCTGGTCTGACCAGGCATTCCTTAGCAGGTCCCGCAGCAGTCCTCGTAATAGGGCAGCCCGTAATGAACGGTGCCGGTCCCGTACCGGCACCGCTCATTACGTGGCTGCCTGCCTCCCAATGAGGCCCATAGTTATTATTTGGACCTCTTAGGTTGTCTAAAACACATAGCCTCATAGCCGGCAAGTCGCATGGACCCAGGCCACCCAGGATTTCAAAACAGTCATAATTACCTCGATTCTCCTTGTTGCTCACCCAACCTGCAAGTCATATCAAAAGAAAAGAACTCACAAAGTAACAACCATCGCGCTGATAACAACTACAAGTGCATCAAAATATGCTTAGTTTGTCACCTGATAAAGGACACTGTCATCTAGTATTTCTTTAGGATCTCACATTACAACCTTGGAGGAGGATAACTCACCCATAGTACAAAATAACTATTATCTATTATAATTAAAACAATATTCTTGCATGCACCTGGATTTGGGTGTTTGTGTCACGATGCCCGCTCCTGGGGAGCCGGCTCAGGCCTTGCGTCCCCGAAAGCGGACATCAAGTCCCCGGGGAAGGTCCCAGCAACCCCTTATAGGGGCCCTTTGGACAGCGTCCTGGCGCCATAGGCGCCAGGCTCATTATGAAAGTGTTTGGGTGCACTTACCTGATGCAGACCATGCTGCAGAACCCCGGCCTCCTTGAGGCCTGAAAGGAACTACTTTACCTGTGGGACTCATTTACCTCCCGGGCGTGGTCGGGGAAGGATACATACCTGATTGGAGGAAGGACACATTCTAGGAACTTCTTCCAAGGCTATTTAAACCACACCCGATCAGCCACACTTGCTTCGCGTTGTTCTGCATCTAGCAGCTGGACGCTCACCGTGTCTGCTCCTGCATCTTGACTTCTGCCACACCTGCCAGCATCCTGAATCACCTGCAAAGGAAGGGAACAAGAGAACAGAAGAAGGAAAAGGCCTCACCTGCTAAATCTGCATCCCAGAGACATTTCGCCGAAGGAAGACATTTATGTTTAAAAGCATATAGCATCGATCGCTGCAGCGCCGCATTCTACTCACCTTTACAGGGCGCCTCCATGTTCAGCAGCGACCATCCGGATTCGCAGTCGCGCCCCAGCGCCTAGGGAGAAAAAGACAAGAACAAAGGTGTAAGAGGATTCAATTCAACACTACAGCTAAGTCAACGCCTAGTCTATAATACTGAATGAAAACCCTTATTGATATATCTTTATGTCCAGTTCATGCGTTCTGGATGACTACCCCTATATAACACCCCTCTCTTGGAATCCCCCTGACCCCACTGAGCCAAGAAGTAGTTCTGTTTTGCAAGTTTAAAAGGTTTATTTGATAATTTAAAATATAGATATCACACTTTATAATAAATTAATAATTGAATAGCACACTTAATCTGATATGATAAAGATCAACAACGGAGAATCTGGCACTAGCACACTTCTTATAATCACTAATGAGTTGACATGAAATGGATAAGGTAGCACACTGGTAAATAGGAACAAAAGTATAATGTGGTAGAGGATGCTTTATGTAAGCTCAGGTGGATGCAATATTCAATGAATGCAGTACAGAAAATACTCAATATGATTTCAACCAAACAATGTAATCACTTTTCTCTGGCAATCCCCTCCCCCCCTTGATGCAAGGCAAGGAAATGGAAGGAAAACACACAGTTCTCAGAAATGCAATCAATGTAAATCAGTTCACCCCAGCAAGCTTACACTACAGAAAACAGATAGGAGTTTTGAAAACACAGGCAAAATGCTTTGATATGTGCTAGCAATGGATGAGAAATATGCTGGAAATGCTTTTAATTCCCTTTCAGAGGTTCAGGGTGAGTGGTATCTAGTTAATATTAGTCCAGGTTCACACTAGCAATGATGCAGGGATAGTTAGCAGGTTAAACGAATTTCTGGCAAATGGAAGGCAAGCAGCAGCAGTTTTTACATGTGAAGAAATTTGCAAATCGCGGTAAAACTATAGGGGGTAGGAATGCGGTTCTAGGTTCGTAGGAAAGCCACGATTCTAAGCTTTCTAGGGAAAGTTACTGCAAATTTTAAAAGCTCAAAATGACAAGTGACAAATTTTGCAGCTAGAATGACAGGTGACAGATTTGGATCTATCAGGCAGTTCTACTTAGGTTAAATAGATTGAATTAGATGAATTTAAACTAAGAGATTGGTTCTACACAGTTCTGCTGGGTACTCACACTATATTCTTGAATTAAATGGGCCTCGTCACGGATCTGGTCAGGGTTTTAAACTGGACTCTGGTCTGGTCTGGTCTGGCCTCTGCACTTCACAGTGATCTGGGTCAGCTCTCTCTGCTGGTCTGGGTCTCTCTGGGTACAGCACTGCTTTCTCTCTGGTCTGGTCTCTTAGTTCTGGATAGATTGAAGTCTCTAGTTTGGCTTTCTGGAGGTTGATGGAGGTAAGTATGGATTTTTCCGGCAGAGCTTCCAGCTGCAGATGGAATTGAAGGTCCCTATCTGTCCTGTCTGTCTGCTTTTATGTGTTTAGAATGTGGGTGTGTTCTAGCATCACTGACCCTACCTCTCTCTCAGCTTCTAATTGGTCAAACTTCCATTTATCATTTGATTGGGGGAGCTAGGTTGGGTCAGAGTGATGTCATTTTACAGCCTGCAGAAAGTCCACTCCTCCTGTCAACTTACACACAAATCTAGATTTGAAACAAATACATATTTGCAGAGGTACATATTGTTTTAAAATCATATGCACCCATCATGCATTACAGGAGGTATCCCCTGTTCAAACTCTGCTCTTCCTGGGAGCTTGCATTCAGAAATGGCACATATTTCACTTTTTAATTGATTTTTCAATTTCTGACATTGACCCAACTTTACATACATGTGCGCAGGGAGTATGGACATTAACTGATGAAGTTTCAGATTTTTAACATGCATACATTTAGAGTTATATCCACTTTTCCGCTGACACCCCCCTGAACATACCACCGGTTCTAAAAACCTCTTAAACTGTGGGCAGAAAAATCACAAGAATTATGGTATCATTTATAAAATGTTCACATGTCCGCTCTATGAGTTATTAATCTTTTTTAAAGTTATGTTCTGGCTCCAAAGGGGTGTGGTTTCCTCTCAGCACAAGGTAGAAATACTGGTTTATCCAGTTCTGCCAAGCCAGCTTGCTCTCACAGGCAGTGCTCCTCCCCTTTCCTCAGGAGGAAGCCACTTTTTACGACCATTTACGACTCCTGCCAATAAAACCTTTGCCTGAGCCAGGACAGGGCTTTGTTCACTTTCCTGCAGAGCACAGGTAATTCAATTATCAGATAGATGGCATATCCTTAGTGTGAGCAGCAAAAGGGCAGCTAGGCCTGGGAACACAGCTGTGACTCAAGTTTCACTCCTGATGGGGGTAGTTGCCAGGCAGAATTCAGTTCCTTAAGCCAGACTTTCAGCTAACTGTCATGTTTTTTTTGTTGCTTTTTAAATTAACTTGCAATTTTACACATGCAGCTAGAATGCTGATTCTAAGTTTAAACTATAACATTTAAACAATTGCAAAGGCATGTGACACCAAACATAGGTCACTCATTTAATCTAAACATTTTCGATTTTAGTGTCTTTAAATCCAGTGCAACTTAAACAGCTGACTCCATAGCAGTTTTGTTATAAGCATTGTTTTGGGCTCTTCATTTCCCAGATTTTGTAAGCACACAAAACCTCATTCTGCCAAATGTCTGCTGGTGTTCAGTGAATATTTTGCACATGTTGCAATGTTTAAAATAGACACTTTGGCTTGCCTTCAGAGGAACACAGGGTGGTTTTAAAACGCCGGCTTTTGGATAGTGGTGAGTACTGGTACTGCACCCATTTTTGGGATTTAAGAATGAATTCCCCACAATTCTAGGTTGCATTTGGCAATCAGCATTGCCATTCCCAATGGTTTCAGACTACTGTGCGGGTAGTCCAATGGTGGTTTTAGGCAGTGTCCTTCTGTGCCCATAACATCGGCAAAAATGGGTGGCAGCCTATTCTTCCTGCATTTCCCTGTGCATTTTCTGGGAAGCTCTGGCCATCATGATGTTTTCATGTCAGTACTGCACAGTTTTGAGGTAGGGCTCGGATGCATGGGTAAATACATCCCACAAGCCCCCCTCTTGCGATGGCCATTCGGTTTCACTGATGGGACTCGCAAGATCTGGGATGTTTCCTCATCTTCTTCCAATAGATGGCACAGTTCAGCATCTTTTCCTCCATCCGGTTGGATCGATCGGTTCTCCTCGCCGGTCCTGATGGGAGTATTGGGCGGTCCACTGGGCCCATTGGATCTTCGTTCCCGGTCTCCGGATCGTCCTTCTTGGTCATTCTTCATGGTTTCATCTCTCCTAGGATGATAAAGCAAAAGCGGCAATATCTACTCATAGACGATTTTTTTTTTTTCCACCACTGTTGAGATAGTGGGGCAGCATATGCATTTCATCATCACGAAACATTACATTCTTATTTTGAAAAAAAAAACAGTATAACTAAGAGACAGTTTCATGCAAATCACAATATTTTAGAGACTAGATGTGGTATGTTTTATGGTTGGAACTGAATTAGTCTGAGACAGTACCCGCTAGGATTCCAGAGGATTCCTCCAGTTGTTGCAGAGTGTGCCTGGGATGGCAACATTTCAACTGGTTTATGTGGACCCACTTGTCTTCCCCCGCTGCCAAAGGACCTTTGGGGATGTGGATTTTGTAGGCCACAGGGGAGATCTTGTCTATGATCTCGAATGGTCCCTTCCATGTAGGCAAAAATTTGCGCTGCTTGGCCTGGTTCCTTTGGAAGTTGTATAGATAGACCCGGTCCCCCACCTGATATTCCTTCCTGGAAGTTTTCAGGTCATAATGGGTCTTCATGCTATCAGCTGATCTTTCTAGATTCCGCTGAGCATAAGCAAAAGCATGTTGGAGGTGTTTCCTTAAATTCTCTACATACTCATGAGTAGTGGAGGCATTTATCAGTGTCTGCTCTTGGGTCCTGTAGAGCAAATGCTGAGGAAGCACCATCTTGCGCCCAGTCATCAACTCAAATGGTGACATTTTGGTTGCAGATGAAGGGGTAGATCTGATGGCCATTAGGACCAGAGGTAATCGGATATCCCAACTTGGCCCAGAATCTGCCACAAACTTCTTTAATATGCTCACAATTGTCCGGTTATATCTCTCTACTGCCCCAGAAGAAGCTGGCCGATAAGCAATATGCAACTTCCTTTTGACCCCCAGTATCTCCCACATCTTTGTCATTACTTCACTGGTGAAGTGGCTACCTCTGTCTGACTCAATCCTTTGAGGTAGACCAAAACGGGAAAAGATGTGGTTAATCATCAAGGCAGCTGCAGTTTCTGCCTTGCAATTTGGGGCTGGGAGACATTCCACCCACTTGGTAAACAAGCATGTCACAGTCAACATGTACTTATTCCCCCTAGCCGAGCGAATCACAGGGCCTACAAAGTCGATTTGTAAATCTGACCATGGCAGTGTCATCCCCCTCTTTTGTAAAGGCGCCCGGTGTGTGAGGGATGTCGGCTGAAATTGTGCACACACAAGACAACCCTTCAAATATTGTTCGAGGTCCTGTCCCATGTGTGGCCAGTATGCAACCTCTCTTAAGATTTCCAGTGTTGTGTGAAACCCCCGATGACCGGCAGTGGCCGCATCATGGGCGTGACTTAACATCAGGCTTCGGAATGAGGTAGGAACCACCCACTGATCGTGGCCAGCTTTGGATTTCCTTACCAACAAACCGTCTTGGATCCGGAACATTTTTGGACGTTTCATCAACACTCTTAGGTCCTCTTTCCCATTGTAATCGGTATCCGTCAGGGGAAAGTTCTCAGGGTCCTCAAGGTGCTGGTAGAATTTACCAATAATTGGATCCCCCTTCTGAGCAGTAATCAAATCAGCATCAGGGGTCTCCTTACTCCATTGTGCAATTGAAAGGTTGTTGTGAGCATTTGTCTGGGACCTAGTGATAGCAGTGACCTGGATTTCCCCCAACAGGGACTCAATCTCAATTAGATCCCCTTGGATGGCCCCGGTTTTGGCCAGCTGATCAGCTAAGTCATTTCCAGTTTTGTCTGGTCCCTCTACTTTGGAATGACCCTTGATCTTTTTCCAGTAGATGGTCATCCCATTCGATGTGACCAGATCATCAATGTTTTGGATCAACTTCCCATGTTTCAAGGGTTTGTTGTTAGCACATAACATGCCTCTGGTTTTCCAATTAACCAGGTGCTCCACGAACCCGTTCCGTACATAATCCGAATCTGTGATTATGACCAGTTCGTGGAGTTGATGCTGGACAGCAGTGAGGATGGCCTGATGCACAGCCATCAATTCTGCCACCTGACTACTTCGGGGACCAATTTTGTATCCAGCGGAGGGTTCTGGGGACTCATTCACCCATGCATTCCCTACGCCGGCCACCAGTTCTTTCTCCCCGTTGTTGTCAACATGGTAAGAGCATCCATCCACATACACAGTGGGCATTCCCTCACACTTGTCTTCTTCAAAGACTTTGTGTGGGGAATTAAGGTATGCCTCCATGTTGTCCTTGATTTTCAGACTTTCGTCCTCGAGACAGTTTTCTCTGGCACAATCATGCAAGTCAGCCAGACCTTGCGCGAGGGGACTCTTCTTGTTTTGGCCATATCTGACCTCCACAGGAAAGCCTTGCATTGACAGAATCCAGGAAGTAATTCGGGAATTACTCACATTTCCGGCCCGGATTCTGTCACTTTGGAGATATTGCAGAGGCTGGTGTGGAGTCTCCACTATGATGTGTTCCCCCTGGATAAACGGCCGGTAATTCTTCAATGCCCACACCGTTGCCAGGAGTGCCTTCTCACAATCGTTGAATTTTTCCTCCACAGAGGATAAAGTTTTGCTCGCATAGGAGATTACTTTATTGACCTTGTCATGCTTTTGGTATAATACTGCCGTCAAGCACGTATCAGAGAACCCCGTCTCCAGGAAGAACTCCTTGTTTCTGACAGGGTAAGCTAGGCAAGGCGCTTGTGAGAGGCTTCTTTTGAGTTGTTTTACCGCCTCGGCTTGTTCTGGACCCCATTCCCACTTGACCCCCCCCTTCAGGAGATGAATCAGGGGTCTGGTGATCTCTGCGTAGCCCTCAATGAACTTTCTGCTGTAATTAGTCAGTCCAAGGAGGCTCCTTAGTTCCCGCAGAGTTGTGGGGTCTTTCAGTTTCTGAAGTGCTTCCACTTTCTTTTCCTGGGGACAAAGACCCTGAGGAGTAATCTCATGCCCCAAGAAGTTAACACAGGTTTTACACCACTGTGCTTTCTGAAAGGAAAGTTTTGCTCCGGCGGCCCTCAACTGTGTCAGAACATAACGGATCTCCGCTATGTGTTCCTCAACAGTTGAGCTTTTGATGAGGACATCATCTACATAAGCCAGGTTACCCCTTGCACCCAAGTCGGGCATGGCCTTGTGTAGAAAAATGTTGAATTCATTGCCGGAGTTGAGGTATCCGAAGGGAGTCCGGGTCCATGTGTACTGCTGGCCCCCAAAGGTAAAAGCCAGCTTGTATTGGTCCTCCCTACTGACAGACACGGTCCAGTATCCATTGGTCAGGTCTATTGCAGTGAATACCTGTGACCCCTGAATCTGGGCCAGACCTTGGTCAATGTAGGGCAGAGGCCATCGGGAAGTATGGACCCGTTTGTTGAGCTCCCTGAGGTCAGCGCAGAGTCTCCACTGGCCGTTTGGCTTCAATATTCCCAGCACCGGATTATTGAAGGTGCTGTGGACTGGACGGATTATTCCCCGTGACTCAAGGTTCTTAATTATTTCAGTAAGGGACTCCATTGATGCGAGAGGCAAGCGATATTGCTTCACAAACACAGGAGTCATGCCAGGGTCCGTGGGGATTGTTGTTGTGTGAATGTCAGTGCGACCACATAGGAGTCTACCGCAAAGAGATCTTGGAAATCCAAGAAAACTTGTTTCAACTTTTGCTTTTGTTCCAGAGTCACACAGGCATCAGCTAGGTTGACTCTCTCTTCCACCATCTGCCTGAAGCCTGGAAAGACTTCTGGTTTGGCTATTTCAGCGGCCTCCTCCAGCTGGGTGGAGAAGTCCCTGGTCAGAGTGCTGATTTGGACTGGAGGCTTCAGGTGGGAAAGGCAGCCCTCATGGACCTGGAAAATCACCTCATCCCTCCTGAAGTCACAAGTCACATCTTCCTTACCATAGGGGCAGGAAGTGTACACCAGGAAGTTCCCCCCATGCCGGGTAAAGATCCTGTCTGGTGTTGTATTGTCATCACTGTCACTGTCAAAACAGTCCTTGGGGATTGGTCCTAACAGTTCATTTACTAAGTCGATGGAAAAATGTCGGTCATCAACTGCCATTCCAATAATGGTGCCTGCGGCTAGAGTAATACTCTTTAAGTCGCTGTTATCCACCTCTATTGGAATAGTGTCATGTTCTATGTTGACTAATGGTGTTGGGTTTACCCCTAACCCTTGCTGTTGGAGAGAAGCATTTAGATGTATGTAAGCATCAGGGTTTTTCAAATGTTGTCCTCTTTTAACTTTCACTTCCAGGGAGAATTGTCGGGTCCTTTCTGGGATGGTGACTTCCTCTTTAATCTGAATTTCAACTGCATAAGGTAGCAATTGAGCTGACCTAAATGCTTTTTCTGGATCATCAAAGCCCATGGGATTATCCGCTAATCGGGACCAAGCTTTGAAGTTTATTAGGTCCAAACTAATGGCAAAGCGATTGAGAATGTCACTGCCTAAGTAAAAGGCGGCAGGGACGTCTCGCACGACCCAACAATTGTGGACTATGCTCTTGTTGCCAATGGAGATTTTGAGCATACACCTGCTTGGCAGGAGATGTTTGGAATTAGGTGCTTCCAGGTCCATTTCCCATTTGTCTATCAGTTTGAAGGTGGGAATGGCTGGATCTTTTGGGAGTTGGCGAAACATGGCTTCGCTGATGAAGCTCTTACCGTTGTTCACACACACTCGAGCGAGAACAGAGTCCTTCCCATCATTTAACTGAACAGGGATGAACAACTGCTCTCCAATTTGCTGAATATCAGCCAGGCTCTGAGCTGATTTCACATCTTTCTGGACTATAGGAGTGGGAGTTTCAGGTTGTGGATTGGTATAGAATTTCAGAGTGTTTCCTTCCAGTGTGGAATACCACCTTAAACTGGAAGGAAGGTTGATTTTCAGAAATAGAGAGGACCCCCCATCACCAGTCTGTTGTCCTACTGCTATTACTGTCACGTCTGGAATCTGGTTGTTCTGGAAGTGAAATTCTACTTGGTCAGATTTTTGTTCAACCATGTGGCAGGTGCCGTTTAAACTAACATGGTTGACACTCTGTTTTAATTTTATTGGTCGGCTAGTCTGGGTCCAAAGGACCTTGTTTACACAATCTATTAGGGGTGACAACCTTCTCAGGAGGTCATTCCCTAGTAAACAAGGGGTGCCCTTTGGGGTCACAACTATGACCGGGTGTTTCAACTTATGTCGCCCAATTTTAATGTCCAAGTCTGCAGTCCCCTCAACGGGAATTTCCTTCCCGTCAAAGTTCTGCAGTTGTCCAGGAAGAGAGGTGAGAGGAATTTGGTAATTCTCTCCCCTTCCTGCATTCAGTTCGTCAAAGGCCCTTCTGGACAGAAGGGTAGCTTGAGATCCAGTGTCCACCAGTGCCGAGATTGTACCCTGCCCCTGTACTTGTACCGGGGCATAATATCTTCCCTCCTTCTCCTCAAGGGGGCACAGATAATGTACATTTTTGGACAACTGGTGGGCAAACTTTCTGGTTTTGGACATTGCTAGCGAAGAGATTTGGGCAGAATTCTGTGGAGAGTCTTGGGAATCTGAAAGAAAAATTTGGCAACTGGAGATCAGAGCCATTGTGGGTTCCCCTGGTTCCAGTTCTGGGCCGCCCCCCCCTTTTTGGAGGCAGTCCCCAGTATGGGTTTGAACCCAGGGATTTTCTTGCTGTTGGTTCTGGGATGAGATGGTGGGCGGCGGTAGCTCAGTCTCCACATCTCCCCAGTCTGGATTTGCATCCCTAGGGACCCATTTTTCTTTGGGGGGAGTTCCCCCCTCTCTGAAGGAGAAGATCCTTTTCCCAGGATCCTCTGAGGATCCCTCTCCCTCAAATTGGAAGATCTGTACCTCCTCCTCAAATTGAGTCTGTTTGGGTCTTTTGTTTCTCCTACCCCCCCTCTGCTCCTTAGGAGGCAGACTTTCAGGGGCAAGAGATTTTGTTTCCGGTTCCTGGGTTTCCAGGGGCTGTTTACAAGTGAGGAAGGAAGCTTCCTCCAAGGCTTTACACCCCCCTTCCCCTTGTGCCTCCTCCCTGGGAACCGGTGAGTTATCGGGGTGCTGCCCCCGTCATTGTTCTGGAGCACCAGGTCCAGAGTTGGGTGCGTTCTGCGCCGGCATGCTGATCTGAGGGTTCTGCTGAGCCCTCAGTATGTGACCCATATCCCGCGCCATGTTTTGAACCTGGCGCTCTAACTGGGAAACCCGCTCAGGCTGATAAGGGGCCCTGTTTTCTCCCCTGGGCTGATCCCGGGAAGGGTAGCTGTCCCTCCTCTGGTAATACCCTGGGTTGGGAAGATTTGGGTACCCCTCCACCCTTGGCCTCCCCTCTCCCGGATTCAGTGGTCTGGGCTCAGGGAATTGGGGAAAGAAGGATGGATGGTTTTGGGGCTGAAAGTTGGGTGGATACCTGGGGAAAAAGTTCTGCCCAGGATTTGGAGAGTTTCTGCCCTCCGGTGGGAAGTTAGGAGGGAAGTTCCCTGGGTTAGGTGCTTGGCTGGATCCCCCCCCTTGGGCTGGAGGAGTCCACACATAACCCAGGATGGGTCTGTTTCCCTTGTAACGGGGACTTACATAATCAGGAGAGCGAGGGACCCCATTTGTGGGGCTGCCTCCCTGGCTCCCTGTCTGTGACTGGCCCGAGGACCTTCTGGGCCTAGCATTATTAGGTGCAGGTAGGTTTTTAGGCCCCCCTATCTCCAAATCTAAAACGGGGGTGACCTTTACCTCTGCCACCTTGGCAGCAGCAGGGGTGGTGTTGGCTTTGGGGTTTTTCTGGGCATTACTTTTGCTATCTATCGGTTTCTGCACCTCATAGATCCGGGTAGCCTGTTCAATGACCCAATCTAAGGATCTTTTCTCGTGAAAATCCCTCACGAGCTGGGTCATGATGTATTTGGGCAAGGCATGGAAAAACGTATTTATGAACTCTCTACTATCTGTGCGCACCCTTCTTGTGGTCTGTGCAAAAGCACGCTTTAACTCCTGCACAAATTCTTGTGGGGCCTGATCCTCCCCACATTGCAAATTGTAGGCTGCCTTGCGAGCCTCTTGAGGATTTCTGTGAACAGAAAAATGTTTCAGGATGGCCGCCTTATATGTGGACCATCTTAAATGATTTTGATCCTCCAGCCCCGCAAAGAAACTGGAGTATTCCGGGGAGAATGTCCACTTTACATATTGAATACAGCTTTGGCTGTCCTTCAAATGGAAAGTCTCCATCATTTGTTCAAACAACTCTAAGTGCTCCCAAACAGAATACTTAGCGTTCTTATGGTAAGGCGTGATGACGCTCCTGATCGCCTTAATCTGCTTTAAGGGGTCCTTAAGAAAGGCCCTTTTTTGCCTTATTGGCCTTTTTGGTTCGGGTAACCCTTGTCCATTCATCCTCGGACTCAGAGGCACTGCTCCCAGAGGTTCCCGTCTGATCTTCCAGGTTTTCCCGGATTCTGCGAGCCTGGGAATGGCTGGCAGAATGTGGGGACCTGGTCTCCTGTGTCCTGCGCAGTTCAGAGGAGTCTTCAGATTCCTCCTTGCTGCCAGGATTTGATGGGTACCCCCTCCACTGACCTAACTGGGCAGAGGTTTTCAGGATGCCCTTAATGGGCCTACTCTCCTGGGGTTCCCCACTGAACTGTACTGTACTTGGGTGCCCATACCCGGATGCCTACCCCTCCATTCCTGAGTGGTACTGGCCTATGAGCCCCATACTTTTAGCTGGATAGTAATCTGCCATCCCTGTGGCCCTGTGCTCATGTGCACCAGGGGACATGGGGGTGGCAGAGTCCAGGGACTGAGAGGTATGAGGGCCTCTGGTACTAGGGCTCCTGAGGTTATGCTCCGGAGTTTCCATTTCCCAGCGAACCTCATCTCTATCCGCCCCTGCTCCCTGTTGCAATGCAAGAGCCTGCATTTGTGCCTTCAGTTCCTCTGTTAAGGCCTTACTCGACTCTATCAGTTTCTCCTGCATCGCTGCCTGTTGCTGGAGCCTATCATTGTGTTGACAGAGGGCCTCATTCTCCCTCTGTGCTTCCTGGTTGGTCCTGGAGAACTGGGCCAGTCTTTGCTGCAGGAGGTTTACCTCCTGGGCAATGTCCCTATTGGCCTGCTCCTTTCTTGCTAGAGCATCTTCCACCCTTCTGGTGTGCTCTACCAAGTTCTGGTTTTCTTTTTGGAGATCACCCAGCCCCTGGAGGGCCAGGTGATTTTCTTCAATTTCCTTTTTTAAGTGACAAACTTCCTGGCCTATGGCGTCTCTTTCCTGACTAAGAGCCTGCATTTGTGCCGCCAGGTCGTCCCTTTGCCGTTGAAGGGCACCAGCTTTTTGGCGCTCCTCATCAAACTCTGCCTGGGTATCCAGGTCTTTCAAGATCAGCTTGTTGCTCTCTACCTTCACTCTATCTAGATGACTTTGCAGGGTGGCTACCTGCTCCGTGCATGCCCTGTTAAAGTCTAATTGTTGCTCCAGCTTTTTCTGGCTCTCCAGTAAGGAGTCCAAACTGTCTTGGTGCTCCTTCTGCAGGGCCAGAAATCTAGTATCCTGTTCTACCTTTTCCTGTTGCAGCACATCCATATCCTTCTTTATTTTAATGATGTGCTGCCTACTATCATCTTCTGACTCCTGGCTCCTCTGCAGCCTCTGCTCAGAAGAAACCAGGTCAGATTGGGCCTTCTCTAACACCATCTGTTGCCTATTTGCCAGATTTTGGCTTTCAGCACATCTATCCTGCATGTCTCCCATATATAGGTACAGGTATGCTGCTATCCTGGCAATCTTATTGTGTTCCTCTTTGGCTTTAGGAGCCATATATAGCTCACTCAGGGCCACATGTAAGGGACCCTGATCTCTATATATATCTGACCCTGTTTCAGTGACCTGTTGTGTGATGGCCTGCAACCACGCATCCTGGCCCTGTTCGGTCCATTCACCTCTCACAAATAGCTTATGCAAGAGGTGCTCTCTGGCTATTTTCATGTCTACTAAGGTCGTCATTCTAGAGATTGGTCTCTGTCCTGACTTACAGAAGTTAGTATTTTATTTTTGCAGAACAGAACTTTTCTTGGAGTGTCCCTTTTGAGGAATGCTTTACAGCGTAATGCAGCGTGGTGATCCGACTGGATGTATGTATCCCGTCAGTTAGCACACTGTATTAAGCTGCACAAGTGGTATTCTAACCCAAACGTCCGGCTCGAGCCCCCAATTTGTAAGAGGATTCAATTCAACACTACAGCTAAGTCAACGCCTAGTCTATAATACTGAATGAAAACCCTTATTGATATATCTTTATGTCCAGTTCATGCGTTCTGGATGACTACCCCTATATAACACCCCTCTCTTGGAATCCCCCTGACCCCACTGAGCCAAGAAGTAGTTCTGTTTTGCAAGTTTAAAAGGTTTATTTGATAATTTAAAATATAGATATCACACTTTATAATAAATTAATAATTGAATAGCACACTTAATCTGATATGATAAAGATCAACAACGGAGAATCTGGCACTAGCACACTTCTTATAATCACTAATGAGTTGACATGAAATGGATAAGGTAGCACACTGGTAAATAGGAACAAAAGTATAATGTGGTAGAGGATGCTTTATGTAAGCTCAGGTGGATGCAATATTCAATGAATGCAGTACAGAAAATACTCAATATGATTTCAACCAAACAATGTAATCACTTTTCTCTGGCAATCCCCTCCCCCCCTTGATGCAAGGCAAGGAAATGGAAGGAAAACACACAGTTCTCAGAAATGCAATCAATGTAAATCAGTTCACCCCAGCAAGCTTACACTACAGAAAACAGATAGGAGTTTTGAAAACACAGGCAAAATGCTTTGATATGTGCTAGCAATGGATGAGAAATATGCTGGAAATGCTTTTAATTCCCTTTCAGAGGTTCAGGGTGAGTGGTATCTAGTTAATATTAGTCCAGGTTCACACTAGCAATGATGCAGGGATAGTTAGCAGGTTAAACGAATTTCTGGCAAATGGAAGGCAAGCAGCAGCAGTTTTTGCATGTGAAGAAATTTGCAAATCGCGGTAAAATTCGCGAATGCGTGTTCCGCGATTGCGGTAAAACTATAGGGGGTAGGAATGCGGTTCTAGGTTCGTAGGAAAGCCACGATTCTAAGCTTTCTAAGGAAAGTTACTGCAAGTCTCTAACCCAAACGGTTACAGAGTTATGACCGATTTAATAGAGGTCGTTTTTGGTTTTGCAAATTTTAAAAGCTCAAAATGACAAGTGACAAATTTTGCAGCTAGAATGACAGGTGACAGATTTGGATCTATCAGGCAGTTCTACTTAGGTTAAATAGATTGAATTAGATGAATTTAAACTAAGAGATTGGTTCTACACAGTTCTGCTGGGTACTCACACTATATTCTTGAATTAAATGGGCCTCGTCACGGATCTGGTCAGGGTTTTAAACTGGACTCTGGTCTGGTCTGGTCTGGCCTCTGCACTTCACAGTGATCTGGGTCAGCTCTCTCTGCTGGTCTGGGTCTCTCTGGGTACAGCACTGCTTTCTCTCTGGTCTGGCCTCTTAGTTCTGGATAGATTGAAGTCTCTAGTTTGGCTTTCTGGAGGTTGATGGAGGTAAGTATGGATTTTTCCGGCAGAGCTTCCAGCTGCAGATGGAATTGAAGGTCCCTATCTGTCCTGTCTGTCTGCTTTTATGTGTTTAGAATGTGGGTGTGTTCTAGCATCACTGACCCTACCTCTCTCTCAGCTTCTAATTGGTCAAACTTCCATTTATCATTTGATTGGGGGAGCTAGGTTGGGTCAGAGTGATGTCATTTTACAGCCTGCAGAAAGTCCACTCCTCCTGTCAACTTACACACAAATCTAGATTTGAAACAAATACATATTTGCAGAGGTACATATTGTTTTAAAATCATATGCACCCATCATGCATTACAGGAGGTATCCCCTGTTCAAACTCTGCTCTTCCTGGGAGCTTGCATTCAGAAATGGCACATATTTCACTTTTTAATTGATTTTTCAATTTCTGACATTGACCCAACTTTACATACATGTGCGCAGGGAGTATGGACATTAACTGATGAAGTTTCAGATTTTTAACATGCATACATTTAGAGTTATATCCACTTTTCCGCTGACACCCCCCTGAACATACCACCGGTTCTAAAAACCTCTTAAACTGTGGGCAGGAAAATCACAAGAATTATGGTATCATTTATAAAATTTTCACATGTCCGCTCTATGAGTTATTCATCTTTTTTAAAGTTATGTTCTGGCTCCAAAGGGGTGTGGTTTCCTCTCAGCACAAGGTAGAAATACTGGTTTATCCAGTTCTGCCAAGCCAGCTTGCTCTCACAGGCAGTGCTCCTCCCCTTTCCTCAGGAGGAAGCCACTTTTTACGACCATTTACGACTCCTGCCAATAAAACCTTTGCCTGAGCCAGGACAGGGCTTTGTTCACTTTCCTGCAGAGCACAGGTAATTCAATTATCAGATAGATGGCATATCCTTAGTGTGAGCAGCAAAAGGGCAGCTAGGCCTGGGAACACAGCTGTGACTCAAGTTTCACTCCTGATGGGGGTAGTTGCCAGGCAGAATTCAGTTCCTTAAGCCAGACTTTCAGCTAACTGTCATGTTTTTTTTGTTGCTTTTTAAATTAACTTGCAATTTTACACATGCAGCTAGAATGCTGATTCTAAGTTTAAACTATAACATTTAAACAATTGCAAAGGCATGTGACACCAAACATAGGTCACTCATTTAATCTAAACATTTTCGATTTTAGTGTCTTTAAATCCAGTGCAACTTAAACAGCTGACTCCATAGCAGTTTTGTTATAAGCATTGTTTTGGGCTCTTCATTTCCCAGATTTTGTAAGCACACAAAACCTCATTCTGCCAAATGTCTGCTGGTGTTCAGTGAATATTTTGCACATGTTGCAATGTTTAAAATAGACACTTTGGCTTGCCTTCAGAGGAACACAGGGTGGTTTTAAAACGCCGGCTTTTGGATAGTGGTGAGTACTGGTACTGCACCCATTTTTGGGATTTAAGAATGAATTCCCCACAATTCTAGGTTGCATTTGGCAATCAGCATTGCCATTCCCAATGGTTTCAGACTACTGTGCGGGTAGTCCAATGGTGGTTTTAGGCAGTGTCCTTCTGTGCCCATAACATCGGCAAAAATGGGTGGCAGCCTATTCTTCCTGCATTTCCCTGTGCATTTTCTGGGAAGCTCTGGCCATCATGATGTTTTCATGTCAGTACTGCACAGTTTTGAGGTAGGGCTCGGATGCATGGGTAAATACATCCCACAAAGGTGAGAGAAAGAAGGGAAAAGGGAAGCTAAAACTCCATGTCAAGACTTACCTGTTGGGTCATTCCCATTTCATTTCGGGTCCGCGCCGCATCCAGGCATTTTCGGACCCCGGCCCCTAAGGGGAAAAAGACATCAGCGTTAATGAGTGAATGAAAAGACATTACCAAAACACTCATTAAAGACTTACCTGATTTCCACAAGGATTTCACCGCTCACCTCGGGTCGGTGCCTGTTCCCCGGCATTCCGTACCCCGGCCCCTATGGGGAAAAGACACTAGCATTAGAACATTAATGCATGGACACAAGGGGAACCACTTTTAGAAAAACTTACCTGGAAGCCAAGCAAGTTAGGTTCTCACCCATCCGAAAATCCAGTGACGTAACTGGATACCAACGCGCCCCTGCATCAGAAGCAGGATGGAGAGCTCGTCCTTCCAGACCCTAAGGTGAGACGCTACGGGGAAGCACAGAAGGGTTTTGAGGAGGGTGAGAGGGGTAAGTGGGAGGCCGATTGCATTACCCCGCAGACAGTTAACCCCCTATTCTCACCTACAGAAGGATACTTCTGCGAGTCAGACAAGCCAGATCTGGGGCCCGGTCCAGTCCGTCTTCCGAACTCTGCGCATCACCTTAGACGAGGTCACAGCAGCGTGAACCAGGCCAGCGCCCCCGTGGGAGTCAGGTGAGCGTTACAGTTTGGGTATTTTGGTGTTTCACGATAAACAGCACAGTCACCATAGCAGTTTAATTATAAGAAACACATTAATTGTTCAATGCCTTATTATATTCATGGTAATAGCTACCATAACATTAATTTCTGTTTTTCTATGTTCAGTTTGTAAACCTACCTGCATACCAAACTGATCCCTGGTATGTTCATTCATTTATTGATTCAACTGTTTGTATGTACATTTTCACATGCAATCAAATTCATTTATTTTGTTTCTCATATTATTTATTTATCAATCCTTTTGTTTGTGGTATTACTTGCATCAATTGTCAGCCTTGATAAAGATGATATGTCAAAACAGGTGTAGGCTGTAAACACTGAAATGTCAGGCGGGTTGTTCTTGAAACTCAAGTAATTTAATAAAACTATTTTTGCTAAGCGCATGTCACTAGTACCAATTTGTTGCATTATCTCTTGTGGTGAAGGGTATAACCCATGTACTAGGCGTCCAGCTGGCGTTTAGACCGACCCTTTGTTTTTGGTTAAGCACACTGGGATTCCAGTTTACCCACATTTTTTGTTCAGATCTCCAGTATGGGTCGATTTGAGGGCATCTGTGAGGGGTGCAGCTATGGAAGAAAAAAAGGGGTATAAAGCATCTGTAATAGCGACAAAGTCCAAAAACGCCCTGACACCTCTTAGTTGAAAGCCGTAGTTGTTGGATTGCTTCTACCTTATCCACTTGTGGTCATATCTTGCCCTTTCCAACAGTGTATCTGAGGTATTTGGTCTAGGTGGCCCTCAGCACGGTCTTCTTCAGGTAGACCTGTAGACCTGCTTCTCCCAATGTCTTCACGATCTCCCTGAGATGTTCCAAATGGGTATCCCACATTTCACTGAATATGATATCGTACAGGTACACCGTAGTGTATGATGTGTCAAGAGATGGTCCATCAGCGATGCAAAGGTGGCTGGGGCGCCTGGTGATCCAAAAGGAAGGATGGTGAACTGATACAGACCATGGGGACTGGTAAACGCAGTTTTCTCCTTGTGTTGTTCTCGTAGAGTTATTTGCCAGTACCCTTTGGTTAGATCCATAATAATCAGGAAGTAAGCTGCACCTAGTCTTTCTGGGCATGGAATAGGCTTTGTAGGAGGAGATTATGTTAACTTTGTGGAAGTCCATACATAATCTTGACGATCCACCTGGCTTAGGTACCAGGGCAATTGGCGAGCATCATGGACTTTTGGAGAGCTATATGATGTTAAGCTTCAGCATCTTGTGATGAATCCAATGTAGTCATCACATATTCTCTGGTGGTGACCGTTACCAAGGGGCCAGGGGACAGCAGCCGCTACCTGATACCGACCCTGGGGGTGGCTACGTGAAGGAGGATCACATGGGAGGAGTTAGGCATTGTAGAAATGTTATGGCTTCATTGAGTAAGGCACGGTATCCACCAGTTTCCCATGAGGAAGACCTCCTGTTACCCAAAATCTTAATGGCCTATTGGTATACATCTGTTCCCCCCCTTTAGGAAAGTTAGAGAAACCTCTATCCAACAACATTCAGCCCAACCTTTCAGGTCTGGTCACGGAAGCATAAGCTTCAATTTTCCTTCATATGGAACTGATTTCTCATATGGAACTATTAAGAACAAGTTTTCAAATGCTAAACATCTATTAACATCAGTGGACTTTAGTCCCCACAACCACCTAAGTATTGAGATGAGGAGGGTGAAGGAATTGATGCCGAGTGACAAGCACAGTGACCTGTAAGCGGGACCTTTAAATATGACAACCGAATGAGCGAAAGAAGCTTGAGCTGGGGAGAAGACGAGGCCTCTCTATTGAAGCCAGTGTGCGGAAGCTGGAGGTGTGAGCCAGTGTGGCGGAGCAAGGAGCTCACCAGCGGAAAGGAACAGAGATGTGGTGTGAGAGAGGACTGCTGTGGAGATGCTGGAAACTCTGGGTATCCGGCAGCCAAGAAAAGCAGATTGATCCTTACCGGTTGCCGAAAAAAAAGTCAGCGTGCAGGAGCCTAACCACAGAAGAGGCTGGAGAGACATCACAGCCAACCAGACTGGAGAGAAAGCTGCAGAGGAACACTGCATAAGCGTGCACAAGACCGAAGACGCTGTAGAGAGCCGGTGAGTCCGCCAGAGCAGAGTGGGGACAAGGATGTATACCACGCCAAGAAAGGTATATGCTACTTGTTCATAAAGAGGAACTCTAACACATGCAAAAGTCCTGGCAAACAATCACCAGGCAGTTGAAAGTGCAAGAAGAGATGTCCTGGCAGGAGAGTACAACAGGCATTAGTGAGTGCAGGAGGAATCCTGGCAGGAGAGTATACCAGGACATTGCCAATATATAAGAAGTCCTGGCACACCAGGCAGTTGTGAGTGTAAGAGGAATCCTGGCAGGAGAGCAGGGACATCATTTAAGGGTCACCAGAGGTCGCAACTGCAACCTCTGAGGTCTCCCTTGCGACCTCTGTGATCCCCCTTGCGACCTCTATAAAAATAAAAAAAACATTTTTTTTCCCCTTTTTTTTTGTAATACAAACTCCTGGGCTGTGGTCAGCACCATGTGGCTCTTTACTTCTGGAGTGGCTGGCTTTATTGTTCAGGCACCTTAAAAAAAAGAAGACAAATAAGAATAGGAGTGCCACAGGTCTAAAATTTTCAGCGTTGACCATAAATAATAAAGAATAGGAATACCAAATAATGTGTCTTTCTGGAATTCTATACAATAATTGCTAGACTCATTAAAGGTTTATTTCAGGCACACTTCAGGGGGTGAGTCACTGATTTAGTCTGTTCTTAAATGCCTCAACTTAGCCTTTCATCCTTCTGAGGTTGGTAAATGAGTACCAACACAGGTTGGGTGACATAAGGTGTATATTTTTTCTATATAAAGCGCTTACGCGTAAGTGCTATATAATAACACATCATTTTCATTTCGTCATGGACGTCTGTTTGCATTCACAGTAATTTGGTAATATGGGCCTATACACACTGAACTTAATGATACATATGGTGATTTATTCTTGTATGAAATGTACATTACATTATAGTGATATCGTAACCATATTTTTCGTAGTGTACAATGCTATGTGATGCCACTTCCTGTTTTGTCAATGGGTGAAAGGTCGTGTTCCATCGCTTCCCGCGATATCACTTCGGGGTGTGGTCAAATGACATCACTTCCTGTGATGTCATCAGGGGTTCAAGGGTTGTGTGATGTCCCGTCCGCTACCCCTGGCATTTTGGTGAAATGACGTCCCTGCAGGAGAGTATACCAGAAAGTTGCAAGTATGTAAGAAGTCCTGGCAGGAGAGTACACCAGGTAAGTGGAAGTGCATAAATAATCCTGGCAAGGGAATGTACCAGGCAAAGTGCAAATGTGTGATAAAAGATATAACAAGACAGTGTTTGTTGAACAAATAAGGAACTTGTGTTGAAGAGGTATTAATAAAACTGACTAACTTTAACCCTAACAGGATTGTTGTGGACCAAGAAAGACACAAATAACATTTAGTCCAAGACACATTGTTACACCGTTAAAGAATCCAGGGGTAGGGAAGTCCCCTCTGGAACCAAGGTCATTCCAACTTGGAGAGCATTTATGTTGAAGTTGTTCTATTTTTGTTTATGAACACTTTTTACAAGTATCAGGTTAAAGACATTTCCCTTTTCACTTTGTTATTTTGTTTATAGTGTGAGGGTCAGGTTAGAACGTTTGGACACAAGGAAGGCTTTGGATTTCTGACACCCTGGCACAGACAGTTAATAATTATTTGGTTTTAGGTAGGGGAATCTCCACTTAGTACAAAGTCAGAGATGCCTTTTCCCTACCCATATTCCCTTAATAAAAGTCAAAACATGACAACTTTGTATCTGGCTTTCATTTCTGACTCCTCACAATCTCTTCTATCTTCATTTTGACTTCTTCTCATTTTTCCTCTGGTATGCGATAAGGCCTTTCTGGGTGTTGTTTCAATAGAATGTTCGACTAACTTGGTTCTCGTAGGTAGGTTGGAGAATATGTGAGCGAAAGGGTTTAACAGTTGTTAACAGTTCTTTTTGCTTCTCACTCATTAACGCTTTTCCCCATTGCACGTTCTGTATATCTGTTTCTTCCTGCTATGGAATTGTTTAGTGGAGATGTTATGCACGGAGGTGATCATGGTGATAGAATCGGATGTCGCCTTCCACTCCTTCAGTAGGTTGATGTGGTAGTTCTTCTCTTTTTGTAGTCTGTCGGGTTGGCTTACTAAATAGTTAACCAACCCAAGCACCTCCTTCACCGATAAGGACCCCTCCATTTTGCCTGAATTTTATTCTCACTGGTTGGTATCCGGACTAAGACCTTATCGTCCACCTGGAAGGTCCTAATGCGTCTGGTTTTGTTGTGTTGTTTCTCTTGTTTTTGTTGATCCTGTCCCAGATTGGCCACTGATAGGCCCCTTAGGTTCTCTAGGTCTGTTCTTAGGTCGTCTACATACTCAGATAGGGGTTTCTACTCTTGACCTTCCCAGTCTTCCCTTACTTCCTTGGTTGTCTTCCAAAGAGTAGTTGGAAGGGGAAGAAGCCTGTAGACGAGTGCAGGGTATCTCGTAAGCCCATTAACACCCATGCTTGGGCTCGATCCCAGATCTTCCCTGTAGGCTCTGTCACCTACTTTAGCATTTGTTTGAGGGTTTTGTTATGTCTTCCAACTAAACCATCTATTCGTGGGTGGTAAACAGATGTTCGTAGCTGCTTTATCTTCATTTGTTGGCATACCTTCTTCATCATCGTAGACATGAAGTTGCTGCCTTGATCAGTGATTATCTCCTGGGGTATTATTCCCACCCTTTCAGAATACGGGATAAGGAGCTCACACACTTTTCAAGCGGAGGTGCCTCTTATAGGAAAGGTTTCTGTATATCGTGTTGCATAGTTCACAACCACCAGCAGATACTGACATCCATGAATGCTGGGGTACATTGGTCCTATGATATCCACTCTGATATGTTGGAAAGGTTCGCTTATGAGGGGCATCCATTGAAGAGGTGCTCTTGGTGGTATATAGGAACTAGATTGTTGACATATGGGACACTCTTGACAGTACCTCGTAGTTTCTCTGTAAACACCTGGCCAATAGAACCGCTTCAGAATATTTTGCTGTGTCTTCTCTGCAGCCAGATGCCCTCCGGTGTGGTTGTCATGGGCCAATCTCATCACGAGTTCTCAATATGTTTTTGGTACTAACAACTGTTCCCTTTCTCTCTGTTCAGCGTCCACGACTACTCAATAGTAGAACCCCTTCTTTTCTTTAAACCAGCGCCCCCCCCCACGATGGGTCCCTTATGGGAATCCGCCTGTTCTGGTGCTCTCTGTCGGGTTGTGTCGGTTTGGCTCTCCGCTAGGAAAGAAGAATCGTGACTGTCAAGGTTCCAGTACTTTAAACACACAAGAGGGTTTTGTTTAATGTCACCTTTTTTTCCCGTTCTGACTTCTTGACGACTTTTCCTTTTTTTCGTGTTACAGGACTCTGTATGTCATCCTGCAAAAAAGGTGCTTTGTTCAACCACTCCTCTTCCATAACGCTCTCCCAAAAGGCTGGTAAGTCAGATCCAAGGAGAACGGGGGAAGGCAATGATGGCATTATGGCAGCCCGGATAGCAATGTTTCTATAATTAATTCCTAAATTGATTACCCTGGACGGATAGCTCTTTATATGTCATGATCTCTGCTTCCAAAAGGTCAGGGTTTTCCCAACTCCCTTGGAAGCAGATCCATAACCCAGGTTCCGAGTGCCAACCAGTCCCAATTGGGACCTTTTGGACCCAGTCCTGGTGCCAGTGGCACCAGGCTCATAAATATGCCCAGTCCCAGCGCTGGAAGCGCCGGGCTCATAATGCTTGGGTGGACTTACCTGCAGCAGACCATGCTGCTTACTTGCCTGCCAGTTGAGCCTCTGATCCTCTTCTGTTTGGAACTACTTTTCCTGTTGGGTGGGGCAGGAGCCACTCCCTAGGTTCAGAACACTGGAACTCTTCTGGAAAGCAGGAACTCTTTTCTTACCTAGGCGTGGCTGTGGAAGGAGACACCTAAGCACTACAGGAGGCTATTTAAACCACACCCGATGGATGAATCTTGCTTTGCGTTATTCTGCATCCTCTGCAGCAGAACGCTCATTGTGTCTTCTGCATCTGATCCTGGGCCTAAGGAAAAAGGCTTACCATCCTGAATCCAGTCTTCAGCAACACCTATAAAGACAAGAAAGAACAGGTTAGCATTACGGTCTTCAGTGACAGCTCTTCACTTACCTGGTCCATCGGCTGTCACCAACGCCTCGCACTGCATTCCGGCATCTGAAAGACAAAGGCTTACCTACTCTTCGTACGCTCCGGAGGTCTTCACACTGCATTCCGGCATCTGAAAGACAAAAGCTTACCAACTCTTCGCACGCTCCGGAGGCCTTCGGCGCTGCATCCCGCATCTGAAAGACAAAACAAGGTGCGTTTAAAAACATTGGGGAACTTTAATACTCACGTGCCATTACTCCTTTCCACATCTAACCCAGTGGGTATTCCGGCACCCTGCAGCCGCTCCGAACTTGTACCTGCAAAATAAAAAGACAGTTAGAGCGCATTGTGAAGCAGGCAACAAGCGCTTACTTACGTGCTTCCAGGCGCTTCTATTCATCACACGGGTTCCATCTTCAACTCACTTCAACCCGTCATCCGCCATCGCCGGAACCCTGCAAAACAAGAGACATTATTACTAAAGACTTTAAAGACATTAGAATTACTCGAAACTTACCGTTCGTGCAGTAAACAACGGACGGCAGTCCTCTGACGTCAAGAGGCCTGCTCCCCTTATCCAGTGAAGAAACTGGTTACAGCACCCTGCCCCGAGGCAGATGGAGAGCACGGCGTTCACTTACCTAAGGTGAGAACGTTAACCTTTGGGGTTCTACAGGAAAAGAGAAAGGGAAGAAGAGAGAGACATTCCATAACCCAGTTCATTAATCCCATATTTTCTATCTGCAGTCATCTTACCCTTCAAGTCAGACATACAGTGCACAGAGGTCCAGCCCAAAGAGCCAGCCGTGTGTTACATATCACCTTTGAAGATACGGTATACGCCCAGTCAAGACCGGCGCCTCTACGGGAATCAGGTGAGCGTTACAGAACGCAAAGCCTACCACAAAACTCCCGTCCAGGCGCTATGGAAACCTCGGATACCGACCAGCTAGCCTAGTTACTAGGGGAACTAAGGGCAGAAGTGCATGTAGCCCGTCAGGAAACGAACGCTCTAAGAAGGGAACTGATTATTTCCAAGGAGCGAACAGATGATCTTGCTAGACAATTGCTACAGTCACAAGCCGGACAGACCCCGTTACCCGCATCTGGGGGGAATCTTCCTTCTACATCCTCTATGAATCCAGTACAGATCAACCTACCTGGGAATGTACCTCTGTCTCCGCCCGAACGATTTTCTGGTGACCCAAAGAGGTTTGCAGTATTTATCAATCAGTGCCGGTTGCATTTCTTATGCCGGCCAGCAGCCTTTCCAACTGATCAAGCTAAAGTAGCTTTCGTGCTTTCGTACCTTAGTGGCAATGCGGCAGACTGGTCGATCCCTCTAGTAAATCAAGATGATCCGGTCCTCCATGATTTTCAAGCTTTTCAGCTCAGTATGGAAAAACTGTTCGCAAGACATTCACAGGGGCAGGCCTTGGACAATGAGCTTCTTTCGTTGCGACAAGGTAATCAAGACCTTTTGGCTTATGTTGCGTCTTTCAACAGACTGATAGTGGAAACTCAATGGCCTGAGGACAAAAGGATTACGCTGTTTTATAGAGGTCTACGTGGAGAGCTCAAAGATGTGTTAGCCCAAGTAGTGAATCCCCCACAAGATTGTTCGGACTATATAGACTTAGTCGTTCAAATAGATCACAGACTGCAGAACAGGAAGGGCGATCGTTCCAGGTTTGATGCTCGAGTATTTTCCAAACCGCCAACTCCTTCCAAAGGAGTAGACTCCGGGGAACCCATGCAAATAGGGGGTCTGAAAGGTCCTCTAACACAAAAGGAGCGGGAAAGGAGAAAACAGTTGTAATTATGCCTCTACTGCGGAAACTCAGGGCACTTCCTTCGAGACTGTCCGGTGAAACCTGCCAAGAAGGCAGTAGGAGCTGTAGTTACCAAAGTTACAAACTCTGAGCAGGGAAACGACCTCGCCCGACAAGAATAGAGGTCCTCTTGCCGAGCGTGAAAACCAGTTCCGTGACCTCGCATTTCGTGATACCTATGGTCCTCATTAGCCCTGATAATCCGGATCGATTACATGCAATTGAAGCTTACGTCGACAGCGGTGCCATCGGCAATTATGTGGATCATGAAATGGTTTTGAGGATGAATCTAACTCTTTGTCCCAAGACTGTAAAGGACGTCATAACTACGGTGGATGGTACGGAGATACCCTCCGGGCCAGTAACGCATACCACTCAAGAAGTGACGCTAGCAAGTCAAGATGGACACCAAGAGAAGATCGTGTTCGATGTGATCAAGGCCCCTCAGTTTCAGATTATTCTAGGAATACCTTGGTTAGAGAAACACAATCCTCTGATCGATTGGCGAGCAAGAACGGTCCAGTTTCCAGAATGTGTTTCTACTTGTCATCCTCCACCTGGTGTTGCACTGGCAGCAATTTCTTCAGAGACTCCCCAGTTACCTCCCGAATACCTAGAATACCAAGATGTTTTCCGGAAGGATCAGGCTAACTCTCTACCTCCTCATAGGTCTTATGACTGCCAGATAGACCTGATACCTGGATCTACTCCTCCTTGTAGTAGAATTTATGCCCTCACCGAGCCTGAGAACCTTCACCTTCGACAATACCTGGATCAATACCTGGCAAATGGGTTTATTCGTCCTTCCAAGTCCCCTGCTTCTTCAGCTTTGTTCTTCGTTCCGAAAAAGGAAGGAGACCTTAGAACTTGTATAGATTATCGCTCCCTGAACCAGATCACCATTAAGAATAGATATCCGTTACCTTTGATCCCTGAACTCCTGGACCAAGTCAGAAAAGCATGCATATATACAAAGCTGGATCTTAGAGGAGCAACCCACTTGGTACGAGTAAAAGAGGGCGATGAATGGAAGACGGCCTTCCGCACCAAGTATGGGCTATTTGAATATCAGGTCATGCCCTTCGGACTTTGCAATGCCCCGGCCGCCTTTCAATATTTTATGAACGATGTCCTCAGAGAGCTCATAGATGTGTGTGTTGTTGTTTACATTGACGACATCCTCGTTTATTCTTCATCGGAATCTGAACATCGGAAACACGTAAAAATGGTCCTCGAAAGATTGCGTCAACACAAACTTTTCGCTAAGTTGGAAAAATGTGTTTTCAACGTGACTGAAGTTGAATTCTTGGGATTCATATTATCACCTGGCGGAGTGCGTATGGATTCAAAGAAGGTCGATGCAATTCTCAAATGGCCATCACCATCCTCCGTAAAAGGTGTGCAAAGCATGTTAGGCTTCGCTAACTTTTACCGCAGGTTTATCCCCGAATTCTCTCAAATAGTCCAGCCCATCACTGCCTTGTTAAAGAAAAACAAACGTTTTGAATGGTCTACCGAGGCGGAACAAGCTTTCCAGGAATTGAAGACTAAATTTATCTCTGCACCAATCTTAAAACACCCTCGCCCCGAACTCCCCTACATCGTGGAAACTGATGCTTCAAGCCTTGCCATGGGGGCAGTTCTATCACAAAAGGACCCGGTAACCAATCAGTTGCATCCCGTGGCATTTTGGTCCCGCAAACTCTCGCCTCCTGAAATCAATTACACGATTACTGACAAGGAACTTCTGGCCATCAAGTCTGCCTTTAAGGCTTGGCGGCATTATCTGCTGGGGGCCCGACACACCGTTACTGTGATTACGGATCACCGAAACCTGCAATATTTGAAAACCGCAAAAGCCCAATCCTCTAGACAACTCCGTTGGGCATTATTCTTTGCCGAGTTTGACTTCATAATTACCTATCGACCTGGTACAAAAAACGGTAAAGCTGATGCCCTTTCTCGGATGGAAGTGGAAGAACACTTGATCAACCCTAAACCTGTACCAATCATTCCCGAACAAAGAATTCTGGGTGTAATCGCCACACAATCCATAGAGGAAGTTAAGGATAAAGCCAGACAACTTGTAACTCCAGCAGACATACAGAATTGGCATCTGCAGGGAAAGGACTTTGCAGTAAAGGACAACTTATTGTATTTCCAAGAACGATTATACCTACCCAGCACAGATTTACAGAAAAAGGTAATCTCTTGTTATCACGATTCTTTAATGGAAGGACATCCCGGTATGGCCAAGACCTCAGAAAAGATCAAGCGCTACTTCTGGTGGCCGTCTTGGAAAAAAGATATCAGAGACTTTATAATGTCCTGTGGAGTATGCGCCCAAAACAAGAGTCAAAAGGAAAGACCAGCAGGCCTCTTACGCCCTATTGACATCCCACCTCGCCCTTGGCATACGCTTTCTATGGACTTCATCACTGATCTACCTCCATGCTCCGGATACAATACGATTCTAGTAATCGTGGACTTATTCTCCAAGATGGCGCATTTCATTCCGCTCAAAGGCTTGCCAACAGCAGCAACTCTGGCCCGAGAATTTCTCGAAAACATCGTCCGACTGCACGGTTTTCCTTCGGTTCTAATTTCGGATCGAGGTAGTCAATTTATTTCTCATTTTTGGCGAAGTTGCTGTCGGTCTGCTCAAATTGATGTGAGACTATCGACCAGTCACCACCCTCAGACCGACGGACAAACCGAGAGGACCAATCAAACTCTGGAACAGTATTTACGCTGCATGCTGCAACAAACTGAAAAAACTTGGAAAGACATCCTTTGGATAGCCGAATATGCCTACAATAACTCTGTCCATTCGGGAACTGGGAAAACCCAGTTTTTTCTTTTGTACGGCAGTCACCCTCGAACCTCAGAGTTGTATCCCCTCCAAGATCTTGATACACCAGCAGTAGACTACCTGGATTCTACAATCACCCAAGCCTTTAAGGAAGCTGTTTCTCACCTTCAAAGGGCTAAAGAACAATACAAGAAAGGAGCAGATCAACATCGGAAGGAAGCCCCTCAATATCAAGTAGGGGATCAAGTCTGGTTATCCACCAAATATCTACCTCTAAAAGGGCCACGCACATTCAACCCAAGATACCTTGGTCCCTATTCCATCACTACCATAGTAAACCCAGTAGCGGTCAAGTTGGACTTGCCCCCGCACATGAAGATACATCCGGTTTTCCACGTCTCTCTATTAAAACCCGTGCAACCTCAAACCCGACTAACTAAATCTCCAAAACCTATCCTAGTTGATGGAGAACTCGAGTTTGAAGTCAAAAGCATTCTGGACTCCAAGATCTCCAAATCTAGACTATTTTACCTAATTGACTGGAAAGGCTACGGCCCCCAAGAGAGATCCTGGGAACCTGCTGAATATGTCCACGCTCCTCGCCTAATCAAAAGATTTCCCCGAACATTTCCTGACAAACCAAAACCCCCGGAGAAGCCCGGTTTGGGAGGGGCCTTGAGGGGGGGTACTGTCATGATCTCTGCTTCCAAAAGGTCAGGGTTTTCCCAACTCCCTTGGAAGCAGATCCATAACCCAGGTTCCGAGTGCCAACCAGTCCCAATTGGGACCTTTTGGACCCAGTCCTGGCGCCAGTGGCACCAGGCTCATAAATATGCCCAGTCCCAGGGCTGGAAGCGCCGGGCTCATAATGCTTGGGTGGACTTACCTGCAGCAGACCATGCTGCTTACTTGCCTGCCAGTTGAGCCTCTGATCCTCTTCTGTTTGGAACTACTTTTCCTGTTGGGTGGGGCAGGAGCCACTCCCTAGGTTCAGAACACTGGAACTCTTCTGGAAAGCAGGAACTCTTTTCTTACCTAGGCGTGGCTGTGGAAGGAGACACCAAAGCACTACAGGAGGCTATTTAAACCACACCCAATGGATGAATCTTGCTTTGCGTTATTCTGCATCCTCTGCAGCAGAACGCTCATCGTGTCTTCTGCATCTGATCCTGGATCTAAGGAAAAAGGCTTACCATCCTGAATCCAGTCTTCAGCAACACCTATAAAGACAAGAAAGAACAGGTTAGCATTACGGTCTTCAGTGACAGCTCTTCACTTACCTGGTCCATCGGCTGTCACCAACGCCTCGCACTGCATTCCGGCATCTGAAAGACAAAGGCTTACCTACTCTTCGTACGCTCCGGAGGTCTTCACACTGCATTCCGGCATCTGAAAGACAAAAGCTTACCAACTCTTCGCACGCTCCGGAGGCCTTCGGCGCTGCAACCCGCATCTGAAAGACAAAACAAGGTGCGTTTAAAAACATTGGGGAACTTTAATACTCACGTGCCATTACTCCTTTCCACATCTAACCCAGTGGGTATTCCAGCACCCTGCAGCCGCTCCGAACTTGTACCTGCAAAATAAAAAGACAGTTAGAGCGCATTGTGAAGCAGGCAACAAGCGCTTACTTACGTGCTTCCAGGCGCTTCTATTCATCACACGGGTTCCATCTTCAACTCACTTCAACCCGTCATCCGCCATCGCCGGAACCCTGCAAAACAAGAGACATTATTACTAAAGACTTTAAAGACATTAGAATTACTCGAAACTTACCGTTCGTGCAGTAAACAACGGACGGCAGTCCTCTGAAGTCAAGAGGCCTGCTCCCCTTATCCAGTGAAGAAACTGGTTACAACACCCTGCCCCGAGGCAGATGGAGAGCACGGCGTTCACTTACCTAAGGTGAGAGCGTTAACCTTTGGGGTTCTACAGGAGAAGAGAAAGGGAAGAAGAGAGAGACATTCCATAACCCAGTTCATTAATCCCATATTTTCTATCTGCAGACATCTTACCCTTCAAGTCAGACATACAGTGCACAGAGGTCCAGCCCAAAGAGCCAGCCGTGTGTTACATATCACCTTTGAAGATACGGTATACGCCCAGTCAAGACCGGCGCCTCTACGGGAATCAGGTGAGCGTTACATTATATCCCTGTGTACATATTTAATCGGTATGGGAGGGCCAGTAAACTTCTTGTTACCACTTACTTCTTGGTGTTACCACTTACGTCTGGGGTGATGGCAGTCTGCTGAATATCACTATCCAACATGGCCTGGGTGGGTCTCCCATCGACAGTCACCTCCATCGTTTATGGGTACCGACTCCTTCGGAATTCTTGCATTCGTAGAGTACCAATTTATAAGTTCAGGTCTGCTTCTTCGTGGACAGAACCGGGCTACATGCCCCCATTCCCTGCACTCCAAACATTGGGGGTGTCTTGAAATCAGGGCCAACAGGGGGGGTTTAACTTCTGATCTTCTGGGTTTTTGTTCCAGGGCTATCCAACAGCTTGTAGGTTGGAGTCTCCAAATTACCCCAAATTACCCCAGTTCCGGTGGTTCGAGGAAACCCAGCCTTTTGATAGGTGGTTTCTATATTGATAGCTTCCAAAAGGGATGGACTGTGGTTTTGGCACAGCCACCTCTGTATCAGGGTTGGAAGGGTATCCAGGAATTGTTCAAACTTGATCTTTTCTGAAATCTGGGCTGTTGCCATCATAGGTTGCAACCATTTCTCGTTCAGATCTTCAATACGATTGTATGGCTGCTGTGACGTCTGACCCGATTTAAGTTTGGTCTCTCTCAGTAACTCCCATAGGATTTGAGGCCTGTTAAGCCCCTTGCATAGCTCCTGTGAAGAGAGGGGCGATTTAATGTCCCCATCATTTGGGCAACCACTGGGCATTCCTGGCAACACGTTCATAGTTAGTAAAGAAGAAGCTTGGGCCTTCTCCAGCCTGATATCCCTGTAGAATTGATGGGGGGCACTGCTGCATGCAACCAGGTAGTGACCATCACATCACTTAACTCTCTCAGTGCTTCTTGATGTTTTTCTTGTGCAGCGCCTTGTAGTATCTGGATCACTTGTTGAAAGGCCTGCTTGTCAGCCTGCGCCTGATGGCTCTGTACTTGCAGCATCTGCTGCAACTGCTGTTGCCCTTCAGCCAGGGTTTTAATAAGGGCCTCCATGGCATTATCTGAATCCCACTGTTGCACCACTTGTGGGATTCAGAGGTGGAGACAGCCAGTGTTTGGGTTGTAAGCCTTAAATTAAAGCACCAATGCTCTGAGGTTTAACAAAAAAATGAAATAAACTTCAGGACACCTTAGGGTCGATTCATGGAGCAAACGTGTTCCGAAAATCCCAGCGCAAGCAGGCGCAAGGTGGCGCAAGCGTGAGAAACCCAGAATTCAAGGAAGATGCTGCGTGTGTTTCCTGCTGTCCGTGCGCCAAATCCTGCCATGGCGCACGCGGGCACACACGGCGTGCGCTACGCGCACAGCAAAAGCGCACATAGCGCGCCGCACACAACCAAAGTGGGCGGAAAAGTGGGCGTAACACGCGGAATGGGGAATAACGCATGAAAAAGAAGGCGTAACTGGGGAAGTACTGCAGGGAACTACACGGAACGCCCAAACGCACGCGAACAACCCGTATTCATGGATTCGAATACGGGAAACCCGCGCACGGCAAAAGACGCACACAGCCGTCAACTCGTCCGCCACACGAAGGCAGGCGGAAGCGTCCCCGCGCACAGTATAAAAGTGCGCGCAAACAACAAACACGTATATACAGCTACGATGAATGCCCCATTTGTCGCAGCACTGATCGTGGGACACCGCAGGAGGAGAATAGCCAGGGCACGCATTTGCGCACCACGGACAAGCCTTTTTGGGATGCCTGATGACCAGGTCTACGGCAGGTATAGGTTTCCACCCCATATCATCCTAGACCTGGTCAGGGAGTGGGAAGATGACCTTACATCCCCCACCCTTTGCTCCCAAGCATTGAGCCCCTTGGAGAAGGTGCTTAATGTCCTGCATTTCTTGGCCACTGGGTCATTTCAGCGGACTACTGCCATAGTGGGGGGGGGTCTCACAGGCCACGCAGTCACGCTGCCTACACCAGGTACTGGCAATCATGACAGCGCGCCCCTCAGTTCACAGGCACATGTACATGCCCAGAACACCCGCAGAAAGGCAGGCCGTTGTCCTGGATTTTTACAGGGTGGCACACTTCCCCAAAGTGCTCGGTGCCATAGATTGCACCCATGTGGCCCTACGTCCACCTAGGGCCACTGAGCACATCTACCGAAACCGCAAGCACTGGCATTCCATCAATGTACAGGTGGTATGCGATGCAAAGGGAATCATCACCTCTGTCTATGCAAACTACCCTGGCTCCACCCATGACAGTTTCATATACAGAATGTCCGCCCTGAGCCGGGCCCTGGAAGCTGGGCAGCATGGCAACACCTGGCTCCTAGGTGAGTACAAATGCCCTTGCACATGCATGCATGTCACACACACACACACAAATACACAAACCCCAATAATCACAACCATTTACACCTCCCCAGGGGACAGTGCCTACCCTCTGAGCAACCACATGATGACGCCAATCCGGAACCCCACAACACCACCCCAGGTAAGATACAACGCCGCCCATATTGCAACCAGGGCCATAGTGGAGCGCACATTCGGAGTGCTCAAGTCACGTTTCCGCTCCCTTGACCGCTCTGGCGGGCAGCTACTCTATGCACCCCCAGTAGTGTGCAGGATCATTGTGGCAGCATGTGTCCTGCACAATGTTGCAACACGGCAGGGCGTACCGGTGGACATGGTGGTGCCCCCACATCCCCAACCACAGGCACAGGCGCTGCCCATGGGAGGGGACAGGGCACGTGGCGAGGAAGCCCGGACCCAGCTTGTGGCCACATTTTTCACCTAAACTCCCACCCCTGCGGAGTGCACACAGGCCTGGCACATACCAGGTGACAATCGAGGATGACAAAGAGACAGTCAACTGTCACAACCTTACCACCCTGAGATAGTTGCCATGGAAGTGCCACATTGTCTGCATCCCTAGCTACTTAAACACAAGCTATCCTGTGTGACCAAAAGGCACACATATGACATATGACATGACATGATATGGCATTTGTAACATGCCTATACACAAGTTTTTCAAGGTGCGACGAGGCAGGGAGGGGGGAACAAGGGAAGACAGACAACGATACTACTAGGCCAGGTGTCATTTAGATTCCGCAAGTGAAGGGGTAAGGGGAAGGGAAAAGTGCAAGCGGAAGGGGAGGGGGGAGTGCAGTACAGGATAAGTAGAATAAAAAACAAATAAATAGGCCAGCTGGTGGCAACGGCAAAGGTAAGTGTAGACAAATGCTGGGAAGGGGGGGCTGTAGGGATAGAGAGACAGTCCCGCAGTGCAGGGGTTGCCAGGGAGGCAGTGCAAGTGGAGAGTGGCTGGGCCAGGGACCGAGGTCGGTGAGAGTGGCCCAGTTGCAGATTCAGTGCAGTTTCAGTGAAGAATTTAGCAAGGGAGAGGGACAGAGAAAGCAGAAGCAAAGAGGAAGGTCTTGAGGTGCTTCCGGAACCGGAGATGGTTCTCCTCAAGTTCCAGGGAGGCAGGAAGGCTGTTCCAGAGGGAGGCCCCTGCCGCGGAGAGAGATCTACCCCCAGCTAGTTGCTTTGAGAAGCGGATGACCCTGACATGCAAGGTGTGAATCACAATAGCCATACACCAACACAGTACCAATAAGGTACACATTGCCATGTCAAAAATGTACAGTGGCATCAGACAATGATGCCTGACATGGAATCAGATGAAATGACTGACCAACAACCTCCCACCCAAAATAAGTCATTCCCAAATGCATTACAAAAGTTGTAGACGTAACATAACAATGAATGCCTGTCTACATGCACATTGTGCATTGCAAAATCAACACTGCAGCTTCTGTGTGCTGTGTCCAACTCCTGCAACACACTGCTCAGCGCACAGCACAGTGAACAGCTATTGTGTGTGATGCACACCCTGAGCATCACATCTAAGTGACAAACCACATCGAAAAGCAAATTAGGCATGTACAGGATCCATAATTGGTCACAGAACATGTGCTGCAGGGACACAGTGGGCACCAGAAGGCAAACAGAGTGTACACGTGGATATCCAAGGGTGGTTGTACATGTAGTGCATCATAGTGCAAGTGTGTGGGTCAGTAAGGACATGCACTCAACATATGCATGTGCAACCAAGTGACCATCAGTGTCCTCTACACATCACATGTGAACATTCACCATGTGTACACCCCAGCATGTCAAAGCACAACTATCCCCTCACACCTGAAAGGTAATCACAACACATGAACAGGCATTGATCAGCAGAACACAACATGTACATAGGATACCACAATTACAATGTCAAGGTTCCCATCACACTGCAGGGCAAGGCAACTATCAACAACAAAACACCCCCCTCCCTCACAAATGACCATGACCCACTGAACAACTGCACCTGGGTCATGGAGCCTTCAACCCTCAATTTCACCTGGCCACAGGATCACCCTTCCCCTTCGTCACCATCTCCCTCCTTGTGTGTAAAAAGGTGCCTGCACCCTCAGAGTCCACCCTCATTTGCAAAATCACAAAATCCAAGCCAGAAAAACGAACCAGAACACTCTCCAGTAGATGACTTGACGTAGCAGTACCTCACAAAGGCCAAGTACTACCACAATGATGTAACAACCAAGGTAGCACAGTAAAACAATGTCACAACAGGATGTGAACCATGTGTGGTACATAACATAGAATGATGCACCATGAACGGATGTGTACTGTCACAGGTCCCGTGTACAGGTGCAGGAGTGGCACGAAACAAACACCCCCACCGTGGCCCAGGTGCCTGCAAGGTCAAACTCACACAGGCCTCTGAGACCCTGGTGGGGAAGGAGGGTCAGGGATATGCAGTCGGGACAGGTGTTGGCACACTGGATAACTCGAATGAGTGGCAGGAGAGGGGAGGAGGAATGACACATGAAAGTAGGGAATGCACGAAAATGTACTACCTGCATGAACACATACACAATCCGAACAAACTTGGACATCATTGTCATGGCCTTCTGTAGTCCAGAAAAAGAGACAAACCCAGACTGACTACCCCTCTCTCTTTGGTCTGTCAAAGAACACAGGGGAGGGATGCACTAAACCTGCTTAATAATAGAGCAGAAAAATACACCTGTTGGGCGATGCATTATTTAAGACTGGATTCGTTTTTACAAAAAATAGAAAAATCTTTTTAATATTTTCATTATTTAAAAATTATTAAAAAACAAACAATTACAAATTACTACATGCATTCATAAACAGTTGCATATCAATCATTAGATTTGTGAGAGTCCGGGGTGCTACAATTAACATGTATTAGAAGCATAATTGTCAATTTCACTATGCGAGACACCAGAAAAAACACAATTAAGTTTTCCTATAGTCGACATATGTTTCGGCCTCTATGTAATACCAACGTGGTGAAAGCTGGTCAATAAAATAGTTATATGGCCATCTTCAGGACGGTCTTGCTTACTGAGAAACTTTGTTTCTTGCCCCTTGAGCATGTGGAGTATCACGTCTAAAAACACAAATATACAAAACATAAATATACAGTTAGAGCCAGTCTACCTCAACCAGATTAATCCCAGGGTGATTACCAGCTATACTAATATACTGCGCCTAAAGTAGTGCACCCACCTGTGGTCGACAATGATGATTGAAGACCATGGAGTAGGGGCTTCTGGAGCAATTGTTTGGATACCTGGAGCCGGAACCCTATTTACAGGGAACACAGGAGAGACACTAAGTCATCTGAAACACCATTAAGATGTTAAAAAGAAAGAATGTAGGTCAAAGCCATTAGACACTTACAAAATCACCTCTGTATAGGTGGCCTCGGCGAAGAGAATTATTTAAGAAGTGGACTTGGGTTGCTATATGTGTTCAGGCTTTTTTCTGCAGTGTTCATCTGTGGAGATGCCTATAAAATAGGGCAAAGCAGATGTGTAAAGTAGTAATTGAATTCAATATCTCATTTGAGTATTACTTGTCTCAAGATTACAACTGTAATTGTAGCGAAACTCAATTTTCAAATAAAAGCTTATTTTAGCCTCCGTGAAGCACCATGCACGCCGCGATTTTCAAGTGGAGACATTTTCTAAATTCCGATTAGCGTCATGCACTTGGAGTTAGAGAATCACCGTGTGCGCTCGCTCTATTGCGACTAATATGGCTCTAGTGTTCTATGTATACTGGTATGTGTCTACAGATTTCTATTAAGCAGGAGAAAATTGGACTTACCCAACAACTTGTGTCTGCTGAAAAAGGAGATGTATTCAGCATTGGAGCTACTCGCTTCGCGCTGTAAATGTTCCAAACACAGGGGGGAGGAACATGAGCGTTATTTATATGTCAGGTGATTTTCGGGAAGCGAAGCCGTGAGCGACACGTGACCGCACGTCAACCAGGTGTATGGTGGAAAGGAGGCCGTCCGTTTAAGGGACGAAAGAACCCATGTGTTTCTAATCCTAGATCGTCCGTTTGAGGGACGTAAAAGCCATCTCATGGTGTTGTCGATCTATGCTGTAATCGTTAGACACGGCCAGCGCAATCGACTTTAGTCGATCATGTGTGTTGGCTAGTCATTCCCGGGCTTACAACAACATTACCAAGTTTGTTTAGAACCATTTTACTTTGTAACATAAAACTGTTGCATCAATCTTATCGGACATACTGAAAAAAAGGATGACATTCACTTATGTTGTCCTGGTTCTAGACATTATTAATGGAACTTAATTAGCCTATGAACGGTCTCTGTAAGTTGAACACGGAGACTCGAATAGGCTTATGCATGATAATGTCTGGGTGAAGCACGAATTTATTGACAGCGACTGGAGTATATGATTATAGGAATGAGCTCCATTCTACGGCTATATTTAGCCCGTATTTCACTGTCTGCAGATTATATATCCATTTTTGCTCGCATCTTGTTAATATTTGGTCTCGGTTCCCTTTTCTAGGGGATGGTTTAATGACTTGAATGACGCACCATACTAAGTCGGTGCACTTATGTTTCTTTTGCGAAAAATGAGCTACCAAAGGTCTATTTTCAACTTGGTTACGAATGCAAGATTTATGCTCGCAAATTCGTTGGTGTACAGGTCTACTGGTTTTACCAATGTAGACTAAGTTACATGGACATTTGATTGCATATACTACCCATGGGGTAAGACAGTTGGTAAAGTCTTTGAGACGGATGACCGTATCTCTCAAGGTGTTTTCTTTCATTGTAGTTGTTTGTGCACAGACAGAACAGTGTCCACATCGATGGTGACCTACTACAGGAGGGAGCCCCCAGAGGGGTGGCTGTGGATTCTTAGCCTGTGTCTTTTGCTGGTAAGTATGTACTAGATTGTCGTTTAAAAGCAAATCTAGGAATTGATGGACTAAAATCTTCAGTGTATAGCATTTTCCAATTTTTACGGATAATTTTCCTTAGATTATTACTGATTGGACTATATGTGTTACTTCTGTAGTCCAGGCTTAGGAGTGGCACGAACCAACCACCCCCTCTAGGGTTTTGGCGCCTGCAAGTTTGGGGCTTACACAGGCATCCGCAACCCCAGCGGGGAAAGAGGGTTAGGGAATGTTGCTTGGATAGGTACGGGAAGCAGGAACACCGGGTAGAGGGTACAGGGTTTAAAATTGGATAGGACTCCGGGTGATTAGGGGGAAAAAAACATACCAAATTGAATTACACATTCATCCATGCACTAGTGCACCCCCCAGCAAGCCTATGCAGAGCAGTTTGAAAGAAAAACAACAAGACACTTAGCTCTGGTTTTGAGTGCTGGCCTCCTGCCTGCGCACTCTCAGGTCCGGTTACAGGAGCACTTCAATGCTGCAAAGAGAGCCACAGTTAATAATCTGTCCATGTCCATAACACAAAAACACACCACCAAATATGCCCCATAGTAACAAACTACTCTACAAACAGACAATCTGGTGTAGATGCTTCATACCCATATGTAACATTACCCCTGTGATGGGTCATACACAGTCAATGCAGTAAGTCAGCCGCCGGTGGGTGCGTGGCAAATGGAACACCAATGTGTCACAATTCACACAACATGCAATGTTCCCTGGGTAAGCAGACAGACCCATATAGCAAGGCATGACTTCAGAACAAGTCGTGTTCCACCATGACCAAAACAAAGTAGGCAGTGCATGTTTCAAAATGTACATGGAAATGAAATGCACTGCACCCGGATATGTCCCTTGCTGTATGTCCCTGTGAGCTGCCCCTTTCCATGTCTCGGAAGGCTACATGGTTGATACAAGTGCCTCAATGGACCTTGGTGTACCAGAGGGTATGTGCCACTGCCCCTGCAGGTGCCCCAGACAACCTTACAATCAACAGCCATCAGTCCACCAACACATCTGAGCTGTATTGTGTGCTTCAACACCAATATTCGTCCAAGCTCACCCTTAGTGCTGTTACTAAGCCTGCATGTGCAACTGGCCTGGTGTAAGCTTTGCTGTGTTGTGGCCCCCCTGTGCTGCTCACCTTGCCTGGAGTTCCTTGGAACACGTCAGCAGTTGTAGGATGTAGGTCTGCAATCCCTGTGCCTCTGCTTGTGCACACATGTGCACGTGGGCACCAACAAACGTGTCCAGAATTCAGACGTCCAATGGGCCATGTCTGCTGGCAAAGGTGGTCTGGAGGCTCATCCCCCTGCAGAAAGGGCATGAAACACATGATTAATGCTTTAAAGTCATCTGTATGTGTCTCTTCAGGCATCTCATTACTGGACCATGTCAGAGACTTACATCAGAAATCACACCATCAGTCCGTCTTTCACATCCAAAGTGTGGAACACACTATCTACGGCATGAATTGCAACAAGCACATGTACAGTAAAGATAAGAAACATACTACACAATGCATAGCAATGAATGTACACATTAATCATGACACACCCCATCTAGCAAAAGCTGAACAGTGGTCAATAACACCGCAATCATCCCCACTAGGGGTGTCAACACAAGTTACACAGCACCAGACATGCCACAGATATGACAGTCCAAAGCCCTTGTGTAATAGGCTGTCACACCGAACCATCCTTGCGAGCCCATGGATAAGGGAGGCAGGAGTGGCATATGTGAGTCAAGGACCCCAAGCAGCAAACACATACACAAGACAAGCCTGAAGGGCCCAGCTGGAACAGACAGTGGATGCCTTCAAAAGCCACAAAGCACCGCACCGTCACATGAAAGCACAATAGACAAGCATTTTTAAACTATATTAACTAATTACACTAACTATGAAAAACCTACATTACCTAATTAAACTAACTATCAAACAGAAACTTAACTAACTAAACTAAAAGAAAAATCAAAAATGGCCACATACGACCGGGGGGGGGCCCAGGAGGGGGGAGGTACAGGGTGCTGCTCAACACCCACATGCGATGATGCTGAGCCAAAAAAAAAACCTCCATGGGCTCAACGCCTGCACAGCCCGACCTATGTGGGAGATAGATGGTCATCCGAGTCTGGCTCATCCTGGAAAGGAGGACGTGGCACAGTAGCCTGGCCATGCTTAGCCGCAGCTTGCCCCTCGTCGGCAGCAAGTCTGCCAGACGGGTGAGCCTGGTTCTGTTTGGCGATGTGACGTAGGTCTGCATGCAGAACCTCACGTGATACACGTGCTTCCTCTTGCAAGGTAGCACGTGTAACACGGAGTTCCTCCTGCAAGGCCTGGCTGGACAACCGCTGTACCTCCCGGCAAACCTGTAGCTCAGCCGAGATTGTACGCTCAAGCTGTGCAAACCTCTCCTCTGCCCGCTGCCTCTGGGACACCATAAGGACACCAAGAGTGGATTTGAGGGAAGCATACTCCTCCCTCAGGGCATCCATGTGCGCCTCTGCGTGAGCAGCAATTGCTTGACGCAGAGACGACATTTCAGCCTGGCGTGCCCTGTCTGAGGCCGCCATGCCCAACCTGAGCGAGCTGGCCGTGGACCGTGCCGCCTGCTGCTGGAGAAGCACCTGCCTAGCAGGGGGGAGCACAGATCGGGCCACACGCTCCATGCTCTCAGCAATGTTCTCCATTGCTGCCCCCTTCCGTTCTGAATTGGCAGTCATGTCTTGCTCCCACTCAGCATACTGCGGTTGCACGCGGCGACCGCGTTGCTGGGCTTGACACCTGCGGGACCCAAGGACCGGGTGTCCTCGCTGTGTTGGCACCGCCCGCGGCTGCAGGACTACATGCCCCTGTCGACGTGATGTCCCAGGCACATCAGTGACTGGTGTGGAGGGTGACCCTGCGTCCCGATCCACCACGGGCAGAGGAACCAAGACTGTCTGATCCCTCAGTGCAGGTGTCGCGGACAGAGGAGTGTCCACATCAGAATCACTCACCCCTGACACATGGACTTGATGCTCATCCAACTCGACATGGATGTCAGAGTCGCCATCAAGGCTGGACTCATAGGCAGCCAGAAACAAGATGGACTGTAGCACTTGGGGGTTTTCGTGGCCTACCACCCCACGACCCCCGCTTGTGCCGGGTTGATATAGTGGTAACAACCCTGTGTCTGGCATGACAACACCATCCTCCACCTCCATTGCGTCATCACCTGAAAAATAGAGAGAAAAGAGGTCACTACACATGTCAGAAGCACACAACACACACACACACCGACAACAAACACATCAGGCAGACATGTGACACACAACATATAACCTTGCATGCATGCTGGGTCAACTTTGAATTGCTTCTGTGATCAGACTTGTTGAAAGGTGGCAGTTTCCATGGAAGTGGGTCTATGCAGTGCAGAAAATGTGTATGCCACTCACTACCTACATATACAAGGACTCCATGGTGTGTGTCAGGAAATGTGAAGGTAGTGCAAGGTCAAATTCAGGCATCACATGCACTGTGCATTCAATGTGTAGCATATCTACAAGCCAAGCACCCCTCCACCCAAGTACAAACGCAGGGATGCCTAGCATGGTATCAAAAGGCTGACCATACACCTGTGTATTGACAGGCAGTGTTGACTGGCATCAACAGCCTAATGTGATTTAAGTGACAACACTGAAAATGATGATGGGACAGTAAGCAGGACACATGATGAAAACTCTGGAGGCTGCCCACGTGTGAAGAAGACACTACAACAGTTGGACAGAGTCATTGGCCATTAAACAGGCTGAGGCCTGTGAGCCACACAGATTGTCAGACCCTAAACATGTGTGCAACGCAGTACTGAGCCACAGTTGACATGGGAAGGCTGATGAGATGCCATGCAATGTATGTCACCCAGGACTTGTATTACAGTGATCATCCAGTCAAGGACACATAGGGGCATGCGTGCAATGCACATGGAGCATGAATGGGCACTCATGTCCCTGCGGGACATCTGACCTATGCACAGTACAAGTGAGATACCCTGCATCAAGTACTAAGGCTGTACCACACGGCATATGTCTGGCAGATTGTACGCTGGAAGTTAGCATCTACACAGGACGCATGAACAGGAAAGTACACATTGGCAAGATTGAAGCAGACCAGTGCAAAGGTGGAACTGGGGTGCAGAGTGGCGGAGGAGGGGCAAGGGAGCATGCCTACATGGAGTCCCCGCATGCAGGCAGAGGAGACATGCACGTCAGTCATGCAATGACATTGTGCCTGGGCTGAGAGGAAGGTCACCTCACGCCACATGCAGAAGGGCCAGTGAGCTAGAACATGGACCGGAGGGGCATACTTGTAACCAGCATGTCAGTAGGGTGCAATAGTGGTGATGCGGACAGTCCCCGTCTGCTCCACATGTCCACCATCCAGCAGAGCAGACATGCATCACAGAAGCATTGCATTACTTACACATCAGAACCATGTACACGTCACATGTAGTGGCAATCATGCACAACACATCCCACAAGTGAAACACACACGTCCTCAACAAACACGCATCAACACTCACTGGACTGGGCATCAAAGTCCAGCATCTCTCCCACTCCTTCGACCAATTCAGGTGGTATGAACTCCGCAACGAGTGCCTCATGCGGAGTGAGCTCTTCCTCCTCTGGTGCAGGCCCACCGCCAGTCACCAGAGTCAAGTTGTAATTAGAGGCACGCTTAGCCTTAGTGCTGCGTTTGAGGTCATTCCAACGCTTTTTGCACTCTTGCGCCGTGCGCACCTCATGGCCGAATGAACTGACATGTTCCGCAACATGCTTCCAGTGGGTGTCACGGTGGGCAGCTGTACTCTGACTATTGGCACCCACTAGCATGTCACGGCTGTGGCCCCGCACATAGTCCACGAGGAAGTCCAGTTCCTGCTTGCAGAAAGGCTTCTTCCTCGACATGCAGGAGGTTGTGGCTGTGTGTGGGGTCCCAGCCTGTGCTGCAGGTGCAACCTTCCTCCTCTTGGACTGTGGCGCAGACCCTGGCTGGCTAATTCCGCCCTGACCAGTATGGCCAGTGGGTTCGGTGGATTGAGCCAAGGGAGTGGCAGGTGGAGGGACGACCAAAGGCCTGACTTGTGTCAGTGGCATCTGGGTGCCCTCTAATGGACCCTGCGCAGCAACATCCGCTGTGGCAGGGTCATTGACCGCAACGGTCCTGGTTGGCAGACTCACAACCGGGGTGTTGTTGGGTGCATCTGCCCCTGCACTTGCCAACACCCGGCTGTTCGTGGCAGCAGATGACATAACTGCCCTGTCTTGGTCTGAGCAGCCCTGCCTGCCCCTATGGTTTCCCTGCTGGCCTGTTGGAAATCTACCAAGGGCTCCTCAAGTTCCAACGCAGCCTGCGCTGGCAGACCCTGAGCCTGGGTGGCGGTGTCCACAGCTGCACCTGCAGCTACCACTACCCTTGGGCCCGTGGCAATCGATGGAACGGACTGCCGGGTCACACGGGCGCCAGTGCCAGATGCAGAAGCTGCATCCCCCAGAACCACAGGGGGTGGTGGCATGACTGCACCGACACATGGCACAACATTGTGCTCAAGTGGTGCACCCCTGCCTCTTCCCCCTCTGTGGCCGCCCTGGACACCCTGGAGTCCCCCTACTCCCTGGTCACCACGGCCACGTCCCCGACCACGCCCGCCACGAGGAGTACGCCCAGCTGAGGCGCCCCTCACCTTTGGTGTCCTCCCAACCATGGCACAGATGTAGTAGTGCCGGCACAGATGGAGTAGTGTCAATGGGAGGTGTACACCACAATTGACCTGGGCAATTGTGGTGAAGGGGGTGGGAAGCAAGATGTTAACAGCCCCCCTGCACCTGCAAGGCTGTATGTGACCCTGGTGATGTAGTGACGGGTCACGCAACGCTCAGGCACCCCAAAACTGCAGTAAAACCGTGCACCCAACCCTGCAGCCTACTTGCGTGGAATCAACCTCCCGCAGTACGCTGTGGCACCCAGTAACACGAACAACGCATACGCGTGGGACACGCAGGCTACTATGACCTCGAAAAGGGGTGCGATACACAGGGGCACCCGCAGTGGGAAAAATAGCGTGTGCGACTCACCGTCTGACTAGCGCGATGCAGAAAAACACGCGTAGCCAATACCCCCGCCAAAAGAAGAGATACGTCCTTGATAGCTGTGAAGTTGTGATGGCGCGCGAAACAACAGGAAGCAGCAACACACGTCGGTCTCCACGAAAGGCACGTACAGCGAACTGCTGCCCCCGCTCACCTTTAACCCATGCTGAGGGAAACGCCCGTGCGCGTCACGTCACTTACGCGCATGGGTCCTTTCCTCGGATTACACGCATTCCCACGCTGACGTGCAGTTTTTCACGCGCGCTGAAACGCCCATGCACATCACAGAGGCGCTTGCGCTTGAAGGGCCTTCTGTCCAATGAAATCGCGTATGCGTGCAGACGCGCTTACGCGCTAAGGGCCTTTCCTCGAATTACACGCTGACGTGCAGAATTTTCACGTGCCAAATCACTCCGTATCAAGCTGGCCACGCGTAAGCACACGGAAGACCACGCTCCTGCCCAAAAGGCCGAATTACTGCCCCCCAGAGCCCTGAGCAGCCTCCCACGAGCCATCTGCTGCTGCCTGCCTGCTGCCACCGTGCCCTGCCATTTGGTGCCTGCACAACAGCCATCTGCAGGGGTCCAGTTGCTGTGTCCACCCCTGCTGGAACAGAAGACTCCCGACTGGGATACCATCGCTCCACAGCCCAGCCCCAGGACCCAGTTGCCCACCCACGCCTGCCTCGGGGGTCGCCATGTCGGGGCAAACACCATCCGAGACCACTGGCGACCCCCAGCCAGAGGGGCAGAGGGCCACCAGCTTCAGTCAGAAGGAAGTTGGTGTCCTGGTGGAGCATGTCCTGGGGCATTATGATGCCCTCTTCGGATCATCACGCGCAGACAAGGATGGACGGGACAGGATCTGGACGGACATCGTGACTGCCATCAACGCGGAGGGGGTGGCAGTCCGACTATTACATCATGTCAAGAAGCGCTGGGAGGACTTCAGGTCCAGGACCCTCAACAAGGCCCGGCGCCTCTTGAAGGCAGCGGATGCTAAGGGGCGCCGGGGCCACTTGTCGGAAGATCAGATGGGGGTCCTGGAACGCATATCCCCAGCGCTCCACGTCCAGGTCCTTGAGAGGAAGACCCGTCTGGAGTCGAGCGGTAAGTGGCCAGGCATTGCTGTGTGAGACAGGGCATGTTGTAGTGTGCTGGTTGTCTGATACTTGCCTGTATGTGTGACATAAGCCATGTACGCGTGTGTGTGTGCAGGGACATCATGGTCATGCATGTGAGACCAGTAATGTGTGAAGCACACGGTTGGTGTATGTGTTTAAATGCTACATGGGGAGCCCTATGCGGAATGGACACATGAGAGCATGCCAGTCTCTGTTCCTGGACATGGGTGGGGGTGAGGGATGGGTGATGATGCCATGTACATGTATGGTGTCCATGTCTGTGTGTCTGACCTGCGTGTCTGTGACTTGTGAATGCCATGGATGCATGACACATGTCTGTGTCAATGTTCAGATCCACTGATGCAGCCTAGCTATCCTTGCATCCACTGTGTCTGGGGTGTACGAGTCCAGATGGATGAAAGTACGGTGAAGTGTGTGAATGTGATAGGCATGACCCATGATGCATGTGAGTTTCAAACCAGCATTGAATGTTTCAAGAGTCCCTTGGACATGTTTGCTTATGTCCATAGCATGCGCCATGCCTGTTACTGCATGTGTTTTGCCTGCACTGACCCATGTGTTGTGTAGGGACATGATGGAAGTGATCTTTGACAGTGCCACTCATCTGCTATTGCTTCCTGTCTAGGGGACCATTGTACAGTACCCTGATGCTTGTGTTCTATGTCTCTCTCTACACAGCGCAAAGTGAAGAAGAGGACGGAGACGGCGCTGTGGAGCAAAGCGGCGGGGATGCCCCCACGGCTGGAGCGGAAGGGGTGGGTGAGCCCCCACAGGGGCTTGCAATGGCGGAAGACGGTGTGGAGCCATCCAGGTTGGTGGTTTCCACAGAGGGGGAGGAGGCCGCTACTGAGCCGCACATGGGGCCTGGTGGGGGCATCCCTGCTGGTGCAAGTGGTGCAGTCCAGGGGCAGGGGCAGGAGGCAGCACAGGTCGCCGTGGAGGTGTCTGTGCATGTCACTGTCCCTGACACTGTGACTGCACCACCATGCACCAGCAGGGATGCCCCATCCCAGGCCCGTCCGCATGTAGGGGGGATGTCCATGTCATCTGACTCCCCTCCACCTGCGGACGAGGGGACCCCTGGCCGAATGGAGAAGGTCCTGATTGGTGTCGCGTTGCGCACGGGTGTCATTCGTGATGAGGTGCGTGCTTCCCGGGGGGAGCACGCATGTCATCACGAAGAGCACTGTGCCAACGTGGCCCAGTTGGGAGCGGTCGTGGTCGGGGGTCTCGTACATGTGTCGTGCACTTTGGCGACCCTCTCCTCCTCTGTGGAGGCTATGCGCCAATCATTCTCCATGCCGTCTTCCGGCCCAGATGCCACCAGGGCCCCCTGTGTACCTGCCCCGACCAATGCAGCCAACTCAGTGGGGATCCCATCCCTGACACAGTCGGGAGTCGGAGGTCCAGCAGGGGTGGACACACCAGCAACTGGACCCCAGCAGATGGAGGATGTGACGGCATCATCGGGCAGGGCACGTGCACAACAGCGTCGGTGGATTCCATCAGCCTGGATGCCGTCGTGCTGGCACAGGCAGTTGCATCGGAGGCAGCGGCAGGCTCGACGTGGGAGGCATCATGGCTCGGGTCCATCAACATCAGGGGTGCAGGCATCGGCCGGAGGGCAGGAGAACCCTGGAATGGGAGTGGCTTCCGTGTGGAGCGGTTGGGCCAGTAGATAGGTGCGGAGCGGCAGCGGGCAGAGGAGGAACGGCTCACAATGGTCAGGGCAGAGAACTCCATGCGGAGGGCGCTGAGGCGGGCTGAGTGCCTCGAGGGTCTTCGCAGGGAGTTGGAGCTGGACACTGCTTTATCCCTGCGAGACCTCGGGGCCAGGGAACATGCCCGCCTCCAAGCCATTGAACAGGAGTTCGATGATGCCCTGGCCCATGACAACATCCAGTGAGCCGTTGGACTAGCCTGCTGCCCTTGTAAATAGTTATGTAGTTAGTGTTAGGTTTCCTTTGCTTTTTTCTTGATTTTGGACCTTTTGGACAATGGCCAACATTTTTGTATATAGTTTTTTTATTAGGTAGTATTTTTAGATAGGTTTCATTTCTTCAGTTAGGATCATGGACCCTGGATTGTTTATCGGTATATAGTTGACTGTTGGATTATGTTTTTTTTTTTATTTACCCATGGAGCAATGGTTTTTGGTTTTGTTTTTCCCTTTGATGTACTTTTTTGAACTGTGACTTTGGACACCTTTCCTTTGGATTATGATTTGTGGTTTTTCATTATTTTATGGAGATGCTGCTTTTTTGTTTTTAATTCCCATTGTCGTTTGTTTATTTTTAATCCCATTTATGTTGCTTTTAATACATTTTTTTCATCAAACTTCAATGTGTAGTATCATATCATTGGTTTCATGCATGTCATGATATGGGTTTTGACATTCACTTACACCCATTGTGTGTATGTGAGGGACATGTGTTCATTTACATACTTGCCATTGGGGTTGTATCATGTAATTGGCAATTCTGAGTGGGTGGATGCAATACTTGGGTGGGTGTTTGGCATGTGGAGGCTGCCCATAAGGGCCAGGGATCTAGATTGTGATGACGTGTTGGCTGGGGGACATGTGTCAGGGCCTGCTGGCAGGTGCCCCACAATGCTGGGGGGTGGGGGTGCAGGGGGACATGAGTGGGACATGAGTGGGGCCTGCTGGCAGGTGCCTCGCAATGCTGGGGGGTGGGAGTGCAGGGGGACATGAGTGGGACATGAGTGGGGGCCTGCTGGCAGGTGCCTCGCAATGCTGGGGGTTAGGGGTGCAGGGGGACATGAGTGGGACATGAGTGGGGGCCTGCTGGCAGGTGCCTCGCAATGCTGGGGGGGTGTGGGTGCAGGGGGACATGAGTGGGACATGAGTGGGGGCCTGCTGGCAGGTGCCTCGCAATGCTGGGGGGTGGGAGTGCAGGGGGACATGAGTGGGACATGAGTGGGGGCCTGCTGGCAGGTGCCTCGCAATGCTGGGGGGTGGGGGTGCAGGGGGACATGAGTGGGACATGAGTGGGGGCCTGCTGGCAGGTACCTCGCAATGCTGGGGGGTGGGAGTGCAGGGGGACATGAGTGGGACATGAGTGGGGGCCTGCTGGCAGGTGCCTCGCAATGCTGGGGGGTGGGGGTGCAGGGGGACATGAGTGGGACATGAGTGGGGGCCTGCTGGCAGGTGCCTCGCAATGCTGGGGGGTGGGGGTGCAGGGGGACATGAGTGGGACATGAGTGGGGGCCTGCTGGCAGGTGCTCGCAATGCTGGGGGGTGGGAGTGCAGGGGGACATGAGTGGGACATGAGTGGGGGCCTGCTGGCAGGTGCCTCGCAATGCTGGAGGGTGGGGGTGCAGGGGGACATGAGTGGGACATGAGTGGGGGCCTGCTGGCAGGTGCCTCGCAATGCTGGGGGGTGGGGGTGCAGGGGGACATGAGTGGGGCATGAGTGGGGGCCTGCTGGCAGGTGCCTCGCAATGCTGGGGGGTGGGGGTGCAGGGGGACATGAGTAGGACATGAGTGGGGGTCTGCTGGCAGGTGCCTCGCAATGCTGGGGGGTGGGGGTGCAAGGGGACATGAGTTGGTGTTCAGTAGTGCAAGAAGACATGTGCCTTTGATGGGGGGCATGGCCATGTTGGGTGGGCTGCCTGCGGGACATGACCAGGGATGCAGGGTAGTCCCCATGTGGTGTGGGCTGCCTGCAGGGGCCGTGGATGGTGTACAGGGAACACCTGGGAGGACCCACACTGCCAAATCACGTGTGGGACTCCCCGGCATCCCAGTGATACACGTACCCAGCTGAAATCGCGTGTGAAACTTCCCGCGCACCCCAGTAATACACGTACCCCACTCGCACAGGGCGAATTGCGTGTGGAACTTCCCGTGCACCCCAGTAATACACGTACCCAGCTGAAATCGCATGTGAAACTTCCCGCGCACCCCAGTAATACACGTACCCCGCTCGCACAGGGCCAATCGCGTGTGGAACTTCCCGCTCACCCCAGTAATACACGTACCCAGCTGAAATCGCGTGTGAAACTTCCCGCGCACCCCAGTGATACACGTACCCCGCTCGCACAGGGCCAATCGCGTGTGAAACTTCCCGCGCACCCCAGTAATACACGTACCCAGCTGAAATCGCGTGTGAAACTTCCCGCGCACCCCAGTAATACACGTACCCCGCTCGCACAGGGCCAATCGCGTGTGGAACTTCCTGCGCACCCCAGTAATACACGTACCCAGCTGAAAACGCGTGTGAAACTTCCCGCGCACCCCAGTAATACACGTACCCAGCTGAAATCACGTGTGAAACTTCCCGCGCACCCCAGTAATACACGTACCCCGCTCGCACAGGGCCAATCGCGTGTGGAACTTCCCGCGCACCCCAGTAATACACGTACCCAGCTGAAATCGCGTGTGAAACTTCCCGCGCACCCCAGTACTACACGTACCCCGCTCGCACAGGGCCAATCGCGTGTGGAACTTCCCGCAGACCCCAGTAATACACGTACCCAGCTGAAATCGCGTGTGAAACTTCCCGTGCACCCCAGTAATACACGTACCCTGCTGAAATCACGTGTGAAACTTCCCGCGCACCCCAGTAATACACGTACCCCGCTTGCACAGGGCCAATCGCGTGTGAAACTTCCCACGATCCCCAGTGATACACGTACCCAGCTGAAATCACATGTGAAACTTCCCGCGCACCCCAGTAATACACGTACCCTGCTGAAATCGCGTGTGAAACTTCCCGCGCACCCCAGTAATACACGTACCCCACTCGCACAGGGCCAATCGCGTGTGACACTTCCCGCGATCCCCAGTGATACACGTACCCAGCTGAAATCGCGTGTGAAACTTCCCGCGCACGCCAATAATACACGTACCCTGCTGAAATCGCGTGTGAAACTTCCCGCACACCCCAGTAATACACGTACCCCGCTCACACAGGGCCAATCGCGTGTGAAACTTCCCGCGATCCCCAGTGATACGCGTTCCCCGCTTGCGATGCTGGTACAGGGTTAGCGCAGCCCTTTGCACTGGATTGGGGATTTTGATGGCTTTTCCCTGCGCAAGGGGCGTTCTTGGGGGCGTAACTGGCGCTGGTGCAGGGTCGCTGCGCCACTGTGCGCCACGGCTGGTTTTGGTGGCTGGAATCCATGAATACGCTGTGCGCGGAAATGTATTTTAGCGCACGCGGCTGGCGCAGGGATTCGCACGCGCACACTGTGCGCCAGCCGCGTGCGCCACTTGTGCGCTGAATTCTATGAATTACCCCCCTTGTGTCATCAGGTATGCCGCAATTACTGGTTTTCTTCATAAGGGTGCTCTCTCCTCTGAATGCAGTTCCTCGTTGCTCTTTTAGCACGCCCAGTGAAACTCACGGCCGGCGCCCCGGCGTTCGACTCCTAGAAAGAGTAGAATTGGAAAGACACTTAGGGCGTCATTACACGGTAGGCGGTAAGGGTTTACCGGTACCAGTATTTTTCCGGTACCGGTAAACCCTTACCGCCTTACTACGAGGTCCCTTTGCAGGTTGGGGAATTTAACGCCTGCTTTTTGCAGGCGTTAAAAACCAACCCGCAAAGGGACCAGGGAGCTCATTAAGGTACCGCAATTTGCGGTGCCGTAATTAGCACCTTCCCCATTCCCATTATGCCCTATGGGGCAAAAATGGGAATGGGGAAGGGCAATGGGGGAAGGGGGAATTACCGCCCCACCAACCTTGGAATAGGGCGGTAATTCCCCTTTCCACCAAGGCGGTGCCAGTATTTTCCCAGCATGGACCAAGGTGCTAATAGCACCTTGGTCCACCGCCATCCGTGTAATGAGGCCCTTAGTATCCGTTCCGTTCCTCGTTTCACTTTATCTGAATGTCTTGCAACTGTAGCCAATCCTGGGTAAGCATACCGTTGGGTCAGTATGTGCGTAGCCCTGCCCCCTTGAGTTGGTTTCGTGATCCATGGTCGCCATAACGTCTCTATGCCTTTGGTGTCTTGGCAATTTCCCTGTACTCGCGGATCCTCGCTCCTGGGCCCTCCTATGGCTATGGATGTTTGACTTCATATGTGTGGGATCAAGCCGTCTTTCCAACGTTTGTCGCACAGGTGAGATTGTCCCGTTCCGCTTTCCATCACTGTTCACTGCTGTACATGGCTCTGCTGTTGCTCTCATGGAGGGCTGTCCCGACCACTGCTCCAGCGGTCACCCTCAGACTCGGAACGCTTCGCCAGCCCCATTGCTCCATTGTCATGGCACCTTTCTCTTGAGTGTTGAGTTGTTGCCGTGACACCCCATCACAGAGCACAAATGGAACAGCTCACCTGTACGATAGGGGGGAGCAACGGGGAGCCAGCATGGTGAGTAGACTGAATAGACTACAGGAGTGGAAGCTGAGAGCAGTTCACCAAGATCCAACCAGTCTGCCTAGCCTCATTCCGAGTAGGGCGGTAAGGGATACCGGGCACTGTTAAGGAGACCGGTGCCGGTAATACCTTACCGCCCTACTACGAGGTCCCTTAGCGGGTCCCGCTATGGACGCCTGGTTTTACCAGGCACCCTTAGCGGGAGCCGCAAAGGGACCAGGGAGCAAATAACAGTACCGCAAATTGAGGTACCGTTATTACTTCCCTCCCCATTCCCATTGAGCCCTATACGGGCTCAAATGGGAATGGGGATTGCCTTTTTCAATGGGGACTTACCGGTCCCGCAAAGGTCGGACTACACCGGTAACTCCCCATTGAACCGCCCTTAGCAGGGCCATGAATGAATCTTGAGTGCCAAATATGCGTATTAAGAACGGCATCCAATTGTGGCTGTGATGGACCTGTTCTCCCACAAGTGCAGCTGAGAGGGACCTGTCCTACAACAAATGTATTTGTGGGTTCTCTTTTTAGCCATGTTTGGCTTGCCATGGCTAGTTCCTCTCTTAACCGGGACCAGGCACTAAATACAAACTAGCCCATAAATGTAAAACTTTGCGTACGTTAGTGGGCTGTGCTTTACCGTTGCAGGCAAGTGCTTTACTAAATGAAAATGTATGTTGTAATTCTTATCAGCCATTAATATCCTAACAGGTTAAGTTTAAGATAATAATCCTTATTATTTTCCACAATATCTCCAGATGGTCCATGATGGAGTCGACATGACTCCTTAGTTGCTAACGTTGGAACACTTTATTAGATATCATTCCTGCTCTTAATCTTGATGAATGTTTACTTAACCTAGCATAAAATGTTCTTGACATCATACCAACGCATGTGAGATCACATGGACACAACAGAGGATACAATGTGGTTTATATTGCAATTGTTAATGAAACATCTTTCCCATCCAAGTTTGCCCCAAACGAAGTTTGTACATTTTTCGGTCGAATCACCACCTATTCAATTATTAAAAAAAAGCAAAGTTCCCAAATGGGGACCTGCCCGATATTTATGTTAAACCTTTCTTGGGACCTGAATTGTTGACTAGAGTTTGTGGACAATACATTCTTTCCTAAAAGCAAATACCGGTAATATCTGGATGTAGTTGCTATCCTGAAAGATATAATAGTTTTCACATATTAGCTGCTTTATTTTCTGACTACGAGGGTTATATGTGCCCTTATTATTTTTACGTGCTTTGGGTTGAGAAATATGGAGCAATACGTGCAGGTTACTCATTTCAGAACATTGTTAACTTCCTTTTCTGTATATTCTCTTGCCTGCAATGTATTCTTTAGATGTTCTGTTTCCCTTAGAAAATCCTTTTTTTGTTTTTACAATTGCGATTTAGTCTAGGAAGTTATCCATAGGGTGGATCCATTTTTTGACTGCATGGATGGTAGATTGCATAATGTGAAAGGGTATTTTTGTCAGTACCTTTAGTATATACTAATGTGTACAACTTGTTGTTCTGATTTCTTATTACTAAATCCAAGAACTGTATTTTTGACTGGCTTCAGACAGGGTAAATCAAACTTATCTTAGTTGTCAATTAACCAGGTAAATACCAGAGGACATCATCTATGTACCTCTTCCAAAATGTACGATTGCCCTATGTGGATTAATTATTATTTCTTATTTGTATAAGGGTTTTTATTGAGCGCAGACATTGCTTTGGGAAGCATCCTAGCGCTTTAAAAGTCAAAGGGGTAGGAGAGGGTGGTGGACGCAAAGATACAAGGAAGCAGGCAGCTAACATTGGGGCAGGGGGGCCGGTGGGCAATTTGACAGCAAGGGATCTGCAAACAACCAGGGGATGAAACAGGGGAGCAAGTCCCCAGATCACAGGTTAGGTGGGGAGTGGAGGGTTTGTGGGCCTAGGTGTTAAGGAGGAACTATTCCTTTAAGAGGAGGGTTTTGCACTCCTACCTGAAATGTAGAAGCCGGGGGAATGTTTGGTGTGACAGGAAGGAGGGTCCGGTTGCTAGAACCAAGACGTTCTGTCTTCTGTTTCTTTCCTTCCTGCACCACCGAAGTTCAAATCTGCATGTGTCCTTACTTCTGGTAGATCATAGGCCTCCAGAGATGCTGAGTTTCTCAGCAAGAGAGATTGGGGACTTCAGGGTGTTTGTAATTGTTAAAATAATAGTTTGCAATATACTGGAGAAAAAAACCCACCCATACTAGTAACTTAAATCTGTGCAAATATTAATTTCCTGCATATAAAATAGTTGTGGCACATTGCAAATCATGAAAGCTCAACTCAGAATGTGGTGGGAATTCTGTATGACATGGACATCTGTGTTAATGTGTTTAACTACACCAATAGCCTCATATTGGGGAATGCTTGTGCACAAACGCTTCATGTCTATAGTCACCAACCAATTTTTCTCCGTTTTGGAATGCCATCCCTTCAATCATGGTCATAAGGTACATTGTGCCTCTAGCGTAGGTAGTAGTTTCTATGAAAAATAGTGTAAGAAAATAGTCAAAGGTGGACAACAGTTCAAGCATCAATCCTACACCAGATACTGTGGAGCGACCCATTATAAAGAATCCACCGAGGACCGAGACTACAAAATCAAGGAATCGTGGCTTCCCTGTGCCTTTTACAGCTCACCAGAAAGCTTGCCCAATGGGCCAATCAAAGGTTGGAAGCAGTTTGCTTCCCCAGCCTTGCTTGGTCTATTGGGCGTAGGGGGTGCTCCTGCACCACACCGCACATTCATCGGGCCTGTGGTGGTGGTTTCTAGTGCTCTGGATCCAATGAGCTTGTTAAGGACCAGTGTCACAGATTGTCTAAACAACATGCCAACTCCCTGAGATGGTTCAAGGGTTATTGAGAGTTTTGGCAGGACCCTAAGGGCCGTTCCTCGCTATCTCTCTCTTATTTAGATGAAGTGTTTCCCTCCATAAACATAAACCAGGTTTCCTTTTCTGCATGTTAATATCTAGAGCCTATTGATGTGCACTATGTATGTTATATGTTTGTTAAAAGAAATCACCTTATCTATCTAAGCTCCCTCCAGGACTTTCTAGGTTAGACCTACACTATCAATGATATTAGTTCTAAAGGGATCTGTAGGGAGGTGCTTTTCATACACTCAAGCACTGTTACACAACGCATACTCTCCCCAGTCCACACTACTACTACTCTCCCGTCTCCGCACTACCACTACTCTCCCCTGTCTAGACTATTACTACTCCATCCCACCTTGTACTCAGTCACATTGCTTTCACTCTCACAATTGCTTTCCACTCATCCTCTGCACTTCCTCTAATGCTCTCTCTCACCCACCTTGCATGCACCCTCACAACACAGTACCACTTGCTCTTACCAACTAATACCTCACCTTTTCTATGAATAGGTGGCTAAGCCCCACCCCTTTCTTTTGGGCGCAACCGTCGTGGTGCCACAAGAGTGACCCTATTTGGAGAGTGTCCCGGTTGATGTTCGGAGTTGCAAAATCCAAGGTTAGTAGACGACTGTCTTTTTCTGTTAGGAAGTTGCTCTGGGCAAATCTTTGCTAATTTGTCTGACGCAGGTCCCGCACAGCTATTAAAGAGCAATACAATTCAATGTTGGGCAACAGTGTGCAGCGTCCCTGGCAGCTTTCTGTCCTTTCATTCAGATGTTCTTTCTCTTGCTGATGGCCCTGGATGTCTGATGACTGGAGTCTTCTGATGTAAGGTGCTGGTGGGCTGCTGTCTTGCAGGCGGTCTGCGCAGACTTTTCCTTCATGTTGATTTTGTGCAAAAGAAAAAGAAACTAGCCAGTGATGTTGTGAGGAAATAAATATGAGGTGATCCACAGTGGTACTGATAAGATACACCCAGGCACTTGGGGGTGGCAGGAACTAGGGCTCTCCCAACTGCCATCTTCCCCCATCCAGACAAGGGTGTGCATTGAGGTCACATTTGGACTGCTTAAGGGAATCTTCAGGTGCCTCGACCAGACAGTTGACACACTTATAAAAGAAAAAACCTGAAAATGTTGAAAGAATTGTTGTCTGTGCCTTGCTGCACAACATGTGCTTGTAGAGGAATGTTCCTATGCTACCAGATGAGACAATGCACCCCCAGTCTCTGGGGCTGACGAACATACAGGTAACCTCAGCCACCTCAGGGTAATGGAATGGTGGAAGGGATGGGTGCATCATCCATCAGGAACTCATAGATGACTGTTTTTATGTACAGACCTATTCACCTGTCACTGTACATCAACCTCTTCACTAAAATCACATTTACAATAGACTATACATGACAACTGGATTAATTGGCTAAATAGCCTACATCTTTATTCTAAGATGCACATACCATTTGTTTGTTTATTTGTTTGTTTGTTTATTTTATTTATATAGCGCTCCGAACTCAGGAGTATAAGGGCGCTTAGTACAGGTTACAAGGCACAGTACATGGTAATAAGCAGAGATACTAGAACAAATTGAACAACAGTTATATACAGGAAATATAGGCAGTGGGGGTGATAGCACCCAATAATGACATGAATGAGGCATAAACAGTAAGTACAGTTTATAGCTAGGTCTAACTTCAAGATTGACTTTTTGTCAGAAGCCACCCAATGGCAAGTTTCCTGAACGAATGGAAGGATTTGGATGATTTGATATTCAGTGGCAGGGTGTTCCAAAGTTGGGAGGCAAGGACAGTAAAGCTTGAGCCTCCGGCTCTTTTAGAGGTAAATCTAGGTACTATGAGACATAAGGTATTGGAAGATCTTGTGGTTCTGATGGAGGATTTCATGGTAAATTTGTTAGTCAGGTAGGGGGGTGCTAGATAGTTGAGAGCTTTGTAAGTGAGGCAGAGTGTTTTGAGATCAATTTTATGTTGGATGCTGAGCCATTTGCATGTGGTTCTAGTGGCAGAGATGTGCTCACGCCTGGGAATGTTTAGCGCTGCTCGTAATGCATTATTTTGAAGAACTTGGAGTTTATTGATTATCGCTTGGTTGGCACCTAAGTAGAGGCTGTTGCAGTAGTCTAGCTTAGATTGTATAAGAGCTCTGGCTAGCATGAGGCAACTGTTAGGGGAGAGAAATGGTCTACAGGCTCTGATTAGTTTTCCGGTATAGGCAGTGGCAGAGGCGGTCGCATTAACTTGCTTAGTGAGGTTAATATTGGCATCAAGATAGAAGCCGAGTGTTTTCACGTTTTTGGCGACCGGGATAGTGTTACCTTCAATTATGATGTTAGAGTAATTGGGACTTAGTTTTTGTTAGTTGTTCGGTGAGCCAACAATGAGCAGTTCAGTCTTCTCGTCATTAAGGCAGAGGCTGTGTGTGGCCATCCATGCCTGAATGACAGAGAAGATTTCATTGATCCTGGCTACATCAATACTGTAATTGCCCGAGATGGTGAGGAGTATCTGGATGTCATCCGCGTAGTTTGTATAAGTGACACCCAGACGATCCAGTCTATCAAAGAGGGGCTTTGTAACCATGATCTCCAACCCCACAATCCATGCCCTTACACCATCCCCAACTGCCATGTGCTCATCACCCTTAACCCCAACACCCATGTCCATACGTCATCCTCAGCCCCAATTCCCATGCCCGGCCACCATCCTCATGCCATACATTATAAAGAGGCTTGTGACATTTTAATGGTGAATCACTAATTCTGAAATTCTACATAGCCAAAAGGTTCTGGCAATAAGACACAACAATAACAAACATCGTTTTATTTTTGAATACATAAACGCAAAATATCAAAAAACTACACAATTTCTAAAATGACTTACTGACAATGTAAATTGAGAGGCCCAATCAATGTGGTCACTGTGAGAAACATGAGGGTATTCTCCCTTCTGAACCCCTAGGATCTTCTGCACAGGTGACCAGGAAAAGGCCATTGCTATTGGATCCTGACCCCATCACCTGGGTGGTAGTTCCTTCGGGAGTAAGAGTGAGGTACCCTTGGGCGAGACATGGTATCTCCCTTTTCCTACCGACAACCATACCAACCCTAGCCCAACCTTTATGGGCAATTATAAGTTCAGCTCCCCTCATTTCTCCACCACTGAGAATTGACAGTGCTGGGACAAAGAAGAGGCAACTAAGAGTAATGAAGACTATGCTCTTTTACCACTCTAGTGCTGGGACGAGGAAGAGGCCTAATAAGTGTAGTGAAGGTCCGACATGGCCCTTTAATTATAGTCATGAAAAGTGGAACACTCATCCACACCTGCAGCCTGTTTCAGGACTGCAGGTGTATAAATGGAGCCCAGCCCAGCAGCAAGAGAAATAACGGGGAATGACAGAAGGACCAGGAGGCCGGTGCAGGAAGCAGAGGACCCTCCAACTTGGTGTGGGAGTAGGGACTCCCTGAAGCAGAGCGGGAGAGGAAAAGGAAGCCGTGCTGGAAAGCTGCCTTTTTCCTTTCAATTGAACATGCTTGTTCCCCTGTGGTGGAGGACCATTCCAGGAGTGTCTGAAGGGCAGGGACTGGAGCCCTGACACGGACGAGAGAAGGCTATGTGATCCGCACTGCAGGATGAACTTTCAAAGCGAGCAGTGAGTTTCTGGAAATAGAGAAACCTGGAGCTTGTGTGTAAACCTGAACGTTTCTTGAGATACTTTGTTTTGGAGTGATCGCATCTAGAGAGATACATGTTTTTCGAATGTCTCCGGGCATTGAATGGCTCATTAAAGAAAAGCAAACAAATGTACTTGTCAATTACTTTATATCGGAGTGGTCGCATGTGGCAAAGTACACGTTTTCGAAAGTCTCTGAATGCTGAACAAACTAATTAAAGTGAAACGAGCACTTATATTTGTGAACTATTAAACAAAGGGAAATATTTTACATCGGAATGACTGCATGTGGCAAGAAACAAGGTTTCAAAGGTATCCAAACATTGAACTATATAATTAAAGTGAAACAAAGAAATATTGAATCACAAAATGAAGGGAAAAAGAACCCTAAACTCAAGACTTCATTACTAAATACTGAATTGAATTAAAACCTTATTACTAACCAGATGAAAGTCAATAAGAGGAGAGGAAGTTTAAAATCCAGACAAACCATCATAGAGTGAAGTGCTAAAATGAACATAATTCTAAATCAACCACAGCATGCTGAAATACAAGGTGATTTGTAAAGAACAGTGACTTCTTTTTCAACATGTGTGGAAGCTACAAAATCACCAAAGCTGTGTATTTGACCACAGCATTTAACTAGACTGTGGAAGACAAGAACATTTTGTGTTTTCTTTTGAAGTGTGACATTTGGAGCTTGGGTAAGGGAACCCTGAGGTTTGACAAAGAACATTTCACTTCAAGGCTGTTTGAATGATATGACTTGGAACTTGGGGAAGGGCACCCCAAGTCCTAACTTGGGGAAGGAGACCCTGAGATTTGAAATGACTAATTGCTTTCTCACTTTAAAGAAAGGGAACTTTCAGACTTTAGTTTGTTGAACTGCTTTATACTCGAGGAAGGGAGCTGAAGAAAGTTGTGAGATGGAAGAAGCTCAGGACATTGGGCCTCATTACGAGTACGGCGGTAGGGGGTTAACGGCACCGGTAAGGATGCCTGTGCCGATAATCCCCTACCGCCGCATTCTGAGGTCCCTAAGCGGGTCCCACTATAACGGGCCTGCTATTTGTGGGCCCGTTATTAGCTCCTTCCCCATTCCCATTGAGCCCTATGGGGACTCAAATGGGAATGGGGAATGGTATTCAGAACTGGGACTTACCGGGTCCTCCAAGGTTGGAATGACCCGGTAAGTCCCCATTCCGACTAGCCGGACATGGACACGGGTTTGGAGGCAGCCATGGCGCTAATAGCACCATGGCTACCTCCAAACACGTAATGAGGCCCATTGTGTTAAACACTGGTTTTCGTTTGGTTGCTGACATCCCTACACACTGTATGGTTATAGTTGTGAGGGCAAGCATAAGGATTTGGACACAGATAGAAAGCTGAACTATTAGACCCAGACTTTCCTTAGTTTTAGTTTGTTAGGGAAATCACACCTTGGCATAGGGCAAGTTATCTTTTCTCCATCCTGACATTTAGGTTAATAAAGTTGATTATTTTGAAGTTGGAATCTGTTGTCTGTGTTCTCCTTCATGATGCCTTTACACTACATACTTTCCATACTACAGTCTGAGCTTCAAATGACCTCTGGTCCAATACAATTCTAGCTGTCAACTGGAATTGCATTCACAATTACTAAAGTGCTGTGTATACAAAGTGCAAGTGCACGAAGTGCAGTAATGACTGTGGAAACAACTGCAAAAGTAAAGACAGCACATACAAACAGAAAAATCAATCAGCCTCATTGTGACTGTAGAGGTTGAACATGACAGGGGACAAGATGGAGCCACTGGGATCTGTTTTGACCCATCTGGATGAGTTGGTCTCTTTTGGAGTTGTATGAGGTTAAATACCGCAGGACTGTTCTGTTGACACCCAGGCATGGGAAGATGCTATTAATGAGTGCTTCATGGTCCACAGAATCAAAGGCAGTAGATAGGTCAAGGATGACGAGTAAAGAGGAGCCCACTTTGTCCAGGATGTATAGAGCATCATCAATACCTTGGATTGACACAATCTCTGTGCTGCATTGTGGTTTTAAATTGGATTGGTAGTCCTGTAGGAGATTATACTCAGTGATCTTTTTGAAGAACTGGATGGCGGTGGCCTTCTCAATCACTTTGCCGAGGAAGAGTAGATATGTGATGCATTGATAGTTGACCATATCATCTGATTAAGTGTGGGTTTCTTCAATGGGGGCAGGGTGTTGCCCTGTTTTCTGTGCATCTAGGAAGATGGATTGTGTGAGGGATGAGTTGGGGACATTGAGAATTGTTGTGAGTGTTACACCTTTGATGACCTTTACAAAGAAGGATGGGAAAAAGTCGTCTTTTTGTTGATGTATTTTAGGGCTACAAGAACTTTGGTCAGGTCCTCGGTAGTAACTGTCCTGAATTTGCTCTTTCTTGATATGTGGCAGGCACATACGGATGTGATGTCTGTGGTGTGTTTGGAGCTGTCGATGTGTTTCCTTATCTTGTCTTTCTTGTCTGTGAAGAAGCTGTTGATGGTGTTAAATTGTAATGCTGCGGATTCAAGATGGCCGCCAGCAGGGGGTAGACGTGCCAACGGAGCTCCTTTGCCCCGGACCTGGGAATAGCCCACCACCCGGTCATCGGGCATAGACAAGCATCGGCAGGAATTGCGGAGTGGCACTAGTGCACGGGTGCACACCCAGCGAGGCAAGGAACGGAGCGAAGGCTCGCCTCCTATGGTCGCTGTGACTGCTGTGGTTGTGGAGCGGGCCGGAACTTGAGGGCGAGGGAGGCTGCAGCGGCTTCGGCGAGAGAACCTGTGGTCTGCCGGCACTGGAAGAGGAGAGGCCGTAGGGGGGACGTCCCTGCAGCGGATCGGCAGTGGGTCTGTGGAGGCTGCGCTGCCTCGCGGCTGCCTTGGTGGGCGCGGCTCAGCTGCGGTGCTCCTGGTGTTAGAGTGTGCCAGGACCCGAGTGTGAAGGGGGCTGCCGCAGCCAAACTGAGCGGGCCCACGATTCGCCCGAGGTGGAGGAGGAGGAGCCGTGGCGGGAGCGAGGGGCTTGTGGCGGCGGTCAGTCCGAGGCAGTGTGAGGCTGCGGTGAGTGTGTTTGCCCCCAGAGGAGGAGAGAATGGTGTGGGGAGCGGCAGAGCTGGTGACAGGCGAGCAAGGTGCTGTGGCCCTGAACCTCCTCTGAGTGGCTCCAGTACTGAGTGAGGAGGAGGGGGTGTCCCTCCGGAGACAGTGCGGCACGTAGGAAAGCAACATCTGGCGTAAGAGCCGGAGGGGCTGACCCTGGAAAGGCCCGGAGGGGCTGGTCCTGGAGAGGTCAGCGTCTCTGGAGTCCACGGGCGGAGGCTGGCTGTAGCAACGGAGGAGGCCCGACCTCTGGCACAGAAGATACCCAGTGGCTTAAAGGTACGGAGCAGGGAGCAGCAGTACTCAAGAGGCGAGTGGAGCATCAGGCCAGGAGGTGGGGAGAGGCCTGTGAAGCACACCTCTGAAAGGAGGAAGCTGGGAACAGTCATAGCTCCCAAGGGGATAGACCCCCTGGACCACCAGGGCCTTAGGCGGCGCATGTGGAGGAGAGGCGTGGCGTGGGAGAGCTCCGACTGCCCTGAGGAAGTGTCTACTCAAGAGGAGCAGGGGCAAGTCGTTCCTGCTACCTAGTGGGACTACCTAAGGGACTGCAGGACAGAGAGGAAGGAGTGGGAGACATCGGACCAAGTCCCAGGGTACAGGAAGTGAAAGAAGCGGAGCAAAAGGAGATACGACCCCAAAACGTCCCTGTTGTGATCACTCTGAGCCTTGAGGAGAGGGACAGTAGTGCCTAAGAGCTACCATCACGCGAGCAGAGCTTACGCTGCGATGGCCGCGAAAAACAAAGGGAAGGGCGGGAGAGCACCGCAGACCCCGGGGGACGCCCCGGGTATTCTCCCAACCATTTGGCCGATACAGGAGATGAGGGAGACAGCTAAAAGCACGAGAGACTGCTTAGATGATGTAGACACACCACCCGAGGGGGGAGGTTCAGCTACAATCTCGAGACAGGACTTTAGAGGGGAGATGCTCACCTTGCAAGCCAGCTTAACTAAAACATTCCAGGAACAATTCCAGCTCCTGCGAGCGGACATTAGCTCAGCCCTGGGGGAAATTAAGCAGGAATTGCGGCAACAGGGGGAGCGAACAGACCTCTCAGAGAGAGGCTTGCAGGAATTGGATAAAGAAGTGACAGCTAACAGTGAGGCAATTGAGAGGCTCGATGTGGCTACACAGAACCTGGAGACCCAGATGGAGGACATGGAAAATAGGTCTGAGAGGATCAACATAAGGATCAAAATGTTGCCGGAATCGGTCCAAGATAAAGAGCTGAAAGGAGTGGTCCAAGCCATCTTTGCCAAGATACTGGGAGTTTCCCCCCTGGATAAGGTGGAGCTGGACCGTACACACAGAGTGGGCACAGGGGGCAGAGGTGTATGGTCAAGGCCTAGAGATGTTCTGGCAGCGTTTACCAGGTATGCCCAAAAGGAAGCAGTCCTCCAAGCGGCAAGAAAACAACAGCCAATAATGTACAACGAGCATCACGTCGCACTGTACCAGGATTTGTCAAGCAGCATTCTGATAAAGAGGCGCCAAATGGGTCCGGTTCTAAGGGCGCTCACTGCCAGGGGAATCAAATATAAATGGACCTTCCTTTCGGACTGGTGTTCGAGTGGGAGGGAACCCAAAAGTGGATAACCACGCTGCAGGAAGGAGCAGACACGCTCCATTTGGACTTGGATAATTCCCCCACTGGATCTGGGAAACAGCCCGCGACCACCGAGCCAGGGCCAAAGCCATGGGCCTGGACAACGGTGGGGGAAAAGAGAAGGGGGGTGAAGATGAGTGGAAATCCGTCCAAGGAAAGGAGCAAGAATTGCCTTGGGGAAACGGGAGGGAGTGCACAGGAGGAAACCTAAGCCAAAAAGTGTTATAAGGGTGGTGGGCCGTTAAAGGATGTCATTGGCAGGGGGGGGAGTAACCATCTATGAATCGGAAAGGGGGGGTATGCCCGTAGAGCAGGGGGAGAGGGAGGCGGGAAGGGCATGCGCTTCTAGACGGGGGAGGGGTAGAGAAGGGGGTAGGGGTAGGACAGACACATTTTTGGTGGGGGAGACTGGAGGGAAGGGGAGGGGAGGGAGGGGGTGGGAAGGGCAGCAGAGGCTAGATATAAGGGCATGGATATGGGAAGTAGAACTCTACCCCAATGTGAGGGGGGACAGGAGGTATTAAGAGGGTGCACTCAAAGTTACTCGTTTACCGAGTGCTGTTACAAGAGGAAGGAGGAATGGGGTGAAAGGCAACTGGGAAGCACTGGCAGGTTGATCTACATTCAAGTGGCTAACGCATAATGTGAGGGGACTGAACACACTCCTTAAGTGGAAAAGGTTAGAGCAATTTACGAGGAGAGAGAGCCCAGACATTTTGGGACTACAGGAAACGCATCTCAGGCAGAAAGACCAGGGGCGCCTGAAACTACGGGGGTTTGGCCAAATCCTACATGCATCGGGGGGAAGTAAGTCGGGGGGGGGGGCTAGCTTTAGCTATGAAAAACTCAGTAGACTTCAGAGTCACGGAAATTATAAGGGATAAGGAGGGCAGGTACATTATAGCCAAGGGGACGCACCAGGACAGCCCAGTTTCTGAAGCAGGTGCTGGGAATACTGGAAGACAACGCCTGGGGGCAAATAATCTTGCTGGGTAGCCTTAATATTGCATGGGAGAGGGGATGGGATAGGTCGGGGATCACACAAGAGGGGGGGAGCAGTGATGTCGGGAGACCTTAAAGAAAGAATAGGGAGGGCAGGGTTGAGGGATGTGTGGCGGGAACTGAAAGGGGATGAAGAAGGCTATACTTTTCTATCCGGGGTCCACGGACCTCAATCGAGGATAGATTATATCTGGGTCACATCGAGCCTGGTGGACAGGATCCGAGAGGTAGTGACAGGCCCCATCGATATTGCGGATCACAAAGTAGTATCTATGAGGATGACCCTAGGTCATCGGGAAAGAGGGGTGTGGACCTGAAAATACCCAAAGCACCTTATTAGGGACCACTGATCTGGCAAGAAGTAGAGCAGAAGATCAAGGACTTCTTCGTGCTCAATAAAAGGGGGGCCACTAGGGATGAGATGAGATGGGACGCTTTCAAAGCGACGTTGAGGGGGAAGTAATAGCAGTAGCGGCCCAGAGGGAGAAGCAGTTGAATGTGCTGCAAACGCAGTTGGAAGAGGAATTGGAGAAAGCGAGACAGAAGGTGGGGACAACCCCGACTAGGGCATCCATGATGGACTATCGCAGAGCATTGAGACAACTGGAGTTAATCTGAACTAAAAAGGCTGAAGGGACGCTGCTTACCGTCCGCCAAAAATGCTATGCTAAAGCGAACAAGGTGGATGCACTTCTTACATGCCTGCTGAGGGGTACCCAATATAAGAACATTATCATGCCCCTAAAAACAGCCTCAGGGGAATGGGTTACACGGATAGAGGAGATAAGACAGGTGCTAGTAGACTTTTACAAATCTTTATACACGTCGCAAGAGCCTCGTGTTAGCACAGGCAGAGTTCTTGGAAAGAGTGGAGTTGGGAAAGATCGGAAAGGAGGCACTGGAATCACTTAGTAGGGAGATTACAGAGGAGGAAGTGAGGAGAGTGATTTGCAGTTTACCACCGAACAAAGCACCATCCCAGATGGCTACACTGCAGCGTTCTACAAAACCTTTGCAACTGAGCTCATCCCGCATCTGACATACCTCTTTAACACATTTAGGTCAACGGGGAGAATAACCCCATCCATGGAGGAGGCTAGGCTAACCCTTATTTTGAAGCCAAATAAGGACCCCGAAGAGAGGACATCTTATAGGCCCATAGCATTGATTAATATTGATGCCAAGATATTCACGAAAATCTTGGCTAATAGGCTGGAGAGCTTTCTCCCAGGTCTGATCCACCCGGACCAAGCGGGTTTTATAAGAGGCCGACGGACAACATCAGAAGGGTGGCTCATTTGGTGCAAAAGGCACAAAGGACGGACACTCCCGCGGTCCTCCTATCCTTGGATGCAGAAAAAGCTTTGACCGCATGGAGTGGTCCTTCCTGTTCAGGACCATGCAGAAGATGGGCCTTGGCGTTTTTTTTTTATGAATGGTTCAGGCCAATTATCAGACGCCATCTATGAGGATAGCAGTGAACGGGACAATGTCTCGGTCTTTTGGACTGAGTAGGGGTACCAAACAGGGCTGCCCCCTCTCCCCAATGCTCTACGCAATCTATCTGGAACCTCTCTTGCAAGCAATTAGGGGAAGATCAAAGGGCGGCATTTGCCGACGATATGTTGCTCACACTAACGGAGCCTAGGGAGTCCATCCAGGCAAGCAGAGTTCTGCTGGAGGACTTTGGGGAAGCCTCTGATCTGAAGATAAATGTAATGTGGGAAAAACTTCTGAATTTGACCCTGAAGTTGGGGAGTCGGGACACGTTGAGGGCAGCTACCCCATTTGTATGGAGCCCGGTTGGCATCAGGTATTTAGGAGTAAAAATTACGCCAACCCTGGCAGGTTGGTACCCAGCTAACTACCTGCCAATACTAAAAGACATTAAGTGTGATTACCGTAGATGGAGGGGCCTCCGCGTGTCGTGGATGGGTAGGATGGCGGCGGTTAAGATGGTGACTTTGCCGCGTTTACTTTACCTCTTTCAGGCAATACCGCAGGCAGTCCCCACAAGCTTTTTCAAGGCATTGGCAACCTTGACCAGAGAGTTTTGTGGGAAGGAAAGACGGCGCGGGTTAACAGTACTACGAAGCCACACAGTTACGAGTCATTAGAGACTGGCTCCGGGAAGGGGAAGTTACACAAGACAAACGGTGGGTGAAAATGGACATAGCAGTAGTACATCGCAGTTTGGCGGACATATTATGGCTCCCAAAACAGCTTAGACCCAAGCACCTTTACAAGAGCACCATAACAAAACCGATGGCAGCGAACTGGGATAAACTGGTAGGCACTAGAGGGATCACGACCTTTTCTTCCCCTTTTACACCCTTGTTCGGCAATGGGGATTTTACTCCTGGGTTGGAAGCGGGGGCATTTAGACAGTAGCAGGAGGGGGGCTGCAAGTGGCTGGGTGATTTGTTTCGGGGGGGGGGGAGAATTCTCTCATTTGAGGATTGCAAAAGGGAGTACGGGATAAAGGAGGGGGAAAGGCTCAGAAATGCGCAATTACGACATTGGGTCCTGAACCCGGAGAACAAGCAGGCAGCAACGAGAGAGAAGACGCTTCTGGGTCCAAGCGGTTAATATCTAACCTATATAGAATTCTGGATGAGGCAAACAGCAGGGACCAATGGCAGTATATGCAGAGGTGGAATCAGATCCTGGAGAGGGCCATAGAGTGCGAAGAGTGGGAGAGGTTATGGAGGGAAATTCCCAGATTGGCTAAAGTATCCCAGCTACAGGAAATGTGGTACAAGATTTTGTTCGGGTGGCATTATACACCAGTCCATCTCCGGGAGATCTATCCTAGTGCCCTGGGAAGTTGCTGGAGGGGATGTGGGCTGGAGGGTACGGCACAACATATTTGGTGGGATTGCCTGAAAATGAGGCCTTTCTGGCAGGAAGTGCGGGAGGTTCAGGAGCAGGCGTTTGGGCCGGGGAATAGTAGACCACCAGTGGAGGTCCTCTTGGGACTCAGAGGGGGCTCCGTCCCGGGGGAGCCTGGCTCTCGGAGGAAAGCGAGGCGATCCTCATAATCGCAGCCATGACTGTAATAGCGCAGAGATGGAAGAGCGCAGAGGTTCCCCTCTTACTGCGGAAACTCTGGGGCATAGTGGCACTTGAGTGCGCAACGTATGCAATGAACAATAATGTGCAATCCTTCGCAAGAGACTGGGAAGAAACTCTGACGTTTCTTAAGGACGATTTTTGAGTTGGGTGGCGCCCTCAGCGTTGGCGACTACTGGATTTACATTAAACATTAGCGACTGGTCCGTGAGAGTGACGGATCAAGGACGAAGCCAGGCTGCCAACGGGGGGATGGGGAGTAGGTGGGAGATCCAATGTTCTTGTTACAAAATTACTTACCTCGGCGATTGGTTCATGGGGCAATGGATCAAGGACATAGTAAAGTTGCCTCCAAGGGGGGTGGAGTTGGGAAATGCAAGTTTGATGTTGTAAAATCAATAAAAAGATGTTTTAAAAAAAAATGTTATGTTGCAGGACTTTAGTGTAGTAGTTTGCTGTGGCTGTGGTATTGAGTGTCCTGCATGCTGATAGCAGGGTTCTCAGGGTGATGAGGTCTTCTAAATTGTTGGATTTTATCTAGAGTTTCTCTGAGGATGGACCACTGCTGTCAATGAGTTCTTGTGTGTACCAAGCTGTAAAGAATGTATATTTGCTCAGTCGAAATTTCAGTGAAGCATGAGTGTAGATGGTTTCAATTAGCGCGCTTACCAGGATGTTGATATTCTCCAAGGGGGTCAGACATGGAGGCCAGGGTGATGAGGTTACCTTCCAATGGAACCATGGGAAAGCTCTTGAAAGAGCAGTGCAGTGCCTTGGTCAGTTCATGTTGGCCCTGATGGCAGATCAGTCTGGCGTGGAGCAGGATGGGCATGGATGTGTGGTCAGTCCAAAGGTAGGAAGTGAAGACATACAATGACTTGAGAAGTGGTTCATTCAAGGCCCAGTGTGGTGAATTTGTTGTGGCGTTCTTCTTTGATGAGTTGCTCATTGTCCATGGTGTCGAGCAGCTCATGTAGAGTCTTTCTGGTTTTCTTGGTGGCTTGGGTCCCGGGCGGGTTGAGATATATGAGAAATATGTTAGTTGTATTGTTGTCAGAAGCTGTTTTGACGAGGTCTGTGATTTCACTGAGAAAGACTGTTTTAGTTTGGGCTGTTCAGGAGATCAGGTGGAAGCTGTTTGAGAGTGGGTGAGTGGGAAATGGCAAGTGAGGATTTCAATGAATGCATGTCTGGTGTGCTCCTTGAGGGTGCATGCCCATGAGTTGATGTGGATGATACCGAGCCCTCTGCCAGTGTTCCCCTGGCAGGCCTTGTGTTGAGTGCTATAGCCTGTGTGGGTGATGGCATGCAGTGGCGGGGGTGAGTCAGGGGGGGTGTGATAAAGAGTGCATCCAAGATGTGAGTTGCAAGGTCAACCATGTCTGATACATGTTTTACTGTGAAATGTGCATTATTGAGCATGGGGTTGCATTGGTGTTTTTGAAGTGGGGTATGGGTAGTGATGAGGGAGCACATTTCTTGCCTGCATAACATTTTCATTGGAACGGACATACACTTTGCCCACACTCTCTGGCTCCCTACTATGTGACAGCAGTGCAATCCGCAGAACGCTGGCATAACATATTGTGATTAATTCTGCAGAATTATCTCTAATTCCCCGGTAGTGATCTCTTCCCACATGGCCAGGGAAAGGTAGCTGCTACCTGATCCTGACCCTGGGGGTGGTGCCAGGAGGGAAGATCATGTGGCGGGAGAAAAATGTCAGGGATGGGTGATGGCTCCGACAGGAGAGACACAGTATTCTTCCCTTGACTGTGAAGAAGAAACCCTAATGCCAGAGTTTCTAATGGCCTACTGTCATTATTAAAAACCCCTCAATTGTAAGGTCTTAAAACCTACTATTGATAAACATCTTAAGCAGAACTTTATTCATCCTTCATATATGTATAACCCCTCTAAAGCCCATTTGACATCTGATGTTGATGATGATTGTTATGTGGATAAAAGTGTTCAACAAAATAACGGAAAACACTATGGTAATACTTTGGACTCCAATTCCCAGAAAGCTTTAAGCACTGGGACAAAGAAGAGGAGTAAAGAGTCATTGAGGATCAACAGTGATGCCAAGAGTAACGTGCAGTCTAGTTGTTACTCATTCAATCAACTGCATGGGACATTTAAATTGGACAAACACCTGCAGATGGGAAACGCTGAAGGAGACGTGGGATTGGGCTGTTGAGCAGGAAACAGAGCCACAGAGAGAGCCAGAAGCACGAGAGTGAACCTGGCTGAAGGAAGGAGATGCTCCCAGACTCCCACTTGTCACTGCGACGTAATGGAGTGGCGGGAGACCAATGGAGACTGATAGGCTTCAGAGAAGTACTGCGAAGGCAGCAGCAGAAAGGGTGACCCCTGTGCTGTCAAACTAAACAGCAGTAACCTTACCAGCAAAAAACCAGGCGGTCGACAGGGGAGCAGAGAGAGGGTTTGACAGGCTGCAAAAGTCATTGCCAACGCAAGACTGTGCCTCTACAAATTGCTACGGGTCAAAGACACCTGGAGATCCCGGTGAGTTGGCCCAGTGGAAGTGGTAACCCCGGGGCATTCTGACATGCACATGGACAATTAAGGAAAAGTATTGAATACCAACCAAAAAGAATTAAAGTACAAGAGCAAACGTGGTACAATTGCTCTTATATGCGATGCCAATTTGGGGAAACTTGGAAATAACATTGCCAAAAACCAAAAAACTTTGAACAAGAAACACAAGTGCAAAAAGCTGTACTATTCCCATATGTGAAGTGCCAATTTGAAACCGTAAACAAGCTTTGCCAAGATCCAAATTACATGTAGAAAGAAGTTGATAAATAGAAATTGAACAAAACTCCATGTATCGGACACCAATGTGGGGAAGTTAGAACACGTTGTACTGAAGCTAAACTTAACCATTGAAGAAGTGCAAATGTGTGATACTTAAAAGAGGAAAGTGAACATTGCAGACCAATCTGATACAAGAGGTACATCAGGTAGTGAACCTTTTTGGAAAGAGATACACGAGGGGATCTATAAAGACCAAGAGGTAGATATTCCTGGCAGGAGAGTAAACCAGGATATCTGTTCAATAGAGGAATTACTGGCAGGGGAAGTACACCAAGAAATCCAATGTTTTGTTGAAAATAAACTTTATGATATCAAACCTTTGGTTAAAAATGAACATTTTTGCTTTGCCATTTTAAAGACCACACAAGACTTTCTTTCTGTATATTTCAATCTGTATTATAGAGAAAATTTGCTTTGGCACCTTAAGGAGAATACTAATGAAAGAGACATTTTCATCATCTTTACTGGAACTTTGGTGAAATAGAGTATTTAAAATACTTTTCCCTGAAACAGTTCAGGGGGAGGGAAGCTAAACCCTGGAAACAATGATGCTTTGCTGAAATTGTATACATGTATATGGTTTTGCACAATTTGGTTGAAGTGAAAAGAGAAATTCTATTGTACCTTTTGATTTTGGATATTAGTGTGAGGGTCAATTTACTTTAGTTTTAGTTTCATAGGTAGGGACATTTTCTTTTGGGTAGGGCAAGATAGGCTTTTTTCCAAGCCCATTTTTCTTTTAATAAATATGGCTAATGTTGAGAACATTACAACTTTGTGTCTACCTCTCATTGCTGACCCCTCACAATATAGAAGACGGTTGCCACTCTGCTGGAGACCACTGATTGGCAACTCCCTTCATCTGATAGTGGCCCGGTTGTTCCTAGGCTATTTGTTTCATGTGTTCCTGCCACTGGTCACTATGTGTAAGCCACTCCAGATTGTACCCCAGGTGTGTTGTGTGACTGGTGTAGGTAGGTCACCAGGGTACCTTCTCGAAGACCCACGTTGAGTCAATATGGAAGATGCTCACCTGATCAGCTACAGGAGGGTGTTGGAGGGGGATTGCTACAGGTCCGGAAGGCAGGAAGGTGTAGTTATGGTATTCTCTGACTGTCTGCTATCCAGAAGTGGTGTGCCGCCAACGATCTCTGCCTTAATGCCAGTAAGATAGAGATTCTCCTCACTGCAACACCTGCAACCTCCTTTCCTGTCACTCTCTGGCTGGCCCCCATTGGCCCTCTTCCTGCTCCCACTTGTGAGGCTAAGAACCCTGGGGTCATCTTCGACTCCACACTCTCCTTTTCTCCTCACATCTCTGACGTCTCTAAGAAGTCAAACTACCAACTGCACCTCCTCAGAGGTATTCTTTCTTTCCTCTGCTTCTCCCAGAAGCTCACTGTCTCTAGAGCTCTGGTTCTCTCCTGGCTGGACTACTGCAACAGCCTATTTCTAAATTTGTCTGCTTTTACTCTCCACCCTCTGCAACTCATCCAGAACAGGAATGCGAGACTTGTCCTTGGCCTCAAGCCCACGGATCGTATCTCTCCAGCACTGAAACTCTGCATTGGCTCCCAGTGGCTGCAAGGATTAAGTTCAAGACCTCTGCATTGTCCACAAGGCCTTCTGAGGCCTGGGTCCTCAATACCTCCATCTCTCTCTTCGTAAATACCCTCCTACTCGAGCTCTTCGTTCCTCCACCTCCAACTCCCTCAGGGTCAGTCACTTCTCCAAGCAACAAGTTGGTGGTAGATGTTTTTCTTCGGCTGGGGTCTCCTTCTGGAACAGCCTCACTGCCTCTCTAAAAATCGAGGAGAACCATCTTCGGTTCCGGAAGCACCTCAAGACCTTCCTCCTTGCTTCTGCCTTCTCCCTTTCTCTTCCCTGCTGATTTCCTGTCTGATACTGCACTGGTCACCTGGCTACCCTCTGATTTCGCGGCCCAGGTCCCTACCCACCCAGTTGCACACCGACACTGCCTCCCGGCAACCCTTGCCCTTGAGTCTGTATCTGTAACCCTACAGTCCCCCTACCTGCACTTTTGGACACCTGCTGTCTGCACTTACCCTTGCACCTGCCACCTGCTGGCCGCACTTCTTGTTATTGTTTTGATCCCATGTACAGCACTGCCTCCTCCCCTTTTCCCTGGCACTTTTCACCTCCCCATCTCCCTCCCCTGCACTTGCGCCACCTCAATGTCACTTGGTCTAGTAAATTCGTTGTCTCTGTCCTCCCTCTGTTTCCCCCTTCCTCGCCTCACCGAGCGTTGAAACACTTGTGTAAAGGCACTTTACAAATGCCATATCATATCATTCTTTGCAGCGGCTGGCCAAACGGGTTTCCATGAGATAGAGGTGGTTTTTGGGTGGTTTACTCCAGTCTCATAGGAGGCAGAGGTAGGGGAGAATCACTGATTGTTGCTGCTGCAGGCTCTCAGTGCCAGCTGTGGTGGCCACAGCAGTGGTGGTTGTGCTTGTAGACTTAATAAGGGCTGGGGTGGGGTTGCTGGCAGTGGGATCCCAGAAGGTGTCTTTCCTTTTTTGCCAAGTCTACCTGCCTTTTTGTGTCCTGCATTGCCTTTATGTGTCATGCATTTCTGGACGGTCCAGCGTTGTGTAGTGCTGAGGTGGTACTTGCATGATCAGGAGTGGCAATCGTGCTAAAGCCTTCCATTGCTTTTGGCTGCCTTTTATGACTGGATAGATGGAATATGCTGTCATGCTTTAGTGGAATGTTGTTTGGTGTATTTCACTTTTATGCATTTTGGAGCCAGCTACACACAACTCATCGGGGGGATGGCCAAAACATGACACATGGAGCGTCTCAGAATTGCATCCATCTTATGTGTGCAAGATGGTGGGTTTGATGCTCATTTGGAATGGCATGTGTTGGGAATTTGAAGGGTGGCTATCAAGTGGTCATTCTCACAGTTGGCCACGTACACACGGAGTCACCCAGCACATTGTTGATATTATGAGATTTTGTCTCACCTGTGAGGTGTAGTTGGACCGGTCATAGACTGACCTCCTAATTGGGATCATGTTCTACTCAGGGCTTGCTGCTAATAGTCGTTGGCACCAGATTCTGTATTTATCAGGCTAATGTGGCCTGAATATGGCTAGTTGACATATATCCAGCATATGACTGCTTGGCATGCTGCATTTTCTGGCCAGCATACTTTGAGTCTACAGGAGTGTGGGGGTTATTGCCAGTGGTGGTTGGTGATGGCCAGGCAACCACATGGGCACTTCAGGAGCAGGAAATGCTTGACTGCGGATGGGAGGGGCAACCATCCGTCCAGATGGTCAATCGAAGGAGTCTAGTTTACAAGGAGGTCGTTGATGACAGGCCTGAGATGGAGACAGGCCCAAAAGACCACAAAGATGGAAGCTGCCTTGTTCTGAGCACTCAGCCATATCCTTGCTGGTTGTTGGTGTCTAGGTAAGATAGTACTGAAGTTTGCAGAGCCCATTCCCTGGCAAGTAAATTAACCCCAAGCTTATTTGGAACCTGGCCTCTATAAACTGAAGATCCTGTAATGGAATGAGGGATTCCTTTTTCCAGTTCCGAAGCATCCCAAACTTCTGCAGGTTGGTGATCACTTCCTGAATTCTATTTGCTGCTTCTATGCTGGATTGGATGTCGACCATTCAGTCATACATATACAGATGACAGGCTATGCCCATTGTATGAATCAAAACTACCACCAGTGCAAAAGTCTTCTTAAACACTCCAGGAGCAGATTTGTGAATTGACGGAAGGATGTCAAATTGGAAGATCTTCCCTGGAATAGCGAAGCGCAGGCAATGCTGCATCCAGATCCGGATGTGAATATATGCATCGGCCATAGTGATGAAGCAGAGAAAATCTCATCTACTTAACATGCAGAGGACCGTTTGCAAGCTCGTCATCTTCAGATCTAGACCAGGGCGCCACACCCAGAGGAAGAGCCTGTTTCCCAGTATGCCTTTTTTTCTGAACGTCTGGATAGCAATGCCTTCCGAAACCTTGAAGTTGGTGAGGAAGAAACAAACTTGATTTGGTAGCCATCCTTGCCAACTGAGGATGCACCCATGCTTGACACTCACGCATATGTGAATTCTGATTCCCAGATGGGAAAGAGACATGAGGGACGGTCACCCACGGATATTCAGGAATGAGACATGGAGGAGACTGCTGCTGTGGCTGCAATAGGATTATAGGAAGTGCTGAGCTGAGCTGCCTTTGGTTGATAATGAGGATTGCAAGATTACTGAATAAGGCCTGTGAAGTTTCTCTGGCAGGACTGAATTTTAAACACCAGAGCTCAAGGCTTCGCCTGGAAAGTCTTAGCTCTCCATCAGTTTTCATAGGCTCTCTTCATCACCTCAAATTGCCTGCCAAAAGGGTCTGTGACAAAGACTGAAGGTCTAATAGTGCTAGATCTCTGGGATGCTTCACCCTTCCATTCAATACTCCACATATTTCTGCAGTACAGCAGTGAGGCTTCTACAGAGAGTGCTGTGACCCTTATATTATAGTGGGAGGCCAAAGGGTTGGTATGGGAAGAAAGGAAAGTGAAATGTTAACAAAGTGAAGGCAATACACTAAATAGTAGAACGAAAACAGAAGATTTTAAAGCTTCTGATAATCCATGTTCCATCCTTTCAAAAAGGATGTCCCTATAATGTATGTTTCCTAAACAACCAAAAAAGCCATGCCATGTTTTGAAGCTTACCTCGTTGGTAGAATCCATTTTGGACAAGGACATCTGTTATTTGCAAAACTTGTTCAAAGGAAATATACGTATTTTGTTGAAAAAAGAAAACATGGAAATGGTGAAAAGTTTTTGCTTAAAGCAGCAGTGACTTTGTGGAAGGTTGAGTGGTCCTTGGATTCACTGTATAAAAAGGAGTTTGAATATAGAACATGGCCCCACTGGATCTGGCTCTTGAGCAAGATTCCTGCCCTTTCCATTTAAATATGGAAAAAAGCTCCGGGCATCACTGCTCATATGGGAACAGGCTAGTCAACTAACACGATTAATGCATTCTACAAACCAGATCATAATACGGCGATAGTCGCGCTGTAACTAGAGGCAATAAAAATGATATTGAAGAAAAGGACCGAAGATAATAAGCATGCAGACACTCTAGTCACGTAAAGTTTCTGTTCGATCATATGCTACTCATGCAAATCATATGTTGGCATTCACGTTTCATCTTTACTATTCTATAAACACTTTCTGAACGTAGGCATTTTCACAGCACTTTTACATTACTTTATAAAAACATACTTTGGATTTCTAAGAAGCCAAACAAGAGTGCTTGACATTATTTTTCTTATTTAAGAAGCCTTTAGTTATAAGAAAATGTGTGCTACCTATTGTTGCATAAACAATGCTGAATTTCTAATTTCATTCACTTATTTAATGTATTTAAATCAATTAAAAATCAATCTACACCGGTCAATGTTTTTACTATTACAATCATGGACACCCTATTTGTGTTAGCAGCGAGTATTGGAAAGAAAATGGTATAAAGCATATTATCCCTGTGGATAATCTAAGTTTATTTCCTCTAACCTTCTTAATGAATTGAAGCACCCAGTGTCAAAATACATTTTAAGATCTACTTAGTCGAATCCCATAACATAAAATACTTTTTGTCCCAATATATGCTGCCCTATTTCTTTCTTTGAAGGTATATGTGATATACATCAGACCTGGTTGTAGCAGGATAGAGTGGATCTTGAGGGCTACCTGAGTATCCTGACTTAGCCCCCTTCCCATCACGGCCACATCAGAATGAATATCTTATTAATAGAGTCAGTGCCTCCACCTAGAGCGGCTTGTCTACATTGAATGGTAGGGGTCGACCTGCGGAGCAAAGTAAGCCAGACTAGTGAAAACACTGAGCACTTCCTCAGCTGCAGGACACATTTGAGGATGTGCTACTGAGCTGACTTTCCACTATGTAGGAAATAATTGTTCCCCTTTGACAGTACAGTACCTCAGCAATGGCTATTCACGGCTCTGCTATTTGGCTTCCCCAGCCTTGGATTGTCTACTGGGGATGCATACTGGGGTACTGCAGAGCCAGATCGGAGTGGGGGCGCTCCTGCGCCTCCCCACGTATTACTATCCGGGGGTGTCGATTTGCTGGCGTTCCAGCTCCACCACGCATGACAGAAATCAGTACTCTCTCCCTGCTTCCTGGTTCCTGTTTATGTGGTGTGTAAATGGCTCTGTGTGGAATCTGGACCTGGAGCAGATCAGAATAAAAGCTTTGTATGTGTATGGATGTATGTGTGCATTCATGGTTTGTGGGTGTGTCCCTGTGTACCTGGAATGTGAACGTGTGCAGCCGGTATATCCGAATTTAATTAGTGGTATGTTGTAGGGTATTGGTCAGTATTTGAATGTGATAGAAGTGTGTTTGTTGTATGGAGGAGAGCGTGAATGTGTCTGCGTGAGTGTATGGCGGGGAGCAAGTCTTTGATGGGGGTACTACATGTGTTCAGTCAGATTAGACATGCTTTCTCACAGTAGCTGGCCTATGTTTTTACTGCCATTATGGGAAAAGCAAACATCATGTGTTCTTAGGTAGGGATGCTGGGGTGGCTACATTCGTGCAGGCAACATTGACATGTTTTATAGGCAAAGTAAACATGAAGAGAGTTCTTAAATGGAGGAACATTGGTGCAGACAGAATGGACATGGTTTCTTACAGTTATGGGATAGCATGCAGTGGGCTATATTCGAGGAGCCAGTATGGGTGTGTTGTCTGACAGTGGCATAGCATTCTTTCTGGTATTAAGGGCAAAGCCATTGTGGGGAGTGTTCCTATGTGGGCCTAGTAGCTAACACGGGGGCAGCCAGTATGTATATGTTTTCTTTCAGAAGCATGCCATTTTGTACTGGCCTTGTGGTTTGTCACAGAAACGACATGCAAGTTAATATTTCAGTTCGGGTTGGTTTGTAAAGTCTTAATAGCAGCACTGCAGGGTGAACACAAACAAGAAGAGCATGCAGTCCCCATAGGCAATCAATCTTAATCCCAAACTGTTACCTGGACCCCAAATCCTCTACCATTTATATACTTTTCAGTACATTGGGCTCAAAGGAACGAGGGGCAGCTTACATGACCTCACCAAGGAGGGGTTCACTCTCCCCAAAATAACACAAGGGCTAGCTCTATGGAATCGGGCAACCTTAGGCACTTTAGATTGGCTTTGAGTCTGCATGTGATAACCCATGAATATGTGTGCATCACAAATAATTATACCGTTTTATTTAGTTAAATGATATATTGAGTTTTAAGAAAACATTACATAGCTGTTGTTGTTCCAAAGAGGCATGCATATAACCAGAAATTCAGACATATGGGAGCTACCATATGCATCTATTCAAGAAAATATGTTGCAATTTGGTCAAATGAATGAAATATGACTTGTAGACAGTTATTAGCTGGAGGAGAGACAAACGTGGACAGGATCATGAAGGAGGTAGAAGAAGTGGAAGGTAGGAGCAACAATAATTAACAGAAAATAAATAATTCATTCTAAGTTCAAGGTGGTGTAGGGAAATTATCAACGTTAGTTTTAGACCTATTGGCAAAGGATATATTAGAACAAGTTAAGAAATCAACAAAGAGTGCCCCTTTAGAACGAAATGTATCGTATTATGTAACTGTTTTTGAGCAATATCTTTCAAATCTGTGAACCAAACAAACATGATTCCACTCAAATGTAATTGATCATTTGTATTACATTTCCAATTAGTTGTGATAAGATAAAAGGCGATACCAATAAATAAATATAAACAGTTGGTAGATTTAATATTATTAACATCTGTATTACTATGTGGACCTAAAAGTATATTTTACAAAGATAGTGGAGCAGAACATTTGAAAAGTTTTGCGAAATCAGCCAATCAACCTGCTAAAAACCATAAACTATTTTACAATTGCAAGTCATATGAAGGAAATCTGCATTAGGGGAGTGGCATGACCAACAGAGTTTAGGGGTAGTGTACGGGGAAAGGCTAGATATTCTTGGAGGAAAAAGGTAGGCTTGGTGCATAATGAAACACATTGTTTGGGAAAGTTTTGCTGAAATAGACGTCTTATAGCATTTTAACCAACATTTTCCCCAACTCTCAGTGAAAATTCAAAAGTTAGCAATCCAATTAATTTTCAACTTTTGACTTAATATGCTTGCTAACATAGAAATCATTGATTAATGAATATGCCATAGTGGCTTTAATAAAAGGTTTAGTTATTAGAGATGTAATGCATTTGGAAGGAGATTCATGTTCTGGGGAAGAATATTCTAAATATCTCACAAGTAATACGATAAAATACCAGATCAGAGTCATTAAGGAAATACATTCAGATGAAAGAAGGAAAGGGACTAGGTGCAATATCTTTAAATAAGTGATTACTAAAAATGCTTTTACAAAACTGATCTGTTAACACAAATAAATGTATTATGCCAAAAGGATACATTATCAAAAGAAATACTGACACAAGAAAAGTCAAGAAAAGTACTCCCACAGATTTTAAAGCGGTGCAACAAGGGGAATTGTGTAATATTAGGCCAGGAGGTCGTAAACAAGAAATCACATAAATGAAGGGGAGACATAAAGGCAAGATTGAATGTACACCAGGTGGGCATATTTGATTCCTTCATATCATAGTCTAGCCATAGTATTAGCTGCCTCATAGCAGAGGCTCTATGATAATTAATGAAGTTAGGAATTGTAATACCACCTCTAATTTTATGTAACTTTTTAGGGAAATTATTATTGGTTTATTCCATAAGAATTTTACAAAGAATATTTTACAAAGGAGATTGATTGGAAATGTGATGGCAATCATGGAAAGAATATATAAAATAATAGGCACCAGCATCATTTTGACAGAATCCAGGCTACATCGCCAAGATAAAAAAGAGATGTGGAACCAGTTACCTTCTTTTAAAATAGAAGGCAAGTTTAGATTGATTGTGGGGTGTATATCTTTAGGGAAACGGATACCTAAATAATTAATAGAATCAAGGTGCCACAGTGTTCCAAAAGTGTTAATGTAACACTGAGAACATAATTATCCAATTGGATGCGTTGTACTGGTGGTTCAATTGAAAGAGCAAACAATAAGAGGTAGAGAGGGCAACCTTGTCTTGTCCCTCGGAGAATGGGAAAAGTGGATGAGACAAACTCATTAATAAAGATGCGCAGGGGTTGTGATGATTGAAGAATGCGTTCTGCATAGTTTTAGTTTGGGCTGCTAGGTGACACTTAAGCGTCACCCATAAGCCGGAACTAGTGCATTGAAATACAGTTGGAAGTGAGATAACATGTGAGGAGGGACACACAGCTTGTGGGTGTTATTTGGTTATTTGCCAACCCACTGAGTGCCCATGTCCATACTGATCCCAATGGCTATTCCCACTCGCTACCTGCCTCTACCTACCCAAAACACATTCACTGGGATATCTTTGAGCTCAGGCTATCAAGCACTAACATCAAACTTCCGTCTGCCAGTATTTTTTCTAAAGTTGTCTGCTGAGAGTTAATGGCTTAATTGCAGCTGTAAATTGCTACTGGTGAAATAAAAATGTCTTAAACAAGTGTGCCTTCAACAGCTTGATTTATATCTCTTCCATGCACTGACATCTTATTAAAAACAAGGAACGAGAAAGCTGACCATTTTGGCTTGGGGTATTAGGCATTTGGCAGGTCCTGACATAGTGTGACCAGGTAATCACTCCATTTTCCAGCAGGTTCGATCCTTTACATCAGTGCCTAGCAAATGCCTATACCATACATAGACAAAATCCCAAATGGTTGGCTTTGCCAATTCTTGTTTCTGGATGCTCCTATGATATATTCCTGCTAGTTTGTTCAATTATGTTCTAACATCACAATTTCTCTGGTTTAATATGCACTTTCAATGTGAAATACATCTTGAGACACTATGCAAAAAGATGGTTACTGAAAGATGAAGTATCAGTCCTCATTCCTTTCATATAGGATGTTACTGGTGTTTACTGTGATTGCCTGCTAAATTAGAGTCGTTTGGCTTTTACCTTGAAGGGATATACAACTGTGAGTAATTATAAAACTACAGAAGTATATTGCGGGACATTTTTAATGAGAGTCAAGTATTTGTGGCAATTTTTTTTATCTTGCAACATAAAATGCCCACCGCTGCAGAAAGAGCCATTCATACTACTGTACCAACATCAAAATAGCAGATATATGGCGCTTTTTAAGTTACATCAACCACTGTCAATGAAAGAACCGAATTACACCATTCTGACAGCTTCTATTCAGTAGCTCATAGAACCATTTTGGAAAAGTCATGCTGAGTCACCTATAAAAGAAAACATGTTTTCTGGATGGACCGGATGTGAGTGCTGGGGGTTGCAGAATACCACCCACAAACTATACGTATTTTCAATTGTGTCCTATGCTCCTCAATCTTCCACAAGAAGCAGACATGATTGGCTAATTAGGCCTTTTGTGTCGCAATAGGGTATCATTTACATCTCCCCAGGAGTTGACACTGAATACCTTATGCTATCCTGTATTTGTAAGATGCCCACGCTATTAGTTTACAAAATTTGGTACTTGGCACTTACCTGATCACCCGGGTCTCAAAAATATGTATACATAAACATATGATCAGGGCTACACTCCGAATAGGTCTACATTACACAGCCACTGTAGTGGCTGTGTAGTTATGGTTAAGTTGCTGTTTCCATAGAAAGAGCACTTTTTGGATGGCTTATAACTTCGCTCTCCATGGACGAATCCTCACCAAACATTGCAAAAAAAGTACATGGCCACTCTGAATTTTTTTGCAAAGTTTGGTGAGGTTTGGTCCGGGCGGGGGAAAGTTATAGGGGGGTCCCAAAACTTCTTTTTTTCCCAAAGACTGAATGGGGGAAAAACTTTGCGCATGCCTACAGCCCAAACCGCTGGACGGATTTTCACCAAATTTGCGGCAGGAGCAGGGGCTTGGTCCCGGAAGCGTGCTTTTGTAAATTTGGTGAAAATACGTCCAGCAGTTTTCTTTAAAACGATCAAAAAGTAGGTCTAAAAAAATTAGTGATATCTATGTCCGCTCTGCAGAGACACTTCCCTGTTAACTCCGCGGGAAGGACACCGATTGGCTAATGGGCTCGCGTCATGTCCGCGGACACGCAACGTGTCCGCTGATTGGCTGGAGTGAGGCGTGATGTGGGTCAGATTGTTCCGATGCACCCGCCATCTTGGATCCGCCGACAGCACGGCGGCGAACAGAGGCGAAATGCAGTGTGTTTTGGTGTGCAAGAGTGCTTGGGTAGGTTTAGGGAGTAAGAGATGGGTGAAATATTGTATTTGTTTAGGTGGCAGGTGCTACTGATGTATTCGCCATGCCTGCGCTGTCCAGGATGTTCGTAATTAGTGAAAATGAGGGGTGTCCTAAGGATAGTATTCCCGTCCGTGCTGTGCTCAGGCAAGTTGAAACTGTTCTAAGGACACGCGTGGTGTCAGCGGACATTAAAAATGAGTATATGCCGCAGTTAAAATGTTTGATTTTATGGGTGTGATACTGAGTTATAAGCTACGATGGATGTGATATGCTGCGGTGGTTGTGGCCAGGGCCTAGAGTCTTGCGTGCATGGCCGCAGGCCGCAGGCCGTAGGCCATCGGCCATACACCAAAGACTCTAGGCCCTGGCCACAACCACCGCAGCATATCACACCCATAGATCACACCCATAGAATTGAATATCTATCAGGTGGTTGTGGGCCACAACCACCGCAGCAAATCACACCCCTAGATCAAACCCATAGAATTGAATATCTATCAGGTGGTTGTGGGCAAGGCCTAGAGTCTTGACCGAAGTTATAAGCACTGAAGTTATAAGTCAGCATGGGTGTGATATGGTGCGGTGGTTGTGACCAGGACTTAGGGTTGGTTTTTTACCGCTGTGTTGTAGATAGCAGACAGGTTTGGAAGTGATAGTTTATTATAGTAGATGGGAAAAATTTGAATAATTTAATTTTATAGGTACACATGCCAACAATCGGGAGCACCTGAGAGGGAGATTTCAGCACAGCAACCTGGAACATTTATTTTTCTCATAGGATTGCATTGGGATTAGCATTAATTTAGGTGGGAGACAGTAAAAAATGGTGCGATTTTTCAATGAAAAATCGGGAGTCTCGCGCGTAAATATGGAGGGTTGGCATGTATGTATAGGTTATGCGGGAGACAGTAAAAAATAGTGCGATTGTTCAATGAAAAATCAGGAGTCTCGCGCTTAAATCTGGAGCGTTGGCATGTGTGTATAGGCTATGCAGATTTAGTGGCATTACTCTGTTTAGGTTTATATGGATTCATAAGAGTTGCACATGTACTCTGAATAAAATATGCATACCTGCAGTTTGTAATCATGCATGTGGATATGCATGGAGCTGTGAGTAGAAATCTTCAAGACTTGTACAGTAGTTTTTGTAGTAGGTGCTTTCCAATGATATGAGACTTGTACTCAGAGTGATCAACCGTACATTTGAAGTGCGGAACTCTGATGATGTAGAGGTCTTGGATGTGATTGGTGGATGGTTGTGTGACTGCTTAGCTGTATCCAATGAGGGCATGGAACTGAGAGTGATGTGGAAAGCGTAGAAGGGCTGGCTAAGAGTTACGTGCCAAGTGTACACCGCAGCTGTCCCTGGGTAGGGCATGCCACATACAGGGTTTTCCAGAAAATCCAGCATGGAAAGGGGACTGTAGGGATCAGCCAATCAGATGTTGACGTTGTGGATTTGTGTAGAAAGAGATTGAGTGTAGTGAAGATGGCATAGGTGGAGAAAGTCAGGGTGTTGGTGCTTGGAGATATGTTTGTCCATGGTTTACAGCAGTATTCTCAATGCAGGCATGTGGCAAACAATTTCGATGTTAGAGGAGTGGAGGTGGTGGGGAGCGCTGTGCCTGATTGCAATGTAGAGGCAATTCTCCAAGTTTGTGAAGATATGCGTAGGATGAACAGTCCCCATCTGGTAGTTTTGCACTATGGTGCTTTCCATTTGGGCTACGTGAGTTCCCCTACTTTGTGGGCAGATTTGGAACAGTTGGTTCAAGCAGTAATGAACATCCTTCCCACTGCGAAAGTAATTTTTTCTGGATTACTACCTAGGTCAATATGGGACAATAGTTCTGTTTTTTTGTCCTCGGCAAAACATTGCTAGGTGTTCAATCAATCAAGGCATGCGTGCTTTCATGCTTAGAGCTGGTATGATTTTCTGTAACAATGAGAATATTGATTCGAGTAATGCTGTTTATTTTGAAGAAGATGGTATTTCTTTATCTTTTTTGGGAATGCCATGCTTTTTTGGAATGTAAGGGTTGCTTTGGAGAAGGGTATGTGAAGATTTTAGTTGTAAAGTAAGAAGAAAAAAAAAAACAAAATACAAAATAACAGGTTTCTGTCAGGCACCTGCAAAAAAAAATGGCTCTTTTCAGAGCCCACCTCAAAGGGGAAATGGGGCACACTATTTAAATGTACATTCACCACGCTCAGATCTTCGATATGTCCGCGGACATGGCGGTAGTCTGCAGACAGCGTGTATTATATACGGGAATTCTGGGGTTAAGAGGCATGCAAATGAGAATGAGTGGAGCTAGGGATTGCTCAGTAAAGTTTAGTGGGTGTGTTGTGTAAGGAGAGATTTTGTCAGAACGTCTTTTTCCTGAGAGAAGAACAGATAGCTATGGCTGTGTGTTCTCGAAAACAGATTATCTGGATTTTGGGAGACCCATTGATACATTGGTTGGAGGTGCATGCAAAATGTTGTGGATTAGCTGCAGATCTTGGATTTTCTCATGTGGAAATGCACTGGCATGGAGTGCGTGGAATGAAGTGGCTGGACTTGGTACCTCTCTGTGCTACTTTAGAGACAGAGCATCATCCAGACATAATTATAATTCATTGCGGAGGGAACAGTTTAGGACATGTGTCTGGAATTTCTTTGCAATTTGCAATGAAGGACATGAGAAGGTCATGGGCATGTTTCCAAATTCCCAAGTAATTTTTTCTCGTATTGCACAAAGACAAATGTGGCTGCGTTCTTCTTCATTTGGTCCACAAATGGGGAAAGCTAGACGCAATGTCAATAAGGCTGTTTGTGCCTTTCTAAGAGATGTTGGCATGTTCTCTTTTCACAATGAAAATATTATGTTTCGTAGCACATACATTTTTCGCAGAGATGGAGTCCATCTTACATATGCTGGCAATCAGATTTTTCTGAGAAATGTACAAAATGCATTGCGACCTTTTTTGGAATTACAGTCATCTATTTTGCAGTAGATGTTGACGAATGCAAGTTTTTCAAATACACAAAAACACCACCAGAAGGCTCTTTTCAGAGCCACCACTTCCTCCCAGAGAAAAGCGCATTGGTTTTGCTAGGGCAGCACCCCAAAATTTTATCTGTCCTAGGACTGTCCGCAGACTTTAAAAAAATGCGCAGGGCCCTGCACTGTTTATTTGACACTTCTATTTTTAAACTGTGAAAGGTATGCTCTGAAAAGAGCCTTTTATGGGGGATATTTGTTGTTTTGTATTTTTTTTGCTTTTTTTACACACGACACACTAGGAGAGGAGGGAAAAGGAGGGTAAGGAGGGGACACCAACCACTGGGATAAGAAAGGGCAGGTGGACAGAGGAAGATGTAGGGTGGGCCTTATTTAGGTAGGTAGCAGGTCTTCTGGTGCTCCGTGACCGTAGCCTCGAAAGCACTTTGAAGACTCTCCCCCCTGCAGAGTACTGCGTCGCAGTACATACACAATATTGTGACCCTCGAAAGGTAAGGGTCAACAGCATCGTGAATGGCCTGTGAAGCAGCTGGAGGGATGCGCTCTCCCACAGGAGTGTCTCTTGTGGTGAGAGGAGTGGAAACGGAGGATGTTGTAGAGGACCTCAACCTACTACGTTTATTACAAGGTACAACCTTGCGAATGTCCGCACTGTGGAACGAAGTTAGGTGCAGTATTCTATTATTGGAGGAGGGAGTACTGACTTCATGCTGTCTTCTATTTATGAATAGAATGCAGTACAGCCCTTCCAAACCTAGTCTCTTGACTGGAGGAGGAATCCAAGTTGTAAAATCTTGTAAAGGTATGGACAGACGACCATGTAGCGGCCGCACAGATGTCTTTAACCGGCACACCTCTTTTGAGGGCCGATGAAGCTGCAATACCTCTGGTCGAATGAGCCCTAAGGTTTTGAGGGGGCTCTTTTCCTGCCAGTTTATAACATTCCAGAATGGCTAGAATGATCCATCTGGAAATGGTCTGCTTAGTTATTGGTAACCCCAGCTTGTGACCTATGTAACCTACAAACAGCTGGTCTGCCTGTCTTATCCTGGCTAGTCTACTGATGTAAAAACTTAAAGCCCTTCTAGGGTCTAGCCTGTGTAACCTCTCTTCCTCTTTCCCCGGGTGAGGAGGAGGATAGAAAGATGGTAGGGCAATCTTCTGAGTGATATGGAATTCAGAAACCACCTTTGGGAGGAAATTAGGCTTCACTTGCAGGACAACTTTGTCTTTGTGAAAGATAGTGTGAGGGGGTTTACAAGAAAGAGCTTGTAATTCGCTCACCCTTCTAGCAGGTGTAAGTGCTATTAATAAAACAGTTTTAAGGGTAAGGAATCTTAACGAACAAGAATGGAGTGGTTCGAAAGGTGTGCCCATCAGGAAAGTTAGGACTAAGTTTAAATCCCATAGGGGAACTTGGAATGGTCTTGGGGGATAAACATTGGTTAACCCCTTTAGAAATTGTATTACCAAGGGTAACTTGAAATAGGATGGTTCTTCCGCAGTGCGCTTAAAGATGGATAGCGCTGCGAGATAGCCCTTAATGGTGCCAACTTGAAGGCCTGAATTTGCCAAATATAGTAGGAAAGACAAAACCATTGGTGTACCACATGAAAAAGGGTCGATATTCTGTTCTCTACACCAGCTGCAAAATCTGTTCCAACGGCAGCGGTATAAAGACTTTGTTGCTGGCCTCCTTGCCGAAAGCAAAACCTCCATAACATCATCAGGGAGGTCCCAATCCTTGTACCTCAGCCTTTCAGAAGCCAAGCGTGAAGGTTGAGGGTTTTGATGTCTGGATGGAGAACCTGACCTCTCTTCTGTGAGAGTAGGTTCTCTCTGAGTGGAAGTCGAATTGGAGGGCAGATGGACAAGTCTCGAAGGTCCGGGTACCACGTTCTCCTGGCCCAATCCGGGGCAATTAGGATCATGGTTCTCCGGAATCTTCTCAACCTCCTGATCATTTGAGGAATGACAGGGGCCGGTGGGAACGCGTACAGAAGCGGAAACTCCCAGTCCACTATGAACGCGTCTCCCAGAGCTCCTCTCGGGGGAAATTCCCTTGAGCAGAACAGATCGCACTTCCTGTTGAGGCTGGTGGCGAACAGATCTACCTGAGGGGTTCCCCAAAGGGCGAAGATCTCTTGAAGGACTTCCTGAGCTAGCTCCCACTCGTGGGAGACCGTGCTCTGCCTGCTCAGAGCGTCCGCTGTCAAGTTCTTCTCTCCCGCTAGGTGAACTGCCGATAGAGAGATTCCTTCTTGGATTGCCCAAAACCAGAGCTGCATCGCCTCTCTGCACAGGGGTAGTGATCCTACGCCTCCTCTTTTGTTGAGGTAATGCATGGCCACCATGTTGTCCGTCATTATCAGGACGTTTTTCCCCTGTACAGCTGGCAGGAACGCCTTCAGCGCAAGTCTGATGGCTCTCAGCTCAAACAGGTTGATATGTAGTCTGGACTCCGATGGAGACCAACGACCGCTGATGGTGAAGTCGTTGGCGTGGGCTCCCCACCCCGTGAGTGAGGCATCCGTAACTACTGTTATCTCCGGCCAGGGTTGCCAAAACTGTTCTCCTTTCAGAATGTTCTCCTGACAGGCCCACCACTGAAGGTCTCGAGCCACCCTGTCGAGAACCTGAAGAAGATCTGTCATTCTCCCTGAGAATTGTGACCACTGAGTCCTCAGTGCCCACTGGAGGGATCTCATTCTCAGGCGAGCCTCTGGCACTAGGAAAATGCAGGATGCCATGAGGCCTAGCAACCCCAAAAAGTCGAAGGCTGGGAGACGTTGGGCATGTTGGAACTTGGTAACCATCTGTAGAATATCTTGAGCCCTCACCTCTGGTGGCAAGGCTTTTCCCAGGGAAGTGTCCAGGATCGCTCCTATGAACTGGAGTCTCTGCGATGGTATCATTTGTGACTTCTTTAAATTGAGGGAGAAGCCCAGTCTGTGAAGGGAGTGGCACACGTGATTTAGCTGGATCTGAGCTTGTTCCGAAGAAACAGCCCTGATCAACCAATCGTCCAGGTAGGGGTAGACGTGAATCCCTTCCCTCCTTAGACTTGCCGCCACTACCGACATTAACTTGGTGAAGACCCTCGGGGCGGAGGTCAGCCCAAATGGCAGCACTCGAAATTGATAGTGAGAGTTGCCAATTGCGAACCTCAGGTATTTCCTGTGTTTGAGATGGATAGGCACATGGAAATAAGCGTCCTGAAGGTCCAGAGATACCAACCAGTCCTGGAACTGAAGGGCCTGGAGGATCTGAGAAAGAGTGACCATCTTGAATTTGTCTTTCCTGAGGAATTTGTTCAATTCTCGCAAGTCCCAGATGGGTCTCAGTCCTCCGTCTTTCTTTGGAATGAGAAAGTAAGGGGAGTACCAGCCCTTGTTCCTCTCCGCTACAGGTACCGGTTCTATGGCACCTTTCTCTAGCAGGTCCAAAATTTCCTGCAAGAGGAGCGGATCTGGAGCTTTTTGAGAGCTGATCCCCGGTGGATGACTCTGAGGTATACGTAGGAAAGGCAGGCAGTAACCTTGGGCAACTGTCTCCAATGCCCAAGCATCTGACGTGATAGCCTGCCATACCGCCAGATGTTGAGTCAACCTGCCTCCTACAGGTGTCCTGCGAGGGAAGTCCTCAGAGTGGTTTTGGGGCGGCTGATGCAGATGCCGATGGTAAAGAGGCACCTGCTGTTGCTGCGGCTTTTGAATATCTACCCCGTCCACCTCAGGTAGTTCTTCTTTGTCCCCTTTGAGCCGGTCGTCCTCTACCTCTTCCGAATGCGGAGTAGAAGCGAAAGGACTTGCCCCTCGCAGAGGTTCCTGTGGGACGAAAAGGTGTCTGACGGATTGCAGCGCCTAGGGATTTTGCTGCTGCTTTTGAGGTTTGCAGTTTCTCTAAACTGTCATCTGCCTTTTTCCCGAACAAAGAAGAGCCATCGAATGGCATGTTCAAGAGCCTGGCTTGCACATCTGGGGCAAAACCAGACTTTCTCAACCAAGCGAATCTCCTGGTTGTTGTACTTGCCGCCATTGCTCTGCTGATACTGTCAGCCGAATCAATGCCCGTTTGGAGGGATTCGCACATAGCGTCTTTACCGTCCTGTATAATATTCAGGAACGCATCCCTTTCTTCTCCCTCCGGGATGCAGTCAGCCGCTGTAGAAGCACACTCCCAAAGTGTATGGCTAAATCTAGCAAGGGTGCAAGTAGCATTAACAGATTTTAACGCCATGCTACATGCCGAAAAAACTTTCTTTGCCATAGCATCATATTTTTTATCGTCCCTGTCCTGTGGGACGGTAGGATAAGCCGTCTTGACATCGGTAGAGGATGCTGCCTGTACCACCAGACTTTCTGGGGATGGGTGCTTAGACAAAACTCCGGGTCTGTAGAGGATACCCTGTACTTTGTAGACAGTTTTTTATTTACTGCCGGTACGACATCTGGGGTTTCCCAGTTCGTCATAATCTTCCTCTGAAGAGCTTTATGAAAAGGCACCACAGGATCCTCCTGTGGGCCTTTGTCAAGAATATCCGTGAGGTCATCTTGTTGGAAAGATTGTGAAGGTGTAGACCACCCCATAAACTCTGTGATCCTGGCCATTAAGGCTCTATCGGGGGTTTCAGCATGTTCCCCCCGGGTCTGGCCTAGCAAACTCCACCTCAGGGGAGGTGTCTAACCCACTTGCCTCATGTAAGGAATCATGAAGATCCTTTAACCTGCGTTCTTCAGAGGAAAATTCCTCTCTAATTGGGGTTACAGGTCCCTGCAACTCAAATGTGTCTTCCTGTTCAGACAATTCACCCTCTTCCATAATTGAGGACATAGTTCTCAATTGTTCTGAACTCATAAAGGGTGTAAACCCCATTTCCAAGGCAGAGGGTGCCGAACTTGTCATAATCGGCCTCGAAAACGTCGATGTCGTCGACGCCGACGTCGAAGGCTTCGAGCGTGGCGTCGAAAACAAAGGGGGAGGCCTCGAAGACCTCGACAGAATTGGGATTCTGCTCGACAATCTCGAAGCCATCGACGTCGAGGACCTGGGGATAGTCACTGGGTGTGTCGCAACCGTGACTTTTCTTGCCGTCGACACCGGTGTCGAAGCTGGCGTCGAGTCGACAGACTCATATGTCGAAGGTCCCTTCGACAACGGCATTGAAGACATCGACCTCGACGTCGACGGAACCTTCGTCAACGGTGTCGACGGAACCTTCGAGGAAGGTTTGGAGGTCATAGTCCTACTCGAGGGTTTGTGACGCGCTCGAGAGGTTTCCTTCGCCGGGTACTGCGACTCGCAGCGTTTTTGACCTTCGGGTCTTTCGACCAGAGCATCGCTCTCGGCAGTCTTCGAGGGGGTCGAGGCCGCTTTCTCGAAGACGCTGATCATATTTTTGCGGAATTCCTCCCATTCAGCCCGGGAACTATGTTTCGTGGGGCACGGGATTCTCTTTGGCGAAACAGAGGAAGAGGAAGACGGAGAAGGGGATCTTCGACGTCTCCTCTTCGAGTGCTTCGATCTCGATCTCGAGGAGTGATGAGACCCACTCCGAGATCTGGAGCGCGAATGGTGACGAGGAGACGAATGTCTCGACTTCGTCGACGAAGAAGAAGCTTTAAAAGTCTTACCTTTCTCCAGCTTCCCCCTACCCTCCTTCAGGGCCTTAGCTGACAAACTCTGTGAGGGTCAGTCAGCGACATCTTTTTCCCACAATCTCGGCATTTTTTGAAGCCGGTTCGAGGAGTTGTCGGTTCCGACGAAGAAGCCATCGAGTACGAGTACGGATCGAATAACTCGAGGTAAATAGGTTTAACCTGACAAAACTGAGCAACGGTATTCCGAGGCACTGGGTAAGCGCGGAAAAACGGAACTGAGCAACGGGCGCTGTTCGCGGCCTTTATAGCCAGGATGACGTCGATGTCGATACGGCGGCTGTCGAGGGACATCGACTCGGAGGACGTCGACGCGCAGTGCCCTCTAGAGAAAACTTTTTCTGAGGCCAGCAGAGCTGGAAGGAGATATCTAAGATGAGGAATACGTCGGAGGACACAATCCCTTCGAAGGACAGTTACGGACAGGCGTGATGTTTGCAGGATTTATGGGTGTGGTGCGCATGTGCGTAGATGTTCTGCAGACTGTACGGCCAGGTATAGTGTCCTTAGGACACCTCCGTTTTGTTTGACCACGGACATACCGGACACCACGCGTTTTCTGCGAATACTTCCATCTTGGTTGCGAACGGTACGGACGGGTATAGTGTCCTTAGGACATCCTCATTTTCTTCATTTACGGACATCCCGGACACCTGGTGTGTTCTAAGAACAGTTACATCTTGGTTGCGAACGGTACAGAGAGGTATATTGTCCTTCGGACACCCCCATTTTGTTCATTTACGGACATCCCGGACACCGAATGTGTTCTAAGAACAGTTCCATCTTGGTTGCGAATGGTACAGACAGGTGTAGTGTCCTTAGGACATCCACATTTTGTTAATTACGGACAGGCCGGACAGGCGCGCTGTCTGTGGACATTTTAACTGGTTTATAAAAAAAATAATAAGACACAAAGAATTTCATTAAAAGAAATATAACATTTTTTTTATTATATACACAAATTATGAAAGAGAGGGGGAAGCAGAAACTGATACAAAAACAGGGGAATTAAGGGTTTGGAGAGGATGGATGGGAGGGGATGAAGGGATGGAAGTCTTATCAAAACGTTTATCTTGGTGTTGAGGGTTTGGGGATAGTTCACTGGGACATGGAGAGGGGGCACAGGTACAGGTGGGACAATGGTATCTAATCCTCCACTAACTGTTTCAAACCATTGAAATGTTCTTTGAGCATGTCTATTTTCTGTTCCATGTGTTCCAGAGTCTTTTCCAAAGTGTCCTTTGGTGTAATATTTTAAATGTTTGTATGGTCTATTAAAAATAAATATATATATGATAAGTACACATAAGGTAATCATTATTAATTTGCTTATATAGAGAAGTGTCTACCATTATTATCACTGTCTTCAGACATTTCCTCACGTGGAAAATTCTCTTCAAGCCATTCCAAAGTACTGCACATTTCTGTGTGAAAAACAAAAATATATTAATTGTAGTGTACCTAATACAAAAAGTTTAGAAATATATAAGAAAAATTAAGTTTACTTACTAGTTTCTGGTAAATTGTATTCGTAGTGTTGTGTAGGTCTACTGTTGCTTCTAGCTCTGCAGTTTCTGTGAGGTAATTATTTTGGAGACATATCTTTTTTGTTATGGTATAATCCATTTTATTACATATGGTATTTAAATGGATGGTTGATGTGTTAAATATGTGGGTTCCACTGCTTATTTATTATTATATATCATGTGGTTATGTGCTGCTTTTTGAACTTGTGCAGTGTTTATATGGTATGATAGAACAATTTCAGATACCCCTGCATGTTTGGGTAGTGTTGATGTCGTCTGTGACCGTCCACGGACATCAAAATCATTAGCGGGATGTTCGGTATGTTCTATGTTACATGTATATAAAGTAAGGGAATCCTAGTAAACATCTATCAAATTTACACTATGAAAATGTATATTCAGTAAAAAAACTTTGTTACAGAGACGTTATGGTTAAGTTGCGCTACTAAAAACCTATGAAATTCAGTAAAAAAACTTTGTTAAAGGGATGTTATGGTTCAAAGTAAAACCGAAAAACCCCTGAAATTCGCCAGTTATGGTAAGCTAAGCAGCCATAACTCGCGCCACCACCGTACACTGCTAAGACTAACACCCAGGACATCAAAGATGACATCAAAAATGTTACACACGTTTATTGGTCGGACTCGGAGGTTGAGCATTGGTTTCTGGATGTGTCATTTTTAGGGCCTTAAACTGATTACCAAAGACTGTGAAAACGTAAACACTATTTTTTTCTTCATCTGTTTTTAATTTTCTATCTGATTACGTATGTCATTTTGGAGACTACGTTTACCATGTCCCTGTCCTCTTCCAAATGGACAATTCTCCCTATAAGGAGGGCATTGCCTACTGCCACCCCTCGTTGACCCCCAGATGCTGGAAGCAATGGTCCTATTAACTGTGCAAGATCTGTGGGTGAGGCTTATAATCTTATCAGTGAAATTCACCAGTTCCTGGGCAATATGAAAATTCCTGTAAGCTTGGACCCATGGAGGGGGGGCAACGTTACAAAGGAGGACATTAACGCTGCAAAGGTTAAGGCTACTATGCAAACTTGTTTTAAGCAAGGCTCAAACAGCAGTGATACGGATGATCAAGGTGGATGCGTAAGCTACTGAGGACCTGGCAGACTCAGTGTCTGGGACCAGCCCTGTAAAACGCCTACCTCCATGGAAATATCTTGTGCACTGGTGGCCACGATCTGCCCAAAATCGCAGGAAAATGGCTCTCAAACTGCCGCCACCATTTCTTTGACTCCTTTGAGCCCCATTCCATCTGCATGACTGAATCTTAGCCAGCATTCATCAGCCAAAACAGGCAACATCAGTCCCTTGGTCACCATGGGGTCTGTTCGGAATGGACAGAGGGGGTCTGAAACTTTGGTGATGGCAAATATACATTTAGCCCAATTAAAATGCCATCTAAAGAACCCCTGGTAAAGGCGGTTTTGAAGAGGGGATTTTGCAAGATGCCTGATAGGGTCCCTGCAAATGCCCCGATAATGGCAGTTCAAATTGGGGACAATGGTGGCTCCCTTTCTGCTATCAACCTCCTCTCCTCTCCCTCCCCCTCATCCATGCACCAATATGGTGGTTCAATACCAAGGGTGAACATGTCCCATGAGGGGGTGGAGGATCACCGGGGCCAAGGCATGCATGTGTAACCTGGTTTTGTCCAAACTTGCAGCAATCAAGAAACTCCTCCAACTACTGCTGGAGGAGCGGGGGAAGGGATTGCAAAAGGGGGTGATCCTCCCAACTCTGGCGGAAAAAAGGGGGACTTAAACCTTTTGCCAGCTGTACTGCTTGACCACACAGCGGCTCCTCTTACACATGCAAATTTCAACACTGTCAGTCCGGGATATATTAGAGGCCGCAGTACAAGTTACATTGAAAGCTTTAATTCCAAAAGTGTACAGTGTGACAAGGTGCCCCTGGCTCCCACAATGCAAAGGAAGCAAGATCATGCTCTAAACACTGAGAAAGCTACCTCATCTACTATATCTACACCCTTGTAGAGACAGCCATTGAATTGCACTGCCAATAACAGCAAGGGGATAGTGCCCGGCAGGGGAGGGTCAATATACCTAAATAGGGTCCCAAAATTGCCAAGCCATGGCAAAGAATCTAGGGAAGCACTTATGAACAAATGTATTCATTGGAACCGGGCACTCCGAGCTGCTTATTTGTAACCCATGAAAAGATCCAAAGGTGCATCAGGCTTCCCTATCACGGGGGATAGACCCTATGATTCTGTTCAAATTGATTTGTGGGATCCAGGAATGGGAAAAAGTATAATGGGCATTCTCAAGACATGTTTTTCCCCAGCCAATTATACGATAGAAGCTTCATTCTATGATGGGGCCATTAAGCTGACCATTTTTAAAAGTGGTCCTGCCTTCTTTGGTGCCAATACAGTTCTGCTGAGGAAAAAGAACATAAGAAACATACCTATGACCCAATTTGTTTGTTGATCAAGGAGTTGCTTGGCCTATTCCACATTGACGCTGGTTTTACCAGGGAAGATTGCTACCTGGGGACATTTCCATGACTACAGAGAAGCGCATATGAGTTATTTGTTCTAAGGATGAAATGCTTAATATGTTATCGTTGTATATTTATTTGTGTTTTGATGTACCTTTATGGCCTTATTGGTCGAAATAAAGTTATAAAGTAAGTCATTACTATACAGGGGCTCTTCTGTTCCAAATCGCTACAATACAAATAATAAAATCATCATATGCAGATCTATCCGGATAAACTTAGAAAATAATCAACATTTTGTAACCTGATTATACATACAACTAATGTTGATAGCAATGTGTGCCTCATTACACGTTCACCAGATGAGTGTGCTACAATCGTGTCCACTTCATGTCGCAATGTTCAAGGATATTTACATTCTATAGACCCACTGTTGTAATACTCTGTAATGGAGCAGCATTGATAATATATATGTAGACCTATCCGGAGTGTCGCCCTGATCATTTGTTTATGTATAAAAGCTATTAGTTATGCATTTGTTCCAAGATGTTCAGATCCAGTAATGGTATCTATAAGAACCCAATAACCTTTATATACATTTTATTTACCACCAACATTTTTTATATAAATTTGATATAAAACTGGTAGGAGCCCCAAAAATGTTTAATATACATTTTATATACATTTTTATAAGAAACCAATAATTTTTAATATACATTTTATAAGACCCCCAAATATGTTCATATAAATAATAAAAATACATGGATAATGACTTTAAGGGATGGACAATACATAGATATATCTCTAAGGGCCGTTCTAAGGCTATGATGCTGCTGGAGTTGGGGCTTATAAAAGGGATATATAGCTGTTATTGTAGGCCTCGGAAACAAGTGCGCTCTACCGGCTTCCCAGGGGCTATTCAGCAGGGTATCCAGGAAACCTGCAATTATGAACAGCTACAGTTATGACAAAGAGAAAACAGCCCCCAGATGTTCCGGCGATTCCACTGATAGTTATGCACCTTATTGTCTTATGGGTCTTGACACGATGGAGGACTTGCAGGCGTTGATGACAGAGCGGGAAGTTGGAACACACTTCCATTTCACATTCGGGCGACAGTGGATCAGCTCCACTTTTGACAGCTACTAAAGACATTCCTGTTCCAAATCTGATAGTAGACCATAATTGTGATTGTACTGTGCATAGCGCCAAGATGCCTTTGGGTGGCTGTTAAGACGGATTTCTGAACTCTGTCCTGGTGGCGCAGAGGTTCAGAAGGCCAACCTAATTACTTGGAACAGGGTAACCTCTGGACAAGCCAGACCAATCAAGGTAGCGATCGCGGCGGTCAAGACTAGGTCTCAAGAGGGGTGAGGGTGACTGAAAGCCCGCAATGAGCACACAAAGCAAGAGCGCTTACAAACTACTCCAAACAGTTGTTTATATCAAAAATAGATACACATTTATTATAAGGCCTTGAAACTAATAACCACAGTAAAAGCAGCAATATACAACGATATTAAACCAACACATACACTATCCACCCAATATATATACAGAATACACAGTTTCACAGCATTAGCAGCACGAAATATGTTATCCACCTGCAGGGGAAGGAAAACAGGCAGTGCGAACCAATGCGAGTGATATGTCCGCCTTCTGAGGCCCCTAACTGGATGGTAGTCCAATCCCTACGAAGAGTGGAGCCTAGCGCTCAAAAGTACCTGCACACGCCGGTGCCAATGGGCAGAAGGTGAAGCTCTTCGGAGGACGTTGAACAGCTCTGTAGGGAGCTCTAATGAAGGAGAACACGGTCCGCGACTCTAGCGCAGCCTCCACTGTGAGGCAGAAGCAGGGCGCGAGTACGGACAAGGGGTGCTGTATTTACAGCGGGGAAAAGCAAGGGGCACTGCAGGAGGGCGACCAGATCCTAGCTAATCTACTCACCGGTCCCCGAAGCAAGCAGGCCCGAGCTTCTCCTCGATAGATACAGCTTCTGGCAGGTTCTGAAGAGCAGGGAACGTCTCGTCGTCGTGCAGAGTAAAAAGACGTCCCGATCGAAGAAACAAGCACAGTTTTGTCGCCACAGCAGGGCAACGGAACGGCCGGGTGTATTCAAGCCAAACGAGCACTGCTCACCTCTAGCTTAGGACTGCTAAGCAAACGAAGCGTGTGAGCATGCCCCGGACTCAGAATACCACCCAACCTGTCGGCGATTACAGAGCAGGCCTCCTTAGTAAGCTGGTCAGTCAACTGGATGGCCCAGAGACACTTCCGAAGGCTTACGGCAGGAGTTGATGAAGGTGCCGGGAATAGCTGGTCCTGCTATTCCAATAGGTCGAAGCGCCAGTACAGGCCTTCTTGTTCGATCTTAGGTGGAAAGGGCTTCACCGGACGACAGCAATGAGGAGCAGAAGTTCTTCAGGGGGTCACCAGCGATTCCTCGGTCCAGCCTCGTGTTCGCAGGATACTTGGCTCCTGTATCCCTGGGTTCGTAAGAACTCAGGAGATCGACATGGCAGTGGTGTTTCCAGCTCCCTCTTATCCACGGTTCCCTTCGCGCCAAAACGGAGGGGAGCCAATGGGAGATCCGCTCATCAACACACATACCATACGTGGACCAATCACGGACCACAGTGGTCCCAGGCATTCACACCACCCTAGACTCTCTGGCACCCAGGATGTGTATTGGGACCAGACAGCCCAGCCCACATCCTGGGGGCACTCAAACGACATGTAGAAGCCCGCGAAAGCAACCGTGTTTCGCGGGAAACTACATGCCCAAATAAGGAAGGCCCCGGGTCGCCTGACCTGGGGGAAGGTAAAGGGAGCAAGACGGACAGTGGACTAGACAAAGGAGCCTCGTGGTCCGGCCATTTTGTGTAGCCGGGCCACCCTTTTGTGTTCGCGGCAAAAACGTGCTCAGAACGGCAAAAGGAGCTCAAAATAAACCAAATGATCGCTGCCACCAGCCCAGTCCCTGAATGACTTGCACCGATCCAAAAACCATCCTACAAGAGTGTCTAGGGTCCGTAGAAGGCTAGAGACCCAAGAGAGCTGTAACTTAGCTTACAGTGCCCTCTTGTGTCGTGTTGCACTAAAATGGCGACACGATAAAAGAAACTACGGGAAACAGCGTTCCCCGGTACTGACTGTCTTAAGGGCATGTCAGTTTCCCCGTAAGAAAGGAGCGAAAGCCCAGAGGAGTACAGCAGAAGGCTGCACTTCTCTGGCAAAGTCAAGAAAACAGGTTGAAAACAATAGCAAAAAGTTTAGGGGTTGCCACATGGAAGGAAAGTTCCCTACAATAACGAAATCTTTCCTAACACTCGCCCCTCCCAGACTATGGACAGGGGGAACTAATCCACCCCTGGATGAGTCTCTTGTTCAGGTCGGTAAAACATTCTGGACAACCCATCAGCATTGCTATGTTGGACACCTGGCCTATGCTCAATAGTGAAGTCGAAGCCTTGTAGACTTATGGACCACCTAAGCAACTTTGGATTCTCCCCCTTCATGTTCATTAGCCACTTTAACGGCTTATGGTCAGTCTGCACAGTGAAGTGGGTCCCATAGAGGTAGGGCCGCAGCTTCCTTAGGGCCCACACAACAGAGAAACATTCTTTCTCTACCGTGGACCATCTGAGCTCTCTGTCCTTAAGCTGGCGACTAATAAAACCGATAGGGTGTTCCTTACCCTTCTCATCTACTTGTGATAGTACAGCTCCTATCCCAGTGTCAGAGGCATCCGTCTGCACGATAAAAGGTCTTTGATAATCAGGGGCCCTGAGCACAGGGGCCTGGCACAAGGAGTCTTTCAAGCCATGGAAGGCCTTCTCACACTCGTCAGTCCAAGTTACCTTCTTGGGTTTCTTCGGAGTTGTGAGGGCAGTCAGAGGAGCAGCTATGGTGCCATAGTCTGCCACAAAATTGCGGTAATAACCCGTGAGTCCTAAGAAGGCTCTCACTTGGGTTTGCGTAGTGGGGGTAGGCCAGTCTTGTACCGCTGGTACCTTACTGGATAGAGGCTGTCTCCTCCCTCCACCTACTTCATGTCCAAGGCAAACCACTGAGCCTTGTCCATTTTGGTGAGGGGCCACTCGGACACCCTCAAAAGAGCTTTCTGAAGGACTGCTTTGGAACAGGTCAGGGAGAGGTTCAGACTCCTCTTCCTCAACGTCTGAAGCCAGTAGCAGTGCTGCGATTTCGACGCTTGGGCCGAAAGCCTTCAGCCTATTCACGTGAAACACTTTTAGAGCCTGTCCAGGCCTTCCAAGGTCCACTGAATAGCTAACCTCACCCAGGGGCTCCACCACTGGGCAAGGGCCTGACCATTTGTCCTGTAAAGCTCGAGGCCTTATGAGATTCATGATCAGGACTTGCTGACCAAGTGTAAAGTTGATGAGGGAAGCTTTCTGGTCGTACCAATGTTTCACCAGCGCTTGCCCTGCCTTCAATTTATCACTGGCCAAGCCCATCAGAAGTACCATCCGTTTTCTGAGCCCTAGCACATAATCAACTACATAGGTAGTAACAGGGGGAGTGGGCATCTCCCATCCCTCCTTGACAATGGCTAAGGGTCCCCGTACGGGATGACCGAACAGAAGTTCGAAGGGGCTGAAGCCAACACCCTCCTGTGGTACCTCTCGGTAGGCAAACGGTAAGCATGAAACAAGAAGATCCCATTTTCTTCTCTGAGGCTCCTCCAGAGCCCCAATCATGCTTTTTAACGTCCTGTTAAGACGCCCCCCCAGACCATCGGTCTGGGGGCGGTATGCAGAAGAGAGCCTGTAGGTGACCCCACATTCTTTCCACATAGCCTGCCTATACTTCGACATAAAGTTGCTGCCATGATCCGACACAACTTCTTTAGGGAAGCCAACCCTAGTAAACATGCCGAGTAAAGCTTCTGCAACTGGCTTGGCAGTTACAGTGGTAAATGGGACGGCCTCAGGATACCGGGTTGCATGGTCGACCAGCACCAGGATAAACCTATTGCCTGAGGATGTTTGCGGGTCAAGGGGACCAACCATGTCGATCCCTACCCTTTCAAATGGTACCCCCACAACTGGGAGCGGTACCAACGGAGCTTGGATTGTCGCGCCAACCTTACCAGACAACTGGCAGGCGGCACAACTCCTGCAGTGACTTTCTACTTGCTCCCCCATCTTGGGCCAGTAGAAGTGCATGGATAACCTTTGCTTGGTCCTCCTCATACCAAGGTGACCAGCAAGGTGAACGACATGCGCCAACTGCAGGAGGAAGGGCCTAACAGCAAGGGAAACCACCAACCTCCTATGGTCTCCTTCTGTAGACTCTGTGGGCTCACTATAAAGGAGTCCACCTTCCTGGTAAATCCTTTGCAACCCAGGAGGTTCACCCTCAAGCTGGGAGCAGGCCTGTCTCCTTAGGCCTTCCAGAGATGGGCACTCACGTTGGCCCTTACTGAAGTCGTCCCTATCAGGACCTCCTTCAACTAACAAGTCTTTTAGTTCAGGATGGTCGTTGGGGTCGAACACTTCAGGCATCGCCACCTCCTCGTCAGGCTCGGGCGATTGACCAACTCCCTCCACCGCAGTGGTAGGCGAGCTCGGGGGAATATTCTCTTTCCCCCGTCGGGACTTGTTGACTCCTTTCGCCTTGGGTTTCCCCTTCGGCTGGGGCGGCGTATTGGACTTGGCCAATGCTGCCCGTGCTTGAGACCGTGTGTAGGGTCTTTCGGCAGTGTCTCCTACGAGCCCTAGAGCTCTGAGATCATTGCCCAACAAGACCTTTCCCGGGACGTTTCTCTGAATGCTCACTGGAATCCTAACTGCTGTACCATTTAAAGTTAGATTAACAGGGATCACGGGAAACATACGGAGGGGGCCGTCAGCCAACTTAGTGGGCATCAGAGGAGCTCTGGCAACTTCCTCTGAGTCTACCAAGGTAGAATCCACTACAGTTCGACTGCACCCACTATCCCTAAGAGCTGGAGTATCCACTCCATTGATCAGCACACTGTCTTTAAAGTAGTGCTTGGTATTATCCGGAATCCTAGCATACGCCTCTGCGACTTTAGGCTCCCAGGAACCCAGGGACACTAAAACTACCTCAGCCTCTATTCCGCTGGGAAATGAGTCTGAGGAGAAGGATGCTCCTGTAATCTCTTCTTCCTCGTAGGAGGAGAAGGCCAGATTAGCGGAGTGGACCCCCAAAGGTCTAACCTTACAACGGGGATCCCCCTTCACATGGTCAGTTGCTCCACAAGAAAAACAAGCCCCATTGGGTCTGTTTACGTAGGGAGGCTTATTATAACCAGAGTTCTGTTTCGGAGGCGAACCTCCACTACCCTGTGAGTTCTCGGATGGCTTACCCTTATTTTTCTTTTTGTGGCCCTTATGGGAGGAAGATTTAGCAGATTCCCCACCCTCCATATCTTTGGACTTTTTCCCTTCCTCCTGCTTACCAGGATGAGTTTTGTCCTTATGGGACACTCGATGTGACACCCATAAGTCTGCTGCAATGGCCAGCTTCTTAGGATCTATCTCCTTCGAATCGGCCAAATGCTGCTTAAGCTCCGGGGAAGAAGAAGCAAAAATGTGTTCCAGCATGACCAGATTGATCATGCCTTCGAAGGTAGAAACCTTATAACCTTCAACCCAGCCAGTCAAGTTTTTCAGGGACTCAGCTACATACGACACCCAAGTACCACCTTCCTTTTTCTTATACTCTCTAAACCTTTTCAAATATTGGGTCGGAGTCTTCCCAAACTTTAAAATGAGAGTCTGCTTCAACATTGCAAAATCAGCGCGCTCAGCCTTCGACATTTCCATAATGGCACTGCAACCAGAATGGGGCAGTCTGCTGAGTAACCATGCAATCTTATCCGCATTATCAACCTCTTGAACCTCGCATGCATACTCAAACGCATTTAACCAGTCCATAATGTCATTTCGTTCCTCATACACACTGAGCAGATCTTTTGGAAACCGTGGATGAGAGGAAGCCCCAGAACCATGTCCAGGACCCTTGGACCCATTTGCGAACTGAAGCTTGGCCAGTTCCAACTGGTGATCCCTGTCTTTTTGTTTTTCTGCCTGGTCGATTTTCAGTTTGGCTATGCTGAATTCAAGCTCCTGCTGCCTAAACCGCAGCTCTTGCTTCTTGAATTCAAGCATAGCCTCCCCATCAACACTGGCAGAGGAAACGTTAGACATTACATCCTCCCTGTCCTCGTGGTCGTGATGGATCAGTGCAGCGGCAGAACCGTCGGTTCTGCCAGTGAGAGCAGCCCCACCACCTTCTGCACTGTCCTCGGAAGTTATAGCGTCAAGCTGCGCTTCTTGCCACGCCACGATTCTCTGGATCATTTCCAATTTAGTGCCTTGAGAGGAAACCCCTCTCTCCGCACACATCTTCTTCAATGTTTCAGATTTCGAAGCATTTAAGGTTAATAAAGTATTCGTTTCCATACTGTCGATAGGACTATGGCCTTTTTAACGTTATATTCAATACTTTACTGCGTGTCCTGGTTGGAATAACCTGAAAACGCCTTAGCTCGTGCGCAACACTGGATACCCTCAGTCGTATCCCACCGCTGCCACCAATTTGTTAAGACGGATTTCTGAACTCTGTCCTGGTGGCGCAGAGGTTCAGAAGGCCAACCTAATTACTTGGAACAGGGTAACCTCTGGACAAGCCAGACCAATCAAGGTAGCGATCGCGGCGGTCAAGACTAGGTCTCAAGAGGGGTGAGGGTGACTGAAAGCCCGCAATGAGCACACAAAGCAAGAGCGCTTACAAACTACTCCAAACAGTTGTTTATATCAAAAATAGATACACATTTATTATAAGGCCTTGAAACTAATAACCACAGTAAAAGCAGCAATATACAACGATATTAAACCAACACATACACTATCCACCCAATATATATACAGAATACACAGTTTCACAGCATTAGCAGCACGAAATATGTTATCCACCTGCAGGGGAAGGAAAACAGGCAGTGCGAACCAATGCGAGTGATATGTCCGCCTTCTGAGGCCCCTAACTGGATGGTAGTCCAATCCCTACGAAGAGTGGAGCCTAGCGCTCAAAAGTACCTGCACACGCCGGTGCCAATGGGCAGAAGGTGAAGCTCTTCGGAGGACGTTGAACAGCTCTGTAGGGAGCTCTAATGAAGGAGAACACGGTCCGCGACTCTAGCGCAGCCTCCACTGTGAGGCAGAAGCAGGGCGCGAGTACGGACAAGGGGTGCTGTATTTACAGCGGGGAAAAGCAAGGGGCACTGCAGGAGGGCGACCAGATCCTAGCTAATCTACTCACCGGTCCCCGAAGCAAGCAGGCCCGAGCTTCTCCTCGATAGATACAGCTTCTGGCAGGTTCTGAAGAGCAGGGAACGTCTCGTCGTCGTGCAGAGTAAAAAGACGTCCCGATCGAAGAAACAAGCACAGTTTTGTCGCCACAGCAGGGCAACGGAACGGCCGGGTGTATTCAAGCCAAACGAGCACTGCTCACCTCTAGCTTAGGACTGCTAAGCAAACGAAGCGTGTGAGCATGCCCCGGACTCAGAATACCACCCAACCTGTCGGCGATTACAGAGCAGGCCTCCTTAGTAAGCTGGTCAGTCAACTGGATGGCCCAGAGACACTTCCGAAGGCTTACGGCAGGAGTTGATGAAGGTGCCGGGAATAGCTGGTCCTGCTATTCCAATAGGTCGAAGCGCCAGTACAGGCCTTCTTGTTCGATCTTAGGTGGAAAGGGCTTCACCGGACGACAGCAATGAGGAGCAGAAGTTCTTCAGGGGGTCACCAGCGATTCCTCGGTCCAGCCTCGTGTTCGCAGGATACTTGGCTCCTGTATCCCTGGGTTCGTAAGAACTCAGGAGATCGACATGGCAGTGGTGTTTCCAGCTCCCTCTTATCCACGGTTCCCTTCGCGCCAAAACGGAGGGGAGCCAATGGGAGATCCGCTCATCAACACACATACCATACGTGGACCAATCACGGACCACAGTGGTCCCAGGCATTCACACCACCCTAGACTCTCTGGCACCCAGGATGTGTATTGGGACCAGACAGCCCAGCCCACATCCTGGGGGCACTCAAACGACATGTAGAAGCCCGCGAAAGCAACCGTGTTTCGCGGGAAACTACATGCCCAAATAAGGAAGGCCCCGGGTCGCCTGACCTGGGGGAAGGTAAAGGGAGCAAGACGGACAGTGGACTAGACAAAGGAGCCTCGTGGTCCGGCCATTTTGTGTAGCCGGGCCACCCTTTTGTGTTCGCGGCAAAAACGTGCTCAGAACGGCAAAAGGAGCTCAAAATAAACCAAATGATCGCTGCCACCAGCCCAGTCCCTGAATGACTTGCACCGATCCAAAAACCATCCTACAAGAGTGTCTAGGGTCCGTAGAAGGCTAGAGACCCAAGAGAGCTGTAACTTAGCTTACAGTGCCCTCTTGTGTCGTGTTGCACTAAAATGGCGACACGATAAAAGAAACTACGGGAAACAGCGTTCCCCGGTACTGACTGTCTTAAGGGCATGTCAGTTTCCCCGTAAGAAAGGAGCGAAAGCCCAGAGGAGTACAGCAGAAGGCTGCACTTCTCTGGCAAAGTCAAGAAAACAGGTTGAAAACAATAGCAAAAAGTTTAGGGGTTGCCACATGGAAGGAAAGTTCCCTACAATAACGAAATCTTTCCTAACAGTGGCTGTGTGCTTTATAAATCTAAATAATCATCATCAGTGAGAACAATGCTCCACTTTCCGGCAACAACGAGCTGCTGGAAATGGAAATGGCTACCTGGATGACAACGTGGTTCTCGAGCAGCGCCTGAGTGTAGAGCCTGTCGATCATCTGCAAGCAAAGTGGACTCTGAAGACAGTGTATAAGAATCCAAGGTCCTGTAGAATGATGGAGTTATGATGATGGAGAATGATACCTCCCACCCCCGCCACTGGGACTTCGGGAAAAACACGGGCCCATGTGGACTGGATATCACACGGCGTGCCAGCTGGTGGGTATATTTTTAAAGCAAATGTTTATATTTGTAGGAATGTGGCAACGGGTCATAGTTAAAACCATGCATTTCTGTTTTGTTTACAGCCTCTGATAAAGTGGATGGTGGTGCGGATAGCCAAGCTGTTGCAGAGACTATCAATATTTATTGTGTTTGCTGTTCAAGCCAAATTTACATATGGGGGATTGTGATAATAGCCTGTGTAATGACTGTATTTTGCTAATCGAGAGAGCTAAGCTATAGTAGAGACTATCAATATTTATTGTGTTGCTGTTCAAATCAAATTGAAAACTTGGGGGATTGGTATAATATCCTATGTAAAGAATGTATTTGCTAATGGCGACCAATAGCTTTAACGGCAATGTGGACGCATCAGCTGTGACATGGATTGTTATCCTGGCTACTCAGGGCTTTGCCGCGATAGTGTTGAAAACATGTTTAAAACAGTACTTTCACAGATGTTGATCTGGACATTAAAATGAGGATCCTCAACAGGATGCTCACAAATGTTAGGGAATATCTTATACAATGCACTACGTAAAATATGTCATTTGTTGAGCCCTAAACACTTAGTAGGAATGATGCGCCTAATGTAGATACTAACCCAGATAAGGGTTGGGAAAGGGTCGGAATGATGTGTGTCTAAAACGTTGGGGGCTATACACTCAGCGAAGAACCCCCTTTCGAAAATGAACCTGGTGGTGTCCATTGCGTGTTAGAAGCATCATTGAGATACAGTTTGCAAGTGGAAGTATAAAGTATATCAAAGCCAGTACAACTGAGCAATGTGCCTGGCAATGTGCCTGGTGCCCCGTACACTGACATATGAAGATTGGGAATGTAGAAAATGTACATGTATTTATGTTTATTCACGGAAAATAAATAATGAACACCTGCTGGAATGCCAATGTGTTTGCTTGTCGACACAGAGAAAGGAAGTGTGTATATGAAGTTATTACTCATGCTGCAGAATTTTTAGCCTGATTGATCAACGTACAGCATCTGAACTATTTGATGTGATTACAATTTGAATACAAATTGACTTTGCAAATGTTAATATAAATATGTTGTTTATAAAACCTAGTTGTGTCTTTATATCCAGCGGCTATGGGGTAAACATGTCCGGCGTAAAGCTGTCTGAAATATATGACGATGAAGGGGGTGTTGGTAGTTATGGAGAGGTTGAGGGCGTGTATCGTAAACTGAGGACTGATGGTGAGAATGTTTAAAGGGACAATGTCAAGACGTGGCTTTCGGATCAGGAGTGCTACTTGCTACACAGGCCAGCTCAAAAACATTTTAAACACTGAATGACCATGGCATCTGATATCAATTAACAATGGCAGGCTGATATTATGGATTCAAGCCAGTTCCAAGGAGACAAATATGGTTTCCGCTATATTCTAACCATCATCAATTCCTATCAAAATACACCTATGTTGAGGCTTTAAAAACAAGACAGGGCACAGTGTGGCAATGGTTTTTAAATGCATATTTAACAGCGGGCGAGTACTCTCTAAACTACAAGCAGGCACTGGTTAGGAGTTCTTAACTAAACTGCTACAGAGCCTTCTAAAACAACACAGAGTGCACCATTTCATAACACACTTCGAAGTTAAAGCATCTATTGTAGAGCATTTTATACAGACTTTTTAAACATGGATCTGGCATTTCTTCATAGCTAAAAACACTCACAGATATGTGAACGAGTTACCCACATTTACAAATGTGTATAACAACACGCATATTAGATCTATTACAACCACCCCATGCAGGTCTGGAAAAAACAGTCCACCAAAAGACTTTTTGAAAAGGGGACCTTAAAGTCCCTTAAAAAGGAGGATCATGTGTTGATCTCGAAACTCAAGGCTGTCTTTTCATTTTATATTTTTATTTTGATTTGGTTTAAAATAAACCTTACACAAAAGATAAAAACATAATACAAATATACATAAAATCTTCATAAAAGAAATCAAGAAAAACAAATAACAATTACAGAACTTTAAATATTAAATCATGCACTATACCAACAATACAAACGACCCAAAATATTATTTGGGAATTGACATAAAGAAAGCATCAAGGATATATTTTCTCTCCAGATAATCCTAGACCATAGTAGTTCCCTTGAAACTGCAGTATCAAAGCACTACAGGCGTTTAAAGTACCTAACTCTCTGGGGAACAAGAACAGGGCACTCCATCACCCAATGTGTCAGAGTTTCAATAGGATCGCATCCAAGACAGAAACAACATTTTAGATTTTTCTTGAGTAATTCATTCCACCCTCCCCTATGTTTGGTCCGTTTATTGGTAGGTAATTGATTGAAGTTAAAGCGCATGTAAAGATAACACATTTTCATAGATGGAAAACGTGTTAAGTAAGTTGAGAAGTATTCCCTTTATCTCATGGATTTTGCAGACTCCGTGTATGAGGAATACGATTTGATAGAGTCAAGCGTGCACAACAATCTTGCCTAAAAAGTTTACATTTTGCTCCAACTGGATGATTAAGTAGTTCTTACTCTGTTGACCCAATTGTAACAAGCAGATCTATAATCCTTCCCACATACTTATTAATGGACGGTATATTTTTTTCCTTCATATGATTATTCAAGTCAGAAAAGAGTGAATTCTCTCCAGGTCTAAGGAACTTTGAGTAGTTCAGCAATTGTCTCCATAAGTATATTGCTTGTAATGAAGTTAAGGCCAACTCATTCGGAATTACCGAGTTAGGGATAGTCATTGCCAATGACAACACCTCTTTCCGAAGGTGAGCCTGTAACTAATCCCCTAGATCCAGAAGTGACAGATCCAAACCATACAAAAGCACTGGTTCAATGTTCATAAGATAGTAATGAAGGGCAGGCAGAATAGAGAATCTGCATACCTTGTGCAGTAAATGTTTCCTGTGTGAAACAATTGGCGTAATCTTATCCCTCAGTGACTGTTGCCATACCTCATAAACATAGGCTGCCTTTGAGTTGTAAAAATGACAATCTTTGATTTTGAGCCATTGGCCTTGAGGTTGTTATTTAGCACGTACTGAAAAAAAATCTCAAATTTGCGCTGTAGCCCAATCGGTGTACAATCAAAAAAATGAGATTGTCTGCAAATGCAAGCTATTGAAGTCTAAGTTTACCTAGCCTAACCGGATAAATGCCATTCCTACACCACAGACTCTTGATGTCACTGAAATAGAGGTTGAAAAGCGTGGGAGCAAGGCTACACCCTTGCTTTAGACCCACTTGAGTAGGAATTGATCTAGAGAGAGCACCTTCCCTGGTTAGACAAATTCTGAGGGAAGCATTTCTGTGTAAGACGGCAATAAACTGGACAAGTTTAAGCGGGTCTCCAAAATTGATCCGTTTGGACCATAGTTTCTCTCTCAGTACACAATCAAGGGCAGAGGACATGGCCAGTGATGCCATATAGGCTGGCCCCCTGCCTTGGTTTTTCACATTATGCAGCAGGTGCACCATTACTGCTGCATTTAAGACAGTACCTTTATTCTGCCTGAAAACTACTTGGAACTTTGACAGGACAGGGGTCTGGGCAATAACCCGATTTAAATCTCTAAGGAGAAGAATCGATCGACCTTACTAGCAGGGTTTGTGAGTAGGATTGGTCCAAAATTCTCCTGTAAAGTTGGTTGACCCTTCTTATAGACCAGAATGACTATAGATTGAGTCCATTGCAAATATGTGATCAAAAAGGGCCTTAAGGTAGGGTAGCCAGAGCTGAGAGGCCTCTTTCAAAACACAGGGTGGCATACCATCAGGACCAGGGGTTCTGGATGGTTTAAATCTAGCCATTCAATGTCCTCCTCATTCCATGTGCATGGACCAGCTATAATTGGTCCCATAGTAGGGTCTTGGATTTCTGACAGAGGCCCAAAAAGGGTAAACTTGGTTGCACAAAATTCTTTCCCAGAAGTGTTTTCTCATACAGTATTATTAATAATACCCCAAAATTGTCTGGTGTTTGCATGTGATATGTGACATGACATATTTCGATTGTCTTTAATATGTAGATCAATTCTACATGATTTCACAAGATTTCTATGCCGCTGACAGATACATTTTTTAGCTTTCTGGAATTCTACCAGGCTCAGTCCTTTAATAGCCAATTGTTTCAGGGTCCTACTTTTTATCCTCTTAGAGTTGGCAATTTTAGAATCAAATTGATGAGTAACTTTTTTTTATGTAGATTTTCTGTGAGAGAATCAAAGGTTTCATACATATACCAGTGATTTGGTTGAATCGGGCAATCATCTCAACATTAGTAAGGAAAATGTCCTTACGCAGTCCTACACTTTCCATCAACTCAGCAAACAAGTGAATACATTTTTGACAGAGTTTGTTATTCCACCTAAGTCTCTGACCTCCTCCCTCCAGGGAGATACAGGATACAAGCAAAAAGGAGTCACAAGCCCAATGCAGAAGATCGAAGGAAAAGATTAATGCCAAATGTTCCCCCACCTTGAACTTCATAAATTGACATGGACCAGAGTTTGCTTTAACCATGGAGGACATATAGATATAATCAATCTGTGAACGAAAGGAACCTCTATGCCATGTGTATGTGGGTAGGCCATCCAATGGTAGCCACTGTAACAAGAACAATTCCCATTTTGACAAAAAGAAATCTCAACCTTTCCTCTTTTTAAGCTAATGTTAGAGGAATAGGTAACCCTTTTACCTGAATTCCACTTTCCACTATCTGCACAATTAGAACTGAAATCACCTCCCAAGATAATTGAGTGTGAAAAACCTTCTATGAGCTACCCTTCAATCAATAATGTAAAAGCCATGTGTATGGACTTCATTGGCTGTCTATCAGGATTCCAATATATACTGATCAAGAATAGCTTAACATTCGGGCAGCTGGTTGAAATAGCAACCGCGAAAAGGGAGTCTCCTGAAAGGATCAACTCTTACTTGAGTTAAAGAGAATTGTCAATTGCAATGAGCAGTGCCCCACTCGGCCTACCCCTATCTGCACGAACAGCAAAACTAGTGTACGTATGGTAATCATGAAGTTCAAAATGTGTGGTCATCATAGTCTCTTGTAACATGATAACATTTCAGTCCCTCAGGTGGGCGGAAGCACAAACATTCCATGATACAGCCTTAATCAGGCAGGGTTTAGGGTTGAGTCGACCCCTGTCGCAACCCCATCAAGGATATTAGCACCATCTCCATCCAAGACCAGTCCTGCTGTATTGCATTGGAATCCATGGGATATTGCTCTTACTTGAGTTAAAGAGAATTGTCAATTGCAATGAGCAGTGCCCCACTCGGCCTACCCCTATCTGCACGAACAGCAAAACTAGTGTACGTATGGTAATCATGAAGTTCAAAATGTGTGGTCATCATAGTCTCTTGTAACATGATAACATTTCAGTCCCTCAGGTGGGCGGAAGCACAAACATTCCATGATACAGCCTTAATCAGGCAGGGTTTAGGGTTGAGTCGATCCCTGTCGCAACCCCATCAAGGATATTAGCACCATCTCCATCCAAGACCAGTCCTGCTGTATTGCATTGGAATCCATGGGATATTGCACAGAGTTCTTAATCACAGTGTCAGCTTGTTTGGGATTCCCCCCTAGGGAGGAATGGACAGAAAAGACTTTGCTTCATCTTTAGTTTTAACATCAGATATTTCAAACCCTAAAGAGAGTTGTTCCCATACCATTTTAGATGCTATTACCAAATTGAAATGGCAGATCATTCGATTATTGTTTACCAGAGGTAAAGAGATCAAGTCATCCGAATGTAGGGATCTCAAAAATGGAATCTGCTAAATAATCCCACAAATCTTGGTTCGATTCATACTTGTCTCCCCATTTCGTTCGATGATCCTCTCCCATCCCAACGATTTGGATGTAAAACATTCTGAATCTGAGAGTTGTATGGCCCTGTTACAATTATTTTCATCAGGTAGGAAGACTGTTGAAAAGTCAGATCCTCCCCATTCTGAACTTTGGATGGCAGCATAGCAATAGGTTGTGGCACAATTTGGAGCCTAATGGATTGTGTAGCGATAGTCAGAGCCTTGTTTACATTTTTTGGCATTTGTAGGTAATTTTTGCTTGTTGGTCCCTTGAGTGTTTCAGAATATGCAGATTATCCACATCGGGAAAACTCATTGTCATATTCAATTCTCTATATGCCCCCATCACAGATGGTAAACATGGATCAGTACCAGTCTCCACAGTGTTTTGTAGAGTGGAATGTTCTACATGTATTTGAGGGCGAGTAGATTGATGTACCCTTCCTCTTTCCTCCTCAGATTTATCCAAACAAACCACTGCTGCACGCAACTCCCCATCAAAAATATTCTGTGCTCCCAAGTCAATACTATGGTCAGTCACTGACAGTTGACATAGACATTTTAAAGAGGAACTCCTATTCTTAGCTGCCGGCATATTTTTGGATTTTTTCCTTTTTGTTTTTTTTGGTTGGTTTATTCTTACATGCCACTTGGGGTAAACAACCCAAAACATAATTTGTCAATGAACTCTCGATCCCCACAGGAGCATTTATTCACACAGGCTTTGGGGAATCGAAAAGGACAGGAGAAGCGCCTCATCTGGATGCTAGCTCAACCAGAACAGATGGACTGTTGGGCGTTTGTGTGAGAGGGATGCGATTATCGCCCGAGGAAACATCCAGTCCAACTGGTAGTAAATTCTCTTTGTTATCCAAGAAAACTGGTTTGGTAATTCTGTCCTTAACAACCAAATCGTTGAGTTTAGAAATATTTACCTCCACTGCTGTAAGTTGTACTGCATTCAGTATTGCAATATCTTTGATGTTGTCGTACAGTCTTAGAGCTGATTCCAATACTAGATGAAGTGTCAAGGTGGATGCAGGGCCTAGCATATCAACACTTGGTAGTATCTTTGAATGTGTACGCATATCGGTATTTTTAATCATAAACTGATTGATATTGGTACAATTCTGGGTGAAGTTTCCTTCCTGATCAATAATAACTTCCAAAGGCTGACATGGTTTCTGAGAATACCTTCCTCATTTAGAATGTTTGAAACCTCCATATCATGACACAGCCGCAGAAAGTATTAAATCGAGAATAGGGGATTTCTCTTTATTTACATAATTGTTTAGCTCAAATCGTACTGCTTGTACTGGATCAGGTGAAATAAATTTGATCAAATGTAATTAGGTCAAATGATTTAGATCAAATGGGCCCAAACCCCATGAGACAGGTAAAGAGACTCTAGCAGAGTGACTGTAGAACACAGAACACTCCGCTTGTTCCGCTATACAAGTGGTAGTTGTAGAAACAGGCTCTGTAGTGTGGCACCTCCCCTTGCAATGAAAAAGGTAGATGGACTCTAGTAAAGTGGCTTCAGAACATGGAACACTCTCCTCACTCACGCAAGGCTGTCTATGAATAGAACCACAATGACGAGATCTTTATCATAGATGGAGTGACTCACCAGGAAGGTCTTTATATATACAGAATAATCAATTACTTAGGGGGGAATGTGATGAATCTGACGATGTCACCACTGTCTCCTCTGGGAAGGTCTCTCCCCATGTGGTAAGATAAGGGCAGCTGCTACCTGATCCCGACTCTGGGTGTGGCTGCCCAGGGGTGGACCATGTGGAGTGAGACAATCCTAATGGGAGTAAAGTGGACTCTCCAAATAGAACGCTTTAGTTCCACCAATCATCGGTTCCAAAACTTCCTTCTTATGATCCTAAAAACAATCCCTCTCCTAATAGTCTCATAGGTTGTACTCCTCTTACCAATCCCCTATAAAGTAGTGGGACAAGGAAGAATAAGAGTCACCTCGTCACTTTCCCAAATCTGTGATGAGTGAGAGGAGTGGAGGAGCAATGATGATCACTCCCCATGAGAACCATTGTCAGCAGTCTAGTCCTTCTCCAAACCTATTGGCTAGAGTCAATATAAAAGTAAGGAAAGATTCAGGAAGTGTGAGAGAGGCCCCCCCTGAAGAACCTGGCTGCAGGAATAAATCATGTGTTGCAGAGAGAAGGGCCTTGGACTGATATGCCAGAAGAAAAGGAGAAGCCTTGCCCCCCAACTGCCTATGGGGAGCTGAGAAGTGCTGGAGGAGCCAAGGAGACCAGCCTATCCCCTCCAGAAAGAAGGGGAACCCCTAGACTTTAACAGAGTGCCACAGCCCAAAAGACACTGCAGACACCCTCACTGAGAGGTAAACACAGGAGAGTTTGGTTCCTTAACCAGCAGGGGTGAAACCCATTGCAGTTTATGGTAAAGAGACTATCAACTGGGGATTGAGGAAAGCAAAAGGTGGATACCAGCATGGTGGAGCCAGGAGGCATTCCATTGAAGAAATCGGGAGTTGGTGCGAGGAAAAGGCGCACTGCACGAACACAAGGAGCCAGCGGGGGACTCCTGGACATTTGCGGGTGATTGTGAGCAGCATTTTGCCAACCGGAGCCTGAAGCAAGGCGAGCATGTTGTTCAAGAGGTCCTGAGACCCCCCCCCCCCCTTCTGCTCCTCTGAACCTCTGCTGGCCTCTGCTAGGCTCTGCTGGGCTTTCGACACTCAGAAAAATACTCAGACAGCATACCAGGAGACGGAGTCAGGTTTATCAAGGACATCAGGTTTTATTCACGCCAGACTGACACACACTGCATCGTTGTCAAGTACAAGAACTCAGCCCTTGTGCTGAAGACGGAGCTGTTTAAATAGCATTCTGAGAAGGAGAGTCAAGCCCCCACCTTTTTTTAATACATGGCAATGCAAAGCTCTCCATTGATTTTACTCTCACACCTGGCGATTAGTCATTCTTATGCTTGACCTTCAATTTGATATACATTTTGGCACTCACCACTGGATTTCCCGGTTCAGCTACCCTTAATTGGTCATGCAGCTGTGCCCTTTTGCTAAAAACCCAGACACAGCATCGTTAGCTGTCTGGTCCCAGGCTGCTCATCTGATTTCGCAGGGAACATTGGCAAGATGAGGGCTCTGTGGCCTTGAAATTTTTTTGCACAGGAGGCTGACTCATGCCACCAATGTCTACAGAGATGAGCTTCATAAAATACCTCCTATTGGTCATTAAAGGCAAGGTTTGGAATTATAGGGGTGGCTAGTATACAAAATAACGAATTATTTTATGTCTGGTCATATTTAAACACTTGGTCATTTTCTACCCAATTTTTTATAGTACATTTCTCTATCCTGATCTTCTCAATACATCATTCATGTTTTAAAGCATTTAACACATTTATGACTTTATAAACACAACACAATTTAAAGCAATCACGTTTTTAAGCACTATTTTAAGGCCTAAATCACCCCACACAGATTTCTATGTCAAGTTTAAGTGGAGGGGGGCTGCCCCCCACTGCATTCAGTTGTCGGTACCTCCTCTTCAGTCCCAATCTTGAAAGTTCTTGATTGTAAAACAATAACTTTATTCTATCACAATCCTACAATTTGTCAAATACTAGCACATTATTCTCCTTAAAACAAAACATGTGTGTCCCGAATTCCTTTATCTTCTTTTTACTTAAACCCCACCTCCATTTCTTAATGTATTTTAAACTAACTATATGTTTCAGAAAAAGGTTATGGCCGTTTATGCATTTTTTGGAGATAGTCATTAACTTGAGGCAACCCAACAGTCCCATCATACATTTTAGCCCTATCGTGGTTTATTGTCCACATTATTTCCTGCTACTCCCCGCTCAAGACATATTTGCTCCCATCATGCTTATCCATGCAGTTGTTCCCATCATGCTTATCCATGCAGTTGTTCCCACTTGTGAGAGTGCATTTTTTATTCTCTTGCTGTTGATGAATCTTCCACTCATCTCCTTTTGGCATCTGTGGACCGTCCGTGTCCTGTCGCCTTTGTCCTTTCTTTTGAGCTGTTTCGCAGCTAGTCTTCCAGGCCTTTTTGATGCTTAGGCCAGGAATCCATTGTCTTTTTTTTCTCACAAAAGTTAATTTTTTTGTACACTAACCAAGTGGGCATGGAACACTTGCATTTGCACCAGAGACACAAGAATGGGGGAGTTTCTGCAGGTTTTAGCACAATGTTTTTGTATTTCTGGGCACTCGGTGGGTGTCTCGATGACCTCACTCTGCTTACGGCTAACTTTTCCTGCTCCATATAGGTCCCTCAAGGTATACCTGTAATATAAAAGCTGAATGAGTTTCTTTTGTAGAATTAAGCATGTCTTTTATAATATCACATTTCCCATCCCTTAAAAAAACCTTTGGTTGCATATTCTAGCAATCTTACCCTACCTCCTAAACACACCACAATCCATCATGTCTTTTTAACTTCCCTGCCTCCTAAAGAAACTCGTTTTTCTTACATTTTTCATTTAAAACATTGTATGGGTCATTCCTGCCTCCTAGACAAGCTACACCCACATCATTTACTGTGTTAGCCGGCTGGAACCTGGGTTTGTTTTCAATAACATGCATTACACTATTAGTCCTTCGTGGGACACATTTTTCTCCTGAGGGTGACACATGCAACCCTAAGGAAATAAAAATAACAATTACAGAAAGACGTCTTCTTCTTTTCTTGTCTTCTTTGCATATACGTAGTATATGAAGATGTTTTTGGGGATCCCCGTTGTCTTTAGGAAATCAAAATAGAGACAAAAGTCAGTTGAGGACTGGCAAGGGGGTCACGTTTTCTTCCTAACTTAAACCCCTTCCTCCTTTTTCTGCTAACAAAAATGCTTTCTGGATCATTGGCTATGCTTTTCAGCCCTTTTTACTCACAGGCCCTCCCTTATTTTTTGGTGCACATAAAAACTACTTCTCAACAACCAGGTTAGCTGCATGTTCTTCCAGATTAGCAGTAAATACTTCATTTTTTTCTCTTTGATTTTGTCAGACCATGGTCTCTGCTTCTGTGCCTTACTTTCATCCTGTTGAGACAAACAGAGACGTTTCGCTGCACACTGTCCCTGCCTAACTTAATCCAGTCTACCCCTGTTTTTCGAGACTATGACACAAATTCTTACTATGTGCCTCCATTTTTATCATACACAACAGTGTTTGCCTATTCTAAATAATTGTATACCCCTGTCAAATCAATCTTCTTTGGCATTATGAACACAAAAATAATTACCCACCTTCAATTTTGGCTTCTGTTTTCTGCGGTTGTCTAAAATGGCCATGCTGTCATCTATGTTCTACTCTTTCCACACCTGAATGCACCTATTGTGGGAAAAACAGATACACACTCGAAGACATTGTGTTTCTTACTACCTCTTTTCCTGTTACTCACCTGGAACCTCTTACTTTTAGTACTGATGAACGGTGTGTCCACACCCTTTTAGCATGAACTAGTATTTACTTTTTTCTTTTTCTCCCTAATTAAGGCCATGCAGACATTTCTCGTGCTTCCTTGCAAGATCCACGTCTGTTATCTGTAACATAAATCAAAATCGTTACAGGCACTCAAAAAATTGTTTTTACTTACCTCAGTATATTTTCTTAAATTGGCTTTGTGTAAAATTTTCCTTGTTTGCTTGACCCAATTTTTTGGTCAACCATACTCCTTTTCTCTGTCTTCATGGTCACTGAAGCTTTTCATTGCCCTACGCTCTTTTTTACTGTTGGCCAGGAAACCTCATTAGTGCTATTTGTTTGCAAATGTTTTGATTTTTTACCCGTTTTATGCTTCTGGGTTTATTCCCTATCTCTTTATTCATTTGTCCAATCTGTCAGGTTTCAGGTTGCCCATGTAGTGTAGCCGAAGAATTCTTCTTCCTGATGTACCCCTCTGTTTCGGTTAAAACAAGTAACCAGAGTGGTCAATCAGAGAAAAGAAAGGATGCCAATGGAGTCCCAGGTGCTGCGGATGATGCCAGATGCCAGAGGAGAAGGTACGGGCGAAAACCGGATGAACACACAAATGGTGTAGGCGCTGGACCGTAGTTTTCCTTTCCTTTACCAGGACAGAATCCCTGCAGCGGGAAACAGGAAGGTCCAATGCAACAATCCAAAAGGAGAGAAATCCAGCAACCTGTCCCGACGGCACGAGGATGCCTAACCAGCAACCTGTCCCGACGGCACGAGGACGCCTTAGTACACACTGGAAGTCTCTAGTCTGTGTACTGAACAAACAAGGAAGTCCCAAGTTCAGCAAGTCCCAATAGTCCAAAAGGGGAGCACACAATCCCAAAGCACAAGTCAACAAGCAATCCAACGGAGAAAAGACGAAGCGTTGCAGCAGGCAGCCGAGGTCCGGAGGCCGCCAAGGTAGCGAAGCTCAATGGGAAAAGGCAAGAGGATATCTGACAGCGGTCCGAGGTCAGAACACGAGTCGAAGCAAAAACCAGTAGCAGTTGACTTTTCACTATAGCATGGGTATCCGAGAGATTTCTAATACAGCTCAAGGCGGCAGGATTGTGGAATGGCAATTCCGCACCAATAGGCAACGAACGTGGGTGTCTGCCATACAAAGCAAAAAACGGGGACAAACGGGTCGCAGTGTGGAGGGAATTATTGTAGGCAAATTCTGCCAACGGTAATATGGAAACCTAGGTACCATGACGTTGGAAGGTAAGGCAACGCAGATACTGTTCCAAAGTTGCGTTCAATCTCTCAGTTTTCCTGTCGGTTTGGGGATGGTATGCACTGGAGTATCTGCCATCTACACCCAGTGTCATGGTTAACGACATCCAAAAGCGAGAAGTGAACTGTGGTCCCCGATCAGTGATGATAATAGAGGGCAGACCGAACCTTCTAAACACGTTCTTTAGGAACAGATCTGCTAATGCCGGAGCGGTAGGGATACCATGACATGGTACAAATAGAGCCATTTTAGTAAAGTAGTCTATGACTACCCAGATAGTGTTGTATCCGTCTACCAAAGGAAGCTCTACAATGAAGTCCATAGAAATAATTTTCCATGGAGTATCTGGTACCGGCATGGGTTGAAGTAGGCCCACAAGTTTGCCATGTTGATGTTTACACTGGGCACAGATGGCACAAGCTGATATGTATTCCTTTACGTCATGGTTCATGGAGGGCCACCAGCACCACCTTCTCAAAAGGTCTATGGTCTTCCCTATTCCCGGATGGGCAGCTATTGCAGCATCGTGATACCACTGCATGGCGGTACGCCGTGTATCAGAGTCAGGTATATAAATTTTACCCTGTTTATAGGGTAGCGAATGAATGATCTCCAGTCCAAGGCTAGTTACCTCGGAGGGATGGGTACTCACCCAATCCTGGATCAAGACCTTCAGAGAGGGGCGTAAAGTACAGCCACAGACCACTTGGTTAGGTAGCACAAGGGCGCCCTGGAGATTCGAAGGATTCAGAACCCCATCGAGGCGGGGAAGGGCATCGGCTTTCGAGTTCAAAGGGCCAGGGCGACAGGTGATGGTAAAATTGAACATCACAAAGAATTCATGCCACCTGACTGATTGCAAGGCCAAGAGGTTCCTGTGGTCAGTGAACACTTGGATTGGTTCAGGAGACCCCAACAGATGATGCCTCCAAACCATGAAGGCATCTCCAACAGCCAATAACTCACGCTCCATGATCGTATAGTTTCTTTTATAGGGGGTGAGTTTTCTTGAGTGGTAGGTCACTGGATGTAGGCTATTGGTCTCCGGGCAATGCTGAGATAAGATAGCTCCCAAGGCTATATCAGACACGTCTGCTTCAATGACAAAAGGCGAGGTTGGATCTGGATGTTGGAGCACAGGAGCGGAGGTGAACACAGACTTCAAGGTTTCGAAAGCTTTTTGTGCCTCCGTATTCCACTTAAACATGTGTTTAGTGCTGGTGAGTGCAGTGAGTGGAGATTCAATGGCAGAGAAGTCTTGGATAAACCGTCGGTAAAAGTTGACAAAGCCAAGAAAGGATTGCAAGGCCTTTAAAGTGTTGGGACGTGGCCAATCCAGAATTGCTGATACTTTGGAGCGGCTCATCTGCATACCTTGTTTAGGGATATTGTAGCCCAGGAATTCCACCTCAGTTACGTGGAATATGCATTTGTCTAACTTAGCATACAGGTGTTTTTCTCTTAATCGTTGCAGCACGTTAGACACATGAGTGACATGAGAGTCAACCGAAGGGGAATAAATCAAAATGTCGTCCAGGTATACGACAACATATTGGTCCAACATGTCATGAAACACCTCATTGATGAAGTATTGAAAGGTCGCTGGAGTGTTGCATAGGCCGAAAGGCATAACGCAGTACTCAAAAAGACCATACTTGGTTTTGAAGGCGGTTTTCCACTCATCGCCCTTGCATATTCGTACAAGGTTGTATGCGCCCCTTAAGTCCAGTTTTGTGAACACCTTTGCTGAACCCAACTGGTCCAGCAAGACTGTGATCAAGGGAATCAGATATTGGTTTTTAATCGTGACTGTGTTCAACGCACGATAGTCAATGCAAGGGCAAAGGTCCCCCTCTCTTTTAGGGACGAAGAACATGGGGGAGGCAGCAGGTGAACGTGAAGGGCGTATAAAACCGGTGTTCAGTGACTTCTCGATATACTCTTTCAATATCAGGTCTTCCTTTGGGGTCAAAGAATAAATACGCCCTGATGGAATTTTTGCTCCTGGGACCAGCTCAATGGGGCAATCATAGGGTCCGTGTGGTGGGAGCATCTCCGCCCCATGGGCGTCAAACACATCCTGATACTCCTGGTATGCCACAGGAAGCGTGGTATTAGTGATGTGTCCCACGGTACGGGCCGTCTCAGAGAGAGCATGGCTTGGATAGGTGGTTGTTGAACGGGTTGTCAAACAGTGGCTTTCGCAATGATCCAAGAGAAAACATACATCCCCTGAATGCCAATCCACAGAAGGGTTATGCAGCTTCAACCAAGGTAGGCCGAGTATGAACCTAAACTGTGATGCGGCAATGAGGTCGAAAAATATTCTTTCCTGATGACCACAGTCCTTGGTCATGACAAGGTCGATAGTGCGTTCTATCACTAAACCAGAGACCAGGGAAGAGCCATCAACAGCGTTCACCATTTCAGGACATGGTTTAGGGACAATCGGGAGACCCAATCCTCTGGCATAAGCGGCATCCACATAATTCCCCATAGCTCCCGAATCCAGAACCACGCTTACTTCCTGTTTCTCGAGACCAGGAGCTGCAAGAGAAACAGATAGACAATAGGGGCTACACAAAGGGGGATCTATTGACGAGACACCCGGCATCTGGATCCCTTCAGTCACCGGGTTTTGGCGTTTCCCTGTTTCTTGGTGAGTTTTTTAGAGCACTCCCTAAGCAGATGGTCAGATGCTCCACAATAGAAACATAGTCCATTCTTCTTGCGGTGTTCCCTGACTTCTGCCGACAAGGGGGCTCTAAGTGCCCCTATTTGCATAGGATCCGTGGATCCAGAAGCGGAAACAGGAACAGAAAGGGAAACCGGAGGAGCCGTTCTTTTTTCGCCTTTCCTTGCTGCTTGCCGAGAATCGATCTGGAGAACCAAATCCAATAGTTCTGAAAATGCTATGGGTATCACAGGAACTGTAGCAAGGGTATCTTTCAGGGAATCTGATAAGCCCTTATAGAAGAGCAGAGCCTTCTTTTCTTCGGGCCAGCCAGTCTCTGCCACCAACTGATTGAACTTGGCTAAATAAGACAAGAGGGGAAGGTTGCACTGCTGAAGACCAAGTAGTTCTAAGTCAGTGGCTTGTGTGGCATAACGTGTGTCAAACACATGACACATGGCATCTATTAAAGCATCGCAATTGTACAAAAGATGACTGCCTTCTTCCAGCAGCGGATTGGCCCAAGCAGCTGTGGTATCCCCTAAGTGGGACAACAAAAATGCTGCTTTAGTAGTGGCGTCCGGAAAGGAGGCAGGATGACATAGAAAGTGCAGCCTACACTGGTTCAAGAAGGTCCTGTATGTCTTGGGGTCCCCATTGAACCGTTCAGGCGGGGCCAAAGGAAACTGAGCTGTCATGTAGACAGGTCTGGTTCCCTGCTGAGGAGGGAGAGAACCTGCCTCAGAGACACCCGCCAAAGGAGGCGCCTCTGCCCCTCGAGGTTGCAGACCTGCCTGCATTTCATCAATGCGCCGTTGCGTGGCAGAATGAGCAGCGGTCATATCATTGCGCAGTTCAGCCACCAACTGTAAGATGGTGGCCAATGTTTCATTGGCATCCATTGTAGGCTTCTGATTCTGTCAGGTTTCAGGTTGCCCACGTAGTGTAGCCGAAGAATTCTTCTCCCTGATGTACCCCTCTGGTTCGGTTAAAACAAGTAACCAGAGCGATCAATCAGAGAAAAGAAAGGATGCCAATGGAGTCTCAGGTGCTGCGGATGATGCCAGATGCCAGAGGAGAAGGTACGGGCGAAAACCGGATGAACACACAAATGGCGTAGGCGCTGGACCGTAGTTTTCCTTTCCTTTACCAGGACAGAATCCCTGCAGCTGGAAACATGAAGGTCCAATGCAACAATCCAAAAGGAGAGAAATCCAGCAACCTCTCCCGACGGCACGAGGATGCCTAACCAGCAACCTGTCCCGACGGCACGAGGACGCCTTAGTACACACTGGAAGTCTCTAGTCCGTGTACTGAACAAACAAGGAAGTCCCAAGTTCGGCAAGTCCCAATAGTCCAAAAGAGGAGCACACGATCCCAAAGCACAAGTCCACAAGCAATCCAACGGAGAAAAGACGATGCGGTGCAGCAGGCAGCTGAGGTCCGGAGGCCGCCAAGGTAGCGTAGTTCATTGGGAAAAGGCAAGAGGAGATCCGATAGCGGTCCGAGGTCAAAACACGAGTCGAAGCAAAAACCAAGGTACAAATGTTCCAAAAGCAGTTCCGAGCAGCGGTCCGGGTCGAGGAGCCAAGAAGTCTTTGAAGTCAAAAAGGGGAAGGGCAAAGGGAAGGGGAAACAGCAACAGGGAACAAAATATAAGAATATCACAATAAAAAAGTTTGTAACGCCACTAATTCACAATCAGAAGCACCGGGCAGAGTGAGGGAGGTGCTTAAGAAGGACAGGTCATGTGACAACGCTGCACGTTGCTCGGCGTCGGATGTAGGAGGGATAGAGAGGACGCCAGCGTTGCCATGCCAACTTCAAGGCACCTGGCTGCAGAGTCCTTAAAGGGCTATGACCCAGTGTCTTGATAGTGGACGTACACCCGTACATGACACAATCTTTCCCTTCCTCAATTTCTTTTTTATTCATTTTTTATTTAAGTTAAATCAATAATTTTCATCTTTTTCCAATTCACTTTTCTAGTCCTGTGAAAAAAGGCCCAAAGTCTACCTAACGTTTTTAGTCCTTTTTCAAATTGTCTTTCATTTATATTAAGTGCTCATTTCATTTTTGTATACTAAAACTTACTTCCTTTCTTTTTACTTTCTGATGCTTTAAGGAAAGTACCACTTTATATTCCATTAAGCCCTGTCTGGGTATACCGTCAAGTGTGACGTTGTTTAACCTAAATCTTTTTATCTGAACCATTACTGCCCTTCATGATTCTTATTTCATTTTGTTTGTTCCTTAATTATTTTCCATGCTTCCCTACGTTATGGCTACCTCTAATTACATGTAGGTCATCTGTCTCCTCCTGTTGTTCATAAATGTTCATGGCCTGCGCTGAATTTATTAAATATTTTCATCATTTTTCCACTAGGTCACACAGCTGTCTATATTACCGTGCTTTTGCCACAATAATAAAATCCTTTAGTTTTTACCCAACCAATCTCATCGGTCTTCTGCCTTTTTCATGCCTTCAGAATTACGTCCATATTTAAATGGTCTCAAACTAAACAAAACATGCTTTCCTCGATAACCTAAACAACATCATTATGCTTTTAGGCTTTGTCATCCAATCTTTTCCCCAACCATCTAAATCCTGTATTGACAGAATCCCAACTGTTCTTTCTGAATCAAAAGGAGCTTTTCACTCTTTTTCAAAGAATTTTCTGCATGCCAGCCGCCAAAGCCTCACCAAATCATAAAAGACCAACCCTGGTGCTACACCATCCAGTCTGTCCCATTACACAAGGTGGAGCTCCTGAGAAAGGAATTTTAAGAGCACCCCAAAAACCCTCATTCAGTACATTATGCTATTCTCAAAGCTCCCTGAAAAACAGGTCACAGAGGACCCAATAACACATTTCAACTTCAGACAGCTCTCTTAATCAGAAATAATAGAGATCATGAATAAAATCAGACCATTCAGCTGCAAAGGCGATACCTGCCCCTAAGCGCACGCTAGTTTAAAAAAACGTGTAGAATCACTTATGCCATATCTCATGACATTCACCAATGCCTCCTTCAATCCCAACACTGTCTCTGCAGCTATAAAACAACCCTTAGGAGTGTTCTTTGACTGACCCCTGTCCATGTTATGCCAGGTTAAATGCTACACTCTCTTCCGTTGCACTTATCATTAAGTGCCCTTGCCTCAGCCTCACTACCAAGCTTATTAATGCCATCCAACCTTTCCTTTCCCCACAAAACTGCTCATCCCTCACCCATGCCATTATTGGAGTTATGTTGGACTACTACACTGCCATCCTTGCAGGCACCTTAACAAAAAATCTCAATATGCTCTAAAATAGTGCAGAGCAATGCTGCATGCAGTTCTCAGCATTCTCAAAACTGTACACATTACTCAAGCCAGACGAGCTGCGCACTGGCTACCCATGAAGGAACAGTTAATTTCAAATTCCTAACCATCACGCACAAATGCATGAGTCACACAGCACCACGATGCCTAAGGGCTACTGTGTGCTCTAGAGATTCTAATAACATATAAATAAATAAAGGTTATCCATGCATTTAAGCCTTTCATCTCTACAAGGAATTACCTATTCATTGCCAAAAATACAGTAGGCACCAATACTGGATTACTGCAATGCCCTTTACCTCAATAAATTATTAGTCGCACAGAATAATGCCTCTAGGGCGATACTGAATATCCCCATAAGGAAGCCTCACATAGGCTAGGAAAGAAGCACACTGGCTATCAGTAAATGAACGCATCCTTTTCAGACCCATGGTCATCAGACAAAGATGCTTTTTTGTCGGCGCTCCTTCATACTTATCAGAGTGAATCACTCTCATTAATCCACCAGACCCATCAGGTCTCACCTTGTTACTCTAATATATGTGTCTGTTTTAAAAGAACCAAAGCTGGAGGGTCTAGCTTTAAGTACCTGGCTCCTAAAAGCTGTACTGAACTATACAATAGCACTAGGAAATGAAAAATCCTACACTGTCTTCCTCAAAATGCTGAAAACATTCTTGTTCAACCAAGCCTCTTCGTGATTTCACCACGATGAATAGCTAAACTGGCTACAACAATGCCATCCATGTGCTAATTCTTCCCTTGTTCAATGCATTCCTGCACCTGTACCATTGAACCTTCTATACCAGCGCCACAATGCCCCTGGGCTGATGTGCGCCTTACAGATTCAAATAACCACCATTGGTAAGCGCCTATTGCAACTATACCACGGCTAACACATTCTCCTCAAAAACTGCTGAAACAACACCACATTTGTAATCTTAAAAGCCGTCTTTGTTATATGGACACACAGTCCCAATGTCTATCATTAGATCAAAAAATTGTTCTTTCTTTGCCATATATCTGCTTGCACTCTAAAACCATAGTGCCACTCAACACTTCTAAACACATCAGGTCACCTTATGAGGCTGTCCTATTGTGAACACATTCATTCTTCTGTTTTGCAAAAATATTCCTTATTTTTAGGTTTACACCTTTTATTCCCATGTATCTCTGTGTATCCTGTGTTTACACATTACTGAGCATACATGTAAGCTTACTGCAACAAATACATTTTGCATGTAATGCACTTTATTTTCACAATAAATGCAGCATAGGAAAATACAACTAGCTGAAAACATTCCAGCCTAAATGGTCACATAGGTGTTCCTCAAGCCTAACTCAGCCAGAACCCAGTCTGAGAGTCTGCCCACCTGACTGCACACATCCAGCTGAATTCTCCAGCACCACACCTATCGCTAGACAGCAGCTCCCATCCAGCAATTACACCAGCTATACACATGACTAGTGCACCCACGCACCATACAACGCCATCTCGCTTGACTGACTTGATTACTTCTTAAAAAAACATCAGAAAGGAAAAGTGTCCTTGCTGCCCTTCCCCTTATGGAATTCATCAAACACGTTCTTAAAATGCCAACATTCATGAACTTGCTTATTGTCTGACAGTGCATTTTTTATGTCTTCCCATTTGCTTGTCAGTTTACTGCAATCCCTTCATAGGCAGCAGCCTTTGAAGATGTCATTTTACCCCCATCTTTTCTTAATCAGAAACAATCCTTATATATCTAGTACAGTGTCACCAAATCGTTCAGCTCCTATAAAGCCTGACTCATGCAGCGCTTAAAAAAAATGAACCGCACTTATAAATGCTTCCAAAACTATTGTATTTTCAAGTTTTTGCAGGTGTTCCATAATGCACGAAAAATGCTCAACAAACAAAACCCTTTGAATGCACTTGCTTGTACGCGATTAAAATGTGGCTCGCGATGCACATTTTGTATTCCTTCCACATCGGCCAATTTCCTGAACTCGGCAATGTTATCTCAAGGCCGTTTCATTGTGCATTCCTGTTTAATGAATCTCTGGAGCAGCCTCATGTTTTTTATCTCAATTCTTGCTTCTGAGAAAACTAAAACATAATCACTATTCGTGTGCCAGTTTGCCTACTTCAAAAAAACACAACATTATTTCAATCATTCTGCACATAAAAACACTGTTTGAATCTCTGTCACATGCCTCTCAAATGTGCACTCTTAGGTAGTTTTCTCTAACTTTATATTGACAAGCTTTTTCAATCTATAAGACAATCTTGTCAACACTTTTCTGAAATACAGCACGAAACCAAACCCAACATTCCTTGCACAGTTAAATTCCTAATCATAAATCACTGTAAATCCAACGCGATTCTTAGTTCGCACAGAGGTTCTAAAGGCCCTCACCTCTCATTCTGTCTTTCAACTCTGCATCGTCTCAGCGCACTCATGTTTGACAGCACTTCTCTAAATCACTGTAACTCAGTTATTTTAATGCGAACCTCTATAGTCCCTGACGCGATTCATTAATTATCTTGCCTAGTATTAGGAAGTCAAGAATTTTACTCCGTAGTTGTTGGTTTTAATTTATTCATAATGGCTCAAAAAGGGGAACAGTTCTTTTTCATTTATTTCAGACATGCTGTGCTCTTTTGAAGTGAGACCACCACGATTTTGTTCACCTTGAATTATAGTATCTAGCCATCTGAAATATTTTTAATTTTGAGCACTATAAAATTTTGGCGAAAAGCCAAGTTTTTTAGATCATCTTGAAAATGCATTTTTGTCATAAACAATATCATACAGTGCACACAAACAATATGACACCTAAAATGAACTCAAACAAACAATATGACACATAAAACAAACTCAAACAAACAACATGACATATAACAAAATCAAACAAACAACATGACATATACCAATATTAGACAGACTCGGCTAGCCACAAAAATCTCATGCCCCATCACTATTCTGACATGGGATGTAAGCCCATCCCTTTCAGATCGCCTCTTTCATCGATTCTGGTTTCCTATTGCACCCTATCTTTTCAGGACTTTGAATGTAGGCTTCTTCTAACTGCCATATTAAAGCGTAAGTATCTGGGCATATCCTCTAGCTCGGGTATCCTTCCCGGTATCTCTCTGCTCGGGTATCCTTCCCGGTATCTCTCTATTGCTCGGGTACCCTCGAGTCAAGTCAATATTATTTCCCCTTATGTATACATTATACTCTTACTCTGACATTATTTTTGTTCATATCCCAACTCCCTCTGTTACCTTTTAAAGGGGGATCCCCATGAATGTTTTATGTGTTTCTAAAAAGCTGTTAAATCTTCAACCAAAAAATATTTTTCTAAAAGTGGTATTTTAATGATTTCTAAAAATGCCCCCCCAAAAAATGGCCCCCCAAAAATGTATACCCCAATAAACGTGTACCCCAATAAATGTGTACCCCATTTGTTTCTGGGGGGGTGGCCTAATATTTTGCATGGGGTACGCCAATAATTTCCTTCCCTATCCCCAGATGGCAAGGCCCTTTGTCATGCTATCAGGCCTGCAAGACCCTCAGAGTTTTTTGCTCATTTTTTGGATTTTTTGGCTTTTTTCCAAATCTGGGCTCTGACATTATTTCTCCCTGAAAAGTTGTCAAAAATATGGGCCTCATTACACGGATGGCGGTAGGTATTTAACGTTACCGGTAATGGAATACCGGTAACGTTAAATGCCCATGCGGATTACGACCCGGCTCACCGCCATTAGCGGCACCGCTAATTACGGTGCCACTAATAGCGGTCAGTCCGCGTGCGCGCGACCCGCCAACCCGTAAATAACGACATGCCGCTAATAGCACACCATCACAAGGCTGGTGCACACGGCAATAGCGCCATGGTAAATACCCCAAAACCCCTTACCGGCATGACGGCAATACCGCCATCGCGAACCATCCGTTAAAAGAACTAAGCAGTGTCAACACCTGCCATAGGTGGCCAAAATCAGCACAGGTGGAGGCAATGGAGACTGTGGCTGCTCAAAAGAAGCACACCACACCCCTCCCCACACCCATTCCCACACCAAGATGGTTCCAATACTGGCAGCATTACATGGCCTGGAGGGCCTGATTGCAGCGGTGCTGCTACAACAACAGGCTGCACAGAGGAGAGGCAGGAGGAGGAGGAGGGCCAGACAGGCACAGCAAGCACCACCACACCACCTAATCATACCACAGAGGCACCCACCAATTCCCCGGATCAGAGCCAGTCCATTTAACCTAACACCTGAGCAGATACACACCCTGTACCGTCTGGACCGGGACACCATCACCAGCATCGTGGACATGATACACAACGACATTGTGAGCCTCATAGATATCCGAACTGCCATCCCCCTCTACTCAAGGTGGTGACAGTGCTCCACTTCCTGGCCACAGGAACCTACCAGCATACAGTGGGGCAGATGCATGGCATCTCCCAACCAGTATTCTCACGCATACTGAACCAGGTACTCGATGCCCTCCTGAAGCATGCACCCGAACACATATCCATGCCACGGACTGCCCAGGAGATTGCAAACACCAAAGTTGGCTTCTATTCAGTGGCAGGCATCCCAAGTTGCATTGGGGCCATCGACTGTACACATGTGGAATTGGTCGTCCCACATCACAATGAAGTAGTCTACCGAAACAGGAAGTAATTCCACTCCATCAATGTCCAAATGGTATGTGACGCAAACAAGATAATCACACATTGCTGTGCCCGATTTCCAGGATCTACCCATGATTCCATGGTCCTGCGGAACTAAACTATCCCCTGCTACATGGAGCAACAAATGGGTCAACCTTCGTGGCTACTTGGTGAGTTCCAGGCCAAGCACATGGCAGCGTGATTGGGGGGGGATAGATACTCCAACTGGGTGTGCATTGGGGGGGTAGATAGATACTCCAACTGGGTGTGCATTGGGGGTAGATAGACACTCCAACTGGGTGTGCATTGGGTGGGTAGTTAGATACTCCAACTGGGTGTGCATTGGGGGGGGGTAGATAGATACTCCAACTGGGTGTGCATTGGGGGGTAGATAGATACTCCAACTGGGTGTGCATTGGGGGGTAGATAGATACTCCAACTGGGTGTAGCCTGTAGTCCGTCACCCAAATGCACATACAGATGTACGCTAATGGGCATCTGTGAGGGCAGCAACGTACTTGGGATGAACGGACATGCAAGTATATGCCACACGACACAGCTGACAATCCAAATCTAGTGACATCAAACATCAATCCTCATCCACATTGCACAACACTCCACGCCACCAAATACACAAATGTCATCCATGCCGTCAACATAGTCATGCAGCTTTCCAGCAGCACAACATCAACAATGCATTGTGCCCTTGGATGCATGCAAAGGGATACCCCCTAGCTATGGCAATGCACCACAAACCCATGGCACCACTGAAGTGTTGCCTCTCAGCATGGCAACAGCAATGTCGGAAGGACAGTACACCACCAGTGTGGTACTAAATGTGCCTGCCCACATGGACACCAATGACTTGGCCTCACCCAGGACATGGCAGTCACTGTTGGAGGCATCAATGGGGCATGTCTACTTGCATGCTTGCGCTCACCTTTGCACAAAGCAGTCACACAGACCATATTCATTGATGCAGTTGAATGTGTACATGAATCACAATGATAGGCCAAAGTATGTGACATGAACAGGCCACACATGTGTTAAAAAGTAACAGGAACCCATTCCTCCCCCAATGTAGGTGATGCCGGCTATCACCTGAAGAGGTGGCTCCTCACACCTGTACGGAACCCACAGAACAGGCACGAAGAAGAATACAATCATGCACATACCTGTACCCGCCTCGTCATCGAGCAGACTTTTGGACTTCTGAAGTCACGGTTTAGGTGCATTAGCAGGTCTGGTGGCGCCCTCCTGTATGGCCATGAGAAGGTGGCAAAGATCACCATGGCATGTGTCATGCTGCACAATATGTGTATGAGACGGAATGTGCCACTGCCCCCTGACGTTGAAATGGAGGCACCTGATGAGGATGATGACGGGGATGAGGATGGAGGTGAAGGGGATGCAGGTCATGCAAGAGTGGATGGCCAGGAGGGACGTGCTGTGAGACACCATTTGATCAACCAAATATTCTGAGTAACATGTAGTCATACTGTCACCTGTATATGGCTGGTGATGCACTGGTGTCTGTTTGTTAGCTCACAATGGACCTTGGCGTCAATAAATTGATCATACACAATGAAGGAGTACACAATGAAGGAGTCAAGGCCTGTGTTTTGCTCAAACAACAGTGTATTAATGAACAGAAACAGAAAAATGTGCAAGTCCCCAACCATCCCGCCACTCTTCCCCCACCCCCACAACTGTCCCATCACACCCCCCCAACCCACCACAACTGTCCCATCACACCCTTCCCCCCACCCCCCACAACTGTCCCTCATGAGTCTCCAACAATGTATGTGTCCAGGCATGCACAGAGGTCAATGGACATTCACTCCCTATTGTACATTGCCAGGGCCAGCATTTGGGGGCTGGCTGGAGGTGCGCCTGGTGGTGCGTGAAGAGCATCTGATTGGGCTTGTCTGCCACGAACTGGTGGTCGAAGAGGTGGCAGACTGTCCTGGTGGAAATTGGCGCTCCATTGCATCTGCGATGCGTGTTAGCACCTCCCGGACGCGTATCAGCTCCCCACACAGCCTGTCTGTGCACGACTCCATTCCCTCCTGGATGCCTGGATGTCTCCTCGAGGTCAGCCCTGAGACGGGCAACCTCCTCCACATGTTGACCTACGAGGTCTGTGAGAGCCTGCTGGCACTGGATGACGCTGGCCAGGTCAAGGGCAGTGGCGGCCTGTGGTAGTATGTCTGCTGCGCATCCTGATGCTGGCTGGTGTGCAGATGCCGCCTCTGGGGGGCTACTGAAGGCCTCCATGGACTCGTGAACGGTGACGTGCGAGCCAGGTGTGCGTAGGGGTGATTGCTCGGGGGTTACAGCAGGGCTTGGGGTGTGCATAGACAGATCGAGTTCTGTGGGCTCATCCACGACGGACAATGGGGCAATGGCTGCTGCCTCCCCTGCCGAACTGGCAGCAGCTGAGTGTGGACCCTCGGTGGCGGTGATTTGGGGGGGGAGTGGACCTACAGAGGCGGGGCAGTAGGCTTTTGCGTGACACTGGCAGTGGCACGCAGGAGTTGTTTTGGACGCTGCAATAGGGGACTTGGCCTTTTTCCACTTGATGTTGTTGGTGCATCCTCGCTGGGCTATGGGCTTTTCTTCTTTTGCATAGGGGGTGCCTGGGATGCTCCCTCACTGTCTGTATGCGACCATGTCGGGGACAAGAAGGGGGATGTCATTGGTTATGGTCGCATGTACTCAATGCAGGCTACATCATGAATTCATTTGGGGCCGTTTGAACTTCATTGTGGAGGAAGCAGGTGAGGTGTCATTTCAGTGCCTCATCCATGCAGTGTTGTGTGTGGCACTTGGCTCTGTTGATATATGCATGTGTGTGTGGTGGGGTCTGGCGCTGACATGCGCAGGGTGGGATGCATGTGTGGATGCCCGGCCATTCATGCAGTGATCCAGGGCTGCCATTTGTGGGGACTTGTACATTCACATTGCATGCTTGCATCAGTGCACTTACCTCCATCAGAAGTGTCTGGCACGCCGTGCTCCATCCTCCCGACTCCCTCAATACATTCTACCCCGATGAGGTTTGCGCATGTCTCCTCCCACTCATTCAACTTGATCGGTGACCCTGATCCTCCAGCGGTGGCAGTCTTGTGGTTCTCGGACAGGATCATCCTGACCCGGAGTCTCAGGTCGTCCCATCGTTTTCTGCACTCGCGTACAGATCGCGTGCTGGTGCCTACAGCACTCACTTTTGTTGCCACTTCAGCCCAGATTGCTTTCTTCTTTAGGAGGGTCTCCCGCCGCATGTCATTTGCGAAGACCACTTCTGCATTGTCCGCTAAGGTCTGAGTCAGCATCACTAACTCCTCAGTGGAGAACTTCTCCTTTCACTGGCGGTCTGTTTTTTTTTTTAGTGCCTTGGGCATGGTAACAGTGTAGCAATGGATCTCAGGCAGCAAGGTAACACAAACAGGTCCAGGGGGCAGAGGATGGCAATGGATTGTGTTTTTAAAGATGGCCGCCGTGCTCTTTCCCGTTCCTGTGCGATGATGCTATTTCCGGTTCCCGTATTTAACGGTCACCGCTATTAGCGGTGGCCGCTATTTGCACGATGCGTCAAGGCGGAGTTGCTATCTGCACTCTTGTGGAAGGCGGTAAGTGACTTTTGGGGGAGATGAGCGGCAAGGCTGGAGGGGCATTACCGGCATGGCGCAAAGCTCGTGTCCGCGTACTCGTAATGGTACGCTATTAGCACCCTCCTACGACGGCGGACACGTTAAGGGCGCCATGCCGGTAATTTGCGGATTTTACCGCACAACGTGTAATGAGGCCCATAGTCTCCTTCTGCTATACTGTTCTGCCTCCCTGTCCCTTCTCTTCTATCGGCTAGGGCAGCTGCAGACTGCCCTATCCCCTTCTTATTTCCTACACCACTCTCATATTGGCAGAACAGTATAGCTCACCTTAATCTTGAATGCCCAGGTTCTTTTGGGCTTGAAGCAATGGTTGTTCATCATCCTATCCCTCTTGGACTGGCTCACCAAGATGTTACAGGCAGAAGCATTTGAATTGAATATAAAAAATATACAAGTTAAGCATTTTGAATTGAATATACAAAGATATACAAGTTATACAGAACTATACAAATGTACAATAGCTGGTAATAACACTAGGGTGTTAATGCTATAGCTAATGACTCTCGGATGGAGTCATGGAGAGTCATGGGCAGACAACCAGGCTTTGGCTTTGCGCTTGAAGGCTGAGAAGGAGGATTCGGCTCTGAGAGGATTAGTGTAAAGAAGCCGCCTGACATGGTAAGTAGAAAGCAGTTTATTTGCTCTGTCTTAAGCAGTATACTATAAGACCCCCAACACAGTCAGCATCCAGGGTACAACTGACTAAACTCAAGCATAAACATATTGATGTCTTATCATTCCAGAATGGCACAGGAACAAGGAATCTATTCTGGAATCACAGATAGCTTGCCATAAACATAGCAATGGCAGAGACACATAGCAACAACAAATCATAAAGCATTAGTCCTTTATACAACACACACCCCTCCCCTATGAAATAAAATTCTTTATTGAGAGAACAACCAACAAAATGAACAAACAAGAAAATTGTAATGCAAAGTTCTATCTTTTTTACTTTTGCAATTCTAGACAAGCACCAAATTTGACCACTCTCTACACGCACAGCATTTTTGAAAACTCGCGTAACTCTAACTGGTTCTGTGTAAAGTGTCTCCCCTTTCTTGGAGATGACCGCTTTCCATATCCTCACCCAATCTCCCTCTTCGACCACAGTGGTTTTCCTAGGATGTTTCTCATTCACTTTTCCCACCCATTTATCTTTTCGAGCACCCATCTTTTTCTTTACAACATCCACAACCACATCTGTCGTTCTCTCTCGGCCCAACCAAGCTGGCGCCACACAAGTGTTCGCCTTTCGCCCTCTCATAAGTTCAAATGAAAGAATTCCTGTTTCTACTCGCGGAGCCATCCTCAACGCATACAACCTGTCTCTCACTGCAACTCTTTTGTCCAAACCACATGCATTCGCTCCACGAATAGCATCCATAATACATTGATTCATTCTCTCAACCATGCCATTAGCTTGGGGACAATACAAAGGCGTTCTTTTGTGTTTAATTCCACATTTGTGAAGATACTCTATAAATAGCTTGCCCACGAATTGTGGACCATTATCAGTTAGAATGCTTCTGGGTAAACCCTCCCTCTCAAACACATCCTCCATGAATTCAATGATACCCCGACATGTGACTTCCCTGAAGATCTTAAATTCCGTCCATCTTGAAAACATATCAACCATAACCAAGATGAACCTTCCTCTACCGGCACCCATGTCTACTGGACCAAGCACATCCATGGACAAATCTTGCCACACTCCCTCCGGTATACTTGTTTTTCCCATAGGCTGGGTTACCACTGTCACATTTTTACCTGACTTAATACAATCATTGCATGCACCGACTACCTTCTCAATCTCACGATCAATCCCTGGCCACCAGTAATCAGCTTTGACAACCTCTTTTGTTTTACAAACTCCAATATGTCCCTGGTGGGCACAGTTTATCAACTTCCTTCTCAGACAACCTGGAACCACCAACTTATCCCATCTATATAGTAGCTCACCTTTTACTGACAGTTTGTTCCTCACTTCCCACATTGCCCTTTCTTCACCAACCAAAAGTCTTTTCTCTGGCCATCCGTCCACCACAAAACCTATAATCCGCTTCCACATTTCATTTGACTTAAGACTTTGAATCCACTCTTGTTTCTGTATTATACCTTCCACAGTTGCAAAAACCATTTCATTCTCGCCACACATATTACTTCCACTATCATCTGTTTTATCTTCCAACTTCACCCTCGAGGCATGGTCAGCCTGTACATTCTCGTTTCCAAGGACTACTTCTATTTCAAACTTATGACATTGTAGCCTGGTTACCCAACCTGCCACTCTCCTTGAAACCTTGTCGAGGCCTTTACTTTCAAAAATCACCTTAAGCGGTCTGTGGTCTGTTCTCAGGGTAAAGTCTTGACCCCAAACAAAATTTTTCATTTTCTCTATGCCCCAATGGCATGCCAATGCTTCTTTTTCCAGTACAGAATAGTTTAATTCTGCACCTCTCAACATACGAGATGCATGCATTACAATCATCTCTGTGCCATCGACATCCGGCTGCAACATAACTACTCCTATTCCTGTGTCACTAGCATCTACCGCCAGAATGGTTTTCTTTCTCGTATCAAACATCGATAGGGGTTTAGCCATATCAATTTTTCCTTTCATTTCTTCGAATTCTTTTTGACATTCATTACTCCATTCAAACTCAACACCTTTCCTTAACAAAGCTCTCAAATTAATTATGGAGTCAGCATAATTTTCCACAAATCGATGATAGAATTCAATAGTGTAAAGAAATGATCTCAGTTCAGCCTTATTCTTGGGTGATTGTGTTTTTAAAATTGACTCAACTAAATTTCTTTGTGGTTTGAGTCCTTTCTCAGAAATTTCATGACCTAAATAATCAACAGTTTGTGTCATAAAAACATATTTTTCACCTCTCAGAGTTATCCCTCTCGCCTTAAATATCTTAAGAACCAGGTCCAGTCTTGTTTTTAACTCAGAATCATCCTTCCCACATATCAAAACATCGTCCTGAAAACATCACACTCCACCAACATCATTCAATAATTTGTCCATAACCTTTTGGAATACAGAAGACGCTGATACCAATCCAAATGGCATGCGCTTAAACTGATAGATTCCCTCATAATTAATAAAAGCTGTCAATTTGCGCGAGTCTTCATCTAAACTGATCTGATAATACACACTCGCCATATCAAGCTTAGCAAAATATTTTGCACTCCCTATCCTACTCAACAACTCTCCCATATTGGCAAGGGGATGGCGATCCGCTACAACACACCGATTGAGTTCCCTTAAGTCGATGCATACTCTCAAATCCCCATTACTCTTCTTCACCACCACCACGGGAGATATCCACTGTACTGCCCTAGCCGGCTCAATAATTCCCTCTTTCTCCAGTTTCATCAACTCATCGCGCACAGCCTTCCGCATAGACGGGGGCAACGGTCTAAGCTTTGACGCAACGGGACTGCTCCCTCCTCTTATCTCAATCTTGTGTACCATCCCTTTGAGACATCCCACTTTGTTACAGAATACTTCAGGGTATCTACCTACCATCTCACATTTGGCTCTGTTGTTATTAAGCACAAAGGGGTCACTTACATTGAGAACTTGCTCTTCACTATTGGGATCTAACTTAATTCCCAAACCCCTTTGCTCCTTCCAACCTAACAGTGGTTCACCTCTTTTAGTGACATATATTTTCCCGTGTGTTATTCTACCCTTGAACTTGAACTCTGCCACACAACATCCCAAAATCCTTATCTTATCTCCATTGTATCCTCCGGGTGTTTTATCAGAAGGAGCTAAACATCTGATATTGCCTCCAATTACATTTTCGAAAACAATCTTGGACATCAATGTAATTTTTGAACATGAATCAGCAAGCATTTTAACTGAATGACCATTTACTTCTATCCATGCTGAGGGATGTTCACACTCATCGGACCCCGAGCACTTTACCATATGTACTCTAACTATTTCATTCTCAGAAACATCAGCCTCTTTAGATGACACACCATCATACTCTTCAATTAAAAGTGTTCCCTTCCCACCCCCAATTTGATAATTTTTGCAACAATTCTCAAAGTGCCCCCATTTCTTACACAAACTACACGTCTTCCGGGACAAATGGGAGATGTGGATAAATGTCGTGAACTCCCACAACGAAAACACAATCTATCCTCTCTCTTTGCATTAAATTGGGTAGTGTCTTTTTGAGGACGCTTGTTAGGCTGCTCGCCAACCCCACCTTTAGTTAGGGTATTCTCATAACGCTTATTGGGCTTGGTTTTAAGTTTCTTCTTTTCCTTCGGGCAACCTCCCTTCTTGTCGCCAACCCTCAATACCTCAACACCCAGTGGTGGTTTATTTTCTTTAAGTGACAATTTCGCCACACACTGTAGAGTGTGCTCAATCCTCTTCGCTATACTAATAACCTCATCCAAATTTGGATCGTCCTTCAACCAAATCTCCTCTCGTATTTTATCATTAGAGCAATGAATCATGAATGGATCCCTTATATGTTCTTCTAGCCCACCCCCAAATTTACAATTTAGTGATAAATGCCTCAAAGCAGTTATATAGTCTTCAACAGATTCTCCCTCATGTTGACACCTCATGCCAAAGTGATATCGCTCCAGTACCGTGCTTGTTTTTGACTCAAAATGCTTATCAAGTTTGATTAAAGCTAGATCAAAATCATTTGTCACCGCTTCCAAATCCAACTCAGCAATATCGGGAAGTGTGTCATATATCCTCTGACCTTCAAAGCCCAAAAAATGCATTAACATCGCTACTTTGCGTTCTACAGACATTCCATTGCCACATGTGGCCTTAACATAATGAAGAAAACCTTTCTTCCAAGGGGCCCACTTGATTTTTGGCAGACCTGGTGTGGGCATAAACACTTGAGGACCGGGTACTCCAGACAAAGCCATGTCTGTCTTTTGCTTTTAGCAGGCTGTGAACACCAGTGACTTCCACCAGGACTGGAATGCAGACTAGAACATCAATGAAATGCACTCACAGTACCAACATCCAAATGTTAAACAGTAACTCGTGGAGGACAGTTTAATGTCACTGTGAACCTTAACACTCCCAATTAAGGAAACTTTCCGTTATCGATTCCTTTGTGGATCTAATCTTTCCCAGCGAACATGTAAATCTTCCTCCAAAAGTCAGGAAACTCACACTTCCTCACAGAGGGAACGCACACTCCCTCACCTGTGTTGCCCCTGGGCAATATTCACTCGCTCGACTTCCCACAGGGGGCCCTGGGCGAGACTTTGCTATTTTCCTTTACTACGCTCTTGTCAACTGCCGGCGCCACATCCACATTCAGGCAGTCGCGTATCCGACGAACGCGGATCTTCGTTTCCGCGTTGCTACAGCTGACGCCACAGCCAGCGTAGCAGGTCCCGTGATGGGCGCGTACAGTCCGAAACTCCTTCGTTTGGGGTCACGGGACCGCAGCGCCACCTGCAAGTAACCCTTCGCTCGCCACTACTGACGAGCAAGGAGAAAAGCGGATGGTGGGCGGAACACGCCAGAATACCGCTACTTAGGCACAGATCAGCTGGGAGTCGAGGAAATGGAGAGCGATATCCTCACGCAATACCTGCAGCCTCGGACTCCGTTCACCACCAGCATGCGATCGACGTCGGAACCGGCAACACCGCTCCAGGAACCAATTTGCGGGCTTTCACAAGGCTCTTGGAACTGGCAACCCCGCTCCAGGAACAAATTTGGGGGCTACCACGGGGCCTCTTCCGTGCACCGCACGGCAAAATTAATCTCCCTCAGACAGGCACTCCTGGCATCTGGGGACTTGAGCTAATCCGCAAGATCAGGGAAAGCTCCTCCTGGATGTCGGGTCCCACTGACCGCTCCTGACTGTTCCTCACCAGCACCACTACCAGACGCAGTTGGGGGTCTTGGCTTCAACAGGGATTCATCCTCAATCCCATCCTCGTCGCCATTGTAAAGAAGCCGCCAGACATGGTAAGTAGAAAGCAGTTTATTTGCTCTGTCTTAAGCAGTATACTATAAGACCCCCAACACAGTCAGCATCCAGGGTACAACTGACTAAACTCAAGCATACACATATTGATGTCTTATCATTCCAGAATGGCACAGGAACAAGGAATCTATTCTGGAATCACAGATAGCTTGCCATAAACATAGCAATGGCAGAGACACATAGCAACAACAAATCATAAAGCATTAGTCCTTTATACAACAATTAGGTAACGCATTCCACAGCTTAGCTGCTAGGACAGGGAAGCTGCGTCCACCAGATCTTTGGAGGTTGAAGCACGGGATGTCGAGGCAATTGGTTGGGGCACTTCTGAGTGGTCTCGCAGCGGTGTGTAATGTGAATCTGCTGGCTAGGTAGCTAGGGGCTTGGCTGGTGATACTTTTGTGTGTAAGTGCAAGAGCTTTAAGAGAGACTCTTTGCGAGACTGAGAGCCAACAAAGACTCCATCTAGAGTCAGAAATGTGGAGGGTCCTAGGAATGTTGAGAGCCACTCTGATTGCATTGTTTTGGATGATTTATAGTTTTTTAATATTGCATTGGTTGGTGCCCAGATAGAGGGCATTGCAATAATCAATTTTGGAGAGGACCAGGGTCCTGGCTAGTGTGGTGCAATTGGCTGGTGAAAGGAAAGGGCAGCTTGCTCTGAAGAGCTTGCAGGTGTAGGATGCAGCTGATGATACTGCGTTGGTTTGCCTGGATAGTGAGAGAGTGGAATCAATGTATATACCAAGCGTTTTAGTATCCTTGACCACTTTGATGTTGTTACCATCAATGGTGAAGGATTTGAACAATGGGTCAAGCTTGCTGAGTTTTTGGTGGGAGCCAAGGATGAGGAGCTCAGTCTTCTCGTCTTTTAAGCACAATTCGTGCTGCGCCACCCAGGCCTGGATGACTTGATAAATGGTGTTGATGAATAGAGAGTCAGTTTTGTGGTCTCCTGTGATGGGGATAAGTATCTGGGTGTCGTCAGTGTAGTTGGTATAAGTGACACCCAGTAGATCCAAAATGTCAAATAGGGGTTTTGTGAATACATTGTAGAGTGTCTGGGATACACATGATCCTTGAGGGACTCCACAAGTGACTGGAGAGGGTTCAGCGGTGGCAGTGGGGGAGAAGACCCTCATAGATCTATTATCCAAGAAGGAGATGATCCAGCCTGTAGCTTTGTCCGAGAAGTGGGCGGCAGTTTTAAGGTGGCGGCATAGGATTTGGTGATTAACAAAATCAAAGGTCACGGAGAGATCTAAGAGGAGTAAGAGGGCGAGTTTTCCCTTATCTTTTAGGTCTTCAATCTGAGTTTCTAGGTCTAAAAGAGCAGTTTCTGTACCATAGCTTGGGCGGAAGCCAGAATGCCTCAATCCCAGGAGATTATTGGTTTCCGAATACTCTTGGATCTGCATAACTGCATCCTTAAGGTTGTTCGGGACAATCCCCGAGATGAAATAGGATTTTATGAGTGTGGTGATGAAGGGCGCTAAGTTATGTGAGACCTCCTTGATAATGGTGGCAGGGCATGGGTCCCCCTGACAATTGGAGGGCTTAAGTTTGATGATGTGTTCAACTTCAATGATGGAGAGAGGTGAGAAGCTAGATGGTTGCAAGGATTCAGTGTTGGGTTTGATATTAGCCTGTGGGGTTATCTGTGATAGATAGGAGTGTAGGCTGTTTTTTTCTCGTTAATTTTAGTTTGGAGGGAGGTGATTTTTCCCAAGAGGGCCTTTTGAATGTTAGTACACCAGGTGCTGTCTTTGGAGGTGTATGAAGGAGTGGCAGGGGATTCCAGTTCCTTTAAGATTTTAAATAGCTCCTTGGTGTTGGATTGGGCTAGTTCAATGCATTTATTGTACATATCTTTTTTGGCAGAGAGTATGGCTTCTTTGTAATTTAGAGTAGCTAAGTCAATGCTAGCTTTATTGGCTTCTGTTGGGTGGCTTTTCCAGCGAGCTTCAAGAATCCTTTTTTCCTTTCCTAGGGTTCTCAACTGTGGCGTGAACCAAAAGTTGAGGTGGCCCTGGGATTTAGGTTTACGTAGTTTGGAGGGTGCGATAAGATCAAGATTATTCACGCCAGACTGACACACACTGCATTGTTGTCAAGTACAAGATCTCAGCCCTCGTGCTGAAGATGGAGCTGTTTAAATAGCATTCTGAGAAAGAGGGTCAAGCCCCCACCTTTTTTTGATACATGGCAATGCAAAACTCTCCATTGACTTTACTCTCACACCTGGCGATTAGTCATTCTTATTTTTGACCTTCAATTTGAGATACATTTTGGCACACGCCACTGGATTTCCTGGTTCAGCTACCCTTATTTGTTCATGCAGCTGTGTCCTTTTGCTAAAAACCCAGACACAGCATTGTTAGCTGTCTGGTCCCAGGCTGCTTATTTGATTCTGCAGGAAACATTGGCAAGATGAGGGCTCTGTGGCCTTGAAACTTTTCTGCACAGGAGGCTGACTCATGCCACCACTGTCTACAGAGATGAGCTTCATAAAATACCTCCTATTGGTCATTAAAGGCAAGGTTTGGAATTAAAGGGGTGGCTAGTATACATAATGATGAATTGTTTTATGTCTGGTCATAGTTAAACACTTGGTCATTTTCTACCCTAATTTTTTATAGTACATGTCTCTATCCTGCCCTTCTCAATACATCATTCATGTTTTAAAGCATTTAACACATTTATGATTTTATAAACACAACACAATGTAAAGCAATCATGTTTTAAGCACTATTTGAAGGCCTAAATCACCCACACGGATTTATATGCCTAGTTTAAGTGGAGGGGGGCTGCCCCCCACTGCATTCAGTTGTTGGTACCTCCTCTTTGTTAAGTATTTCAATCAGGCAGTACACCCTGGTCTCAGCTTAGTATGCAGTGCACATCTGAAATGTTTATTTTATTATGTCTATAGGTTCAATATTCTGAGTGATATACCACTCATATCACACCCCTTCTCAAAATACCCCAGGTCACAATGGACCAGGAATCAGGCTAGTTGGTAAAGGTAATATTTATTTATTTATTTAAAATTCAAATCAAACATATACTTTTGAATATGGAGCAGCAATCACCAATGTGGTGACAGTTAGCGATAGAAAGGTATGTAGTGCACTTACATTCACTCTTAGCAACACAAAAGATAAAACATCAGAGAAAAGAACACTTTTGGCTTGTTTGGAAGGATAGCACTTAAGTTAGGATTTCCCCCTCCAATATTCCTCAATGCACAAATAAACAATTCTGAATAGATATAAGGAAGCGGCAGGGGATCAGGAATAAAGAACAGTCAACATTGAATAAAACCTTCCCTCCCCAAACAAGAGAAAAAAACGGGTTTGAAATCTTACACTTTTTTAAATGATATTCGAAAATGGCTTAGCAAAACAATGAAAAGTGTGCAAAAATCCTTAAATCAGTATACATTTCTATGGGAGCAACATTGACAAGATGCGAACAATCATAAACTATAGTTTGAGCAAACTTAACCACTTTGAATCTGAATGGAAGGTCAGAAATCATTTACAGTGAAAATTATACGTGTAAAACTTTGCAGAAATGCGGATTCCCGCCTAAATTTAACCAAAAGGCTTTTAAGAAAAACGGGTGAAATATACTGATTTTGAGTGCGGTTAGTTTAGGATGTAGCTATAGATCTTAGGTATACTCCAGAGTTGAAATTAAGTCTCTAGCTATTAAATTGAGTGAGTGATGAAATGTTGAATGAGAGCTGTCTTTGAAAGGCATGAAAAAGAAAACAGAAATCAATTTTTACAAGGATAGTCATGCTCTACACCAGGGCATTCAGGCTAGGTTACCAGATTGAAACACAGTAAGCTTAAGAGTTGATCCGTGGAACAAACCCTAGCACCTCCGTGCCCGCCCTGGCGGACAATCCAATTACCCGAAGGAGGATTGAGGGTTTAGGATTTCACAAGACACAATTATTTAAAGAAGTTAGCACTCGCGCAAAGAATCAAAGGCAAGGTTTCAAGAATGGTTGTAACAATATTACAAGTTCTTTAAGCTAAGGATGGGATGGTTCAGAGATTGGGATGGAACAAAACAAGGCAAGGTATGCTATGATTTTCTATGCTTCCTATTAATACATACAATCCACTTTAATTTAGCATTTTAGACCGTCAAGGGTTCTGGTCATCAGACGGATCGGGTCTAACCAAGGACAGCAGGGCACATCTGGCGGAATAGGGTCAGCTTGGCGGTTCTGGTCACCTGGATGGCATTGGACTGGCCCTTCTGGTTTACTGGAGACTGGAGATCAGTGGGATGGTGAGTTTGCAGCAGGCATGCATCCAGTAGTAGTAAGCCAAACTGGATCAAATGCTTCCCTTGGGTTTTTGGGATTTTTTAGAATTTGAGTCTGAGGTCTAGCTGCAAAGAGAGTCAGCAATGCATATGCCTTGGCTTTGCAATGAAATCAGGAATCAGAATCAAGTAGGATGAAGAAATCAGGAACAAAGATGCTGCACAGAAAATCAGGAAGAAAGTCAGGAATCAGTGTGTCTGTGTGTTGTCAGGTTCCCTAATTTATCATGCCAAATGACATCACTAAAGTATATGGCAGGGGCAGGCTTACTGTCCACACCCCTAATGCGAGGATTGGATAAGAGCACAGTTTCCGCCTTGCTTTTCGCTGATTGGATCACAGAAAAGGATGTCATGTTTATGGTGTTACTTATACAATGTCTAGAAACCTCACCTAGTGCCTAGAACCAAAATGTAATTTCCCCCCAAACACATATTTATGTAGTTATGACCTCTAAGAAAATCAGGTGCACAGGTTACTTATTTTGTGGATCACATTTCAATCCAAGCCCCAAGTCTGTGGGACCTGGTTTTGCCTTTCTGCTACATTTTGGCAATTTTAACCATGAAAAATTTGGCCTAACATTTCCCAATTGTGTACATAGATGCACAATTACCGCTGGGATATGTGTACACAATGTTATGTTTGCAACATTAATACTTTCCGCGCAATCGGTCATTCTTCATAACTTCTGTTCCTTATGCAGTACTGAGTCCTACCAAGTCTTCAAATGAATAGCATAAAATTAGATTTAAAACTACCAACTTTCAGATGTTTCCACATTCTTGCGGCAAAATTAAATGTCTTGAAAGTTCTGTTGCAAAATAGGCATTTTAAAACCAAATGTCACTTGTTAGTTTTTTTCTTTTCCAAGTGTAAGCAAATGTCAATCCCTTTGAAGCAGTATGAGGGGCCTCTCCCTTGACTGAGGTTTCCGGCCCCTCCCACTTGAAAGGTGAGTCTTAGCCTGCCATTGTCTTAGCCTGGGGCAGAGACGAAAGTCTGATGCAACTTAGAAAACCCCATTGTCCTGGGTATTCAATGCATCCAAGCTAGCAATTAGCCTTTCCTGTGCCAGCAGTTTGAGGTGCCACCCTTTCTCAAGGCTAGCAACGGGCAGAGCAGGTATTTTTATATAGTCAACTCAGCGTGGGTTTAGCTTTGATTTTCACATTTTAAATCTTGACTTTAAACCTATGGAATTAAAACAGTTTATAAGTGGATTTTTAACAGTAGCAAATCCTTTTACATTTCTTAAATAAGCCTTTACACAATAATATACTTTAAAAATAGGCGATTTTGCGCTTCATTCAGGCAAAAGCACATTTAACTTATTCTTTTTTTAATTCAGTTTTCCTCTGCAGCAAATACACACTTTGGGCAGCTCTATTTCTTTCCTTGAGTGCTGGAGTTGTTTGCAGCATGGATACATGTATCATGCCTCTGTTTAGAGTTTTTCTCTGGACAGCTGATTCTTGATACTTGTTGCAAATAAATAGCTGCGTTTCCCATGGAAAATGAAAACACAGTCCCTGGTTTGCTTTTCCAAAGATACTTTTGATAGGTGCTGTCATTCAAATGAGGCCCGGTTCCTCTGAGACTCAAGACTGATCCTGGGCATTGCAGGGCCTTTTTGATCATAGTGGTTTAGGAGGAATTGATGAATTTAGCGCCAAACAGCACTTTGAACGTTGAAAAGATGACATTTTAAAGAGGCATTTTGGGTTTACAGCACAGTAATGCTGGTTCTTTCCTTTGCTCCATGTAAAATGCTGCAGAGTACAGTGGCACATTCCTGCAGTGAGTACTCTGTTTTACCCTACCTGAAATGGGGTTGGTAGGGTAGTGCAGCCATTTTCTGGTTGTGACCAAACGCAGTTTCAAGATCTTTGCGCGCACAGGGGTCAGCACGGCCATTTTGTGCTGTTTCTTGCACCAATGTAGCAAAGTGATGTAGTGAGGCATAGCTGAGTGGATCAAAATATCCCACATCTTCAATGTGAAGGGGAAACCGCAAAAGCTGAACAAATGAAGGAAGTGGTCGGAAGAGGAAACTCGTCTGAGACACTTCTCCGGTCGACCAAAGGAGAGCTTCACAATGCCAAGAAAAGCAGGTGAGTCTGCCCAAAGGCAGTGGGGACACCAGGGCATATATATGGCCATATCGAGTGAAAGTGAATGAAACACAGGCAACTGAGAGACAAAAAACAAGCAAGTTTAATATCAGTTGAGAACATGAATTACAAATGAAACCCTTACCAACATATACATGTGTATTGTGCAAATGTAGAGGGAAACCAGAACGGATAATACATCCGAAGGACATAGTGAAAGAGAAAGTGTTTGTGCAACTTTGGTCAATGGCAGAATGCCCATATGATTACAAGTGTGTGGAAACAAGAATTCCTGGCAGGAGAGTACACCAGGCACCCATCACAAGTCTGTGAAACTAAGAAGTCCTGGCAGGGGATTATACCAGGCGATCAGGGCTGTGTTGTTTAATAAGAGTAAAGTACTGTGTTGTTTTGACAAAGAGGTCCTGAGAAAGAGCATCAGGAGTAGGAAAGGATTGTATGAACCAAATGTTCAGGAAAGATACAATTGCAAAGCCAAAACAAGGTTTTTACATACACTTTGTTGGGGGCCAAGAGAGGCATAAGGTACTGTTGAATGTAAATTCAGATATATTGTTGTGAGCCAAGAAAGGCACAAGGGACTGTAAAAAGTGAATCGTCGTGGGGTGGGGGCACACTCGAGAGCCCGAGCAAGATGGTGGTGGGTTGGAGGAGCTCCACCGATTGCCGGAATTCGTAACGGTCTTTCACCCCGTTAACGAGCACAAGCTGGCAATTCAAAGGAGATTTCATGGTGCGGAAAGGTAGAGGAGCTAACAGAAGAAACACTGTGCGAAAACGCGCACTGGGCACTGAAATAATTGACAAATGAACCCCGAGCACACTGCGCCTTGAAAGAGAGGAGCACTGAAAAAAGGCGCAAAGAGCAGAACAAAGACGCAAATTTGCCAATCCAGCCCCATATGGCGACTGCATAACGAGGGTAATCGGCAAAGCTCAGCCGGTGACAAAGGAGGAAGGAGGGACCGGAGTACCGTGGAGCAGAGAACGGCGGAGACAACAAAATGCTCAATCCCTTCGGGCGAGTGGATGAACGAGGAGCGCCAGAGAAGCAACCTGGGGGCGAGGGTGACCGCGAGCGAGATGCTGCTGAAGGTCTGGGAGTGTGGCTGATGAGGCACCAGAAAGAAAGAAACCCAAGAGAAGCCGAAGCACCCCTGTGGACACCATTGAGATAAGGGAGGCTCTCCGGGACCCAGTCACGGAACAGATGGGAGAACCCACACCTGCCAAGTAAGTCAGTGTACAGCAAGCTCCCCCCCCCCCCGGCAGCACCACAATCCTGCTCCCATCAACTGGGGACGTGGCCCGCTGCAAGACGTTCTCAGCCCCCCATAGTGCAGCGGTGCCGGGCAGCCTAATCGCCCAGACACCACACACAATGGTGGGACGACAGCTGCCTGCCCCGACCCGCAGGGGCCTGCAAATCCATGGAACAAGTCCCCACCCGCCGACCACACTAGAACTAAGGCCATAAGGAGAAGCAGCGACAGCAGACAGGGGGTTGGGCGATCCCCCTCACTCAAAGTACACGGCCTCGTCCAGGGGGAGCTAACCACCGGAGCATACTACACCTCTGGACGGCCCGGCAGATACGTGGCCCCACATGGGAGAAAACAAAGCACCTAAAAGACGCGGTCACCCAGTCGGTTTCGGGGCTCACCAAGAGACATAATTAGCCACAAAAAGCCTGTAATATCAAGCACAGCAGACAACTAGCCCCCGCAAATAAAAGGGGGGCCCACTGCATCTGAGCCCGACTGCCATAAAGGCTGCACCCCCCAACAAGGCAGACTGATAGACATGAGTGCGGAACCCGACACCTAGAGGAAGGCTTTTGCTGTAATTCGGGAGCAAAGATGACTCACCCACAGGAATTCGACCAAATACAGTAGGATCCACCCCACCCCCCAGAGGCCAGATGCATAACTCAGGATCTGGCTAAAAAACAAACCCTTCCTACCCAGCATCACCACACAGAAGTCCGAAAGGGGCTTGATACCAGGAAGCAAACAGCGGCCGGAACTCTGGAAGAAGCACAGGTAGCCAGCGCTTGTGGGCAGATAAGAGGGGAAGAACCAGCATAAGCAACCATTGGCACCCCAACAAACACAGAGGCACCGGGGGGGGGACACAAACTAGTCGATAGCGGAGACAACTAAGCCACAAGGGCACATTGAAGACAACAAAGCCAGACGCCAACGGAAAAGCAGACCTATAATGGGGTATCCCCTTGACCACTCAGCGACTCCTGCACCCTATCTCAGGGAGGGACTTCAGACGGCCAAGGCCCCCAGTAGCGGGTATGGACAATAAGCCTGCACAACACTGCGGGCGCATCTGAGACCACCACATATGCCCATTGGACATGCATAGCACATGTCCAGGGGTGGCAGCCCAAAACCCTGCTTAAGTCCTCCCAGAGGCACCCCATGGGGCACAATCGCAACAAGGGGGCATGCAACAGGAGCCCCACGCCCCAGACACAGCAGACACCTTAAACAGCAAACAAGCAGGAAGCTCACCAAGAAGGTCAGTAAGGAACAAACCAGAAATGGAGGTACAATCGCAACTCCAGGCCATACTGTCCGACATGAAACTAATCGGCCAACACACACAGGAAACTAATACGACGGTCTGAGATATTAAAAGAGACCTCCAAGACGTGCAAAGCCGACTGGCGGCCCAATCTGAGTGCACCACGGACAATGAACAGCGTATTAGTGCCCTCGAGGACAATCAAACGGCCACAGAAGACGACCTGGATGGGGTCATACGGGAGGTACATCGACTGGGAGAGAGGATCGAAGACCAGGAAGATCCCGGAGGAACAACCTCAGAATCACGGGGGGTTCCAGAAAACGCAGAAGTAACAGACATGGAAAAATTCATAAGCAACCTCCTGCTGATCTCCCTACACATGGCCAACACACAGAACCTCATCATAGAACGAGCACACAGAGCTCCAATCCCTAAAACAGCACCAAATGAATGGCCAAGAGTAATCACCGTCCCCCTACTGAATTTCCAACACGAAGTAGCCATTCTTAAGGCATACAGGATGGCAACACCAGTGCGACTTGACGGATCCGAGATTCGAATTTTCAACGACTACTCTCTAGAAGTGTCAAGAAGGCGCAAAGGCTTCAACCCTATATTTGAAGCACTCAAGAACACCGACTTCAGGCACCACCAGCAGTGTGGTGCATACAAATAGATAGACTCTGGCACTCGTTCGAAGAACCGGAATCCACGTGGCGGTTCTTACAACAACAGAGCATTGTGACGACGGACTTCGACAGTACACCATCAGGACCAACTAAACCAGACCCCCCCCAGCCCTGCCGCGAGTGCCCACAGTCAAAAGGAAAGTGGCAAAAGGCAGGCAGAGGACCCAATGGGTGGGAACCGGAACACAGGAAATTCAATAGGACACATGAAGACGGGCCACCACCAAGGTGCTACCAGAGTGGAAAAACCCACTATAGCCCATCACAAACAGACAATATGGTAACAAGAAGCCTCAACCAACGCATTGCAGTATACCATAAGAAGGCGTGTTAAAAGGAAACCAATCTCCTTGAGAATAAACAGGGTGAAACAAAAAAAAGATCGCCAGAAGGAGCGGCTCCAGCCACACGCGCCACCCCCAGCCCCATCAGGGCTACAAAGACAGCATATATGAGAAGGGGCGGTGAACCCACGGCTTGCTCCCATCAACCACATATATGGCTTTTCATCCATGAATTGGGCTAGGGCCGTCTGGTTGGCCCACCCAATGTTACTTAAGTTTGATTTACAAAGGCCCACGGTTGGGCCTAAATTCAGTTCTAATGTGGAAGTTCATCCACAGATGGTTTAATAGGGAAAAGGGAATTGAGACGTGCCCAGCACAAACAGCAGCACCCACGACTAAACTTGACAAGGGCCCCCCAGACCCGATTCCAGGGCACCCCACACAATCGCACAATGGCTAAGCTCACTCTTGTGACATTAAACATCCAAGGACTGGGCCACCCCATCAAACGCAAGCGACTGCTTAATCACAATTGCGATCTCCAAGCAGACATTGTATTCTTACAAGAGACCCATCTCAACCCCACTGAAGACAAAAAATGTGCACAATGCTGGGTGGGCACTGAAGTGCACTCCCCGTGCCATGGGAAACGTGGGGTATCAATCCTAGTGCACAAGCGGGTCCCCCTACAGGTGCAGCATACATACGACGATAAGGAAGGGAAGGTTGCACTGATCCAAGGGCAGATACTACAGCATGAGATTACCCTCCTAAACCTATACGCTCCCACAACAGACACACCAGCGTTTTTTACCCATACGCTCTCCAAGTGCGCACAATATATGGGGAATCTAACAATGATCGGGGGGACCTGAATGTGACACTGGACCCCGCGCTAGACCGCATGGGGACAGAACCTGACAACATACCCAGCTGTAGGAAAAGATTGACTCTGCAAACCCTTATGTCTGACCTACAATTGACAGATGTATGGCGGCACACCCAAGGAACCCGACAGGACTACACACACTACTCCCACCGCCATCATAGCTACTCAAGGCTAGACTACTGGTTAATGCCGGCCAATAAGACACACATGGTAGCCAAATGTAACATACTGCCGATCACGATATCAGACCATGCACCGGTCACCATACACATCACACTTCCCGACACAATCCGTAAACCCCTGGCATGGCGCCTAAACCTCTGTATTCTCCAATACCCCGATGTAGTGGAGCACATACGCAACGATATAAAAGGGTTTTGGGAGAACAACGAAACACCTGGATTCACCCCTGGAGGCATTTAAGACATACCACAGAGGTCAATCATCTTGCGCTGGGCATACAAACAGAAAAAGTGGGGGGAAAATGAGGCCCGCCTTACAGCGGAGCGCAAGACACTGGAGACACAACACAAAGCTACCAGGCATGAAAGGCTCTTATGTCAAATTTGAAAAGTAAGAACAGATATTAGACAAATTATCAAAGACAGGGCACAAAAATACTACACGTACTGGTCACAAACTTACTACCTGGAGAGCGACAGACCACTACACCTAATGACACTCGCATTGAAAAAAGGGCAAACCCCGCAAATGATCACAGACATCAGAGACAAGGCAAACAACCTGGTAGTGGGTGACGAACCGATAAATACGAGATTTGCAGAATTCTATCAGGAACTATACACAGCTTCAGACACGTTCACACCCCAGGCCATCGAAACCTTCCTGGATTCAATACCCATTCCTATAATATCCCTGGAGCAGGCTAGCACACTTGACTCCCACATCACAGAAGCCGAAATCACACGAGCAATATTATCCCTCTCCCACGGGAAGGCAGCCCAGATATGGCTTCCCCCCCACCCTTGTTCGCCTAATCAAAAATGGCCGAACCAAAAATACAAAATGCTGGTGTGGGCCAACTTGTTTAGTCAAAGTAGGCCACTCTTTTGGCCAAAGTCGGCCAGTTTGAATTACCTCACTATGCAGCTTATAGTTTTGTCCACAGTTGCTGATTTTGCATCACATTGTATCAACAACAAAAAAAACCTTGGGTACTATTCAAACAGTCTGTCACAAAAGGAATAAATTGCCTTTTGCAAATATGGGCCACTTTTTCATTGGTGCCCGGGACAATTTTATGGCCAGTTCGACCCTGCACATGACTATCCTTGGCATATCAGGCTTTATCTGGTATCAGATGTCAGTGCCTGTGTGACTGAGGATGCACTTGCATATGATGACTATACCTGACATGGGGGCTTACATCACATAAGATTATACTAACTGGATATATTAGGATGCATTTAGCATATAATGACAGAGTCTGGACATTTGAGGCAGTTCCCCTGGCCAGGGATGGCTTTGCTTGGCATATCAGGAATGCATGTGTGACATATCGAGGCAGCGACAGATTTGGTATACAGTCGGAAACTAAAACAGACTTTTCTCTGCTTAGTAATATTTGGTATTTTATTCATATTAAACTGATTGTATTATTTTTACAAATGTGATGTGATATTTTGGGATGTAATCTGGGCCAAAAGTCATGTGACATCCCGTCCTATAAAGTAATTGCACCAAAGGTTATTTGATGACATTTGTAGTGATGCCATTGTGTTTGTGATACACTTCAGTACAAACATGCTTGACCCTTCCTCAACTAGTAAAAAATAAACCCCAGTGATACAATTCACGGATCAAATACATTACTCGTCACCTTCATCTGACCTCCATCCACTATTTCCATTTCATAGCCGAGGTGAAAATGACAGTGTAGCTTTCCAAACAAGAGTATTAAATAGTTCCTTGTGTCCTCTGAGGTAAAATAATGTCATGCTGCTCTGGAGAAAAAAATCAGGATCACTTTTGTAGAGCGTAAAGACTGCCTCACTACTTATAAACCTAGACTTTTAGCATGTTTCAATCTCAGACATGGGCAGGCATCAAACCTGAATGAAGCGCCTTGATACCCATCACCATGCTCATTACACGTTGTGCACTCTGAATTTACCTGCCATCCGTAGTGAATGATGCACCCAAACCTCAAATAAAATATAAGATAAATGAACGTCGTATCAAGTTCCTATAGATGTTGTCATGGTGAAAGCCATGCTTGCCAAAAGTGGTCTGGTTCTTTGTCAAGGTATGCAAGAGGCAATTGGCAGTTGGTATTTTGAGTATCATGTACAAGTTCATGCATACAATTTATCTTAATGGGGCAGAAAGGACATCTATATCAAATTTAAGAGATACCAACGTTAACAGCTGATAGTAAAATAGTACGAGTGCAATGCAAATCAGGCTTTTGTTAGAACACAAAATAATGTTAATGTATGATGTCAAAGACGTTCTGAGTAAGTCACTCTGTAGCATAACACTCTTTTTTTAAATACTTAAATTAATAAATGAATAATACATATTAAATACACTTCGCTCTCCTTATTATGATAACATTCAATCATACATACATCCAACTAGTATGCAAGACAAACAGCAGGATTGTGGGTGAAGAAAGCTCATAAAGGCCCACTTATAAGTAGCATTATTTATGCAAGACCGAGATTCACAACCTTTTAATTTAACGTAAGGGCCTTACGTATAATTAATAGCATTAACCCTATGTTGTCTACCTTGTCTTCTGCAAGTGAAACTGATTCAGATTTATGAAAAAGGAAAATAAATGTATGACTAGGTTCACAAAGCAATGCCCTTAGCACAACTCATAAAAGTTACTGCTAAATTCAGTATCCCACTATGAGAACGAGTGCTGTATGATGCAAATCCATTCTGGGTTTTAACAGCAAAGAGGATTTAGCAAGAGCAATAAACGCTATTTTTGAAGTTGAAATTGCCTTGACGCCTCAGGAAGCACAATTCAGACTTAAAACATGACTAATAGCAATGCAATCAAATTCTAAATGAAAAATCCCTTATGCGGGATAATAATGATAGAAGACCTTCGCATGAACTGCAACAGTGAATGACAGACAGCAGAAGCAGGTAAACATTACTTCTCTTTTTTGCAGAATGTGAAAATCTGCATACATCACACAAACAGGAGATGGCAAGATTGTCAGGAAGCAAAACATCAAACCCAATCAATAAACGACATGGAAATGAGGAGTCCTTGCAATGTAACCTGCATGGGGGTAGTTCTTTAGGTTTCTAAACACTAAAAACAAATCAGCATTCCTACGGTATCAGCTTGCTAGGAGTGCGTGTTAATTGGTTTGGTGCCTCCAAGGTGTGTGCATGTTAATTTCTGTACAATGTGGAATCAAGGATTTACGATGAAATCCCTGTGGGCAGGCATGATGTGTACACCGCCTGACACTGGTAAGTATGGAGCTGTAAGAAGGTAGTAGCAATCAAGAACTGCCTGTGTTCCACTGATGGTTTGGGCTAAGAGGGTCATCATAATCACTTTAAAAGGTTTTGCAGTTTATGGTGCACTTTTGCAGCCCGTAAAAGGAACCATTTTATTGTACGGCGCTGATTGGCAGTTAATGAAGTCAGGACCCAAAGGGGGCAACGACCACTTCATTATGGAAGAAGGCTGAGGGCATGGGTGATAACTTGACAGATTGTTTGGTGGGGCCAAGGTGGTGACATGAAATCAAGAAAACAGAAGAGTGTGCTGCTGGACCTCGTGGTATAAGTATCTGGTGAAGTGGCACTAGCCAAACAGCTTTGCATGAACGCAAGCTTTAATCAGAGGCAAGCCCATGTTTGATACTGCCTGCCGGTGTACATTATTAGGCCTGGCCCCGGACCTAGCCATACATTACCTGCTCCTAGCTGCTTTTCCTCGTCTCGCCCCTACTCTGTTCTCAAAGACGTACTCTGCAGGCCCTGTCTTCAGCGTCCAGTCCCCTTCCACCTCTTTGCCCATGCCATATAAATTGGAAGAGGTCCTCTGCTCGAAACCCCAGCTTCAGGGGTTTTGCTAGGACTAGAAACGATCTGGGATAAGCTAATGTCGGGACTGTCGGGACTCGAGGCTAGCTAGCCTGGTGGTTGAGCCCCTGAGCTTCTATCCGAGGCTACAACGAAAACAACTGGGGTTATAGCCCCCTCCCGCCCCCAGACTGCCCCCCAGGCAGCCTCTGCCCAGCTTTCCTTTCCATGGTGCCAGTGTTTTATTTTCTCCACAAATAGAATCCATGGGTAGCAGCAGGTTTGCCATCTGTTACCTCACCCATACCACACCAGGCGTTTGCCACAGCCTGCCAATAGCAATAATGCGGCACTCCTCGTGCCATACCGGGTGGCTACAGGCTGCATTAAAGGCGAGAATGAAACACTGCTATGGCCCGCAGAACCTGACAACCGACTCAGTGTGTATGGAAGATAGGTGAGCAAACGGCGCTAGTGCTATGTGTATAGATTAAAACAACAAAACGTTTTAAATTATAAAAATACTATTAGTTTATTTTTACAGTAATTACTGTTCTATTTGTATGAACATTGGTGCCAACATTATTTTATTGTACCTGGGCTTTATTAAGGCACAGTAGTTTGCACACAAGTTATAAACCGAGTATCATGTACTCAGCTCCAAATCTTAGTTTCTTAGATCATATTTATATACATTACAACATTACATCCTTATTTTTTATTTTCGACTTTTTTCAGGGTGCTGATAACCATCCAATGAAAATATAAGGATATCATTGATGGTACTGAACTAACAATAGAACAATGAAAATGGATCATTGACTTTATAAGGTCCAAAGATAGAACATTTTTACCAAGTCAGCTATAAAGGAATTGTGAATAAAACAATCTGTGGATTTAAACACTGAGCATAAGAGAAACTGGTATTCAACAATCATACTTAGGCAATGAGCCCCAAGACGGTCAGCCATTACCGCATTACTGTATGCATTTGTATTTGTTTTATTTGTATAGCGCAGCCAGGCCCGAAAGCAACTGGGCGCATTTCTTCAACAGTAGATTACAAGAATGACACATAATCAGACGATTTATACAATGGAGCAGTATCATTCAGAGCAGTAAATAGACCCCATGGTCATGCTGAGAGTCAGGCTGTAACCAATAGTTTATGTGTGGTGGTTAGCCGGAGCTTCGCTTTGTGTTTGAATGAGTTGAATGAAGGTAGATTTCTAATGGTGAGTGGCAGAGTGTTCCAGAGTTTAGCTGCCTGGACTGGGAAGCTGACACCTCCAGCTGTTTGCAGCTTATATCTGGGGATCGTGAGACCTTGAGTTTGGGCGGACCTCAGAGTCCACCTAGGAATGTACTGGGTGAAACGGGAAGCTAGATAGATAGGGGCCTGGTTATTTACGCATTTGTAAGTGAGGGCCAATGCTTTCAGGGAGATCCTTTGGGAGACTGATAACCAGTGAAGGTTCTTCCTGGTTTCTGAGATGTGGGCTGATCTGGGGATGTTGAGGGCCGCTCTGATGGCACTGTTTTGGGTGATCTGGAGTTTGTTGAGGTTCCGTTGATTAGTGCCTTGGTATAAGGGATTGCAATAGTCCAATTTGGACAGAACCAGTGTCCAGGCCACGTTGATGCAATTTTGTGTGGTGAGGAATGGTCGGCAGGCCGTGATCAACTTGTAGGTGTAGGCCGAGGCAGCTACAACTGCATTGGTTTGTCGGGTAAGGGAGAGTGTAGAATCGAGGTAGATTCCTAAGGTTTTCGTATCTTTAGATACTTTGATGCAGTTACCGTCAATATTGAAAGAGCTGAAGAATGGGTTCAGTTTGTTTAGTCTCTTTTGTGTTCCCAAGATGAGGAGCTCTGTCTTATCATCATTGAGACACAACTCATGTTGGGCCATCCACGCTTGAATGACTTGGTAAATGTCGTTCAGAGCTTTAGAGTCGACAATGTAGTCACCGGTAATGAGAATGAGTATATGGGTGTCATCTGCATAATTGGTGTAGGTGACACCCAGATAGTCATGCACATCGAACAGTGGTTTGGTAAATACATTGTAGAGTGTGCGGGAGACACACGACCCCTGAGGGACTCCGCAGGGGACTGATGCAGGATCTGCAGAGGTGGTAGGTGAGAAGACTCTCATTTGCCTATTGTCAAGGAATTACCTAATCCAATTGGTGGCATTGTCCGAGAAATGGGCAGCAGATTTTAGGTGCTCACATAGGATTTGGTGATTGACCAAGTCGAAGGCAGCAGATAAGTCCAATAAGAGTAGGAGGGCAAGTTTGCCATTGTCTTTTAGGTCCTCAATTTGAGTTTTAAGGTCTAGAAGAGCTGTTTCTGTCCCGTGTTTGGATCTAAAACCAGATTGTCTAGTGCCGAGGAGGATGTTAGTTTCCAGATAGTTCTGTATCTGTAGGTATGCTGCTCTGTCTAACATTTTTAGAAGGAATGGGACAGTAGTGATGGGTCTGTAGTTTGTGGGTACCTCAGGGTCTAGAGTCGTTTTTTTTAGGAGAGGGATAACCCAGGCATCCTTCAGGTTGCGGTAATGGCCCGCAGCCAAGGGGCTTATTGCCATTAGTACCCAGGCCCGTTAGACCGGGGTACTAAAGGCATTTATTTTTCTGTTGGGAAGGGAATGGAAAACAAAGTCCATTTTCCCTTTCCATGGCAGCCATTGAAAAAAACATGGGAAAAAAGTAAACAAACAAAATGTCTGCCATGCGAAGGGAGAAGGGACTACATGTAGTCCCTTCCCCCTTTCCATGGTGGCCATTAAAAAGATAGGAAAAAAGTAAACAAACAAAATGGCCACCATGGGAAGGGAGAAGGGACTACAAATAGTCCCTTCTTCCTTTCCATGACGGCCTGTCGCAATGAGCGGACGCAATGAGGACTCAACTGTTCCCAACGCACCTGCTCTCGAAATGGACAAAAAAGAAGGTAAGTGGGGGTGGGAGGGCATCAAGGGAATTCTGTGGATGGGGGATGGGGTGTGAGAAGACTTACTGATTCCCCGGGGAGGGGAGATGGCGGCACCGGCAATGAGGCGGCTCAAGGCAGCGGGATTACCATGTGGTAACGCCCACATTCTGAGCCTCCCCATTAGCTGGGAGGCCGCCACACCCCCCTCGCTGGGTACAAAATATCAATTATCCACTGGGATACTAAACTAATAACATAATAATTATAGAATACCTATGAATTATGGACATTAGCCCACTGTGAATGAACGTTGTGAAGTACCTTTATAGACAAAAGTTTTTGTGGCCACTGGCTTAGTGTGATGAAACAATGATAAGATGTTCAGATAACAGGAGAAAACATGTTTTAAACTATTGTGATGTAACAATGTTGTAATTTATGTAAATATTATCTACGAAACTAAGATTTGGAGATGAGTACATGATACTCAGTTTGCAACTTATGTGCAAACTACTGTGTTAAAAGTGCTAATTCAGCGCGTGACAGCGGGACACACCTACCAACTGCGAGAGTAGGGAAGGGGGGCCATGGGGGCAGCTACATGGGAAATGACACAGGTATTCTAAGCCACAGACGCCCCTCATACCAAACCAAGCCAAACGGCCAATCACAGTCACCATCGCTGAGCCTTCCCATGCCATATACCAACCCACGAACTTACAATTGGATGCCTCTGCAAGGATCACTGCCATTACCATTATACCAGACGTACCGCCACATCATAATGCTGCCTGCTCAAAGATGTGCCCCATTATGAATTCAAATGTACCCCTGCATAATAATGATGCAAGCCTGAAGGTGTGCCCAATTATGAGCTCTAATGTATCACTGTTTAACAATGCTGCTAGCTTAAAGATGTGCCCCATTATGAGTTCAAATGTTTCACTATTTAACAATGCTGCTAGCTTAAAGATGTGCCGCATTATGAGTTCTAATGTATCACTGTTTAACAATGCCGCTAGCTTAAAGATGTGCCCCATTATGGGTTCTAATGTATCACTGTTTAACAATGCCACTAGCTTAAAGATGTGCCCCATTATGTGTTCTAATGCATCACTTTGGCAATATGCCCTGAGACTGATGGCCATTACCGCATAAGGTAATGCACCCAGGGCTCATAGTTACAGGCCCGAGCGTAGCATGGGCCTTAACGAAGTCTCAGGGGGCATTACCTATGCGGTAATGGCCCGCAGTCGAGGGGCATATTGCTATTAGTACCCTGGCCCCTATGACCGGGTACTAATGTTTTTTTTTCCCGGCTGCGAGACACGTTGCATTTCACAGCTGAATAAAAAAGTATCAAAAATAGCTGCTGCGGACAGAAAAATGTAGTCCATTTTCTCTTTCAGCGGCAGCCATAGTAAACAAAGAAAATGGCTGCCATGGAAGGGGAGAAGGCCATGCTGTGGGATACATTGACGCACTCAGCAGAATTCCCCTCCATCACAAAGGTGCACTTCAGCAGTAACAGCAATATGGCTGCGCTGGCTCCTTTGAGCACCATTGCCTCGCATCAAAACTGTGTTTTGCAGCTACAAAATGATGGCTGCACTGTCTTGCCAAGCACCTAGTCGGCAAGATGAAACAGGGAGCACACCGAGAAAGGCTGCCAGAGTGTTCTTAGGTGCACCAAAGAAGAGGAGTGAAAAGCAGCGCTGCTTTGCTGCTAGCTCTGAATTTTCCATTGAAAAAGGAAATATTTTACATTTAAAATGAAGCCGCCCTGATGCTCTTTTCATCTGTTCAACATTACACTGCTTTTATCAGTAAGCCCCAACTAAGCCATATTCAGATTGTGCTCCAGCAGAAGAGAGCATTATCACTGAATGACAGGCTGTGTCAGGAGAAATCTGTAAAATCACAAACAACTTTACTCTCAGCCGTATGGAAAAACGCTTGATTTGTATGCTACAAAATGTCAAAAATAGATGCTTCAAAAGACACCCTAGCTCTCTGTGCATATGTCAATTGCAGTGGGCCTGTGCCTTGGACAGATTACTGTATAAGAGTAACTGACTAGGGCTACAAACAGTGTTTGGAATTCAGATGGAAGAGAAAACCACATTTGAAAGGGATATCCAAGCAGAATTCACCATGTGTCAAAATGTGCTGTTGCAAACAAGAAAAACGCCTGATTTAAAAGTGTAATGTTGAATAAGTCCCTGTCCTTGCCTAAAAATGTAAGGGCGGTTTGCTTAAACTATAATATAATGTTTTATTCTAACGGCCTTGCCTTTTGGGCTCAGGAAAACTAAATAAATAAATATGTAAATAAATGCATTGGCTGGGCTGTAGACATCACAGAACAGGTTTTTCTGCTGGCTCCCAAGGACAGTTGTGTGCTGGCAACAGGAGTGGCCTTCCCCCCCAAAAGGAGCCACACTGGGTTTCTGGGACACCTACATGTTAATTTTGCCTTTGGAAACTTTGAATGGTCCAGGAGGATGCATCTCACACACTCGTCAGACTTGTGTCTGTGCTCTAGCTTGACACAATAGATTCTGGGATACTTACGTGTGACTTTTGGAAATAACACCTATCCACAACTTCAACTGGGGGGCTTCAAAGCCAACTCCAGAGCAGCCTTGTAAGCTATGCCCTTATTTGGAGGGCAATGCTGGCCATCTGGCTGAAAAGACTGGTTTATTAATAAGTCTTTGAGACTTTTATCTCCGCAATTGGACAACGCAGAATTTCAAAAGTTTCACAGTTTAGATGCAATTTTGGTGGCTTTAAATTAAGACGGGGTAGCCTTCACTGGCATATTGGGGACGGAAATGGCAGAGAATTGGATATTCTGAGGAAAGTGTATATGGTGCCACTTTGGAATTCAGAATTAACATGCCTTATGATAATATGTACACATGTATAAAGTTATAGAATTTTAGGTATAATATTTCTCACGGAAAATGACGAAAAAGTATTAGACGGACGAAACAAAGTCCTACAAACTTTGAAGTTGGACTGCCATGCTCTGTGTGAAATATGTAATCTGCCTATGTAATTTGCAAAAGTGCCACAACTGTACAAATGTGTGATTTATGTTAAGATAGATTTTTGGCAAAAAGGACTGTGGGATGGCTTTGTACCTCATAAAACACAACCCCATAAACCGAGTCCCTTCCTTGAGGAGGCGACCAAAAAAGGCTGGCCTATCCGGTTCTTAGGGGTAGGTCTGGCTTAGTTCTGCCCAATAATAAATCCTGTGATGTCACCCGCCTTATATATATGGGGGAGCTCACAGAGACAGGACTCTCTCTTTCCTGAATTTCCAGCGCCTACGTATCCAGACATTCCTGATCCACCCTGCAGATTCCAGACTCCACTGCCAGAAACGGGATAGTTGGTTCAGGCCCTCCTATCCAGGCAGAACCATCCTTCATAAGTAAAACCTCATAACAAAATCCCACTAACTCAGGGAGAAAGGGGAAAAGCTGTGGTACAATTTTGGAGAGTATCCTGTGACCAGACCGGCTTTTTGCCCCAGGACCTGCATGCCACTGTGCTGTGACCAGACAGGCCCTGCTGTTTTCTGCTAGGAGAGCTCTGTGGTGACCAGTGACCAGATATTGCCTTGAGTCCAGAAACCCAGTTGGCTGTCCCAAATTCCAAACTCCAGCACTGTTTGTGAGTATTTCCCCATCCCTAGCAACACTTAGCCTACCCCATTTTGATACCTTGTCTTTTTCCTACTCTCTAAGTAATCATATCCATACCCTGGTAACTTGTCCAAAACTGTTAGAATTCTCTAATGTCCTCGATTTTCTAGTGTTAGCGCAATTCTTCCATTCTTTTCTGTCTTGCATAAATCCTTAGTCATATTTTGAATAATTTAATTAATTTCCACATAAAGAGACATGCGGCTTGAAGGGGGTTAATGTGGCTGCTTAACCTGTTTCATGGGCACCGCTATCTTCTTGATAATCTAGTTTAAGTAAAAATTGTCCTTTCTTGCCAAACCGATTTTCTCATTTTAACTGCTTTATTGTACCAAAACCAAATTTCTTCCACATTGAAAATCTTATCCAGTTATTCAGCTAGAGTCACTCTTTCACTTCTGTATTATCCCTGTGATGTGCCTCTATCACCCAGTCTAAAAATCGCATTCCGATTCTGTATATTTCACCCCTTTTTCTTAAAAAACGTTTTGACATTTAAAACTGAAAACAGTGTAAAATGCACCTTTTCAACTTGCGATTTTGCTGCACTGGATTCTTACTTTCAAGTTGCTTTCTGAACTGTATGCCTTTTGTTGATACCTTGCCTTGTAGTTGCTAGTGATATTACATCCCTGATGCTGTGATAAATCATATTTACCTCCTTGATTCAACCGCACAACAATTTAATTATTTGTCAATTCCGAGTGTCATTTTATGCAATTGCAAAGGGTTTTTGCCTCTTTTGTGAGGGAAGGTCGGATTTTAATTCCGTTTGCTGCATGATATCCCTGACTCCTTCCTGCTCCTTTCTATCCACCCGATTAATTGGGGTTTGAGGGAGCATTGCTGGGGGAAATCTTAACTCGGGGGCTATCTATCCGAATAGAAAAAGTGCTCCTATTCATTTGTGCTTTGGATATGTTATAACAGAAGGTCTAACTAAGTGTATTTTATCATTCTGTAATTATCACCCCATTGGTGATTGCTGCCCAATATTAAAATTGTGTGATCTCATTTGAATTTAAAATAAATAAATATTGCATTCCCACCAACTGGCCTGGTTCATGGTCCATTGTTACCCAGGTTATTTGTAAAAGCAGGTGTGAGACGGGTTGGGTGCCAGCTCAATTCAAACGTGTAGAAAATAAAAAGTATTCTAACTGAGCGCTACATAAGAGGCTAAGGGCAAGAGTCCAGGTCTGGTGTGTGACGCCCAATTGGAATCCTTAACAACGCATAACACCCAGTGCCCAACCTGAAAAACACTATAAGACCAGCACCTACACACACAAACCAACCTAAACCCAATGACCCCAAACCCCCAATGTAGAAATAAAGCCTTATCTAAACTGTACCCTAATCAACGCACGCTCACTACCCACACATGCCCTTGGCATCTCTCATCCCATCTCCTCGCACAACCTCGATGCCCTAGCTATCGCGAAATACTGGCTTCATGAAGCCTCTGACCCAGCCCTTCACCTGGCCCTCCCCACAGGCTCTACAATATACCGGACAGACCGGACAAACACGAGAGGCGGGGGTGTAGCCCTGATAGCCAAAGATCACCTGCCCTTAAGACAAATACATTAACCACAAAAAAAAATGAAGACATACTGTCACTACAACTGTGCCCCTCCCCTACCTGCACCAACACTCTCTACATCATTTACTGCTCCGAGTCCCATCACAAGAATTCAAGGAGGAAATCCTCCACATACTGGAAGACAACCTTAAGGTCTCGCCCAAGATAATCCTGCTTGGTGATTTAAATCTGGTCCTCAATGATCCAGAGGACCACAAGACTGCTTCCCTGGCTAAAGCACGAGAACACCTGAGCTTCAAGTACTGTGTCAGCAGTCCAACCCACTCCAAAGGCTGCACTGTGTACTGGATTGCAGACCTTAACTGCTCGGACTCAACTCACGCCAATACACCCTGCCCCTGGTCAGACCATCACAATATCCACTTCTCTATTGCCCATCAGAAGAAACCAAAGATCACCACCATGCCCATGCCTTCAGCACTTATTTGAAGCTCACAGATGCTCACCAAAGAGTATTCCTTACTGCTACTAGACACCTCTAACTTCAAGCCACCATTCTGCAACGACCCTAACATCCTAGCCCACCTCTACACAACATCTCTAGCCGAGATATTGGATAAGATTTCCCCTCCGACACCACGCAGAGCTAAACCAGTTAGACACGCAAACCAATGGTTCACATCAGACCTACTAGAACTTAGGAATATAAAATGCCTTACTGAATTGACATGGTGAAAAACTCCATTTGACTCCACGAGAGCAGACTACAACAAAATATCCAAATCTTACAAACTTGCCACAATTGCAGCAAAATCATCCTCCTACAACTCCAGAATCACCAACGCTAAATGCGACACCAGAGAATGATTTACCATCTTCAGGGAACTGGAGACTCCATCTACCCCTCCACTCCCTCACGATCACCAAGAATGAAGCCTGGTGCTCAGACATTCAGGCTGCAATAATGAATAAAATAGACATGTTACACAAAAGAATCCAAAGCCACCAAGCAATCACTCAGCCCCAGTCCTAAACCCCCAAATGAGATACCATGCTGGAGCATCAAACTATTGGGATACCATAGTTTAATTTCAAAGAGAACACAGAAATCGAAGTCCTAGCCATCCTGAGAAGTCTCAAACCCACAAGACGCAAAGGAGACATATACCCGCCCCACTATTGTTAAGGAATGTGCCGAAACCCTAACCCCACTAATCGCCTCCTTCATAAATGCCTCCTTCTCCACAGGCCAAGGTCACCCCTGGCTCAAGGAAGTATTGGTGCGCCCACTGCTACTGCTAGAAAAAAACTACATTAGACCCCACATCTACAAACCCATCACCAAAGTCCCCTTCCTTCTGGCAATATTCAACAGAACAGCCTACCTGCAAGTCCAACAGTTCCTAGAAACCAACCACAAACTAGGAACAAGGCAGTCAGGCTTTCGCCCTGGCCACGGCACTGAATCTGCGCTGCTGGACCTGAAAAACCAACTGGATGAGATTAGGGATGCCAGCAAACTGGCCCTCCTACTCCTCCTAGACCTATCAGCGACCTTCAAACTGGTGGACCACAAAACCCTCTGCCATCATCTTAGGACTGCGGCCAACTTCTGTGCAGAAGCCACAGCTTGGACTACATCTTTCTTACATGTTAGAGTCATGAGAGTGTTCATGGATACCGCAAGTGCCGCTCCCATCCCCAACCACTGTGGTGTCCCACAGAGTTCATGTCTATCCCCTACACTATATAAGATCTTCACCCAACCCCTCCTTGATATCCTTGACTCCCACGGCATAGCATACAGCAACTATGCCGATGACACACAAATTCTGCTCCCGCACACTGGCAACTACGCAGATGACTCCAGCACCCTCAATGCCACATATGCACCATTCAAGCCTGAATGGCAGATAACCACATGTTCCTAAATGGGGATAAGATCGAAATCCTCCTGGTAGGATCCCCAGTAGTGCTTGCAAACCTCAACGACCAATACTCCACCTTCATCAATGACGATATTGTGATCCCAGTCTCAGCCTCTGTCAAGACCCTAGGAGTCTACCTTGATTCCACACTCTCTATGGGTCGGCATGTCAGCGCCATAGCCTCCTCGGCGGCTTATGAAACAAAACTACTCAACAGTGCTAAATCCTTTCTAACTAAGGAAAGCTGCCTCACTATTGCCAGGGCAGTCACTGGATCTAGACTGGACTATTGCAATGCCCTTTTCATTGGCACCACCGCAAGAAATATCCTGAAACTACAAGTCATCCAAAATAGCATCCTGAAGAGAGATATCTACGAGGGTGTCTAGTCAAATGGTCGACAGACAAATGGTCGACAGACAAATGGTCGACACAATTTGGTCGACAGGTCAAATGGTCCAATTTTTTTTTTATTTAAATATATATTTTTTAGGTTTTCGTTTAGGGAAAAAAAGGGGTTTTTAGCAAAAAAAAGGGAGTTGAGGGGGACCCCCCCCCAAAAAAAAATGTGAAAAAACAAAAAAAAAGAAATTCGACCATTTGACCTGTCGACCTTTTCATCGCTTGCAGCCGGACGCCCAGCGCTGATACTATGCAATTTGATTATCAATTGACTCTGAGCTGGTTTTTGACCGTGGCGGCCGCGCGAGGTCCTGTCCTCAGCCTTGAGTGCATTCTACCGTATTCAATCATATTCCAGTACAGCCTTTGGCTCCACCATTGTGGCCCCCGTTTGGTGATTGACAGAAGTAACTCAGACTGAATTTGAATGAAAATGTATGTACAGCAGTAACCGCCCTGAAGAAGGATTTTTTCCGAAACGCGTTGGCATTTTTGAATATAATAAAGTGGACACTGCCCACTGAATTGGAACACATTGGGACATCAATATAGGGAATCTAATTGTTTGTAACAAAGAATTCCCGGAAGTATCATTGTGATATTGACATTCTATATGCCTATGATGAATGTTACAACTCCTTAAATTTCCATATGAAAAGTATGTGCTCAGTGTGATCTAACATTTGACTTGATTCAACCCTAATCAATGTGGAGTTGTTGACTTAATGTATTACAATTTCATGTGAATTCTTGCTAGTTAGCAAGAAGGGGTGTTGGTGCAAAATTTAATTGTCTGAAATTAAGATTATGTTTGTGTTACATATCCAATCTGCAATATTGTTCAAGTCTAAGGTCTATTAACCTTGATAAATTAATTTACTTTACACGAACAACTAATGCTTGGTGTGATTTATATTTATTTAATAGCGAATGTACTTACATCTAATATTGTAGGGGTTTTGCTTTCCCCTGTTGGAGTGCCGTTAGGGACCACCTGTCAGCAGATGACAGGTTCTGTTTGTCGACCTTTTGATGTCGACCATTTGTCCTGTTGACCATTTAGATTCGACCAAATGACCTAGAACCATCTACGAGGCCAGAAAGTCAGTGCACTGGCTCCAAATAAAAACCCAAATAGTATTCAAAACCATGCCTATCACCCATACATGCCTTGCCAACACTGTGTCCACCTACCTATCTCAGAAAAGAGTCAATCCACTAGACCAACCAGAACACGATATGCCCACTGCATCGCCCTTCCCAAATACGAGCGCATCAAAATAGGCGGCATCAGCTTCCCTTACATCGCTGCTAAACAGTGGAATGCCCTCCCCCCACACTAAGAGCCAAACCCTCCTACTGGATTTTCCACGCAGGCCTGAAAACTCTGCTATTTGAATAAACTGTATGTATGTCATTAATGCACTATGTTCATATGCTCCTGTTAAATATGAGTAACTGGTTGTAACAGCGCCTCCATGCCTCAGGGCTACTGTGCACTTTATAAGTGAAATAAATAGAATTTAAAAAATCATAAACACGCATAGTATGAAATCATTTAGGGCGGGCTGGACCTGGGAAACCTCAATCTGAAACAAGTGACCAGTATGACAGGGATCTGCAAAAGGGGGTGGGGCATAAGATACTCATTATGAGAGAAAAAAACAAGATAACTATAACAAGGTGATGTAATTACAGAGCGTTGTGCCAAAGCAGCCGCCCAGTACCGAAGCAAGGAAAGATGGCTCTGTACCAGTGTGCCGGTCACATGACCGCTGATGCCCATCGGCAGGTGGCAGTGGGAGGAGGGGAACACTGGATAGAGTGGCACTCCTGGGAGAACCAATCAGATGGTAAGTTCTTGAGTTCTGGGGAGGTGGTCAGCCTCCAAATATCTACAGCAGAGTTTGCAAATTTTATCATCCCACAGGTATCGTGTGAATGTCCCCTTTCCCACAAGCTGCAGGGTGTCTCGTGTTCCGTTCTCAATGGAGCTGACCAATGGCAGTGTATTAAAGTTCCACCAGTCAACACAAATGTTACTTCAATAATAAAAAATTGTTCTGGGGTGGTGTGTGCATAAATGTGGTACCACATGGGGAGGCATTGTAATGGGAAACTGTTAAAGTATTTGCTTCGATTACGCTTCACTAATGAACATAAACCTTGAGGAGGTGATGTCCACGAACCTATGAAATCCCTGGGAAACAAAGAAAAAGTGAATTCTCCAACTTGCAAGTGTTTCGATGGATTTCCGACCATTGTATTTCTTGGTATAAAACTACTCTTCGTATTACATTCAGATGTCAGCCTTTCGATCAGAGCCTATCCACTGTTCAGTTTGATGTGTACTCACCCAGCTGTAATAAACAGCGTTTCTTCTTGCCCAGTGTTTGCTCTACTTTTTGAGCATGTGTTTTATTGTGCCCTAATTGGTGGACCCGTGACTACATTTTTGGAGGCCCCAGTGTGATATCTCAATCCTTCCAGACTACTGAGTGTATCCAGGCCACCCTCCTTGGGGGCGCAGTTCTGGCGACCGCAGACCTATTCACTGTGCATCACCGAGGAGGCTCTGCAGAAGTTGAGTTCCCGCGCTCAGTGGAAGGGTGAGTCTGTGGTGGAGGCTCAGTACTGAGGGGACTTGAGAGTATCCAGGACGCGAATATAACCGTGCAAGTAGACAATGCATAATAGTGCATGCCTGGGGAGGGATAGATATTTTTTAAGTTTAAGGTGTATAGGTCGCATCCTCAGAGAAGAGAGGATGATCGGCCATTGTAGTGTAGATATTAGAGTGAAGCACCCGATGGGTAGTGGGTGCTGGTGTGGGTACGCCTGCAGTAGAGCCGTGCGTAGTGTGTGGCAAACTCTGTTAGACAGGAGTGGCGCATACTGCAGGCGATTGTATAGTTGCGTCATTGGGGTACAAGTTGGGTTTGTTTTTTGTAAACAGGGACATGCGTGTGGTAATTAGAGTCATTCAGTGGTGAGGGCTTGTGGTGAATGAGTCAGTACCAAGAGGTATCTCATGTAAAATAGCAGGCTTTTTGCATTTCAACAGCAGGAGTATGCTAGTTGTAGAGGAGGAGCCAAGTACCCCCACTCCACCTGCCCCGCCTACATTACCTGAGAAGTATGAACCAAAGTACCAAAGTATGTGACGTGTACTACACCAATACTAGACCAATAAGAAAGCACAAAAAAGAGCAACAACTCTATGCAGTACCCATAAGAATACCTATACCTAAGAGAATATGGGAAGTAAAGTACCCATTAAGAAAACCATACCTACATCCAAGACAATATGATAGTCATTTGAACGCATTTCCTGGTGAAATAAAGAAACTGAATGACCAAGATGAATGGTGACGTCATACGAGAATGAATCGACTTCATATAGAAGATAACCAGACCAGAGAGGCAGACGATTTATGAAGAACAAAGAAGTGCCAAGGATAAGTGACATCTTGGGATCAAGACGAAGAGATTTATGCCATAAGCATGATGAACATACTTAGTTAATTTAAACGTGTACAGATGCAATGAAACGCAAGCAGGAAAGCAATCATGAAGCTAGTCAAATACTTATAGTAAATAGATTGCAGCAAGCGCCAACATATACATATATACCTCATAGATACATATGGATTCAATTTCAATAAAGAGTGAATGTTCCACTGCATATATAGCAGTCTTGAGAAACGAGGAAGGCCTCAATTAAGTGTCGCGGTTACAAAAGCAATTGAATTAAACAGAATATATTTCAGCTAAGGAGTTGGATGAGCCAAGGTCTTATCAGAACTAGAATTGGCTGACATTGGATACAATTAACCCCTTAAGTGAACTAGAATTGGTTGACATTGGATACAATTAACCCCTTAAGTGCCAAGGACGAGGTATCTCGTCCTTGAAAGTGCATGTGCAGTGCCAAGGATGAGATAGCTTGTCCTTTTTGGCACCTTGTTTTGTGTGATCCCTGCAAAGCAGGGATCACACAAAATAGTAATCCAACCCCCGGGCTATATGAGGGGGAGTAAAATCACTGCAGCAGCCATTTTCAGCTGCTGCAGTGAAGAAAGAAGGTGAGTGCCCTTCTTTCTCCGCCTCGATCTCCGGCTGTATTTCAAGCCGGAGATCGAGGCGGGTATCGTTGACAAGGGGAGATTCTCCCCTTTCCAACGATACCCATTGTGTGGCATTGCTGCTCACGGATCGGTCGCAGGGCGCGCAATCCGTGGGCAGCAATGTCACTGGATCAATGGAGATCCGTTTGTGACTTGGGGGGAGGGGGCTGCTTACTAGGTAAGCGGCCCCCTCCCCCCCGGCCCCCAAAGCATGGGGGCCCATATATAAAGACCCCTGGGGGCAGACAGGGCACCATCTGCCCCCAGGGGTGGGGGCATAAAAAAAATCAGGAGAAAAAAAAGTGATGGGAAGGGGGGAGGGGGTTTTGGGGGCAATGGCCACTAGACACCAGGGATGTCTTTGAATGCAGGGGGGGAAGTGGGGGCTGCTCTCGCCCCCAGCCCCCAAAGCATGGGGGCACATATGTGTACAACCCTGGGGGCAGATGGCTGATCATTTGCCCCCAGGGAAGTGGGCAAGAAAAATAAATAAAATGTGATGGGAAGGGGGGAGTGGGAGGGCCACTAGCCACCAGGGATATATTTTACAGAAAAGGGGGGTGGCGCTTTCCCCCTCACCACAAGGGGAAATGGGGGCACCCCTTGGAGCCCTCCCTGGGGGCAGATATCTGCTCCTAGGAAGGGTCATCTGACCCCAGGGAGGGCTGAATGAGATGCCCCCCCTGCATTTGGTGTGGGGGGGTAGAGGGTACCCCCCATTACATTAGAAAATTACCTGGCGGTTTAGGGTGCCCTTCAGCCTGCCCTAAAGTGTAGTGTACCTTTTCATTTTTTTCTTTGCTTACGAAACTTGCCTTGGCGCAGAGGGGCACATTGGTGTGCCGATTGGCACCAGGGTGCCCAAACCTTACTGCCCCACGCACTGGGGGGCCTGTCCCACCATTTTTGGGGGCCCTCTTCCCCCACCCCAAATGGAGGCGGGTGTACCTCACGCAGCCGTTTGTAGGAGGCCTGCATGAGGTGCCCCCACCACCCATTTGGGGTGAGGGGGAGGGGGCCCCCAAAAATGGTGGGACAGGCCCCCCAGTGGGTGGGGCAGTAAGGTTTGGGCACCCCGGGGCCAGATTGGCACATCAATGTGCTTCTCTGCACCAAGGGGACTTGGGTTACCAAAGGAAAAAAGTGAAAATCGTGGAACGCTTTTTAGGGTGGGCGGTGGGGCACCCCAAACGGTCAGGGAAATTGCTAATGGGATGGGGCATTGACCCTCCTCTTCCCCCATCCGCAATGGAGTGGGTGCCATGTCATGCAGCCCTCCCTGGGACCAGATATCTGCTCCTAGGAACGGGCGCCTGAGCCCAGGGAGGAGTGCAGGACAGCCCCCCCCTTATCTGACCCTGGGGAGGGCTACATGAGATGGGCTGCCCCTCCAATTGGGGTGGGGGTGGAGAGGTGCACCCCACTTCACATTAGAAAATTCCACAGCGGTATAGGGGGCCCCTCTGCCCCCGCTAAAGGGCAGCCTGCCATCTTGAATTATTTTCTTTGTTTACTATACCTGCCTTGGCGCAGAGGGGCACGTTGGTGTGCCAATCTGGTGCCGGGGTGCCCAAACCTTACTCCCCCACCCACTGGGGGGCCTGTCCCACCATTTTTAGGGCCCTCTCCCCCCTCGCCCCAGGGCCTGGGAATTTTCTAATGGGATGGGGCGTTGATACCCTCCCCCCCCCACCCGCAATGGAGTGGGTGCCATGTCATGCAGCCCTCCCTGGGACCAGATATCTGCTCCTAGGAAGGGACGCCTGACCCCAGGGAGGAGTGCATGATAGCCCCCCCCTTACCTGCTCCCGGGGAGGGCTACATTTTGCTAGTGTGACCGTAGGTAACTCATGTTTTTTTTTTGTTTACAGCATTTTCTACCCGAGCAGCTGCAACGTTATGTGAGTACTGTTTTTTATTATTCTATGGTTAGGGCCCACTGTCAGTGGGGTGGGTGAGACTGAGGCTGGATTGTTGGTGGTGTTGGTGTGGGTGGGAATGGCCCATCTGGGCAGATCACCTCCAACTGTCCTGGAGTTGCAGTTGGGCTGCATTACAGCTTTTCCCTTGGTGGGGAGAAGCTGTAACGCAGGGCAGCCAGGGCTCCAGCAAAGTCGGCGGTAATATGCCTGGCCTTGGGCACCCTTCTCCCATGTGGGTCTTTTCTGGGGGTTCTGGGTAATAAATTCTGGGCCGATATGTGTAAGTCAGACCTCTGTGGATTCCCACGGGTGTCCTCTTTTGGGAAATGCATGGGGTTCCCTGTTTTCCTTGCTGGCTTCGACACCCTAGGCCCAAATCTGTAGGTTGCCCACATGAACAAAATGGTCAGTGGCGAAAGGCTTGGGGTTACAAGTGGGTTACCCTTTTCCTTTTGCACCCCCGGTAGGTGCACCCACACATGTGAGGTACCGTTTTCATCGGGACACGAGTGGGAACGTGGGACGGTAGACCATGTGTTGTTGGGGTTGTGTTTCGATGGGTGAGCGGAGCGAAATGTGCGGAAAATGCGTTTCCCCCCGCCCCATTTCGAACTATGCGGGGGTGTCTAGGTAATAAATTCTGGGACGATTTGTGCAAATAATACCTCTGCGGATTCCCACGGGTGTCCTCTTTTCGGAAATGCATGGGGTTCCCTGTTTTCCTTGCTGGCTTGGACACCGAGGCCCATATCTGTATGGTGTGCCGGTCGGCAGAGAGTCTGAAATTCAGGTGTCAAAACAGACTTGGGGTTACTTGTGTTTTAGGCTTTCCCCTTGGTGCCCAGGTAGGTGCACCCACACATGTGAGGTACTGTTTTCATCGGGACACCTGTGGGAACGCGGGAAGGTATAACATTTGTTGTGTTTGTGTGGTTTTCATAACGTTTTGACCCATTTGCTGGTGCCCTTTGTCACACAACACTTTCATTTCCCAAATGCGACCTACATTTAGTCGCTGCTTTAGGCACCATACACTTTTGTAACCTGCACAAGTCACCTACCCTTGAAAAGGTCTGCCTCTGCTCTTTCAAAAAATGTATGCTTGCTGTTCCTCACCACATTGGTTTTCCCGATTTACACATGCTAAGTGCGTCTGTTCAGCCCGTGAGCGTAAAAACTCCTGTGTACCAAGGCTCAGTGTTTGGCTTGTGGTATTCGTTGTTTTGTAAAACACTACAAAAAATGTGTGCTTTTCTAACTGCAAGAGTCGGGGGAATGTAGCGGAGCATTGCTTTTCTCAAAATTCATAGAAGCCATTGCCGTACCAAGCCAACCATGTCCAACACACCTTTTTTCGGTCATTTTCCTGCTTTTCCCCCAATCTATGGCATTTTACCCTACCTAGTTGTTGACTGACCTATGCAAATCACCCCTTCCTAAACTTGGAATTTTGTCTACTTTTCAGAAATATATGCCTTTCTGTCCTCCAATTCGGCTTTCCTACCCTTTTCTTCCATTCCGTCCATGCATGTCCAATTATCCAAAATCACCAAAATCGCCTACCTCTCAAAAAATTGTTGATAACCACATCAAAATAATGTCTTTACGTTTCTACTCAACCTGTTCTTGAAAGCCAGAAATTTGGGGAATTCAGCACAGCAAACCATTTGTTCCTTGTTCTTACAAGGAAAAAAACACAGGCTTCTTTGTGCATCATTTTAGTCACATTTTTGAAAAAACACAAAATATTTGCCTTTTTTGCTTATTTTCTCTCACCCCCCTACAGCAACCTAGGATTCCTGGGTGGCGTTACGACCGCCTACATGTGGGGAAAAAAAGGAGCCATATTTGGCCAACATGTCTCATGTAACAAAAAAGTTACAAGGCATTGAATGGCCACATACCAAAATCACCAAAAAAGGCCCTGGCACTGGGGGGAAATACCCATGGCACTTAAAGGGTTAACGTAAAAGAACAGAAGCTCCTGTTCAAGAAGGCCAAGTGAAAATAAAAGACGTCAGAGGACTATTAGAGAATAAAATCAAATACACGAAAAGGCTCAAATCGTGGTGTCCAGTCACGTGATAGAAGAAAGTTGGACGCATGAGGCGATTACACCTACGCACGGAAGCCAGACAATACCCATACGCCTTAAAAAATCCCAGAGAATAGTACAAACTCAAGGCCAACTTCAAACACTAATTGACACTGAACCATTGAGGTGATGATGGAGTGTACTTTTAATTGGTGGGAAGCTGGTATCAAGATAAACTCACCCGCACCTGGTTGTTCGGTCTGCAGGCTGCTCATGTAGGTGGAAAGTTATTGACGGGGGTGAGAAGCCAACCAATTGTAGAGGACCATGTAGTTGGGATCCTATAGTTTGTGTAGCCAATCATACGTCGTACATTTAGTGAAGTTCATAGTTGCAATTTTGAAGTGGGGGCCTTGGTTGCCACACCTGATGTAAAATATCAAATTATTTCTCACTGTTACTATATACAGATATAACACCTATGCTTGGTTATTCACTTAGAAGCAATCCTGCTTCCCGATAGGTTTTAGAAGTTTGCCACGCAGGATGACAGTGGAATGGCGCAGGTCAGCACGTCAGCTTTGACCAATTTAGGGTTTAAGAACTCTGCTTTTTTATGAAATGACTAGCTTTCCCCGGCCACGCATTGCTGTGGCTCAGTCTGGTTGAATGGAAAAGAAAGAAAAGAGAACGCGCACGTTTCTAATATGTATAATTTCACAATGCTTGTGGGTAGTTTTTAATGGCTCTGGCGGTTCTCCAAGTTGAGGCAGTTTAATTTTCGCTGCGGCGCAACACATTCCTTTTGTTTCTCCATTAAATTTCAGAGCCTTGCAATAAGGACACACTTCAGTCATAGTGCCGATGAGAACATGCCGGCTCAAAGTATAATCATCAGCTGGGTTGTACCAGAATGCAAGGCGATTGTAATCGTGTGATTGCTGAGCATGCAGTCGTATTTGACGCTGATCTGCTGTTTCTCGTTGACGTCTTTCAGCCACTCTCAGCCAGCCTATGGCGCTCATTCTCGTGAGAACGAAGCAGATCTGAAGCTGCAGAACGCGATCGCCATGCTCCCAACCGTACATCCTCAAGTCTGGCTGCTCGTCGCTTCCTTGGCACGTATTTGGGCCATCCTAAATCGTAAATATTGAAATGGAATCGTATAATATTTAGTATAGAGTGTGTTGCTTTTAAGTCCAACAGATGGCGCTGTTTTTCAGTAAAATATTTAGTGTAGCGTGTTGCTTTTAGGTCCAACAGATGGCGCTGTTTTTCAGAAATAGCATGTTTTTACCTGTCACAGGTGTGACATCTATGTATAGTAGGTATATAAAAACACGCACCTATTCGAATGCAACGTTGTGTCAAAATTTCAAGGCAATCAGTGAAGAACTTTCAGAGATTTAAGATTTTGAACAAACAAATATTTACATTTTTATTTATATAGATTGAGAGTTGAGTATCGAGCGATTGCTGATGTTCATTGTACTCCCTGTTTTAGTTACTTGCATTAAAACAGACAAACCTTTGCCAAGCTATTTGTGTCATCTGAATTATTGATGTTTGATTAAAATCTGCATCCCCATCCATCTCCAGGGTATTGCTACTCATCTTAAAGGGCTGGAAGTCTCCAGTTCACAGTGATGCATGGTTAGACACTGGACACACTTGCGCTAACATAGGGAACGGTGAGCCTGTGGAGAGGGCTTTCAAGTACTAACGTTGAGAGAGTTGTCGGGCCTTTGGAGAGGGCCATTGCGAACGAGTGGAGTGTCTGGTAGGGCTTGCAGAGAGGGCCAGAGTGAATGTTGAGAAGTGTGATTGGGAATAATGATCAAAAAAGGGGAAGAGCTGGGAGAACAGGAGGAGGGGGACACACAGTGTAATAGAATAAAAGACAGGAATAATGGCTTATGTGGACAGTCCCCTAGAACACATGTGCTGCAAATTGCCCAAGTATTGTGATAAACTATTCAGATACAATTTTCAGGGGGCCGGGGAGACTGCAGGGCAGTGGTTGCATACATGGCCAGGAGAAGGGACATTTGACAGTAAGATAATAGAGAATATGTTCTCGTACCTATTAACGAAATATAAGGGCTCTAAGTTAAAATGCATGCAACACATATATCCCTGGAAATTATACGAGGAGACTACAGGGGAAAAATTGAAGAAAGAAGAAGAAAAGACATTGGGAGGGGCAAACCTAGCTCACTGCCACCGCCCTATGGGTTATATCCCAGCTTGCGACCAGAAGCAAGGTATACTAACTCTCTGCGGAAAACCTCAAAGGGAGACCAGGTTAAAAAGGGAAGAAGCATAAAGAGAGGAGGTGCACATACAGGGCAAAAGAAAATAAATATCTAGCAGATATCGAAAAGGATACATGCCAATAGGTGGATGCGTTATTCCGTGAAGCAGAACGGGTGATAGAGGAGGAGATGAGGAGGAAGAGCAAGGGAGATAAGGAGAATGGCTATTGGGAAGAATACAATTCAAATTAGATGAGGAGGACGAAGAGGAAGAAACTGAAATAACAATTAAGGGGATAAGGAAGATGCAGCCTGAGATGAAGGGTTATTAAGAGACAAACGGAGTGATGAGGAAAGTGATGAATGGACACCCGACAAACTTAGGAGAAGGGGAAGAAAAGAGCAGAAACAACAGGACAGTGATGGTTGAGACAGGGACTGGTCCACCTCCTTACATAGTAGGACAAGGAAGGTGAAAATGGGGTTAACAGAAGTTGTCAGAGAGGAAGGGACGGGCCCCATGACACAGATAATGCTGTTACTACAAAAGGGATGAGCGGGAGCCCATTGTGCCCTTGCAAACAATGGACTGGGACAACCTAATATGTAACTTACCCTCCCTCGTAGCCAGGGCTAGTAAATGGCTACATGTACTCAAGAAAAATACAGCAGGGGTGACATTGCCGTAGGGGATATGAAAGGTTTGTTTGCCGCAATTATTGGAGAACGGGCAAACAGAATTTGGAAAAAGGGTTGGCTATAAAGGAGTGAAATTGAGCAGCAATGCTCATGACAAAGCTCCATTTAACACTTGTAGAGCACATTACTGGGAGGTTTTAAGAAGCATATATCCAGACAGCTATGACCTGGGGACAGTGATGGCTTATAAAATGAAAGGTGACGATGACCCAGCTGAATATATAAAGCGAGTTCAGGATTTATTGACCCAAGAGACGCGAAGGTCATGGGACGAATGCATATCATTGTTCTATCGCATACTAGTAGAAGGGCTGCCAACAGAAGTACAGACTTCCTTGGATGAGATAGTGGGTATAGAAGCTAAGGGCTGGCCAGAAATACAAGCAACAATAGTACATTACTGTAGGAGGAAGCAGGAAAGCGAGAGGCAGGCAGCCAAGAATGCTGTGAAGACAGAAAACAAACTAGCAAAAAAAGAAATGGCCCAAATACACCATGCAAGAAGCACTTTTAATGCCAGACACCGCCGCTGTGGTGCCAGCACCACAGGGAGGGTTCACCATTGGGAAAACACCACAACAAGGAGGGTACATGCAGCCACAATATGGACCACAATGGGGACCACCACCAGAGGGGAATTACATGCATGGGGGATACTTTGCTGTAGGAAGAGGGTTTTCACAACAGGAAAGATGGGTATCAAGGAGCAGGATACATGGTTTTTAGACCATACTAGATATGTCAGAACATGGGACACGTGTACTGCACCTGTCAATTTTTGCAACATGCACAGGCAACTCAATTAGCGGAACAGCAGAAGCGCTAGTGACAGCATATGCTGTGTCCTCCAGGACAGTTGAAACCAGCTCACGTGCCAGCACAGCATGGTGGAGTTCAGCCCCAAGCAAGGACAACCGAAAGCGGGGTAAGGGCCCCAGAAATGGTTGATCCACCCGCAGTAGCAGGCAAAACATTACACAGGGGTTCGTGTGGTAAGAGGGAACCCTTTTCCCATCCCGCCGAATAACACACGGCATTACGGGGACCCGCAGAAAGTCTGATTGTGATGCTGGAAATGCATCGGAGGAGTTCATGTGGGACTCCTGGCGGTGCAGCTATCCCTTTTGGTTTTTGTGAATAGACCCATGGGATACCCTTATGGCACCGATGGGTGCGGGTACAACCCTGTGCCCCTAGTGTATGTTTTTGGGCACCTGTGTGTGGCCCACAGAGCAGGGTACGGGCTGGTGGCAGCTCTGTGCTGAATTGACTGGTGCCCTGAGCATCCTCCATTTTGGGATGCCCAGGCCCTGTCATTGGAATCGGTAGATTCCTGATGGAGACAAGATGGCCCCCGTGGCCTCTTGCCTTCCATCGCCTGTTACCTTGATCTTCCCGAAGTCCCAGGAAGCCCTGACTCTGTCCCTTCCCCCTGACTGGCTGTTGGGTGGAAGTTCCATATAAAGTAGTGTGGGGAAGTGCCGACCAGACTGGCTGGAGCCTTCCCAACGACTGTATGTTGTGGGTACGCCCTGTGAGTGGGACCTGGGTGAATGGAGTGTGTGACGAATAAGCATTCTGTGTTGTGGATGTCTAGTATCTGGTGTTTGACAAAATGACTGAGACATCCCTGCCTAAAACTGGTACGAATGCAGTGTGGAGTGTTGAATGTCTGGGTACTTGTCCCAATACACATAACTTGTTGTGAGTGTCTGGAGAGAAGTGAATGGCCTGAATGCACTATGCACCTGATTGGCTGCCTGCCTGCATGAATGCCCTTCGCAGTGATTGGATGCTTGAGTATGACCCAGCAGAATGAATCGGAGATCAACAGTATATCTGGGGACCTCTCACTGCTAGGAACCTTGTTCAGAAGCTGAAGTCCACTACGACGAGTAACTGGAGTAAACCTGAAGCTTAACCTTGAAGCCCTGCTTTAAGAGAAGAATTGCTGTTGCCTTTTTTCATCGATCTGAAAGCTGCTGTGTCTCCAAGGACTGACCCAGAGAGGACCTGGTAAGGCACGCTCTTCCTGATCTACAAGGGACCATCGTGCACCAGCTGATCTTTGCCCAAACTCCCTAGTAGACAGACCTACGACAGGCTGCTGACCGGAGACGGGGACTGCCACGGAGTCCCAAAGAGAAGCGGCCGACTGTTGTCCGCCACTGTCGACGACTGCCATCGCCGACCGGAGCCGCAGTGCTCCCGTTGCCTAAAAACCTTCGGAGAAGGCCAGGCAGTCAACGCGCTGAGGAGCATCCGCCAGTGGTTTTCCCTCCACCCAAAGAACACATAGACACTGACGACTCGACACCCTTGCTGGGCCACGGTTCTTCTAACTCTTTGCGGTCCTGAACTATCGACACTGAGGTGCCCCGGAAGCCTCTTCCTTGCAGGACGTTTACGCTTCCCCGTCGACGAGCACTGCTAGGAAAGAAGCTGCCACTTCACCGTCGTAGCTCACCCTGTTCACCATCGGACGTTCGACGATACGTGACTCCTGCCTTAAAGGGAGGGAACTCAAGAAGGGCCGTCGATTTCTCAATGAGGAACGCTACAACGCCAGGTACTTTGGGGTTGCAGAACTATTGGAAAGTCTCTTGTGAACAATATATGGACTGGGCTTGTGATATAGCTTTATTCTACAGGTTGCCCAGGTGGTGGGATCTCCACACAGAACTGTGTCTAGGTATCGAGCCAGTATTCTGCCAATTGTTCTAACCAACTGCTTTCCTCTTATATCTATTGTTGGTTTCCGTTACGAGCTGATTTGTGTGTCATTTAACTGTACAGTTGATGCACTTTAAAGAGATCTAATAATAATTGTGGTACCACATAGAACTGTATATTTGCCATTATAGATAACTGAGTACAAAGTGAGTTATCGTGATATTGTACATAACCTTGAAAATTAATTATATAAAGACTGTGTTTTAACTAATCCAGTGTGTGTACATTCCTTTGTGGGTGCTTGGGGAACCACACTGTACTTAAGAACCAGCCCACATCGCCTCCTGAGAAGCTAGGGCTTGATTGCTCGTCCATTGCTACCACAATAGAGAATCTTGGCTGGGGTCCTCTGTGCGTCTTCTCTACCATATAGAGAGCAGAAGTACAGACCCCCCCTCCAGTCTTTACACTGGTGGCAGTGGTGGGATGCTTATGGTTTTAAGAATCAGTGTATAACCGTGCCACTTACAAAATATCTGCACTTTGTTAAATTGAGGTTTAGTTGTGTACAAGATAACTGCATTACAATCAATGGAGTCTATTGCGAATGGTAAATTGACTCTGATGAGCTTAGAAGCTCTCCAGGATGCTTGTGAAGCCAGGGAGTTAGACTTTGTGGATAAGTCTAGGGCTGAGCTGATAGCTGCCCTGGTGGACTACCAGACTGATGGTGAAACTCTTGAAGGGGGGATGCAACCAATGAGGACTCTGCCCCGAGGGTTGTCGCTGAATCTGTTTCTGGGAATACCATCATTCCTGCTGCCTCTGTTCCGAACCCCAGCAATTCCTTGGAGCTTGAGTTATTGAGGATGAAATTGGCATTTGAATACCGCAAGTTGGAAATAGATGCTGAGCTTAAGAAAGAGGAGTTGGCACAACAAGTGGAGCTCAAGAATAGGGATCTTGAACTCAAAGATAAGGACCTCGAACTCAAGAACCGAGACACTGAATGTCAGCAAATCCAGTTAGAGAAAGCTCGAGTGGAGACTTCAGCTAAACCAGTTGAGAGTGTCAGGTCCCCAGCAACCAAGTTTATGAAAGATTTGGTTGGTTTGTATGCGGAGGGTTCTGATGGATTGAAGCATTTGAGATGGCTTGTGCAATTCATAATGTTGATAAGCGAGACTGGGCTAAGTGTTTGTTTAGCAGAGTGCCTCAGACTGGATATGACTGTATTCTGAAACTGAGTGTGGAAAAAAGAGGTCGGTATGAGTGCATGAAGTCTGCTTTGATTGCCAAGTTTGGCAAGACACCTACCCAGTACCTTAAGAGGTTCAGGGATTTTAAGAAACGAGAGAATGTGTCTTGGATTGACTGGGTGAGTGCTGCGCACATGAACATGATGGGGTTGATTGATGGTTACAAAGTGAAAAGATTTGTTGACTTGTCCCACCTTTTGATTTTTGAGCATTTTTCAGAAGCCTGTTCACCAGAGCTGCGTCAGTGTCAGAATTCTCTTTCATAAACTTGACCTTATAGTGTAGAAGAAGAATTCTTCCCACTAATGTATCTCTCTGGATGTATGAATAAACATACAGAGAAATCAATTCATTGAAAGACTGGATTCCCTCGAGACCTCGTGGCTGTAAAGAGAGACACGTAAGATTAATATCTTGAATCAAGACTGTAGTATAAACGTACCAGATAAATAATAACACTAACCTGTGAGCCTAGTAACAAAACCAAGATATAGGAATGGGAATCTAGTCAGTAGACTCGAAAGCTCCTGTAACACAAATCAAGACATAATAATTGGATATGGTAATACCGTATGTAATACAGAATGAGTAAAGGCAAATGACCAAAGACTAAACAAAAGGTAAGATGGAGTAACAATTCACTAGGACCTAAAGAATTCTGAGAAAATGTTTTTCTCCAGATACTGTACACTAACCTGTGTTACTGTGTAAAAAACCCACCCGAACCAGAACCAAGGAGTAGAAGACAAAATCACTCAGTTAACGTACCAGAATAGTTCTATGAAAACTCCCACATTGCAGCAGAGGCTGAGTCCAGCTCCTACGTTTCAGTGGATGCTGTCCAAATCCCGCGGAGCAGCTGAGGCTGAAAACAACTCCCACGTTGCAGCGGATGCTGATAGAATCCTGCGGGGCAGCTGAGGCTGGGAAACTACTCCCACGTCGCAGCGGATGCTGACTGAATCCCGCGGTGCAGCTGAGGCTGAAACCAACTCCCACATTGCAGCGGAGGCTGATCGAATCCCACGGGGCAGCGGCAGCTGAAAAAACTACTCCCACGTTGCAGCGGATGCTGACTAGGTTTGCGGTATGAAGGTATGTAAATCAACACCAAAATCGAACTAAACGGAAGATCAACAAAAGTCAATGTTTCGTATGGGTGCCAAAATACAGAGGGGTCAGGCAAATGAGCAAGTCAAAAAAGAGTCCAAGTAAAAAAATAAGAAAAAGACGGGCATCGTCAAGACCAAGGAGCAGGCAAAAGACAATCCAGGGACGTAACCTGAAATTTAATAACCAGGAAGTTCAGGGTACCAAGACAGACAAGGAATATCCAGAAAGCAGGTCAAGAAATGTTAGCCAGAATTACGAAGGAATACGAAAAAAACCACAAGACAGAAAAGCTCAATCAGAAGCACTAAATCCTGGACAAGGCGGAGCTAAAATAGAGCAGGTCATGTGACTAGCGTTCACTTCCTGGACGCCGGCTCCCTCCCCTTGACAACGGCTTCCAAATTTTCCAAGGTAACCTCCAACAACTACTGTAGGGAAAAAGCCGAATCCTTTGGTGTTTTTGGCTGTTTTTCCGTGCTAGATAAGTTTTACCAGGGTATTTGGCAATCAGTGAGTTTCTTGAATACTGTCTCGAGCATCGTGGTATGACAGTACCCTCCCCAAAAGATAGACCCCCTCTCTGAATCGCCCAGAAATCGGCAATCAAACGAGGGGCATGGATATGACCCACGTGTTCCCACGTACAGTCCTCCGGACCAAATCCTTTCCAATCTACAAAATACCATCTAACACCCTTGGAAACTTTAGTAGAGAGAATCTTGTGAACTTCATATTCTTCCTCCCCCTGCACCTGCAGGGGTAGTGGACGAGAAGGAAGACTGGTGTTCAGGTGGAATGATTTCAGAAGGTAAACATGAAAAACAGGATGTATCCGCCACTTGGGAGCGAGATGCAGACGCACAGCCACAGAGTTAATTATCGCGGTGATCTCGTAAGGACCCACAAATTGAGGCAAAAGGGCCCTCCTCCCTGGAAGGTGTAGATTTTTAGTCGACAACCATACTTTCCCCCCCACAGTATAACTCGGGGCCGGAGAACGATGAGCATCAGCAAAACGTTTAGCACGTTCCTGAGCCACCTCTAAATGTTGTTTAACCTGACTACGGATAGACACCAACCGTTCCACACAAGAAGCCGCTGTGGGATGATTAGTAGGACAATGAGGAGACAAAGGCAATGACCTAGGATGGTGACCGTATAAGGCAAAGAAAGGCGAGGATTGAGTGGAAGAATGAAGGGAATTATTATAAGCAAATTCCGCCATAGTAAAAACCGAGAGCCAAGTGTCCTGGTATTGATGGGTCAGACACCTAAGGTATTGTTTCATGGTTGAGTTCAAGCGCTCCGTCTGCCCATCCATTTGGGGATGATACGAGCTAGAATACCTATCGTCTATACCAAAAGAAGCAGTCAGAGATTTCAACAAATGCGAGGTGAACTGCGAAACCCTGTCCGAGACAATAATCGAGGGGAGACCAAAGAAATGGAATACGTTCCTTAGGAATAGATCCACTAAGACAGGAGCTGTTGGTACACCTTGACAAGGTACAAATAAGGCCATCTTGGTTAAGTAATCAATAATGACCCAAATGGTATCAAAACCAGATACAGAAGGCAGTTCTACTACGAAGTCCCATAGATACCATATACCAAGGCTGATCTGGAATTGGCATGGACTGTAGCAACCCTACCGGTTTTGCATTAGAACTCTTACACTGGGCTTAAACATAACAGTGAGCAATGTATTCAGTAACATCCTTGACCATGGACGGCCACCAACACCAACGATGTAATGGGTCCATGGTTTTCTTAGTACCAGGATGCTGCCACCCTAGAATCGTGACACCAGCTCATAGCTTTCTTTCGAGTATCATCATCTGGCAAATATAACAGACCCTTAAAATATGGAAGACCGCGTATAATATCAAGATTCAACTGTTTAACCTCATCTGGATTTCTCCTCACCCAATCCAGCAGCTCTGAATGAAGCATGGGTTTAACAGTACAACCACATACCACCTGATGAGGTAGAAGCAAAGGACCATCAGTTTGTTTCAACGAAGGAACACCATGCATGCGCGACAATGCATCAGCTTTAGTATGTAATGATCCAGGTCTGTATGTGATGGTAAAGTTAAACATTGAAAAGAATTCGTGCCACCTGGCATGTCGAGCCGTGGAACAATTTACAGATTGCAAAGCTAGTAGGTTCTTGTGATCCGTAAATACCTGAATTAGTAAGGCTGAACCCAATAAATGATAACACCAAGTCATAAAGGCATCCCTTACTGCCAGCAATTCCTTCTCTGTTATGGTATAGTTACTTTCATAAATGTAAATTTCTGAGAATGAAAAGCCACCGGGTGTAACCCATGGGTTTCCGGGCATTCCTGGGACAAGATGGCACCAGGAGCAATGTCTGAAGCATCGGCTTTGACTACAAAGGGAAGAGCGGGATTTGGATGTTGAAGAATAGGAGTGGTTGTGAAAGCCGTTTTGAGATTGACAAAGGCATTCGTACAATCCTCTCCCCATAAAAAATACTTTTTACTGCTTGTGAGAGCAGTTAAGGGAGCTGCCACTGTAGAGAAATCCTTGATAAATCTAATATAAAAGTTTGCAAAACCCAAAAAAGACTGGAGAGCTTTCAGCGATGTGGGTATTGGCCAATCCAAAACCGCCTTTACCTTAGATTGACTCATTTGGATTCACTTGCACGTTATGTCATACCCAAGAAATTACACTTCAGTGGCATGGAAGATACATTTTTCCAATTTTGCAAACAGATGAGTACCTCGAAGTGGTTGTAAAACCTGGGTAACGTGTCGTACACGAAGTTCATAAGTTGCTGAATAAACCAAGATATCATCCAGATAGACGACAAGAAATTGATCTGTCATATCATGAAAGACATCATTTATGAAATATTGAAAAGTAGCAGGAGCATTACAGAGTCAGACTGGCATGACCCTGTACTCATACAAGCCATATTTTGTCTTGAATGCAGTCTTCCATTCATCTCTGCTACAAATCCGGACCAAATTGTATGCACCTCGGAGGTCTAACTTAGTAAATATGACTGATGAACCAAGCTGATCCAGTAAGACAGAAATTAGTGGAATGGGATATTGATTCCTGATAGTTATTAGATTCAGAACCCTGTAGTCAATACATGGACGAAGATCCCCTTCTTTTTTGGGGACAATGAATAGAGGGGAAGCTGCGGGAGATAGAGAAGGACAAATAAACCCATATTTCAGAGCCTGATCAATATATTCTTTGAGAACCTGGTCTTCTTCATGTGTCAATGAATAAATTCTCCCAGATGGCATCTTGGCCCCAGGAATGAGATCAATGGACAATCATAGGGTCTATGAGGCGGTAACACCATGGCACCTCCTTCATCAAATACGTCTTGAAATTCAACTTATTCTTTCAGTAGTTCCCCCGTGATCACAGCTCCAACTGTGGATGCCACGTCTAGCAGAGGGCGACATGGATTGTCAACGGGAGGTTTGGACCGCCAACACTGGTTTTTACAGTGTTCAGACAGAAATTCTATAGTATTCGTGAACCAATCAATGGTTGGATTGTGCACTCTGAGCCATGGGATCCCAAGGATCAACTTAAACTGTGGAGTGGAAATGAGATAAAACCCAATGGTCTCAGTATGCCCATGAATTGTTTCCATAACAAGGTCAACAGTCTGATGGGTAACCATGCCAGATCACAAAGAGGAACCATCTACTGCATTAACCACCACAGGTTTGTCTTTCTCAAGGATAGGTAAAGCTAACTCTTTGGCATATTGTGTATCAATATAGTTTCCCGTAGCACCAGAATCAAGCACTGCAGTAGCTGGAATGATATTCCCAGGAGGGACAATGAACGTAACTGTCATAGTAAATGGAATTACCAAACTTGAGTCCATTAACAGGGAAGAGCTCGGCAAGTGGACTCCTTTCATTGCCGAGCTTTCAAGTTTCCCTGTTTCTTCGTGGGTTTTTTAGTACAATCTTTCAATAGATGATCAGAGGCACCGCAATAGAAACACAAATGGTTCTTTTTTCTCTCTCCTCCTGAGAAAGGGGTCCCAGAGTAGCCGCCCCTATCTGCATGGGCTCTGGTCCCCCTGTAGCCGGAGTAGGGTTAATGGGGACTGGAGAAGGCAAACCCCTCTTCTCACCCTTTCTGGCAGCCTTTCAGGCGTCAATCTGCAGAACCAGTTCCAATAATGCTGGAGACGTGCTCGGGACAACAGGTACCATAGCAAGAGTATCTTTCAAAGAATCGGATAACCCTTTGTAAAAAAGCCAGGCTTTTTTATCATCGAGGCACCCTGTTTCAACAGCCAACTGATTAAATTTGCCCAAATAAGCCAGAAGAGTTGAATCACCCTGTTGTAAATTTAACAACTCCAACTCCATAACCTGAGCCTTGTATCATATATCGAAAGCCTTGCCGATGGCTTCAATCAATGCATCACAATCAAACCCATCACAAAGGAGGGTTAGCCCAGGCTGCTGCAGTTCCCCCAAGATGGGACAATAAGAAAGCGGCCCACATAAGTAGTGCAACCGACATTGATTGAGAAATGTCCTAAAGTGTTTAGGATCCCCATGAAACCTCTCGGGTGGAGCCAATGGAAATTGTGAGGTAATGCAGACCGGTTCTGCCTCGGCCTGTGCTGCTGCAACACCCGAACCCGAAGGGGCTGAAGGTGAATGATCCTGAAGAGAAGGTGGCTGCATGGCCGTTTGCAATTCCAAAATGTGTTGTTGGGTAGTGGCATGTGCTGTAGCCATGTCAGTGCGCAAGTCTGCCACTAACTGAAAGAGGTTAGCCAGGGTCTCGTTAGGATCCATTTATGAGGCTTCTGATTATGTCAGAATTCTCCTTCATAAACATGACCCCGTAGTGTAGAAGAAGAATTCTTCCCACTAATGTATCCCTCTGGATGTATGGATAAACATACAGAGAAATCAATCAATTGAAAGACTGGATTCCCTCGAGACCTCGTGGCTGTAAAGAGAGACACATAAGATTAATATATTGAATCAAGACTGTAGTATAAACGTACCATATAAATAATAACACTAACCTGTGATGCTAGTGACAAAACCAGGATACAGGAATGGGAATCTAGTCAGTAGACTTGAAAGCTCCTGTAACACAAATCAAGACAGAATAATTGGATATGGTAATACCGTATGTGATACAGAATGAGTAAAGGCAAATGACCAAAGAGTAAACAAAAGGTAAGATGGAGTAACAATTCACTAGGACCTAAATAATTCTGATATAATGTTTTCTCCAGATACTGTACACTAACCTGTGTTACTGTGTAAAAAACCCACCAGAACCAAGGAGTAGAAGACAAAATTACTCAGTTAATGTACCAGAATAGTTTTATGAAAAACTCCCATGTCGCAGCAGAGGCTGAGTCCGGCTCCTACGTTTCAATGGATGCTGTCCGAATCCCGCGGAGCAGCTGAGGCTGAAAACAACTCCCACATCGCAGCGGATGCTGACTGAATCCCGCGTTGCAGCTGAGGCTGAAACCAACTCTCACGTTGCAGCGGAGGCTGATCGAATCCCGCGGGGCAGCGGAGGCTGGAAAAACTACTCCCATGTTGCAGCAGATGCTGACTAAGTTCGCGGTACGATGGTACATAAATCAACACCAAAATCGAACTAAGCGAAGATCAACAAAAGTCAATGTTTCTTATGGGTGCCAAAATACAGAGGGGTCAGGCAGATGAGAAAGTCGAAAAACAGTCCAAGTAAAAAAAAAACAAAGGCGGGTGGAGTCAAAACCAAGGAGCAGGCAAAAGACAATCAAGGGACGTAAACTGAAATCTAATAACCAAGAAGTTCAGGATACCAAGAAAGACAAGGAATATCCAGAAAGCAGGTCAAGAAACGTTAGCCAGAATTATGAAGGAATACGGAAAAACCACAAGACAGAAAAGCTCAATCAGAAACACTGAATCCTGGACGTGGCAGAGATAAAACAGAGCAGGTCATGTGACTAGCGTTCACTTCCTGGACGCCGGCTCCCTCCCCTTGACAACGGCTTCCAAAGTTTCCAAGGTAACCTCCAACCCCTACTGTAGGGGAAAAAGCTGAATCCTTTGGTGTTTTTGGCCGTTCTTCCGTGCTAGATAGGTTTTTAGCAGGGTATTTGGCAATCCGTGAGTTTCTTGAATACTGTTTTGAGTATCGTGGCATGACAGTCAGTATGTTGCTGACCAGAACATTTTGGACCCCTTTAAGCTGGCTAGGTTGGCTGACAAGTGGGTCTCCCACCTGGTGTCCCCTAAGGACTCTAGTGGGAAGGACAAAAACAAAGAAAAGGGGACCTCTCAGAAAGCTGAGGAGTCCCAGAAGCAATCACAGTCGGGTAAACCAAAACCTTCCTCTCCTAAGACCCAAAAACCTAGTGGAATAAGTCTGTTGTGGGTGGGAGTAAGAGTAGTGGTCCACCTTCTGCAAAGCAGGGTCCCAGTGGCTCCAGTACCGTACCCTGCATTCCTGGCATTTGTTGGGATTGTGGGGCTATGGATCACCGAAGGGGTGACCCCAAGTGTAAGTGTAAGGCACTTGGAGTCCAGGCTGTCAGCCTCACCTATCCCTACTCCGCACCTGAGGTGGAGGCCACTGTCATCCCCTCCTCTACTGGAATCACCTTCGGTGCTCCGGTAGAGATTTCCTTAGTGTCCCTTGGGGCCTGGGACCAGTACGCAGAAGTACTGGCGACTATCCCACAGAACACTCGTAGGTTTTTGAGAAGTGTCCTCTTGAATGGCCAGCCTTCTACTGGTTTGAGAGACACTGGGGCAAGCATGACAGTGGTGGACAGGACCCTGCTCAAGCCAGAGGACTATGTAGGTGCTCCTCTGAGAACCACCAGGTTAGCTGGTGGGCTTCCCAAATTATCACCTGTAGCCTTAGTCAACATTACGATTGGAGACAAGACAGCAAAGCTTCCGGCCCTGGTTCAGGACAGCGTGCCTGCAAACATTTTGTTAAGAAACGATTTGGTCGAGTTGGGGATGATCACGGATGGTCTACCCATAGCTGCTGTGGCGGTCACCCGATCACAGGTCACACAGGGTCCGGCTGCGAGCCCGGTACCATCGCTGACGGGGAAACCCAAGGCACAAAGGAAACGGAAGAGAAAGAAGGCCACCTCTGTGGAGGGAGCCCCTGCTCTTCCTGCTGTTCCGACAGCACCCATTGGGATCCAGGCTCTGGACGGGCTGGGTCCAGTGGTGAACTCCATCTCATCTCCTGTGGGAGAAGAGCCAGAACACTTTCCTGTGGGAGAGGTACTCAACCCGGAGGACCACCCCGACCTTCAATGCTTGTTAGCTGAAGGGGGACCCTCCCAGGCGGACTTCTGTAAGGGATAGAGAGAGTGCCACACTCTCGAGGGTCTGAGGAAACAGGCCCTGTCCCAGGCACAAGGAGAAGTGCCTACGACATTCCGGATCTATTGGGATGGTGAGCTCCTTGTTAGTGAGCCCACTAAGCCTGAACCTGGTACCCTCAAGAGGTTGGTGGTACCCCAGGTTTACAGGCCCTTCCTGCTGCAGTTGGCACATGAGGTGCCCTTAGCTGGTCATCCTGGTACCAAGAAGACTAAGCAGAGGCTCTCTGCCCATTTCTACTGGCCCCCGATGGGAGTAGAAGTGGAGGCCCACTGCAGGACCTGCCCAACTTGTCAGTTGTCTGGCAAGACTGGAGGCAGTGTCATTGCCCCACTGCAGCCATTGGCAGTGGTTGGCACACCGTTTGAGAGAGTGGGTATCGACATTGTCGGTCCCCTTGACCCTCCCACTTCAGGTGGACATCGGTTCATCCTGGTCTTGGTTGATCATGCTACCAGGTACCCTGAGGCTATACCCCTTCGGACTGTTACTTCCAAGGTGGTTGCCAGGGCGCTCCTGGGCATTTTCACCCATGTTGGATTGCCTAAGGAGGTTGTCTCTGACAGAGGATCCAACCTCATGTGTAGTTACATGAAATCCATGTGGAAAGAATGCGGAGTAACCTATAGGTTCTCCACCTCTTACCATCCCCAGACCAATGGTCTGGTTCAGAGATTTAATAAAACTCTCAAGGGCATGCTAGGTGCTTTGGAAGAGCCCCTAAGGAGGAAATGGGATCTCCTCTAGCCATGCCTGCTGTTTGCTTACAGAGAGGTACCTCAAGAGGGTGTTGGTTTCAGCCCCTTAGAGTTACTCTTTGGACATCCCGTGAGGGGGGCCCCTTGCCTTGATCAGAGAAGGTTTGGAAGCCACCTCTCCAGGTCCCGCCAAGCAAGAGGGGGACTGTGTTAGGCCGCAGACGGAGGATGACACAGATGATGGGTCAGGTAACAGCGAATCTCAAGGCCAGCCAGGAATTGAATAAGTACTGGCATGACCTAAAAGCCTCGCAAGTGGATTGGACTCCGGGACAGGAAATCCTTGTGATGGAGCCTACCAAGCCTAGAGCTTTGGCAGAGAAGTGGACTGGACCCTTCAGGATCATCTCCAAGATGGGGGAGGTCAATTATCTGGTTGACATGGGAGTCCCTGGTGTAGCCCCTGAGGTATTCCATGTTAAGAGGCTCAAGCCTTTCCACAGGTGAGCAGGAGTCTCATGTCTCTTGCTAGCTTCAGAGCAAGAAGAGGATGAGAGTGAACCCCTTCCTGATTTGCTGCATAGCAACCCTCAGGATGGCTCAATTGAGGGAGTGCATCTCTCTCCCGATCTGACGACAGAGCAGCAGAGCGCCTTCAGGGCTTTGCTCCGGCAGTATGCCTCTCTGTTTTCAATGACACCAGGCCTTACACCGTGTTGTAGGCACGAAATTGACACTGGTGAGTGTGCCTGTCAAAAGCAGGTGCTACCGTATGTCAGATACAGTTAAGAACCACATCCAGGCTGAGGTCGCCAAGATGTTGGATCTGGGCGTTATTGAACCCTCAACCAGTCCCTGGTCCAGTCCAGTGGTCCTTGTCCGCAAGGCAAGTTCCCAGGCAGGTACCAAGGATTGGAGGTTCTGTGTGGACTACTGAGGAGTCAATGCCATCACCAAAACTGACGTGCACCCATTGCCCAGGGCTGATGAGCTCGTGGACACCATAGGTGCTGCCACATTTGTGAGCACCTTTGACCTTACCTCAGGCTATTGGCAAATAGCTCTGACGGACCATGCCAAGGACAAGACGGCGTTCTCAACACCTGAGGGACTCTACCAGTTTAGGGTCATGCCTTTCGGGTTGAAGAATGCCCCTGCCACCTTCCAGAGATTGGTCAATCATGCGCTCAGTGGGCTGGAGGCCTTTTGTGTGGCCTACTTAGACGACATTGCCGTTCCACCTGGGAAGAGCATTTGGCACATCTGGATAAGGTGTTGCAGGCCTTGCAAAGGGCTAACCTCACTATCAAGGCCACCAAGTGCCAGATAGCTCAGGGGAAAGTCATGTATCTTGGTCATGAGGTAGGAGGGGGTCGAATCCAACCTCTCTCCAGAAATGGGATGTACATGACTGGGAGAATCCCACTACTCAAACCCAGGTGAGAGCCTTTTTGGGCCTCACTGGGTACTATCGCAATTTCATGGCGGACTATGGAACCATAGCTGCACCACTGACAGCTCTGACTTCACCCAAACAACCTAGGAAGGTTAATTGGACTGAAGACTGTCAGAGGGCCTTTGATGACTTGAAAGAAAGTCTGTGTAGGGCACCTGTGTTGTGTGCACCTGATTACAGCAAGCCCTTTATCGTTCAAACTGACGCCTGCAACACTGGAATTGCAGCTGTCTTGTCCCAGTTAGATGACAAAGGAAGAGAACATCGGATCACATTCATCAGTTGACAACTTAAGGGTAGGGAACTTAGGTGGGCTACTGTTGAAAAGGAATGTTTTAGTATAGTTTGGAGCCTTAGACGTTTTAGACCCTACCTTACCGGGTCTACCTTCAAAGTCCAAACAGATCATAAGCACCTGAAGTGGCTTAGCAGATGAAGGGTGAGAACCTGAAACTGCTCAGGTGGACCAAGGGCTAGACTTCACCATAGAGCATAGACCGGGGAAGAGTCACGATAATGCAGATGGCCTTTCCAGAAGGTATGTTGACCATCTGGATGAGGGTGTCTATCTCGTGGGAGATTAGGCTCCCTAACCTCAGTCTGGGGGGCGCAACAGTGATGCTGGAAATGCATCGGAGGGACAGGGCCTCCGTATCCTTGTCCTTTACTGCCTTTTATCATGTGTTCTGTCGTGTTTTCCGCACAGGAGTTCATGTGGGACTCCTGGCGGTACAGCTCTTCCTTTTGGTTTTGGTGAACAGACCCATGGGATACCCTTATGGCACCCATGGGTGGGGGTACAACCCTGTGCCCCTAGTGTATGGTTTTGGGCACCTGTGTGTGGCCCACAGAGCAGGGTATGGGCTGGTGGCAGCTCCATGCTGAATTAACTGGTGCCCTGAGCGTCCTCCATTTTGGGATGCCCAGGCCCTGTCATTGGAATTGGTAGATTCCTGATGGAGACAAGATGGGCCCCGTGGCCTCTTGCCTTCCATCGCCTGTTACCTTGATCTTCCCGAAGTCCCGGGAAGCCCGCACTCTATCCCTTCCCCCTGACTGGCTGTTGGGTGGAAGTTCCATATATGGTAGCGTGGGGAAGTGCCGACCAGACTGGCTGGAGCCTTCCCAACGACTATATGTTGTGGGTATGCTCTGTGGGTCGGACCTGGGAAAATGGAGTGTGTGACGAATACGCATTCTGTGTTGTGGATGTTTAGTATCTGGTGTTTGACACAATGACAGAGACAGCCCTGTCTGAAACTGGTATGAATGCAGTGTGGAGTGTTGAATGGCTGGGTACTTGCCCCAATACACATAACTTGTTGTGAGTGTCATGGCCTGAATGCACTATGAACCTGATTGGCTGCGCCTGCCTGCCTGCCTGCCTGCATGAATGCCCTTCGCAGTGATTGGATGCTTAAGTATGACCCAGAGGAATGAATGGGATATCAACAGTACATCTAGGAATCGTGTTCAGAAGCTGAAGTCCGCAACGACGAGTAACTGGAGTAAACCTGATGCATAACCTTGAAGCCCTGCTGGAAGAGAAGAATTGCTGTTGCCCTTCTTCATCGATCTGAAAGCTGCTGTGTCTCCAAGGACTGACCCAGAGAGGACCTGGTAAGGCGTCCTCTTCCCGAGCTACGAGGGACCATCGTGCACCAGCTGATCTTTGCCAAAGCTCCCTAGTAGACAGACCTACGACAGGCTGCCGATCGGAGACGGGGACTGCCACGGAATCCCAAAGAGAAGCGCCTGGACTGTTGTCCGCCACTGTCGACGACTGCCGTCGCCGACCGGAGCCACAGTGCTCCCGTTGCCTAAGAACTTTCGATTCACGGATGCGCTCATCCACTCCGCCGCCCGCCTTTTCCGGCCGGAGAAGGCCAGGCCGTCGATGCGCCGAGGAGGATCCGCCGGTGGTTTTCCTGCCACTCAAAGACCACAGAGACGCCAACGACTCGACGCCCTTGCTGGGCCACAGTTCTTCAAACTCTTTGCGGTCCTGATCTATCGACACCGAGGTGCCCCTCACGCCTCTTCCTTGCAGGACGTTTACGCTTCCCCATCGACGAGCACCGCTAGGAAAGAAGCTGCCACTTCACCGTCGTAGCTCACCCTGTTCTCCTTCAGACGTTCGATGACCCGTGCCTCCTGCCTTAAAGGGAGGGCACTCAAGAAGGGCCGTCGATTCCCCGACGAGGAACGCTACAACGCCAGGTACTTTGGGGTTGCAGAACTATTGGAAAGTCTCTTGTGAACAATATATGGACTGGGCTTGTGATATAGCTGTATTCTACAGGTTGCCTAGGTGGGGGATCTCCACACAGAACTGTGTCTAGGTATCGGGGCCAGTATTATGCCAATTGTTCTAACCAAATGCTTTCATCTTATATCTGTTGTTGGTTTCCGTTACAAACTGATTTGTGTGCCATTTAACCGTACAGTTGATGTACTTTAAAGAGATCTAATAGTAATTGTGGTTCCACATAGAACTGTATATTTGCCATTATAGATAACTGAGTACAAAGTGAGTTGTTGTGATATTGTACATATCCTTGAATATTAATTATATAAAGACTGTGTTTTAACTAATACAGTGTGTGGACATTCCTTTGTGGGTGCTTGGGGACTACACTGTACTTAAGAACCTGCTTCCATCACCTCCTGAGAAGCTAGGCCTTGATTGCTCGTCCATTGCTACCACAATAGAGAATCTTGGCTGGGGTCCTCTGTGCCTCTCCTCTACCATATAGAGAGCAGAAGTACAGAACCCCCTTCCAGTCTTTACACTGATCGTGTCCAGTCCTGGCAGTAACTGACGACCCCGAAGAGGAACCCGAGGTAGCAGTGAAAATAGGACCAAGCAGTGCTCCAGATAGGATTTTGGAGTAGGAGTATTTTACTCCCAATTTTTAGAATTAGAGAGTAAATCCAATTTTAAGAGAGTAAACATGATTTTATTAATTCGCAAGAGAGTAAAACTATCTAATTTGTGCGTAAAATTAAAACTTCGTTCGAAAACATAAGTGACAAAACCGTTGTATTTCAAAGTGGTTCTAAATATTGTATTGCACCTGTGAAAACATTTTCTGCACACAAGAACCTTGTAGATGCATACTACCCAGCTTCATCTTCATGATACTTGAGTACAAACTCTGTTAGGAATTACTACAGATGCCAGCTAGTTACATCAGGTGATTCATAAATCAAGTCCCTCACTCTACCAGCATCACTTCTCTGTCTATCGGGCCTAGTGTTGCTGCCTGGCACTAACTCCTTGGCAGCCACTCCATGTTTTTGCTCCATCTCTCCTTCCCTTTGTTTCCCCTGTCTCTCACTTTCTGAAGCTCTGCCTCTCACCGTGAAGTGTTGCGATGCCACATTTTGCGGTCTGTTTCACTGTCACTCTGCCTCTCCCATCTCTGCATACTATTGTTGATTTTCCCACCTATATCTCGATGTATCGGTTGATATAACTCCTCTTTCTCTCTCATGTCATTACTCTGGCTATATCTGTTTTTTCATTTTCTCGGTTGTGGTTGCTACTCCTTTTGATTATCTTTCTTACACTGTCTCTTATGTTATTTGCCTGCCCTTCTCTTGCTTTTCTATTTCCATCTCTCCCCACCTGCTGTTGATCTGTGTTTTATTATACTATCTCCAAATGGCGTTTTTGCTCTGCTTCTATCCCTCTCCTATTATGTGTTTGTCCTATTATTAACTCTGTTTCCCCTCTCACTTTCTATGTTTCCCTGTCATGTAGCTCATTGCTCTCTCTCCCTTTTGCTCTTCTTCGTGTTTTGGATTGTCTAGTATGTTTTGTCCCTTCACCGCTCTCCCTGCCTGTTCTTCTGTATTGCTTAGGTTCAGAGTTGCTCTTCCTCTCCTGCTTTTCTGCTTGTCTTTTAACATAGCACCAATAAATATCCAAAAAGCTGAAAATGCCTTTTCTATTTAAAAATCTAGTGCAGCTTTACCATTGGGTACTCCTTTTTAAATGTGTGAAAACCTTCTTTTGGCCATTAGGTTGGGAATTATAGAGTTAGAGGTTTGTCTGAGCAGATGCAGCATGCTTGAAATGCAGATGCTTTACCAACACTGTATGCCAATTGAAGGGCAAGAGCCCACACGAGATGTGTGTTCTGAGCCATTAAGGGTTTAGCAGCCTCGATGAGGTGTGTATTTTGAGCCGTTACAAGTATAGCCGCCCTGAAGAGTTGTGTATTCTGAACCATCACAGGTATAGCAGCCCTGATGAGGTGTTCGTTCTGAGCCATTACATATATGATATGATATGATGCGTCATTTATAACGTGCATCTACACAAGTGTTTCTAGGCGTGACAAGACAAGGGAGGACAAAATAACGATCTTATTAGGCCTTGTGTCATTCAGATCATGCACGCGCAGGGTAAGAGGGAAGGGAATAAGTGCCAGGGAGAGGGGAAGTGGAAAGTGCAGTTAACTGCAGTCCTCATAGGATGTGCTTCTTCTGAGCTATTACAAGTATAGCAGCCCAAGTGAGATGTGTCTGTTCTCAGCCATGACAGGTATAGCAGCCCCAATGAGGTGTGTGTTCTGAGCCATTACAAGCGCAGCGGCCCTGAAGAGTTGTGTTCTGAGCAAACACAGGTATAGCAGACCTGATGATTTGTGTGTTCTGAACCATTACATGTATAGCAGCCCTGAAGAGCTGTGTGTTCGGAGCCAGCACAGGTATAGCAGCCCTGATGAGGTGTGTGTTCTGAGCAATCACATGTTTAGCAGCCCTGATGCTTTGTGTATTATGAGCCATTACAAGTAGAACATCCTGGCTGAAATGGGTGTGTTCTGAATCACTGAACATTTAGTAGTCCTTCTGATAAGTTGAACATTACGTCAATTGTGTTACAATTGAATGTTACCTGCATCTTAAATGATTGTCGCTGATGCAGACCCATTAACTCACCTATTAACAGGATTTGAACTAACAGGCTACACAATAATCTCTGCAGAAGGGTTATTTACCCACTGAGCTGCCTTTCCCAACCGGCTGTTGACACTGAAATTCACATAGGGTTAGGCCACTGGCAGTTCCATGTGAGGCTTGCCTGACATAAATGGCTTATCAAAAGCTCTAAGCCTGTTTGGTCTATCCTACATAAGTCACAAGATTCATAATGAGGCTTTGAAATGTGCTAGATTTTTGGCAGTGGGACTCAGTAATCGTACATGGGACGAGCAGAAGTTTTGAATAGCGCAAGACCGAGTAGAAGTGATTGAAATATATGACAGCAATGCCATTTTCTCTAACTGTCAGAGGTTGGTGGGAAGAGCTCAGACACTTTTCTTGCTCTGTACTTTAGCTCGCTGCAGAAAATGCCAACACATGATCGTGCTTTCATAACAGCAGCTGTGTTGATAAATTCAGGTACTGTCCCAACATATAGCAGTCCTGCTAAGAAATGTGGGCATGATGCAATTAACCCTGCTGTGAATATTTGGCATTGTGCCTTGACATGCGTACAGTATAGCAACTCCGTTGATAAATTAGGCTGCTTTGTCTGAATATATAGCATTCCTGTTGAGAAGTACAGGTACAATCTGTGCCACTGAAAATATATACAGCACTGCTTCTACCTGTATCCATTATACCTGCTTGCGGTGTGTTGTCAGAAAGGGAGTTAAAGTTCAGACCACATGCCTAGCTATAGAATTGCTGTGCTTCTGTGATCAAATGAAAACAAAGTATGAAATACCCATGCTGCTGAAACTGTGCTGCCTCTATTAAAGCCAATTAAGCAGAAATGCTGCCCTTGTTCAAGACAATTTTCATTTTACACAATACAACCTGTGTCCTAAAGCAAAGTGAAAAGCAGGTGCATGATTCAAAATGCTTTAATAACACTGTAGCCTACAAAATGCAGGCAGTTGAACAAAGATAGAATCATTAATAGGGGACAGTGTTAAAAAAATTAAACAGACGAGGACTCATCCCAGTTGCTTCTTTCAAGGAACTTGTCACGATGCCTGCCCCCGGAAAGCCAGACCAGGCCCAGCAACCCCAGAAGCAGGCATCATGCCACTTGAAGCATGCCCAAAAACCCCAGTTAGGGGCTGTTTGGCTACAGTCCTGGCGCTTATGGCGCCAGGCTCATAAGAATAAAGTCAGTCCTGGCGCCATGGGCGCCAGGCTCATTACAGAAAACTTACCTGATGCAGACCATGCTGCATACCTACCTGATGCAGACCTTGCTGCACGAAGCCACAAGCCAAATGAGGCTTAGAGGGACTATTTTACCTCAGGGTCTCCTTTCCTCTCGGGTGGGACTGTGGAACAATACTTACCTGGGACTTCTTCCAAGGCTATTTAAGCCACACCCGGACAGCCACACGAGCTTCGCGTTATTCTGCTTGCTGCAGCGTAACGCTCACCGTGTCTTCAGCAGCTCCAGTCTTCAGCCACGCCCGCCTCAGCCCTGGAACACCTGGAACAAGAAAAGGAGAAGGAGAAGAGGTCAGAACAAAACCCTTACCTGAATCCTTGATCCAGCACATCGTCGATCTGGAAGAGAGAAGCCTTCACAGGTGCATTGCCACGCACCTCGCAGCGCCGCGCTGAACTCACCATCCGGGGCTGCATTCCGTTACTCCATCGCGAACCCAGCATCTCCAGGCCATTCTTCAACACCTGGGGGAGACAAGAACAAATAGGTGAGCAAGGGCAATACAAACCACCCCCAAAGACTTACCTGATTACCACCTGGGGGTACTCACCTCATCTCGGGTCGGCGCAGTCAATTCTGCATCACCGCCGCACCCCGGCCCCTAAGGGGAAAACAAGGACAATACAACCTAACCCCAAAGACTTACCTGATTTACCACAGGGGGGTACTCACCTCATTTCGGGTCGGCGCAGTTAATTCTGCATCATCGCTGTACCCCGGCCCCAAAGGGGAGAACCACAATAGACTTACCAGGATCTTACCAATTGCCACTTGGAACTCTTCTGGTGGTTTAAATCTGCAATCTGCAAGGAATCTGGCAGAGTGAAGATCAGACTTTTGAACTCTTACGAACAATTGGACTTTAGAGTCAATACTGGAACTCACCAATTCCTCCACGCCAGTGAAGTAATTGGTCGTCTACGCGCCCCTGCGCTCGACGCAGGATGGAGAGCTCATCTTTCCAAATCTTCAGGTGAGATTAAGAGGGGACTTCTGGAGTGTTCTGTGGGCAGACAAGGGGAGTGGGAAGGCGGGTTAACGCTCAGATTACGGGAGGTTAATTCCCTTTCTCCATTGCAGAAAGATATTCGTACGAGCCCAACAAACGAAGCTAAGTGGGTCTGTCCAGTCTGTCATCTCGGCTCTACGTGTTACTCTGGTGGAAGCAACAGCGGGCCAGTCCAGATCGACGCCCCCGTGGGAGTCAGGTGAGCGTAACAGAACGCGAAGACCACCCACAAATACCCACCTGGGCGTCATGGAGACCTCGGAAACCGATCAGTTGGCCCAGTTATTAGGGGAACTAAGGGCCGAAGTGCATTCCGCCCGCCAGGAAACCAATGCCCTCAGGAGGGAATTGATAGTATCAAAAGAACGAACTGATGATTTGGCCAGACAGCTATTACAAAACCAGGCTGGACAAACACCTCTACCTGGACTCAGGGCCAGCCCAGCTCCGGTGCCACTGAGTAACCCGGTGCAGATAAGCCTTCCTGGAGCCGTTGCCTTGGCTCCGCCTGAACGCTTTGCCGGAGACCCTAAAAGGTTTGCTATATCATTAATCAATGTCGCTTACACTTTTTATGTAGACCTGGAGCTTTCCCAAACGATCAAGCCAAGGTAGCTTTTGTACTGTCATATCTCAGCGGCAATGCAGCGGACTGGTCCATTCTGCTAGTAAATCAGGATGACCCGATTCTTCGAGATTTCCAAGGTTTTCGAACTAGTATGGAAAGACTGTTCGCCCAACATTCCCAAGGACAGGCTTTGGATAACAAACTTTTATCCTTACGGCAAGGTAATCAGGATCTTTTATCTTACATTGCAACTTTCAATAGATTAGTTGTGGAAACCGAATGGCCTGAAGCCAAGCGAATTACATTATTCCATCGAGGGCTTCGGGGAGAACTCAAGGATGTTTTAGCCCAAGTCGTGAACCCACCTTTAGACTGTGCTGAATATATAGATTTTGTGGTCCAGTTAGATCACAGACTTCAAACCAGAAAGGCTGATCGAACCAAGTTTGAAAACAAGGTCTTGGTTAAAACCTACGTAACCTCTAAGGGGGTAGAGGCCTCAGAACCCATGCAAATCGGGGGGGTTAGAGGACCCTTAACCCAGAAGGAAAGGGAAAGAAGACGGCAACAGCAATTATGTCTATATTGCGGAGCTACTGGTCATTTCCTTCGGAACTGCCCTGTAAAACCACCCAAGAAAACTATAGGAGCAGCAGACGAAAACCACTTGAAACCTGACTCGGGAAACGATCATGCCCGGCAAGCGTAGAGGTCAGCTTGCCGAGCTTAAAGAAGGATACTCTGACCTCGCATTTCACCATACCCATGGTCCTTATAGATCCAGAGCAGCCATCATGCATGCACGCGGTAAAGGCGTACGTAGATAGTGGAGCCATAGGAAACTATTTGGACTACGGATTGGCTTCCAAGATGAATCTACCTCTCACCCGAAAGACCACTGCCGATATCGTCACCACTGTTGATGGAACTGAAATTGCCTCTGGGCCCGTAACTCATTCCACTGCAGAGATGACATTGCTGGGTCAGGATGGACACCGAGAGGTTATGGTGTTTGATTTAATCAAGGCTCCACAGTTTCAACTGATACTGGGAATCCCTTGGTTGGAAAAACACAATCCCTGTATTGATTGGCGAGAGAAGAGACTAACCTTCCCAGAATGTGCTAACACCTGTTACCCAAAGAGAACTCTAAATTCAGTACTGGCCCCAATAATCCCAGCTGCCATACAATTACCTGCTGAATACCAAGACTTTCAGGATGTCTTTCAAAAGGAGCAGGCAAACACCTTACCACCGCACAGATCGTATGATTGTCAAATAGATCTCATACCAGGAGCACAACCACCTTGCAGCAGAATCTATGCCCTCACGGAACCTGAAAATCTCCACTTGCGCCAGTACCTAGACCAGTATCTTGCTAATGGCTTCATCCGCCCGTATAAGTCCCCTGCATCTTCCGCTTTGTTCTTCGTGCCAAAAAAGGAAGGCGACCTTAGAACATGCATTGACTACCGCGCAGTGAATCAGATAACTATCAAGAATCGGTACCCATTGCCTTTGATCCCTGAACTACTAGACCAGGTAAAGAACGCTTGTATATACACAAAACTAGACCTTCGGAGGGCATATCATCTGGTACGCGTCAAAGAGGGTGACGAATGGAAGACTGCTTTTCGCACCAATTACGTATTATTTGAGTACCAGGTGATGCCTTTCGGACTGTGTAACGCACCAGCAGCCTTCCAGTTCTTCATGAACGATGTCTTCCGAGAGCTCATCGATGTTTGTGTAGTCGTTTACATCGACGATATCTTAGTATACTCCCTATCAGAATCCGATCATGTAAAGCACGTCTGAGCAGTCCTAGAAAAGTTACGCCAGTATAAGTTATATGCTAAACTGGAAAAGTGCATCTTTCACACTACGGAAGTAGAGTTTCTTGGATTTATTCTGACCCCGAAAGGAATCCGGATGGATACACGTAAGGTGGACGCAATTCTTAATTGGCCTTCGCCAAGCTCAGTCAAAGGAGTTCAAAGCATGCTCTGCTTTGCCAATTTCTACCGCAGGTTTATCCCGGACTTCTCACACATTGTACATCCCATTACAACACTATTGCGAAAGAATAAACGCTTTACATGGACAGAAGAAGCCGAGAACGCCTTCCAAGAGTTAAAAAAGAAATTCACGTCTGCTCCTGTATTACGACACCCGCGCCCAGAGCTTCCCTACATAGTGGAAACAGATGCATCCAGTTCAGCTATGGGAGCAGTGCTCTCCCAAAAGGATCCCGAAACTAACCAGCTGCACACAGTGGCGTTTTGGTCAAGAAAGTTTTCGGCTCCCGAATTAAATTATGCTATAACCGACAAGGAACTGTTGGCCATCAAGTCCGCCTTCAAGGCTTGGCGGCACTATCTGCTGGGCACCAGGCATACCATTACGGTCATCACTGATCACCGCAACTTACAATACCTAAAGGTAGCCAAGGCCCAATCTTCACGCCAACTCCGTTGGGCATTGTTCTTCGCCGAGTTTGATTTTGTAATAACCTATCGACCAGGTTGTAAAAATGGAAAAGCTGACGCCCTGTCCCGAATAGGAATGGGAGAAGCAGAAAGAGCTTTAGAACCTGTACCCATAATTCCCGAACAGAGGATCCTTGGTCTGACATCCATACACTCTCTGGAGGACATTCAAGAAAAGGTCCATCAACTCTTTGATTCCGATGCCTTACAGGGCTGGGCAAGGAAAGGCCCAGAGTATTCTGTCACCAACAATCTACCTTATTACCAAGGCCGGCTATTTCTGCCACTAGAGGAACTACAGAAACTTGACATTTCTCATTACCACGACACCTTGATGGAAGGGCATCCTGGCATTGCAAAAACTGAAGCCAAAATCAAGAAACAGTTTTGGTGGCCCACCTGGCGAAAAGATGTTAAGTTGTTTGTCATGTCTTGTGGCATTAGCGCTCAAAATAAAAGGGGAAAAGAAAAAACCCGCTGGATTATTACAACCGTTAGACATACATACCACCTACTCCTTGGCATACCTTGTCATTAGACTTTATCACGGATTTACCCCCGTGCAATGGTTATAACACCATTCTAGTTATTGTAGATCTTTTTTCTAAAATGGCCCATTTCATTCCTTTAAAAGGAATACCTTCAGCTTCAATCCTGGCCAAGGAGTTCCTTGAAAATGTTGTCCGCCTACATGGCTTTCCTTCCGTGTTAATTTCGGACCGGGGAAGTCAATTTATTTCACATTTTTGGAGGAAGTGCTGCCAGCTGGCACAAATTGATGTTAGGCTTTCAACCAGCCACCATCCCCAGACCGACGGTCAAACAGAGAGAACCAACCAGACTCTTGAGCAATACCTACGTTGTATGCTACATCAATCTGAGGAGGATTGGAAAGACATTCTTTGGATCGCCGAGTATGCATACAATAATTCTGTACACTCAGGAACTAAACAAAGCCCTTTTTTTTACCATATATGGTCACCATCCTCGAACCTCAGACTTAGATTCTCCCCAGCATTTAGAGATGCCCGCGGTGGACCATCTCCACGCTGTTATCACACAAGCCTTTAAAGAGGCGACTGCACATATACAAAAGGCTAAGGATAAATACAAGAAGGATGCTGATCAACACAGGAGTGAAGCACCGCAATACCAAGTAGGGGACCAAGTATGGTTAGCCACCAAGTACTTACCACTCAAGGGAACACAGACTTTTAACCCCAGGTATTTGGGACCTTATTCTATTAAGGCTATAATTAACCCAGTGGCCGTCAAGTTGGACCTGCCTGGTCATATGCGTGTTCATACTGTTTTTCACGTGTCTCTTTTGAAGCCTGTGCAACCAGGAACTAGGCTAACCACCCCACCTGAACCTATCCTCATAGACGGGGAACCCGAATTCGAAGTCAAAAATATTTTGGACTCTAAAAGGGTGAGATCAAAACTCTTCTATCTCATTGATTGGAAAGGTTATGGTCCACAAGAAAGATCTTGGGAGCCTAGTGACCATGCGCATGCACCTCAATTAGTGAAAAGGTTCCACCAAGAATTTCCAGACAAACCAAGGCCGAGAGGGAGAACAGATTTAGGAGGGGCCTTGAGGGGGAGTGCTGTCACGATGCCTGCCCCCGGAAAGCCAGACCAGGCCCAGCAACCCCGGAAGCAGGCATCATGCCACTTGAAGCATGCCCAAAAACCCCAGTTAGGGGCTGTTTGGCTACAGTCCTGGCGCCTATGGCGCCAGGCTCATAAGAATAAAGTCAGTCCTGGCGCCATGGGCACCAGGCTCATTACAGAAAACTTACCTGATGCAGACCATGCTGCATACCTACCTGATGCAGACCTTGCTGCACGAAGCCACAAGCCAAATGAGGCTTAGAGGGACTATTTTACCTCAGGGACTCCTTTCCTCTCGGGTGGGGCTGTGGAAGAATACTTACCTGGGACTTCTTCCAAGGCTATTTAAGCCACACCCGGACAGCCACACGTGCTTCGCGTTATTCTGCTTGCTGCAGCGTAACGCTCACCGTGTCTTCAGCAGCTCCAGTCTTCAGCCACGCCCGCTTCAGCCCTGGAACACCTGGAACAAGAAAAGGAGAAGGAGAAGAGGTCAGAACAAAACCCTTACCTGAATCCTTGATCCAGCACATCGTCGATCTGGAAGAGAGAAGCCTTCACACGTGCATTGCCACACACCTCGCAGCGCCGTGCTGAACTCACCATCCGGGGCTGCATTCCGTTACTCCATCGCGAACCCAGCATCTCCAGGCCATTCTTCAACACCTGGGGGAGACAAGAACAAATAGGTGAGCAAGGTCAATACAAACCACCCCCAAAGACTTACCCGATTACCACAGGGGGGTACTCACCTCATCTCGGGTTGGCGCAGTCAATTCTGCATCACCGCCGCACCCCGGCCCCTAAGGGGAAAACAAGGACAATACAACCTAACCCCAAAGACTTACCTGATTTACCACAGGGGGGTACTCACCTCATTTCGGGTCGGCGCAGTTAATTCTGCATCATCGCTGTACCCCAGCCCCAAAGGGGAGAACCACAATAGACTTACCAGGATCTTACCAATTGCCACTTGGAACTCTTCTGGTGGTTTAAATCTGCAATCTGCAAGGAATCTGGCAGAGTGAAGATCAGACTTATGAACTCTTACGAACAATTGGACTTTAGAGTCAATACTGGAACTCACCAATTCCTCCACGCCAGTGAAGTAACTGGTCGTCTACGCGCCCCTGCGCTTGACGCAGGATGGAGAGCTCATCTTTCCAAATCTTCAGGTGAGATTAAGAGGGGACTTCTGGAGTGTTCTGTGGGCAGACAAGGGGAGTGGGAAGGCGGGTTAACGCTCAGATTACGGGAGGTTAATTCCCTTTCTCCATTGCAGAAAGATATTCGTACGAGCCCAACAAACGAAGCTAAGTGGGTCTGTCCGGTCTGTCATCTCGGCCCTACGTGTTACTCTGGTGGAAGCAACAGCGGGCCAGTCCAGATCGATGCCCCCATGGGAATCAGGTGAGCGCAACAGAACTGTGTTGATTACTAAAGCAAAGAGTGCATTTGCAAGCTGCTGCTAGCCAGGTTGTCACCAGTGAGCTCCATGATTTTTGGGGGTGCTGTCATAAATAGCCTGTGTAAGTGCTACACAAGAAAGAATTAAAAGGGCCAAATTGAAAAGATTTCTGTGCATAAAAAGCCCACATATGCACCTTATCTGGAGGGCCGGGACCAAGAGAGTTCTCGTCTCTCATAGATACAGGAACAACCAAATTCTGCATCAGGGAGGGGGGATTCCCATTATCTAACAAAGTGATGGCTATGCAGGGCTTTTCTGGGGCAGTGGTCGTGGTTCCAGTAACAAAAGAGTTAACATTAACCGTAGGGATACAATAAGTAGTAGCGCCCTTACTGTTCTCCAAAGACACACCCATCAATATCTTGGGGAGAGACCTGCTCAGCAAACTGAATGCAACCTTATCATTCACAGAGAAAAGGATGGTGTCCATAGCATGTTCCTGTATGGGTCGAAGTTCTGCTAGGTTGGGTCCTAGGAATACAGGGGAAAGTGTTCTGACTGGCTTCGGAGTTCCTATTCACACCACAGTTCCAGAAGGATGACTTAAAGGGCAAAGCAATGGTGTTAGAGCTGGAAGAAGCAGTAATATACAAATACATGGTGATACTGTGTGGAACAGATGATGACAACATGGAGTAGCGGACAGTGCTGTGCATTGACCCCAGCTTGACAATTACAGGAGTATTGGATGAACAGTTGTTTGCCAATGAGGAGGAGGAAGGAGAGATGGTATTTCAGATACAGATATCTTGCCCAGTTCAGATATTGGAACAAATGGTGCCCATTCTGACACCATTAGTGAAGAAGGAAAATAAATACACAGGGGGATTTCTGAAAAGGGTGCCGGATGAGTTGTAGACCAAGGGACCTCACAATGGGGGTACTGAAAGGGATTTAGGCAGTACAAATAAAACTGAAACAAGGAGCCCTGCTGCCCTGCTGCAAGACAATACCCATTGACCAGTGAAGCAGATGAAGGGATATATTCTACTTTGCACGCATCATGGCAGCAAGGGATAATTCATGCATCTACATCAACCGGAAATGCAGTGATCTATCCGATAAAGAAATCAAAGGGCGGGTGTTTTATCCAGCATTTGTGCCCCCTAATGAAGTGGTGGAAATAGAATTTCCTGTGGTTCCAAACCCTGCCAAAATATTGTGCAATATCCCAGTGAAGGCAAAGTACTTCGAGGTCATTGAATTGAAAAATGTCTTCTTCTCTATACCTTTGCACCCAGATTCAAGATATCTGACTGGCTTCAGGTATCACAGAGCTAGTTTCAAACACACTTGTTTGCCCCAGGAGTAATGCGAATCGGCCAGTATTTTCAATAGGATATTACAAATGGATCTATACAATGTGCAAACACCAAGTACTTTGATTCAATATGTTGACGATCTGCTCATTTGCAGCGAGACAGAAGAAGAGCGCAGAACAGACTAAGTACAAGTTTTGTCGCTACTTGCAGAGAAAGGGTATGAGGTGGATAAAGCAAAGTTACAGTAGTTCCTAGGAGAGGTTGTGTGCCTGGGGCAAATGATATCCATTAAAGGACATAGAATAACACCCAAAAGGACACAGGCCATTCATTCCACCACCCGCCCACGATCAGTGAAAGAGATGCAGAGGTTTCTAGGTCTATGCAATTACGGCAGAGCATGGGTATTTTGAATTTGCCACAATTACGAAACCCCTACTGCAGGGCCTTAAGGACGCACAAAAAGAGAAAAGGGACATGAAATAGACATCTAAAATGAATGAAAGTTTCACAGCATGAAAAGAGGCACTGGTACATGCACCAGTGTTATGTACCCCAAATTATGGTGAAACATTCAATTTTTTCTCGCATTCGGATGGCTCATTGATGACGACTATCCTCACACAAAAGAAGCTGCAGGCACACCAATCACTAGCTTACTACAGTGCATGCCTAGACCCAGTAATGCAAGGCCACTTCCCTTGCGAACAATCGCTTGCAGCTGCAGCGTTTGCAATTGAGAAGGCATCAACGAATACCATGGGGTGTCCAGTAGTATTGTACGTGGAACAATCATTATTCGCCATTCTTGAGAAATGAAAAAGTACACTAACTACCCAAAGAGCATCGGGATATGAGGTCATATTAACCAAACCAGCCATAGAGGTGGTAAAGTGCTAAAGGGTAAACCCAACAATTAACCTAGCAGAACCCAATCAGGAAAGGGATTACATACATGATTGAGCAGCACACATGGACAGGATGAAGGGAATGTACAGGTAAAAGAGGAAGAAATAGCAGGAGCAGGCATGTTCTATATTGACAGGTCATCAAGTATTGACCCAGAGACAGGAAGGAGACATTCTGTGCAGCAGTAGTATGCTGCATAAATGGGGAATATATAATAGCATCTCAACAGCGACTACCTTCACATTTTTCAGCACAGGCAGCAGAATTAGTGGCGCTGATAAGAGCACTAAAACTGATGGAAGGGCATACAGCAAACATCTTTTCCAACTCTGCCTATCTCATGTCAAATATCCATTCAGGACTGGCATGGTGGGAAAGGAGGGGATTCAAAGGAAGTGACGGATCCCCCGTACAACATGCGGAACAACTAAAAGAATGAATTGAGGCATTAAAAATGTTAGCAGAGGTGGTGCAAATAAAATGCACCGCACACACAGGTAAACAAGACCGGATATCAATGGAGAACGAAATGGCTGACAGACGGCAAAAGCAGCAGCATATTTACTGGAGGGAGGGGGAGTTTAGAGGTCCTTTCCGAAGAAGGGGAAAAGTTGCCACTCATCGCAGCAGAAAAGAAGAAAAGTGGGGAGGAAGAAAGGAAGGAAAACTTTAACACGGTCCCCGGAGTATACATAATAGAATTACAAGGAGAGGTACCAAAACAGGAACAAGAACTGTGGACAAAAAGAGGATGTTCACTGTCATCAACGGACCTGATTTGGTAGCAGAATAGCACTGGGAAGCATGTAATGCCCAGAATAATTTTTAAACGTGGCTTTAGAACAGCTGCATTTCCCCACACATGCATCCAAATACAGCATAGTTGCAGAGCTGAGTGAAGGATGGTATGTTCCAAACATACATGAGCGAGTCAATGAGTTAATGGGCAGATGTATGGTTTGCAAACAATTTCTGTCTGGCCATACTTTAAAAACTTTTCGGGGAACAATACCAAGACCGAAACGGCCGTCCGGCACCTGCTTATCAATTATGTTGACATGCAAGAAAGATGAGGCTTTTACAGGTACCTAATAAAAGTGGTTTGTCTGTTTTTCCAATGACTTGAGGTGGGGCCCTGTGCAAAGAAGGATGCAAAATCCACTGCAAAGTTCATAGTGCGGGAACTATGCCCAAGATGGGGTGTATGTGAGGAGATAAAGTCAGATAATGGCCAACACTTTGCCAACAATCTCTATGAGGAGATAACACATCCATTAGCGATCAAACACAAACTTTGCATGGTTTACCCGCCGCAGGCCAATGGTTTGTAGAGAGAATGAATGGATTACTAAAAGAGCGCTTGGCTAAGCCAACAACTACTATGTGCCGAAATTGGCTTTTCTGCCACCCTCTTGCACTTTTCACCCTTCGAAACCTACCTTCTGCGGAGCATCACCTTACTCCACATTAAATTGGAACGGAAAGGAGAATGCATGCGCTAGTCCCTCCTCCACGTTCAATTTCAGATGCTAACCCTAGCTCAGAAATCCTTGGCAATAAATGAAAGACTATTTAATTGAGATGACGAGTGTGCTTCGCTACATCTCCTGCTACATGTCTAGCAATCTACAAGCGAGCAAACAAACAGTGAAGAGTATGAACAAGCCCGTCAAGCATTTCCACAAACACAGCCTTTATCTATGGGACAAAGTACTTATTCGAAACAAAGTGAGAAAGTGGAAGGAGCCTCAGATTTGTGGTCCTTTTGAAGTGGTGTTCTCAACACCCCCAGCATTAAAAATAAAAGAGCAACGTGCATGGATTCACCACTCAGACGTTTGTTGCAATATCAGCAGCACACCGGGAAGAGGAGGAATCACTTTGATGGGGAGTATTAGCGAAATTACATTAACATTTTGGCACGAGTTGTGTAGTTCAGTGGCAACATGCTCGTCTTGGAAAGCAGAGCAACACAGGTTTGAATCCCGGGTCCGCGCTTAGAAACCTCTTCAGCAATAAGCACATTATAACCAAATAGCCAAAGGTATTACAGAAGACCCACAATATAAATAGAGGATGGGTGAGGAAAAAGAAGAGGGGGTAGGATAAAAGAGAAGAGTGGGGTAGATGTAAAAAGTGTTGTATTGTTCTACATATTTGTTTTCTGTCTCCTTCTTCTTTTCTGGCATTCAGCACATAAGGATAAAGTGGGCCCATTAGATGGCGATGACAGGGAGACACGCACTAAGCAAAGTATAGCTAGCCCAATAGACTTCTACAAAATGTTCAGTTGAGGGAGTGAACCTGGCAACAGAAAATGTATGGTATGAGGAAATCCTCCCACACCTCACAGGAACACTGGAGCAATTCTTGCCACAAGAGGTGACCGCAGAGGAGGGAGGATGTCTGGTACATATGGCCTTGTGCAGGACTAGGGTTATGTTCTAAACACATACAGTGGAAGTAAAGTGGATTGATGAAGGGGAAGGGCTGTACAAGGACAACTTTATACAGCTAGAAAGTATGGCCAGGAGGAGAAAAGTAAGCACATGGTTCTGGAATATGTAACAGAGGGGGCACAAAAGGGAAAACAGGTGCCCACTGTCCATAAAATAATATACTGTAAGTCCTTCATGGGGTATGATGTGCCATGGTGTCACACCAGACCCTTGATGCATATCCAGGGTTCGGTGCTGCACAATGGAAAGTGGAAAAGAGACCGGTGGGCTTCAAAGAAAGGATGGTTAATAAAATAAATGCAGGATGTATCACATTTTAGGCCAGCTATGTGCATGCTTTGACATGGATAAACTAAAACCCACATCCAGAAAACATAAAGCCGGTCACACAGTATTGTTTGTGTTTCAGAGCAAATGGAACAATAATGCTGGGGCTGAATACTGGTTGGAGGAGGACACCTGGAGGGCGTATGGAACGAGAGCATACACCCAGCTACCACCAGACCTAAAGGGGGTGTGCACACTGGAAACCTCCATGATCCTACCTTAGTTGTGCCCCGCGCAGACTTGAAACCACTCAATTGGCCAATAGTTGGGCAGTAGCCCTTAAATGCAGCAGTAAGACTATTACCCCCGCAGCACTTGTTGTACCGCAATTCCGGCTAATGATGCTGCAAATGGAACAATCACAGACGTAGTAGAGGAAATTAGAACAATATACGAGAGAATGTCAAAAGAAACGCAAGACATTTCATCGTCAACCTTGCTGGATTCATTATTCACATGGGCACCCAGCTGGCTTGTAGCAGCATTTAAGATAATTGTCCCTGTGCTTGTTGCGATATTCATCACCACCTGCATCAGTCGTCTGATCATCCATTGATGTAAATGCCCCCAGCAGAACAACGGTTACATAATGGCATTACAGAAAATTAAGGTCAAGGAGGTATTAGGTGAGATACACCCCAGTATGAATAAAAGCGAGAATGAAGTAGAAATCATTTTGACAGCACCCTCAGCAGACATTTTTGGGGAAGATTTTGGATGGCTAAGAGGAGGAAGGAGACATGACCAGGGTAAGAAGGGTGTGGGTGAGCATGAAAACAGGAAAAGGGATGAGAGGGACAGAAATGTCGATCGAAAGATCGATTGAAGGGGGGAATGTGCTAAAGGGGCTAATTCAGCACCAGACAGGAGGGAGCACCGACCAACTGCGAGAGTAAAGCAGGGCCCCAGTGGGGGCAACTATATGGGAAATGACACAGGTACTGTAAGCCACTGACGCCCCATACAAAGGGCTTCACTGGGAACGGTAAGGGGTATTGAAGCATTGGGTATACACACAGTCCAAGATACTGTCCTATGATTAGCTAAAGAAGGGGAAGGATAATAAGAGCACCATCATAAACACAGGTAGTGGGAAATCCCTTGGGCGGGCAGGACCTGGGAAACCTCGATCGGAAACACGTGACCCGTATGAAAGCGATCTGCAAAAGGGGGGTGGTGCTTAAGCTACTCATTACGGAAAAAAAAACATAACTAGAACAAGGTGATGTAATTACAGGGTGTTTAGCCAAAGAAGTCGCTCAGTACCGCAGCAGGGAAAAATGGATCAGTACCAGTGTGCCAGTCACATGACCGCCGATGCCCAGCAGCAGGCGGATGTGGGAGAGGAACACTGGAAACCCAATCAGACAGTAAGTTCTTGATCTCTGGGGAGGTGGCTGGCCTCCAAAGTATCTACCGCAGAGTTTGCAAAGGTCCTCATCCAACAGGTATCATGTGAATGTCCCCTTTCCCACCAGCTGCAGGGTGTCTCCTGTTCCGTTCTCAATGGTGCTGACCAATGGCAGTGTATTAAAGATCTGGTAGTCAATACAAATGTTACTTCAATAACAATAATATGTTTTTTCTGGGTATGGGTGTGAATAAATGTGTACCACATGGGGAGGCATTGTAATGGGAAACTGTTTGGTTCAATTACGCTTCACTAATCAATGTAAACACGAACCAATTAAATCTTTGGGAAACAGAAAGTGAATTCTTGAACCTGCAAGTGTTCGTATTCTATTTAGATGTCAGCCTTTCGATTAGAGCCTATATACTGTTCCGTTTGATTTGCGCTCACCCAGGTGTAATAAACAGCGTTGCTTCTTACCCGGTGTTTGCTCTACTTTTTGAGTACGTGTTTATTTTATTATGCTCTCATTGGTGGACCTCTGACTACACTACTGTGCTTTCATAGAGCCCAGGTACGGGAGAAACATAAGCACGTGCCTCCAATTGGATAATGTTGGCACCAATGTTCATACAAATAGAACAGTAATAACTGAAAATAAACTAAAAGTGTTTTTTATAATTTAAAAGGTTTTGTTGTTTTAATCTTTACAAATAGCACTGTCACAGTTTACTCACCTGTCTCACCTGTCTTCCATACACACTGTTACTTTTTGACTGACTAGTGAATACCAGTCCTAGTTATGTGTCTGCAGTCAGGCTTCACATGTCACATAGCATAAAAACGGAAATGGCGCATGGCACAATATTCACTACCTTTCGTAATTTAAATAAGAGACACTCTACTCTCCATCTCTCACCTGACCCTCTTTCCAGGGCATTGTCTACAGTATTGCACCGAGGATGAAGCTCTAGGAGGCTAATCGTAATCTCCACAATTTTGCAGCCAAACAAGATCTTTTTTATGTTGTATTATTTCTTTTTTCTATTATTTTGCTCTCAATTAAAAGTATAACTAAATAACAGCCTTATTTTTATGAAACTTCTCTCAACAAACATTTGGAAACAACAAATATTTATTTGTAGGATGAATTCCTAACAAAGAAAACCTTTTCACTGTCAAGAAGCAATCATGTTTGCAGTGATACAATATTGTCAGGTAAGCCCGTGTGGGTCACAGGTACGACCATGTGGTCTCCTTTCTACCCCCTATATAAACACATTTTTTTAAAGAAACGTTTACAACTTTTTTTACACCGGAAGCTCCCAAGCTACGGGGTGGGGAGTGGCGTTGCGGGGCCCCCTGCACCTCTGCCAATGGCAGACACACAGTACCAGCAGGGTGAGGCCGTGCGGGACAGGAAGGGCTGCCTTCTGGCTGCCTTTCACATTGCTGCATGCATACGCTGCAAGCATGTGCAGCTTGGGCGAGAAGGCACGCCTTGCCTGAGCCTCACGAGCCCAGCTGCAGCCCGACACATCCGACGGAGGAGCGAACACTTAAATAAAGCCCAGAGTGCACTTCCCAGCCACTAGTTAGCAGCAGCTGGTTAAATATGACCGATCCAGGACTATTTAACTCACGGACATTAAATAGTGAAGAAGCTTCACTACTGGCATGGGGATACGTGCACAAACCTGACTGCTTATTTTTGTAATCTCTGCTATCCCTCAAGTGGATGTTTAAAGGAAAATTGTCTACCATTTACCTGTCTGGAATAACTTTTTGCGGTGAGAATTGCGGTGAAAATTGCAGTCAGCGGTAGAGTCTGCTTTCTCTGGCTACTGCTGCTGTTGTGGGAGGACCCACTTCCTGTTTCCAGCCTGAAAGACTCTTTCGCCCGTGGAGCGGACCGCGGTGCGAATTTCGGTGAAAATTGCAGTCAGTGGTAGTATGCGGTATCTGCGGTGCTGTGAGCTCTGCCGAGTAGCCGCAGAGAGTCTGCAGTTTATGGCAGCGCGGGCATCTCTGACCCAGGCCCTGGGAGTTTAGGCGCGGGGTAGGGGAAAACGGCGCAAAAGCGTAGGGAGGGGCGTCCGAATGGCGCCACAAGAAACAAAAGCCCAGGAAGGGCAGAAAACAGCACCTGGTAAGGTGCGAATTGTAACAGCAAGGGGTCAGGGGTAACCCGGCCACCCCCAGGAAGGAACAAAAGGCCCGGGGGGTATAAGTAAGCCTGGAAAAGGAGAGGCGGCACAAACCAGGTAAGAGCTCACCTCTCTCGGGTAGGCTCTTGGTACCTGGAGAAGGGGAAGGAAAAACGTTTGCTCTTGCGGGCTCACGCATTTTCTACCTCTCGAGAAGTTTATACTATCGCGGTGGCTGCAACAGTGTCGGAGCAGGAGCGAAGGATACTTTTGCAGTGGCCAAACAGAAGCGCGACCAACAGAATTCAGACAAGAAGGATGGCAGAAGGAAGAGCAAAGAGGGCCTGAGAATTCTCAGAATGGGCAAGAAAGGCGAAGAAGGAGTATGGAGCACAATGGGTGCTAGAAGTAATGCAGAAAGAAGAAAGAGAGAAGGCAACGTCACCTCTGATGTTCATAGAGCCCAGCAGCAGTGAAGGAGAAGGCGAGGTACCGCAAGGACAGAAGAGGGGGAGAGCGGAGTCGAAAAGATGAGAGGAACGGACGGAGGCACCGACCAAGAGAAAGAAAAAAGATAAAAAGAAAGGTACTGTGAATAATAATGTGGGAAATAAAATAGTAAAAATGTTAAAAAATTGCGTCACGGTTTCGGGTAAGTCGCCCAGAACCAATGACAAGAAGAGCAGACGGGGGAGGAAATGCAGGGAAGAGTGTCAAGGGAGTTCATCAGACGAATCAAGCAGTGATGACGAAGAAAGGGATCACCTAAAGGCTTGGGTTAAATGGAAAGGAGTGGTAAGCAAAGAAAGACGGAGTGGGGCGGGGGGGGTAGGGGCAGAACCCAGAGAGGCCCCGGTCCCTGCACCACAGGGGGCACCAGCTGAGCCCAGGGAAGTCCCGGTCCCTGCACCACAAGGGGCACCAGTAGTCCCGGTGCCGCAAGGAGCACCAATTCTATCGACACCACAAGGTGTACCGGTAGGGCCAAACATAGGGGCAGGGGCCACACCACCGGGGGCAATACCAGCAGTGGCAGCGGCGGAAAACGAGGCGCCACTCATGACGAAATATGGCAGGCCAACCATGGGTAAAGACGCACAAGGCAGGTCAATGAAAGCGATGGCCTGGTACATAAATGACAAAGTAAAGGAAAAAATCTGGAGAAAGGAATTGATCGATATATTTACATTATTAGATTGTCAAAAGAGGGGGATGAATGTGGCACTAGAGGACATGAAAGAGGATGAAAAAAGCTTACTAAGGGGCCAGTAGTAAGGAACTTTGACAATTGGATGTCGGCTTTCACCATAATGTCTACAATCATATTGCAAAAATTCCCGGAAGACGGGGTAGCGTTAGTGGCGTATAAACAGAGGGTGCTGAAGGTCCACGCAGCATTTGGAGGGGATGCATGGCTAGAGTATGACCATGAGTTCAGAAAGGAGATGGACTGCTTTCCGGATATGGGCTGGGACGAAGAAAACTTTAACCTCTACATTTTTAACGTGCTAAAAGAGAAATGGGATTCCAAGGAGCGGAGCACAGGGGGACAGCAGAGAAGGCAGTACTGGCAGAATGATTACAAAACGGATTATAGATCGAGTGGCAGAAGGTACGAATCCAGCTATGACAGGAATAGAGACCAGAGTTTTCGGAGCAGAAACTACGGGTCACAGAGAGGATGGCAGAGCAGCCTGCCCCCGACAACACAGGGTGGGGGCAGTGGGAGCACGGGGACGACACGAGCGGAACCAGGGCAATGCAGGAGCTTTGAAAAGGGGGTACCATGTAGCTGGGGATGGAGGTGCAAATTCAGCCACAAGTGCGAAAGATGCAAGGGTGACCACAGCAGCGCCAAGTGCACAAGGGCTGCCGCGCCCAGCGGCAGAAGAGATGAGACGCGGAAATGAAAACTGGGACAGGAAAGGAGCCACGCCGGTAAAAATCGGGAAGATGGAATGGTGGCTCCGGAAATACCCCGACCAAGAAGCGGCAGAACAGATCAGGCAAGGCTTTAGAGAGGGTTTCAACATCCCGTTTACCGGACAGGGAGCACATGACACTCCTAGGAATCTAAAATCAGCAAGCAAAAACAGGGAGATAGTGACCAGTAAGATCAGGAAGGAAGTAGAGCTAGGAAGGGTAGATGGCCCGTTCACGGCCCTACCATTCAAAGAATTTTTATGTTCACCACTAGGACTGGTGCCGAAAAAAGAAGAGGGGGAATACAGGTTGATACACCACCTGTCCTACCCCCCGGGTGCCTCAGTGAACAACGGCATCGCTCAGAGCGAGGCGACAGTATCATATGCAGACTTCGAGGAGGCGGTGGAACTGGTCAGAAAGGCAGGGGAAGGGGCATGGATGGCGAAGGCAGACATTAAATCGGCATTTCGCCTGTTGCCAGTCAACAGCAGTTCACAAAGATGGTCATGCATGCACTGGGAGGGGGAATACTTCATCGACAAATGCCTTCCGATGGGGTGCGCCATCTCATGTGCATATTTCGAGAGGGTGAGTTCATTCTTACAACGGGCAGTAGCACAGGAAATGAGGGAGGCCATGATGGTGCATTACCTGGACGATTTCTTATTCGTCGGCCCCAAAGGTGCGGATATATGCAGGGCAACACTGGACAAATTCGTAGAGATAACGAGCGAGTGGGGTTTTCCTCTAGCGGAGGAGAAAACAATGGGGCCAACGCAGGTTATCCAATTCCTAGGTATAGAAATCGACTCAAACAAGGGGAGGTGTCGGATCCCGGAGGACAAGGTGACGGAGCTGCTGAAGACAATAAAGGAACTGCAAGGAAGAAACAAAGCAACAGTGAGAGAATTGCAAGCGCTGGCAGGTAAACTGAACTTCGCAGGAAGAGTCATACCCCAGGGGAAGGTGTTCCAGAGAAGGATCGAGCTGAAAACGAGAGGTGCTACCAAAGGGCACCACAGGGTCAGGCTAGGGGGAGGAATCAAGAGAGATCTGGAAGTATGGGCAGAATTCCTGAAAAACTTCAAGGGGGCGGTAATTTGGCGCTCACCGGTGAACGATGAAGATAGAAGAGTGTTGTTCACTGATGCAGCCGGTGGCTTTGGGTTTGGCGCAATACTGGGGAAGAAATGGTGTGCAGGCAAGTGGCCAAAACTATGACAAGTGGCGGAATGGACAAAGAACATAACGCTGCTGGAGCTCTTCCCGATATGGGTCGCATTATGCGCATGGAGGGAAGAGCTAGAGAACAAGGAGTTGGCAGTATTGTCAGATAACATGGCGGTGGTGCACGTGTTAAACAAAGGAAGCGCATCATGCATGATAGTATTGGAATTAATGAGGGCAATCACACTGGAAAGCCTAAAAATGAATACATGCATAAAGGCGAGGCATATCGCTGGGGAAGAAAATGTGGTGGCTGATGCAATCTCTCGCTTTCAGTGGGAGAAATTCAGGGAGCAGAGACGGAACGCCGACAAGAAAGGACGCCCACGCCACGAAAGGCATGGGTCCAGTTGGAGGCACTAGAAAGGAAAGCACGGTTGGCCTCAAGGTCGACTCAAAAGAGGTGGAAGAAGAACGGAGAAAGGAAAGGGTCATTGAAAAGCTGACCAGAAATGCCCTGACATACAAGATGTGTTGGTGGAAACAGGTGTAAAAGAGGTGGAAAAAATTTCAACGGACAAAATTTGTGAATTTCTTGAAGGGGCATTTGCCAAAGGGAAAAGATAAAGCTGGGCAGCAGCACACCTGGCAGCGGTGGCATATACCACAAAAGTGGCAGGCATACCGGACCCGACTGACAGCGCTAAGATAAAATACGCTAAGAGGGGATGGGCAAAATTAGAGGGGAAGAAACCAGATAGCAGAAGGCCGGTAAATTTTGGGAAATTGATAATTCTGTTAAAAGTGCTGCAAGACACGTGCAGCAGCACGTACGAAACCACGCTGTTCAGGGCAGCATTTGCGCTAGCATACTATGGGGCTTTCAGAATAGGGGAACTGGTGGCCAGGAATACGGTGGCAGGAGACGGCCTGGCAAGAAAAGACGTTAGTATGGGTATCAAGAGGATGTCGATAATGCTAAGGAAATCTAAGACAGACCAAATGGGGAAGGGGAGAGCAATAGATCTCAATTGCATCAGAGAGAAGGACCACTGGTCCAGATGCATCACCCAAGAATTCCTGGCGCTACGACCAGAGGTCGACGGACAGTTATTGATCCATAGGGACGGCAGTGCACTCAGCAGGTACCAGTTTCAGGCAGTATTAAAACAGGCGGTGGCGAAAGCGGGATGGGATCCAGCCAAATTTGGGACACACTCCTTTAGGATAGGGGCAGCAACCGCTGCGTGGGCGGGGGGCCTGGGAGCAAAGGGGGTGAGACGAATTGGGGGATGGAAGTCGCAATGTTTTAAGAAATACATAAGGGAGGAACTGATTTGACACTTATCTCCCCCGTTTTCTACAGAGGCCGGACCATACAAATCGGCATGGATAGTGGGGCACTCTTTCGTGACCCGGGCAGGCAGGTGGCTGGAGGAGGTAAAGCAAGGACTACATTTCAGGAACACAATTACGTCATGGTGGGGCCTCCCGGGGATGCACTGGGAGGACATCCACGACAGGCTATCGGACCTGATAGGTTTCAGGGAACCCCCCCCCCCGAGTACCTGATTATACATCTATGGAGGAACGACCTGGTGAGCACAAACAGGGGCAAATTACAAAGGAACATCTGCGAGTCACTGCATAGCATAGCCCGCAGCTGGTGGAAAACCGAGATTTTTATGTCAGAGATAATACCAAGAAGGGTCTGGCATGGGGCACAGAAGAGGCACGCAATTGAGATAGCCAGAAAGAAACTAAATAAATCAGTAGAAAAGTACTGCAAGAGCACAGGGCTGCATTTCATAAGACATGGCTTACACTGGAACAATCCGGACATGTTTCACCAGGATGGGGTGCACCTATCAAAGGAAGGGATGGGGGTTTTTTCAGACAACATTTTTAGGGCACTCCAGGAACTGGGTTGTAGGTAGGGTGCTTTTGGGGGGGACCTGATCGGGCGTAAGGAACACCCATTCAGGTGTGGCGGCATGTGCCCAGCAACAAAGGCTCAGGGATAACAAGGACTCAGGAGGAGCCTTGAGCAGCTTCGTAACTGGACACAATGTGCCCAAAAACACATGGCTGTGTAATTATTTTGTTGTGTTGTATTTTCTGTAAGAAAATAAAATGCCTACGGCCTACAACTTTTCCATACACATAAGTTGTCTGTAATTTAGGGATCTGGTAAGAGAAGCAAAGTGAACCCACATTACTCAGCCTATGACCCAGGCCCCGGGGCGCATGTAATGCGGAACGATAGAGGGTCTGGGAGTTTAGGCGCGGGGTGGGGGAAAACGGCGCCAAAGCGTAGGGAGGGGCGTCCAAATGGCGCCACAAGAAACAAAAGCCCAGGAAGGGCAGGAAACAGCACCTGGTAAGGTGCGAATTGTCACAGCAAGGGGTCAGGGGTAACCCGGCCGCCCCCAGGAAGGAAAAAAAGGCCGGGGGGGTATAAGTAAGCCTGGAAAAGGAGAGGCGGCACAAACCAGGTAAGAGCTCACCTCTCTCGGGTAGGCTCTTGGTACCTGGAGAAGGGGAAGGAAAAACGTTTTGCCACCCAACCCACCCTACAAGAAAAATGGAAGAAGAGGGGGTGCAGGCAGGAGCCAGTACGCCAAGTACTCTCTCGGTACACGGTCCAAAAAAGAAGGAGCGAGCAGAAATAAGAACGCCGAGTACTCTTTCGGTACACAGTCCAAGAAAAAGAAGGAACAGGCAGAAGAAAGGAACACCGAGTACTCTTTCGGTACACGGTCCAAGACATGTCGTAGGCGGCATGTGCCCAGCAACGAAGGCTCAGGGATAACAAGGACTCAGGAGGAGCCTTGAGCAGCTTCGGAACTGGACACAATGTGCCCAAAAGCATATGGCTGTGTAATTATTTTGTTGTGTTGTATTTTCGGTAAGAAAATAAAATGCCTACGGCCTACAACTTTTCCATACCCATAAGTTGTCTGTAATGTATTACTTAGGTAGGGATCTGGTAAGAGAAGCAAAGTGAACCCACACTACTCATCCTAGAAGCAGAGGTATCAGCAACCCGCGGCCCCGCTCCTCTCCTGCAACTCCCCCCTCAGAGGCAGAGGGCCGTCGACTGAGGAGCGCGAAAAAGCAAATGGATAAATCTGCATCCTACGGCCCTGGCCGGGAGGCAGGGCCCCAAGAAGACATGGAATCGGTCCCAATCACAGAGTGGGCTGCGGTGGAAGGCACTCCTGGATTCCGCCCCCCTCCCATATCCTTCTCCCCGTATGCGAACCCTCTGCAGCCTGTGGAAAACCCGGTAGCGCATCTCGGAGGAGAGGCTCGCCCGGCGGATCCACGTAAGGAGGCAGGGTGGGGGGGAGCGGGCAGTGGTGGTGCCGGACCTCAGCCCTGCGTTGCCTTCTCTACATCTACCTGCGGATTACCCCCAGGGAGGAGCAACTCCACTAGTGACTTTGTGCCCCAGCTCTGTGGCAACCGTGGGGGAAGGGGCCACCCTGACGCAAATCTAGCGCATCTTGCCTGCCGCTGCAAAATTAATCTGTGGTCCACATTCAGCAGCACTCCCGCCCACCCCTAGCTAGGGCGCGGGAGCTTTTGGGCGTGTCGGCGGGCCCGGTCTCACCAACTTCAGCCCCGTCAAGGCCCACTGAGGAGTTGGCAACCTTTGGAGACTTACCCCCAAACAGTCCATCTAATGGGTCAGACCATTGTTGCCAACTGAAAGCCCATTACATTTCTACGAACCAGCGCCTACAGAAAATAAAGACCGCCCCTGCTCGAAGAAAGCGCTGCACCCATCTTCACCAAAAATCTGGCAAAAAAGCGCTTCCAAGTGTACGCTCAAGACCCCCTAATCCGCCATCTAGCCCCACGAGGGCCTCTATGAAGGGCGTGACGAAAACCCGCGGCAGCGAGTTCACCTGTAAAGAATTTCTTTGCCAAATTTCGAAAACGGAAAGACACTGCATCAGAAGAACTCTCTGACGCTGAAATTTTGAAAGCGGTCACTGACCAGGCACTCCCCTCAAAAGTGCTGGTCGACCATCAACGCTCAGTTGGGGGCCCCGCGACGGGCCTGGTGGGTGGACATAAGATCTCAACCCTGCACTCCCCCTCTGTTAGATGGCACTTCGGGTCGCCAGGTACCCCTGCTGCCCCCCGGCCGCGGCAGCTTGAACCAACTCCGCGGACGGTGGTGGAAGGTGGGCCCGTGGCCCACGCAGAGACGCTGCCCCGGCCCGTGGAAGTAGACAACCCTGGTTCCCAGAAAGTCACACCTTTTGCATCAACGCCCTCCATTGTCCTGCCAGTAACTACTGCCCCTCCGCTATTCACAGTTTGAACGCTGAGACCTTCTTTCCGGAGAAGGAAAAACCGCCCTGCTACGAGCTCGGCGAGTGAGAGTGGCGCGGTACTGCCTGGCATGAGCCTAGGTTCGGACCCTCCTCTTGAAGTTCCATTAACCGCTTTTGTTTCAAGCTCATCCCCGCCGTTTGGCGTAAACTTTCCTCCACAGTTAGAGCCTATAGTGGGCTCAAGACCCATTTTTGTCCTGGACCAACCCAGAGGCCCGCGCACTCAGCACAGTCCCCCTAGAAATCGACGACTAAGTGAACTACCGGCAAACACTCCCAAAGACTCTCCGGGGAAGAAGTCTGACCTGATGTCGATCATGTCAGCAGTCACGATCGCTCTTGCCCCGTTTTGTAAATTGTACGAGTCCATTAATGAAACTCTAAAAGATCACACATCAATCTCAGCCATGATGAACAGTCGACTGATTTTTTCTGAAGGGTATATTAATGCACTAAACAACCAAGCAGACAAGGGGCCGTGGGGCCCAAGTGACTCAGCAAAAGACCCTTCCTATTCAGCCCCAGTGGTTGTGTTACCCTCTCCGCCTGTAAGCTTAAGAACAACTGCCGAAAACAACTCCCAGACGCCTCTGTCATGGATGAGTAGTAACCGGGAGGCTCTTCCACTACAGAAGGCACCAACTACAATAGCAAATACGACCATAAACAACAAGAGTAAGTCCCCGGGCCAGAGCTCCAATGGCTCTATTAACAACGAGGTGATTTTGATTCAGCCCGAACTGGATGACTTAACCAAAATCGACTTGCCAGCAAAGGCCTCTTCAAACAAAGATTTTCCTATCCTTGTCGGGCGGAAAGCAAAAAACCTGCCAATATGCACGCAGCAACCGCCTCAAGTAATGGCTTCTTTAAACAACGAGGGGGGAACCTCTATCTGGCTCCCGAATCAAGTGCACGCAGGCACAACTCTGAGTGCTAAATCCAGTGCAATAAGAGACCGGTCAACTAACCATAAGCCCATAGGAGAAGCAACTACTCTTTGTCTCTCAACTTTAAACAGGCCGGCAGAGTCCGACATTGACGCAGAGTTAATTAATCTAAGTGTCTACTCGGTCTCAGAAGTGAAAGAAGACAACTCTTCACCAAGAATAACCAAAGCTAATGAACGACAATTCCAGACTCTCGAAAATCGCTGCAAGAAACTCATTGCTAAATCCACCGTTCCTCGTATGAACAAACACGCGGGGCTATTCAAACAAATAGAGCAGAGAACCCGTGAGCAGCTGCGACATGCAACAGACGTGAGGAAGCGAGAACGCGCTCCCCGTCTCCCGCACCAAAACCCAGCAAGACCAGTTGGGTACACGACACCAGAGATCACTTGCACCATAAATTGAAGAGGGATCCTGTAGGCCCTGAAGACTATCACTCAGAAAAAGTAACCTTGCGCCGACAAAGACGTAATTCAAAGTCAAGAAACTGGAAATCGCCCCTACGAGCAAAGATGGACCGCTCATTTAAGCTAGAACAACTTCTCGACAATAAGAAATACATCATTCTCAATCGCGGCTTTGTGCTCAATCTATTCAAATGCATCCCGTCTCTGAGGCGCTTGAGGACCGACGACATTGCATTGGTTGAACCGATCCATGAAGGCAAACAAGCGATTGCCTACCTCCAGGGGTGTTGCTAGGTCTGGAAAAGACCTGGGGCTACGCTAATGTCTGAACTGTTGGGACTGGGGGCTAGCTATAGCCTTTTGGTTGTAGCTCCTGAGATTCTATCCGGGGCTACAACCAAAAGACCAGAGGCTATAGCCCCCTTAGCCCCCCCTAGCAACGCCTCTACCTACCTCTATGTTTCTTGCACCTCGGTAAAAAATATGATCTCGGACGCCGCTGAAAACCTTTTGAAACTGGGATTTGACCTCTTCGAACTTGGAGATAAGGGTCTATCTCCGCCTAAAAGGAAGCGCGCTGAATCTGCCAGGCCTTTAAACACCAAAAGTCTGGTCCACTACGAGCTCGCTTCCCCAAAGTCCTCCTCACAGACGTCCAAGGAACACTCATCCAAAGATAATCAATTGAAAGAAACAAGAGCTAACTCTTCTGGCGATCTGAGACCCAGTGTGTTAGGCAGAATCCTGTGCAGTTCCCTTAGGGAGCACTACACAAGATTAGGACTACAGGTGAGAGCAATTAATCCCCTTTGGTATCAGTCTGTACCACAAAGATTTAGTTGGTAGCTGTGGCTGAGCAGTCAGACTTATCTCAAGAGGGAGATGAGCAGTATTCAGGGTTTACACAATAGGCCTACAGTACTATGGCACAAGGAAACACTGACCAAAGCTTTGTATTAAAACGTATATATATATATTTTATGCACTTCTAGTTAAACACATCTATCACAGTTCTTAAAGCAAGTTAAATAAGTCAGAGGAAAAATATACACACTCCCTAGTTAAATTGTAGACCAAGTGAGCCAGAGTGAAAACTGAGCAAAACGGCACAGTGAAAAACACACACAAGGGATACTCTATCAATTTCTTACAAGGCAAGTTATATAGGAATAGCCTCTTACACACCCTAGCAACACTTCCCATAAGTTTGTGAACCAGATTAAGCAAGACAGTGCATCAGTATAGGCAATACCTAAATGAAAACTGAGCAAAATGGCATTTCACAAGGTTTAGAAAGGGGGAGAAAAGGGTGATTATAAGAAGTAGGTGCCGCAACACAGTTCTAGTTGAGAATCAATCTAGAGAAGGCAGTTCTAACAAATGTAGCCAGAGTCAGTAGGCCTGTGCCAGAGTCAGTGGTACAGGGCAAGGGCCCAAGAGTGAAATGTTCTTGTAGCTGCAGTCAAGTCTTTGGTTAACGATTTTGAAAAGGTGAATGCAGAAGTTGAAAGACAATGTTAAGAGAGAGGGGCGGCCAACCCAACAGGTAGGTAAAGGATTTAAAACACCTTTAGTGCCACCGTGAAGAAAGGGCGGCCTGGCAGAACAATGTACCTTTAAAATGAAGAAGTGGCTTCTGCGGTGGCGGTTGTTCCTGGTAGTTCCTGCAGTTCGGGTTATCCAGCAGAGGAAGAGAGGCTATCGTCGTGGAGGAAGGTTCGAGTTACTGCACTACCCAGGGATGAAACCAGCCACGGTGCTGCCCGATGAATAAAAGGTACGCTCCTTTAAATTGCGGTCCGGGTGGACTGGTGCCTGGTTATCCGGCCTCCAAGTACAGGGTACGGGAGATTCAACCAAGGCAGGTCCGGGACAGCGATTGGCAAACTGGTTGGTCCAACCAGCTCAAGGGAAGAAGGCTCTTGCAGGTGAAGATCTTCTCTCGTCGTGTGGAGAAAAGTGGTGAGACGCTGCAGCAGGGCTTCAACGGTGGTTCAGTCGTTGTAGATGTCTTTGGCTTCTTTCCTCTTCGGCTTCTTAGTTCCAGTGGCGACGTCTTGCTCTTCCAGTCCTCAGGACCCTGCTTTTATGCAAAAAGATCCCCATTCATACAGCCTAGCTGTCACTCATAGAGTGGAGTGGTCATCTTGGCGGGAGATCCTCCAGCCTATCAGGATAGAGTGCAACATGGGTTGCTGTGGCAACCCTGTCCAGGGGTCCTTCTCCCCCTCCCACACAATGGACCCACCCCAGACTCAGTGGCCCCGAAAGGAGGGCTTTTTGGCAGAAGCCTGCCAAACGGACGAACAAAAGGTACACTCCTTTAAATCGCGGTCCGGGTGGACTGGTGCCTGGCTATCCGGCCTCCGAGTACAGGGTACGGGAGATTCGACCAAGGCTGGTCCGGGAAGGCGATTGGCAAACTGGTTGGTCCCACCAGCTCAAGGGAAGAAGGCATCTTGGCGGGAGACCCTCCAGCCTATCAGGATAGAGTGCGACGTGGGTTGCTGAGACAACCCTGTCCAGGGGCCTACTCCCTCTCCCACACAATGGACCCACCCCAGACTCAGTGGTGCCGAAAGGAGGGCTTTTTGGCAGAAGCCCGCCAAAGGGACGAACAAAGGATCCCCGACCTGGGTTAGGAGTTTAGAGAAAGACACAAGAAAGAAGTTATACTAAAGTTCTGGCAAATAAAACCTACCGGAGTAAAGTTAATATAAAAATACACCGGCGGTATGTTAGAGGCTGTCAGAAAAAGCGGTAGACTCGAACAATGGGAAAACCCCATAGAAAAATATTTGCGGTTGAATATTTTCGGTAGTAACCACTGCCACCAGACAGAAACTTTTGAAAGAGGGACTGTACGGTACCCTCTCGAAAATGAACATAAGGGAAAAACTATTAACCCTTCCCAGTAAATGTTCCCTCTAAGGTGCGCGGCAGTGCGGCCGCGCACCTTTGATTCTGATGCCGCGCATATTGTTTTATTTACTGCGCACATCACTTTGCAGATCCATTTGCCTGCCCTGCCCTCCCTTTATCATTAGTATGATATACGCGTGATTATCCAACCAGGACATAGAAGTGACAGACCATGCTTTATTATGATTGGCTGCAGCAGCACTTGGCTGCACGTGCCGTGCTACTACAGCCAATCAAACACAGATGTTCCCTCCACTCCGCCCCCATGAGTAAGGCGTGGCAGTGGCACCTTGCTAGCTCTCCACTTCGGTGTGGCTGTCCTCGTTCGTGCTCCAGGCCCCAGATTGTGTTTCAGGGCCATGCGCTGCCTGCCAGTGCCACTGCCTACATTTACTGGACTGGAGTGGGATAGGCCCTGTGATTGTTGGCAGCGTGAGCGTGACCCTCTCCTCGATGATTGACGGACAGATTAAAAGGTATGCAGCACAGTAGCGATTGTGCGCCTGGGCGCAGCTGCGGCGCTCCTTTGCAAACAAAATGTTTTACCATTCCTGTAATTTTATATTAAAATGAATCCGTTCCGGAACGGTTTCATTTCAATATAAAATTGCAGAAATGGTAAAACTTTTCATTTTGTTTTACAAAGTAAAAGCGCGTTTACTTTGTAAAACAAAACCAAAGATTTTACCATTCCTGCAATTTTATATTGAAATGAAACCGTTGCAGAACGGATTCCTTTTAATTTAAAAGTGAGGAATGGAACTGGGAGGAGCTGTCATGCACAAGCCTGCCACTCCTGTTGTGTCGCTCCTGGTGGCAAGTTGGCAACTAGTCTCTACGGTGACAAGTCGACCACACCAGTCTTTTTGCAATCTGGTGGTCTGACTCATTGAAGAGGCTTGTGCGTGACAACAGCTCTCAGTTCCATTCCTTGAAAGGGCCTGCGCTTTTTTTGAGCATGTCCCTGGAATTGTTCCAAACACTCACAGGCTCACTCACAGCTGAGCCATGTAACAAGTTGGCACTCTAATTATTAAACCCTATATAAAGCATGGCAGTCATAATAACCTACAAACATTCATTTTAAACAGCCCTGCCTGCTACCACCCATATGTATGTGTGGGGGTGTACAATACTCTGTATGCTTGAACAAGAACACTTTTATTAAACGGATTGAATTTGTCAGAGATCTCAAAATGAAGACTGAGCAATAACTAGAGGGCTACCCAGACTAGAGCAAGAGTGAACCACAGAGAACGTGGGAACAAAACCACAGAGAGCGGGTGAACAAACCACAGAGCGTGGGGGAACAAAAGCACATAGTGCAGGGAAGAACGACAGGGAGAGAGAGAGTTTGGCGGTGGGGAGAGCGAGAGGGGACCACACAGGAAAAGATCCAGAAAGAGAGAAAAGGTGACCATGTGCTTCAATCAAGCACTCCACTCACAGCCATCATCTTCCCCAGTCTGCACTGCAGTCTTCAGGCTTCTCTTCGGTGGAGCACAAAGACAATCTATTAACCCATGATACAGTGTCAAGGGACATCTTCATAGACAAATCAGGGAAGCTTAAAGCAGCTGATCTCTGGTTGTCCTGGTGTGTGTGCACAAGATCTGCTGTTCTTTTGCACAGCAGGAGGGATTGATTCTGGTCAAGTAAAGCAGGGCTTCACTTCTAGGAAGATGCTCAGATCAGCTCCAGTCTATTTTTAACTAGTGGCTTGCACATTTGAGCACCCAAAGAATATGAAGATATGAGACTTGGAGGCCCAAAGGTCTTTTCGTAGGTCCCTTGTTAACATACTTGCAGGCTGCAGCTCTTTCTAACCCCACAGTTTGGAAGATTGAAATGTACGTAGGTCTGAGAAATTCCAGGTATATTTCCAACTGAGAAACACTAGTTTGGTTAACCAATGAAATAAGCTTTGAAAACTGGTGTTGATTCAATTTTCAAGTTTAACTTTTATGCTGTCAGGTTAAAATGATCAAACAAGTGGCTTGGGTGCGTGCGTATAGCATGTTCCCATATCAATCCGACCCAGGCTCCCCGCACCCCCTTAGGCAGTGATGACGGGACATGTTTGCTAGCACAGATTTACTAAAATCGGCGATGGATGGCCCCGCTAATGACGGGCAGCATAAACAGCCCACTTTATCATGTCAGATATCTAGTCTGTGCACAACATTCTTGACAGCACAGCAGCACCCAAGGAAAAGCATTACATTTGCAGAACCAATCTATTCTACATCTTTTTTGAGCTCTCATTTCACACTTGCTTTTGTGCGAGCGTACATGCATTGACAGCCAGATGACATACTTTTGGTGCACTACTTCCATGGAAGTGGGATTGATGTACATTGTGGAGTTTGGAAAGAAGCAACTGTAGTATTGGGTGGCTCATAAGGGTAATAACAGTCAGACTCTTCTTGGCTGCAAAATCCTGCAACTTTGGATGGCCTGTCAGGTTTGCAGTATTTAGTGGCTTATTAGAGATGCAGAACACTGCTGGACTGCAGTTGCGGCTTTGATATTGTGGTTGCAGGCTGCAGAACACAGAATTGTTGGTTGGCCATCTTTTTAGGGATGTCTAACAATGATAAAGTTGGGTTATTTAAATATAGCACCTATACCTGAACGCTTTACACAGAACATATATACATGATGATGAATCAAACCATATCACCCACTGGCAGTTGCTACTCATTTATTGACCTCATAACAAGGAAAGGCTGAGTGTTGTCGGGATTCGAACCTGCGACCTGCAGATCACACAAAGATCACAGCAGCAAGTGAGAGCTCATTCCACTGAGCTATCTTAACAATGCTTAACTACCTCCATGGCTGCAGCCTTGCAGCACATTGCAGGGCTTCAGTGCAGGCAGTATTGGACTGCTTACTATGGTTGTTGAACACTGCTGGTCTTGAGGACTGCAGCCATCATGGTTGTCCTATCAGGATTGCAGGGAGCTGGGGCTGCAGTATTGAGTGACTGACTACCAACTCCCTCTGCTTGGGCCCACACATGTCAGGGTGGTTAATATAACCTAACAAGATTAGAAATTAAACACAGCAAACCTTTAGCGCTTTATGGCCATACTAACATCAGCAGGTGGTATTCAAATGCCACATAGCATAACATTTGCAGAAATCTATAACTGAGTTTCATTAACAGAGATGATGCTCTGCCAACCCATCCATTGCTGTGAACTTAACATTTTTTTCAATGTAATATATTGTGTTTTTTGCACATTGTAAATGCCCTTTCAGCAAACGTGCACCATTTGAGTTACTTGGAATTTTGGATATATGTTTGTGAGTTTGTATGCGGCATAGAATCTGTTGTTAACACTAACAGTACTCCTTTGCTGTATCCAAGAGTGTTAGTGGAGGGTTTATATTCATAGATGCATTGAGTATGCTGCTGGACGGTATCTTTCCAATTGTTGCTTGCCACATGCTGTCCGTGTCCATCCATTATGGGAGATTTTGCCTTGCTGATTTTATTTTCTGTCCCTAGAGCAGACACTTCTGAGACTGTCGGTTTGACTTCCAGTACAATCTGATATTACATGATTTACTTGAATTTATTTAACCGTCCATCCATACCCCCCTCTCTTTAGTCATCTTTGTCATTAATCATGTTCATGTATTGCTTATTTCGTTCAACCAATATAAAGCATTTCCTTTATATTCCATAGGTTTACTGAAATGAGAATGCAGGAGCTACTGTTGCTAGTACTGTTCTAAATATTAATTTGTGAGGCAGAATCTGTGTTCCACCAGAAGAACCCTTCTTGTACCAATCCATCGTAAAACAAAAGGTCTTGCTAATATTTTGAGATTTAAAAAGACACAACTTCAGATGAGTTTTAGACTTAGGAGGAGAATAGAACACCCAAATACCCCTTGAAGTAGAGCATGCTGTGCCGCAAATTTGCATTCCTCGCTTGCACAGTAGATCACTAAATACTTGCTGTGGCGGCCCAGCACGCCGGCGCCGACTGCCACCGGCAACGCATCACTCAGTTACGCACAGGGCTAAAAAACTGCCAGCACACAAAAATTCTTTGGCGCACACAGCCAAAAATAATTAGAGGGAACATTGTTCCCAGTACGTTCATAGTAAGATGGGTTGTACTGGTTTAGTTCACAAAAATTGACTAGTAAAGTCAATGGGGACTTTATATGCCCTGGGAGACAGTAGTCAGTCCCAGGGTATGGAGTCTATGTTTGGGGCCGCTACGACACCCCTGTGTCACTGCACGGATGGTGCTGTGTAACACATGTGAATAAAGATGGTTCCTATGGAGGTGAGAGCAACTCCATAGGCATTAAACACAAAAATACCCTAGAACACACATAGCAAAAATGCTTAAGAGTGGGAAAACGAGTCGCACTCTTAGCAGGCGGAAAAAACAAACCCTTCAAATCCAGCAAAGCTGCTGGGGGACTCTATAGGTAAGGGAAATTAGCCATAAGATGAGAATTCTCCCTAACACTCGCCCCCTCCCCCCCAGACTAAGGGACAGGAGGATCTAATCCACTCCTGGATGAGTCTCTTACCTTTAGTCGGTTAAAAACATCAGCATTTTGGTGGTGACATCCTGACCTGTGCTCAATGGTAAAATCAGACCCTTGCAGGCAGATTGACCATCCTAGCAGTTTTGGGTTTTCCCCTTTCATTTGCATCACCCATCTCAAGGGTTGGTGGTCTGTTTGAATGATGAAAGTAAATCCATACAAGTATGGTCTAAACTTCTTCAAAGCCCACACAATGGCAAAAGATTCTCTCTCAATAGTTGCCCACCTTGTCTCAGGTTCATCAGTTTCCTACTGATGAAGCAAATGCGGTGCTCCCTACCTTTCTCATCCAGTTGACTGAGTACTACACCTATACCTATATTGGAAGCATCTGTTTGTACAATGAAGGGTTGGTGGTAGTCAGGAGCTCTGAGAACTGGAGCTTGACAAAGGGCTTTCTTCAGGCTTTCAAAGGCCTGATTGCACTCCTCATTCCATTTGATCTTTTTAGGGAATTTAGGAGAAGAGATTATATTCAGTGGAGAAGCTATGGATCCATAGTTCTCAATTAAATTCCTTTAATACCCAGTGAGGCCTAGGAAGGCTCTCACCTGGGTTTGAGTAGAAGGGGTTGTCCAATTTTGCACAGCTTCAATCTTGCTGAGCAAAGGCCTTATTTCACCACCTCCTCCCTCATGCCCAAGGTAGACCACTTTACTCTGACCAATTTGGCATTTACTTGCCTTTATGGTCAGATGGGCCTGTTCCAGAGCCTGCAAAACATATCCTAGGTGGTCAACATGTTCTTTCCAAGTAGGGCTGAACACTGCAATGTCATCCAAGTATGCCATGCAGAGGTCCTCCATTCCATTCAGAACCTGATTAACCATTCTTTGGAATGTAGCCGGTGCATTCTTTAATCCAAAAGGCATAACCTTAAACTGGTATAAGCCAACTGGGGTGGAGAATGCAGTTTTCTCCTTGGCATGGTCAGTCAGGGCTATTTGGCAATAGCCTGACGTGAGATCAAATGTGCTGAGGAACTTGGCTGAGCCAAGTCTATCCACCAGCTCATCTGTACTTGGCAAAGGATGGGCATCAGTCTTAGTGACTGCATTTAGAGCTCTATAGTCCACACAGAATCTCAACTCCTTGGATCCTGTCTTTGGTACTAACACAACTGGGCTAGACCATGGACTAGTAGAGGGCTCTATTACCCCAAGATCAAGCATCTGGTTGACCTCTCCTTTGATGTGGGTTCTGACATTTTCTGACATCCTGTAGCCTCTGCTTTTGACAGGTAAACAGTCACCAGTATTGCTATCATGCTGGCCCCAGGGGGTCAAGCCTGCTGCTAGAGAAAACAGAGGGGCAAATTGATTTAACAACACTTTGCACTCCTCCTGTTGCTCAGGGGTCAGATTAGAAGAGAGATTAACTCCTATTTTCTCATCTAAAGGTTTGTCTCTGAGGAGGTCAGGTAGAGGTTCACTCTCCTCTTCCTCTTGAGCGGAAGCTAGAAGCAAAGCTCCCAGTTCTGGTCTTGAGACAGAAGCTTTTAGACGGTTGGTGTGAAAGACTCTAGGAGCCTCCTTAGGATTGCCTAAGTCCACCAGATAGTTCACCTTTCCAAGTTTTACCACAACCTTGAAGGGTCCTATCCATTTGTCCTGTAAGGCCCTCTGCCTTGTTGGGACCATAACAAGAACTAGCTGGTCTTGAGCGAACTCAACCATGTTGGCCTTCTGGTCATGCCAATGCTTGACCAGAGCCTGACCTGATTTCAAGTTATAACTTGCTTCAGCCATCATGTGTGACATTCTCCTCCGGAGTCCTATCACATAGTCAGTGACTCTGACTGGCGTGGGGGAAGGAGCTCTCTCCAACCCCTCCTTGATCAGGGCCAATGGACCTCTGACTGGATGGCCATAGAGAAGTTCAAAGGCACTGTAACCCACTCCCTCCTGAGGGCCTTCTCTATATGCAAAGAGAAGGCATGGCAGTAGAAGATCCCACTTTTTCTTAAAGGTGTCCTCTTAAGCTCCTATCATGCTCTTCATGGTTCTATTAAAATCGTTCTACCAATCCATTTGTCTGAGGGTGGTATGCTGTTGAGAACTTGTAGGTAGCTCCACAGTTTTTCCACATGGCCTTCATGCATTGGGACATAAAATTTGACCCCCTGTCAGATATTACCTCCTTAGAAAACCCCACCCTGGTAAAAATACCAAGGAGGGCCTTAGCTACAGCCTGAGCTGTAAAAGTCCTCATAGGAATTGCTTCAGGGTATCTAGTAGTATGGTCTACTACAACAAGGATAAACCTATTACCTGAAGAAGTTGGAGGATCAATGGGATCAACAATGTCGATTCCTACCCTCTCAAATGGTACTCCCACCACAGGGAGTGGCACTAAAGGTGCCACGTTTCTGGAACCACTTTTACCAGAGGTTTGGCAAGTGTGGCAACTCTTGCAATACTTATATACCTCAGTCCCCATTTTAGGCCAATACATGTAGAGAGAGAGCCTTTCCTTGGTCTTCTTGAAACTCAAGTGACCAGCCAAATGTATCTCATGGGCTAGTTGCAAGAATTGGAGTCGGTTTACTTGAGGCACTACAAGTCTTTTGTAGTCCCCAGGGATTGACTTGGTTGGTTCACTATAGAAGAGGACATCTTCCCAGTGTAACCTATAATTCCCAGGATCTTGCCCTTCAAGCTGAGAAGCTGCCGGGTGGCGAAGACCTTCCAGAGTTGGACATTCTCTTTGTCCCTTACTGAAGTCTGCCCTGTTGGGGCCACCTTCTGCCAGTAAAGACTGCAGCTCAGGATGGTCCACAGGATCAAGGTCTCCAATGAGTTCCTGGCCTCCTACTAGATCTGATTCCACCTCACTCTCAGCCTCAGCTGGAGGAGGAATCACAGGTGTGATTTTTGACAACCTAGGAGATCTCCTGGTTGGCAGAACTGGAGTGCCTTCTGCTGGTTTCTTCTTTAAAGTCTTGGGTTTCCCCTTTGCTTCTGGTTGCTTTGAAATAGCAGTTAGTAACTCCAGTGGAGTAGGAGTGATTTCTTTTTCTATCATCTCCTCGGGAGAGCCCCTCAAGGTCCTCTCCCTTGCAGGTCTGGTAAGCTCCTGTAATCTCTTACTAGGAGGTCTGGGAGTACTTGACACTACTCCCAGGTCTTTCAGATCATTGCCCAACAGCACCCTTCCTGGTACTTCAGATTGTACACTCACAGGTATCCTGACAGGCATTGCATTGCACTGGGTGAGAGCTGGTAATTGGGGAAGCATCTGCACAGGCCCTCCAACAAACTTGGTGAGGCGTTTGGGTGCCTTATCAACATCCTCCACCTTGAAAAAAGATTCGTCCACCACAGTTATGCTGGCCCCAGTGTCTCTAATGGCAGGGGTCTTCTGACCATTGACTAGGACACTGTGTTACGCTCACCTGGACCCCACAGGTATGTCGATCGGACCCAGACAGCTGCGGTCTCCTTCAACATGATGCGTAGTGCAGAGATGACTGTCTGGACTGGCCCACCTAGTCTTGTCTGCTGGACCCGAAGAAGTATTTTCCTGCAAGTGGAGACAGGGATTAACCACCTGTGGGTTTAAGTGATGCCCCCCCCACTAATCACCTCCGATATCCCCTTAGTAACCTCACCTTATGTTCGTAAAAGATGAGCTCTCCATCCTGCGTGTCTTGCAGGGGCACGTAGATACCAGTTACTTCACTGGTTTGAATGCGTTGGGAGAGTTCCGGTAAGTATTGACTCTGAAGTCCGTGGCGGGATTGGTAAGTATCAAGTTCAAAGAGTTCAATGTGCCCGATGTTCACTCTTGTCCCCTTCCTTCCTTAAGTTGCAACTGAGTTTGTGAGAAGAAGGTCTCGTAGCTGCTGCTGGCGTTCAGGTAAGAGTCTGTGTTACCCACCGCTGTCCGGTAACTATTGCATGCGTTAACGTGTTGTTTTTCTCCCTCTTTACAGATGCGGCATATGAAAATGTGGAGAGTTATGGAATAATACCGCCGGTGGTAAATCAGGTAAGTCTATGGTGGTAAGAGGTTGTATTTGTTGATTCCCTTGGCTCACCTTGTTTTTTCTTGTGTCTCCTAGGTGCCGGATTACGGCGAAGAAATTATGGAGACAGTGCCGGATCGAAAGATGCTGTGAGAACTGGTGAGTATGGCGCCGTGCTGGAGCTGGCGAAGCGACGCGTGCAGGACTGATGTACTTTCCAGGTCCGGAGATGAAATGGTTCCGGAATTAGGTGAGGAATTTGAAATAAGTTTGTTTTCTAACCTTGTCCTTTTCCTCTTCTTTATTCTAGGAGCTCCAGATTTGAGGCGGGCGTGGCAGAAGACTGGGTGCTGGCTGCAGGCACGCGGGCGTGGCAGAAGACTGGATGCTGGCTGCAGGCACAGTGAGCGTCACGCTGCTGGATGCAGAATAACGCGAAGCATGTGCTGCTGTTCGGGTGTAGTTTAAATAGCCTCCAAAGTAGTTCCAGGTAAGAAGTTCCCTGGAGCCACGCCCAAGTAAAAAATAGTCCCTGTAACAAAATAATCCCATCCAGGCCTCATGTAGGCTTGGACTCTTTTGCAGCATGGTCTGCATCAGGTAAGTAAAGTCTATGAGCCTGGTGCCCATGGCGCCAGGACTGAACCCAGACAGTCCCTAGCCGGGGCTGCTGAGGTTGAAACAAATGTCTGGATGCCTGCTCCCGGAGCTGAGGGCCTTGGTCCTGATGCCCGGGGGTAGGCATCATGACAGCACTCCCCCCCAAGGCCCCTCCTAAAGTTGTTCTTCCCCCTGGCCCCGGTTTGTCTGGGAAGCTCCGATGGAATCTTTTCACCAACCGAGGTGCATGAACGTGGTCGCTAGGCTCCCATGATCTTTCTTGTGGTCCGTAGCCCTTCCAATCGATCAAATAAAAAAGTTTTCATTTAATCATCTTGGAGTCCAGGATATTTTTTACCTCAAATTCAGGTTCTCCATCTATCAAGATGGGTCAGGTGGTTTGGTTAATCGTGTCCCTGGTTGAACTGGTTTTAGAAGTGAAACATGAAAGACAGGATGAATTCGCATATTAGAGGGGAATTCCAATTTGACGGCCACCGGGTTGATAATGGCCTTAATGGTGTAAGGTCCCAAATATCTAGGATTAAAAGTCTGAGTTCCCTTCAGAGGTGTATGTTTTGTAGCCAGCCAAACTTGATCCCCAATCTGGTATTGTGGAGTTTCACTTCTATGTTGATCAGCATTTTTCTTGTATTTCTCTTTTGCTTGTTTCAAATGTTCTGTGGCTTCCTTAAAGGCTTGTGTAATAGTAGAGTGCAAATGACTAACTGCGGGCATTTCTAAGTGCTGAGGCGAATCGAGTTCTGAGGTTCGAGGGTGATGTCCATATATGGTATAAAAAGGACTTTGTCCGGTTCCTGAATGTACAGAGTTATTGTATGCTTACTCGGAAATCCATAAAATATCTTTCCAATTGCTTTCGGTCTGGTGTAGCATGCAGCGTAGGTACTGTGCAAGGGTCTGGTTGGTCCTTTCCATCTGACCATCGGTCTGGGGATGGTGACTTGTTGATAGCCTCACGTCGATTTGTGCCAGTTTGACAACATTTCTTCCAAAAATGCGAGATAAATTGACTACCTCGGTGAGAAACCAATACGGAAGGGAATCTGTGGAATCGAACAATGTTTTCGAGGAACTCCTTGGCCAGAATCGAAGCAGAAGGTAACCCCTTTAAAGGAATAAAGTGGGCCATCTTGGAAAAAAGATCCACAATAACTAGGAGGGTGTTAAATCCATTACATGGAGGTAGATCTGTATATATGAATATAAACTTTTGCAAACCAAAACTGTGAAGTAACAGTGCCCATTTGAATGCAAAACCCATTGGATTGTATGGCAACACATTAGGAAACACAACCTTTTCTTTTAAGAATAAATGTATCACAATGGTATAAAGTTTTGACCATAGTTGAGCACGTAATTTGGTATAAGTCAACACTGTGATGTAACAGTCTTTGTCTAGTGTTTATCTTCAATTGAATTAACTACTTCCTGTTAGGAATAAAAACAAAGGCTAAGACAACAGACAATTTATTTTGGCTCAAAGTATGATTGAAGAAGCGTTTTTTTAAAACCATTTTTTCCTTTACAGAGTGCGAATTATGCAAAGGTCTAAATTAGTTAACAATACCGTTTTGTTTCCCTTCACAGTCTAGGGGTAATAGACCTTCTGTTTGCTGCTCTGTACTTAATTTACTTTCCAGTGAGGAGCGCCGGAATCAGCCAAAGACTGTTTCATTTGCAAATAGATCTGTAATAAAGTCTAAAGACAAGGTGTGCCATGGTGTAGGTGGAATATCCAAAGGTTGTAAAAGGCCAGCAGGTTTTCATTCTGGCTTTTTTTTTTGGGCGCAAATGCCACAAGACATCACAAATGACTTTACATCTTTTCGCCAAGTGGGCCACCAGAACTGTCTCTTAATTTTCGCTTCAGTTTTTGCGATATCTGGGTGCCCTTCCATCAGGGTGTCATGGTAATTTGAGATGACTAGTTCTTGGATTTCCTTGTGTGGTAGAAATAGTCGTCCTTGATAGTAAGGTAGGTCATTGACGATTGAGTAGTCCGGGCCTTTCTTTACCCAGTCCTGCAGGGTTGCTGGATCGAAGAGTTGTTGGATTTTTGGATTAATATCTTCTAGTGTCTGTAGAGTAGTTATGCCAAGAATTCTTTGTTCGGGAATTATTGGCATCGGTTCTGGGTTTGCATATGCTTCTCCCATTCCTATTCGGGATAAGGCATCTGCTTTGCCATTTTTGCAGCCTGGTCGATAAGTGATCACGAAATCGAATTCGGCAAAGAACAATGCCCATCGAAGTTGCCGCGATGATTGGGCTTTGGCTGTTTTTAAATACTTCAGGTTCCGGTGATCGGTGATTACGGTAATAGTATGCCTGGCACCAAGGAGATAGTGCCGCCAAGCCTTAAAGGCGGATTTGATGGCTAATAGCTCTTTATCGGTAACCGCATAGTTTAACTCAGGTGCTGAGAACTTTCTGGACCAAAACGCTACTGGGTGAAGTTGACCGGTTTCAGGATCCTTCTGGGACAGGACAGCTCCCATGGCTAAACTGGATGCATCAGTTTCTACTATGTATGGAAGCTCATGGCGTGGATGCTATAAGACAGGTGCTAATGTGAATTTCGCTTTCAGCTCTTGGAAGGCCTTTTCAGCCTCTTCGGTCCACAAGAAGCGTTTGTTTTTTTCGCAAAAGTGCTGTGATTGGGTGTACAACATGGGAGAAGTCCGGAATTAATCTGCCGTAGAAATTAGCAAATCCGAGCATGCTTTGTACCCCTTTGACTGAACTGGGTGATGGCCACTTGAGAATTGCGTCCACCTTTCGAGAGTCCATTCGGACTCCTTTTGGAGTCAGGATAAATCCAAGAAATTCAACTTCCGTAGCATGAAAAACACATTTTTCCAATTTTGCATATAACTTGTGCTGGCGTAGTCTCTCAAGGACTGCACGCACGTGCTTTACATGGTCTGATTCTGAGGAGGAGTACACTAGAATATCATCTATGTATACGATGACACAGACGTCAATGAGTTCACGAAGGACATCGTTCATGAAATACTGGAAGGCTGCTGGAGCATTACACAACCCGAAGGGCATCACCTGATATTCAAATAATCCGTACTTGGTGCGAAAGGCAGTCTTCCATTCGTCGCCATTTCTTGACACATACCAGATGATATGCCCCTCGGAGATCTAACGTAGTGTAGATACAAGCATCCTTTACTTGGTCTAGTAATTCGGGGATCAGAGGCAATGGGTATCGTTTTTTTACCGTAATCTGATTTAATGCGCGCTAATCTATGCACGTTCTAAGGTCACCTTCCTTTTTTGGCACGAAGAATAAAGCTGAGGATGCAGGAGACTTGGAAGGACGAATAAAGCCATTAGCAAGCTATTGGTCCAAGTATTGCCGTAGGTGATGATTTTCAGGTTCCGTGAGGGCGTAGATTCTACTGCATGGGGGTTGTGCACCGGGTAGGAGGTCGATTTGACAATCGTATGATCTGTGAGGAGGTAATGTATTGGCCTGTTCTTTTGAAAAACATCCTGAAATTCTTGGTATTCCTGAGGTAACTGCACGATTGGGTTAACGACTGTAGCCAGGCCTTTGTTCAAAGTTTTCTCCGGGTAACAGGTGTGTGCACAATCCGGGAAGGTTATTCTCTTCTCTCGCCAATCTATACAAGGATTATGTGTTTCCAACCATGGCAATCCCAGTATTATCTGGAACTGTGGGGCTTTGATTAGATCAAACACAATAGTCTATCAATGCCCATCTTGACTCAACAGTGTCATCTCTGTAGTGGAATGAGTTAAAGGCCCCCGGGCAATCTCAGTTCCATCAACTGTGGTGATGACATCCGAAGTGGTCTTTTTGCAAAGTGGTAGATTCATCCTTGACACCAATTCGTGGTCCATATAGTTTCCTACGGCCCCGCTATCTATGTATGCCCTTACTGCGTGCATACGTGATGGCTGCCTGGGATCAAGTAGGACCATTGGGATGATCAGATGCGAGGTCTGAGTGTCCTTCTTTAAGCTCGGCAAGCGGACCTCTATGCTTGTCGGGCGTGGTTGTTTCCCGAATCAGGCTCTATGTGGCTTTTATCAGCAACTCCTACCACCTTCTTGGGTGGTTTTGTAGGGCAATCCCGTAGAAAATGTCCTGAGGTTCCACAGTACAACTGCATCTGTCGTCTTCTTTCTCTTTCCTTTTGAGTTAAGGGTCCTTTAACCCCCCAATCTGCATAGGTTCAGATGCATCTGTTCCTTTGGGGGCAACGTTGGGTTTAACCAATACCCGGTTCTCGAACTTAGCTCGATCAGTCTTTCGGTTCTGAAGTCGGTGGTCTAGCTGGACCACTAAGTCTATAAATTCTGTGCAATCCTGAGGTGGGTTCACAACTTGAGCCAAGACATCTTTGAGTTCTCCCCGAAGTCCACGATGAAACAATGTAATTCGTTTTTCCTCCGGCCACCCGGTTTCCACCACCAACCTATTGAAGGTTGCAATATAGGTTAGCAGATCCTGGTTACCTTGTCGTAAGGATAAAAGTTTGTTGTCCAGGGCTTCACCCTGTGAGTGTCTGGTGAATAGTTTTTCCATGCTCCTTTGAAAACCATGAAAATCCCGGAGAAGAGTATCATCCTGGTTGACTAATGGAATGGACCAATCCGCTGCGCTGCCACTAAGATATGACAATACAAAGGCTACTTTGGCTTGGTCATTTGGAAAGGCTCCCGGTCTGCATAAAAAGTGCAAGCGACATTGGTTCATAAACACGGCGAACTTTTTGGGGTCCCCAGCAAAGCGTTCGGGTGGAGCTAACGGAATATTTCCTGGTAAAACCACTTGCACAGGATTGCTTGATGATGAAATGGGGGTTGGGTTTCCCCCATATCCAGGTAGGGGCATTTGCCCAGCTTGGTTTTGCAGTAGTTGCCTAGCCAGATCATCCGTGCGCTCCTTTGAGACAATCAGTTCTCTCCTGAGGGCATTAGTTCCTTGGCGCGCGGCATGTACTTCTGCCCTAAGTTCCCCCAATAATTGGGCCTGTTGGTCAGTTTCCGAGGTTTCCATAACACCCGGGTGGGTATTTGTAGAGAGGCTTCGCGTTCTGTTACGCTCACCTGGACCCCACAGAGGTGTCAATCGGACCCGGTCAGCTGCGGTCTCCTTCAACGTGATGCGTAGTGCAGAGATGAATGTCTGGACTGGCCCGCCTAGTCTTGTCTGCTGGACCCGAAGAAGTATTTTCCTGCAAGTGGAGACAGGGATTAACCACCTGCGGGTTTTAGTGATGGCATCCCAACTATTCTCGCTCTCCCCCACTAATCACCTCCGATATCCCCTCAGTAACCCCACCTTATGTTCGTAAAAGATGAGCTTTCCATCCTGCGTGTCTTGCAGGGGCGCGTAGATACCAGTTACTTCACTGGTTTGAAGGCGTTGGGAGAGTTCCGGTAAGTATTGACTCTGAAGTCCCTGGAGAGATTGGTAAGTATCAAGTTCAAAGAGTTCAATGTGCCCGATGTTCACTCTTGTCCCCTTCCTTCCTTAAGTTGCAACTGAGTTTGTGAGAAGAAGGTCTCGTAGCTGCTGCTGGCGTTCAGGTAAGAGTCTGTGTTACTCAACGCTGTCCGGTAATTATTGCATGCGTTAACGTGTTGTTTTTCTCCCTCTTTACAGATGCGGCATATGAAAATGTGGAGAGTTATGGAATAATACCGCCGGTGGTAAATCAGGTAAGTCTATGGTGGTAAGAGGTTGTATTTGTTGATTCCCTTGGCTCACCTTGTTTTTTCTTGTGCCCCCTAGATGCTGGTGAGTATGGCGCCGTGCTGGAGCTGGCGAAGCGACGCGTGCAGGACTGATGTACTTTCCAGGTCCGGAGATGAAATGGTTCCGGAATTAGGTGAGGAGTTTGAAATAAGTTTGTTTTCTAACCTTGTCCTTGTCTTCTTCTTTATTCGAGGCGGGCGTGGCAGAAGACTGGGTGCTGGCTGCAGGCACGCGGGCGTGGCAGAAGACTGGATGCTGCTGAGGTTGAAACAAATGTCTGGATGCCTGCTCCCGGCGCTGAGAGCCTTGGTCCTGATGCCCGGGGGTAGGCATCATGACACACTGTTTTTATAATACTCTTTAGTATTAGGAGGGATAGAATTATACACATCTAAATTCTGTTGTTCCCACAATCCTAGAGAGACTAAAGATACACTAGCTGAGACTCCAATGGGGTCTTCAGCTAGTAGTTGAAAGTTTCCACTGGCCATATGTACTTCCTCCTCTGGAGCGAAGGCTAAGGAGGCAGTGTGGACCCCTGAAGGTTTACCCTTACATCTGGGATCCCCTTTCACATGGTCAGTAGAGCCACAAACATAACATTTTCCAAATGTCTTTATGAATGGTGGCTTGTTCTGACCTCCTCCTGGTCTGGGACCAGAAGGTGCACTTGCCTGATTAGGTTTCCCTTGTGGCTTACCCTTAGAATTTTGTTTGGGGCCCTCTTTGGAATTGGAATTATTTGAGTTCTCTTTGGTGTCTTTCTTAGGCTGCTTTCCCTCATCCTTTTTCTGAGTTACCCCTGAATCTTTGTGAGTAGCCCTGTTGGCAACCCACAAGTCAGCAGTCTTAGCTAGTTTCTTAGAATCCAGTTCTTTTGAATCAGCTAAGTGCTGTCTGAGCTCAGGAGAGCAGGCATCATAGATAGACTCCATCATTACAAGATTTCTCATTCCTTCATAAGTGTTAACTCTATAACCCTTAATCCATCCCTCTAAGTTGTTCAAACACTCATTCACCCAAGTAGCCCAAGGGGTACTATCATGCTTTTTGAGGGTCCTAAACCTCTTACGCTACTGGGAAGGAGTCTTCCCAAATCTAGCTATCGAAGCTAGCTTTACACATTCATAATCCATCCTATCTACCTCCCACAACTCCATTACCACATCAGATGCAACAGGGGGAAGCCTAGAGAATAACCACGGGATCAACTGATTCCCTGTGATATCCTGGAGTCCATGATTGTATTCAAACATAGCAAGCCAATCTAATACATCCAACTTAGGTTCATACATACCCACAATCTCTTTAGACATACGGGGTCTTTTTGGACTGGAAGATCTAGAGGATTCGGGGAGAGAAGCATTTTCCAAAGACAATTTCTTCATCTCAAGCTCATGAATGAGCTCCATTTCTTTGAGCCTTAGTTCTTGATGTCGCTGTTCAGTTTGGGCACTAATTATTTTGAATTCTAGTTCAAGTCTCATTTGTTCTAGTGAGATAAATTCAGGACTTAATGTGGGACCTAGTAAGGGTCCAGTAGCCACAGGTTGAGGTCTTTGAGCAGGTAGAGGCCCCGAGGGGGTGACACTATTCTCCTCCTCTTCCTCATCTGTTTCAACAATAACATCCTCAATATTATTTTCGTCAAGGTTTGCTGGGTAGTGGGCACTACAGCACCACTGTCCAGACTTTGTGTCTCTAACAGTCTTTCAATCATTTCTAATTTCTTGCCTTTGACAGGAAGACCTTTCTGTCTACACAGATCCCTTAAATAATCAGCAGTATTAGTAAGGAGGGTCTCCTGGCTGTAACTTTCCATATTTTTGACTTTTTTTTAAAATAAACTTTTTGTGATAGTTAGCCTTGTGGTTATTTGAACCAAGGTACTAGCAGAACTCTAAAATGTAAATCCAATACTTTTATCCCACAGCTGTACACCAGTGATAGGCAGAATCCTGTGCAGTTCCCTTAGGGAGCACTACACAATATTAGGACTACAGGTGAGAACAATAAATCCCCTTTGGTGTCAGTCTGTACCACAAAGATTTAGTTGGTAGCTGTGGCTGAGCAGTCAGACTTATCTTAAGAGGGAGATGAGCAGTATTCAGGGTTTACACAATAGGCCTACGGTACTATAGCACAAGGAAACACTGACCAACGCTTTGTATTAAAAAGTATATATATATTTATTTTATACACTTCTAGTTAAACACATCTATCATAGTTCTTAAAGCAAGTTAAATAAGTCAGGGGAAAAATATACACACTCCCTAGTTAAATTGTAGACCAAGTGTGCGATAGTGAAAACTGAGCAAAACGGCACAGTGAAAACCACACACAAGGGATACTCTATCAATTTCTTACAAGCGATGGAAAGCACAAGTTATATAGGAATAGCTTCTTACACACCCTAGCAACACTTCCCATAAGTTTGTGAACCAGATTAAGCAAGACAGTGCATCAGTATAGGCAACACTCAAATGAAAACCGAGCAAAATGGCATTTCACAAGGTTTAGAAAGGGGAAGAAAAGGGTGATTATAAGAAGTAGGTGCTGCAACACAGTTCTAGTTGAGAATCAATCTAGAAAAGGCAGTTCTAACAAATGTAGCCAGAGTCAGTAGGCCTTTGCCAGAGTCAGTGGTACAGGGCAAGGGCCCAGGGGCGAAATGTTCTTGTAGTTGCAGTCAAGTCTTTGGTTAACGATTTTGAAAAGGTGGATGCAGAAGTTGAAAGACAATGTTAAGAGAGAAGGGCGGCCAACCCACAGGTAGGTAAAGGATTTTAAACACCTTTACTGCTACCGCGAAGAAAGGGCGGCCTGGCGGAACAATGTACCTTTAAAATGAAGAAGTGGCTTCTGCGGTGGCGGTTGTGCGTGGTAGTTCTTGCAGTTCGAGTGATCCAGCAGGGAAGAGAGGCTCTCGTCGTGGAGGAAGGTTCGAGTTACTGCACTACCCAGGGATGAAACCAGCCGCGGTGCTGCCTGACGAATAAAAGGTACACTCCTTTAAATCGCGGTCCGGGTAGACTGGTGCCTGGCTATCCGGCCTCCGAGTACAGGGTACGGGAGATTCGACCAAGGCAGGTCCGGGAAGGCGATTGGCAAACTGGTTGGTCCAACCAGCTCAAGGGAAGAAAGCTCTTGCAGGTGAAGATCTTCTCTCGTTGTGTGGAGAAAGGTGGTGAGACGCTGCAGCGGGGCTTCACCGGTGGTTCAGCCGTTGCAGATGTCTTTGGCTTCTCTCCTCTTTGGCTTCTAAGTTCCAGTGACGACGTCTTGCTCTTCCAGTCCTCAGGACCCCGCTTTTATGCAAAAAGATCCCCATTCATAGAGCCTAGCTGTCACTCACACAGTGGAGTGGTCATCTTGGTGGGGGACCCTCCAGCCTATCAGGATAGAGTGCGACATGGGTTGCTGAGACAACCCTGTCCAGGGGTCCTACTCCCCCTCCCACACAATGGACCCACCCCAGACTCAGTGGTGCCGAAAGGAGGGCTTTTTGGCAGAAGCCCGCCAAACGGACGAACAAAGGATCCCCGACCTGGGTTAGGAGTTTAGAGAAAGACACAAGAAAGAAGTTATATTAAAATTCTGGCAAATAAAACCTACCGGAGTAAAGTTAATATAAAAATACACCGGCGGTATGTTAGAGGCTGTCAGAAAAAGTGGTAGCCTCGAACAATGGGAAAATCCCATAGAAAAATATTTGCGGTTGAATATTTTCGGTAGTAACCACTGCCACCAGCCAGAAACTTTTGAGAGAGGGACTGTACGGTACCCTCTCGAAAATGAACATAAGGGAAAAACTATTAACCCTTCCCAGTACTTTCATAGTAAAATGGGTTGTACTGGTTTAGTTCACAAAAAGTGACTAGTAAAGTCATTGGGGACTTTACATGCCCTGGGAGACAGTAGTCAGTCCCAGGGTATGGAGTCTATGTTTGGGGGTCGCTATGACACCACTGTGTCACTGCATGGATGGTGCTGTGTAACACATGTGAATAAAGATGGTTCCTATGGAGGGGACAGCAACTCCATAGGCATTAAACACAAAAATAGACTAGAACACACATGCTTAAGAGTGGGTAAAAGAGTCTCACTCTTAGCAGGAGGAAAAAACAAACCCTTCAAATCCAGCAAAGCTGCTGGGGGACTCTATAGTTAAGGGAAATTAGCCATAAGATGAGAATTCTCCCTAACACAGTGATCGCCATAGTCTGTGTCCTACTCAATCAAACCACCCAGAGACGCAGGGCAAGCCCGTGGGCAAAGTCGACTACAAAGATCCACTGGGAATAGGTCGCTTTCCAAAGGGTCCCCTCGACACTAACAAAGTTATGGCAGAAAAAGTCACGAGTCCACAGCGCTTGTACAGTGATTAAGAAAATAAACATCAAGGCTGCGGGTATCTGGGCGGTGTGGGTGTACTGCCAATACACATCCACAGGAATAGTTGAAGAAAAACAAAGATGTTCCAAGTCTCACTGTGCCAAGAAATTATAATTAGTTGTTTGTGCAAAGAAAAGCCTTTATTGTTTGTGCGAAGAGAAGCCTGACACGTGTTTCAAGCTGTGTACAGCTTTTCATCAGAGGCTTAGGTTGCAGCTATAAGAACTCCACATTTAGAGTAGGACAATGCCAGATACAGTTCTCAAAATGCCTCGCAGTTGCGGAAAGCTCAATGACCGCTTGTTTCAGTCTACTCGTGTTACCATGGTAACACTTGTTTCACCATGGTAACACGAGTTTTGATTGTAAATAAAATAAATAAAAAAATAAAAAATAACTTTTTAAACTAGCTTTAAAGTAGAAAAGGTTGATTTGATGTGACAGGCCAAAGCTCACAAAGAACGCTAACCTGGCCCCTGGCCTTACAGACTAACATAACCGTTTTTTAACAAATTTCCAAACAATTAAATAAATAAACAATTTCATTCCCCCACAATTAAATAACTAAATAATTTCAAATTCCTCCCTTCCTATCCCTTGCTTCCTTCCTTCTCCTTAAAATCCTATCAACCTTCATTCCTGCTTTCTCCAATCTTCTCCCTGAGGCCGTGCCCCTCCTTCTTCAATACCTGTTCCCCCTCTTTGTAGCCCGTTCGTGCAAACAGCAACACCTCCTTCCTTTACCGCGCTAGTACCCCACTGTGCTTCCCCCACCCCACCTCCAAAGGGCCATGTCCCCAGCATCCAACCACTTCTTACCTCGTAAACTCCCCTCTACACCAATCTCCTCCTTCCTATGACCTGCAGCCAGGCTGACCTGCCACATCAGCAACAGTGAACCTTATATAACATCGCCCCGTCTAATGCCCCAGTCTGTCACACAAAACTACCAGCCCCTCTCTCTCTTTCTTTTTTTTTTAAATTCTTTTTTTTATTAGGCAACGTGGCAGCAAAACAGCAGGCGAACAGCGCCCAGCAGGTACATACTGACAATACAGTTCATGGTACAGTCATACGGAGATTACACACAAAATGATTCAGAGGCAGAATTACCAACGACATGTGAGGAGGGGTGGCTGAGCAACATAATATGGGAGGAGCTCTCATACTAGTGAGAGAGAGCAGGTGAGGGGGAGGCAGCTGGGGTCATGTCCAGGTCGGACAAGTAGGAGCGGAACCTAAGCCAGATGTCCCTAGGCCTGGAGTGGGTAGGTTGCATGTGAGACCAAGTTTCCTCGGAGTCAGAGGCCCAAGTAACCGCCTTTAACCATTGGGCATGTGTGGGGGGAAAGGGGCGAAGCCAACAGAGCAGGATGGACCGAACCGCTAAGAGCATGCAGAGGCCAGCTAGTTTTTTGGAGTTTCGAGGGAGGCCAGGGAGTTCGTGGAAGAGACACAATGCTGGGGAAGGATCAATGGGGTGATCAAGCATAGCAGATACCGTCGAGCAAACCGCTCCCCAGAACAGTGAGAGGCGGGGGCAGGACCAGATCATGTGGATGTAGCCCGCGTCATCATGCCCGCATCGAGGGCAGCTAGACGGATGCTCACTGGACATGCAATGCAATCTGACCGGAGTATAGTGGAACCTATGCAGCACTTTTAACTGAATGAGTTTAAATCGGGAATTGAAGGATACCCGGTGAGTACGGTCGCATAAATGTGCCCAGCGGTCATCTGACATTTCCACCCCCAGGTCCCTCTCCCAAGACCCCCTGAGTTTAGAAAATTCCGGGAAGGATCTGGACTGCAGCATGAAGTATAACCTGGAGATTTTACCTTTCATGGGAGAGGGGGAAGTGAGTTCCCCAATGGCCGGGTCGTCTGGTGGTACCGCAGGGAATGTTGGATAATGACGCTTAAGGGTCTTACGGAGAGACGCGTATTGAAGCCAGACACTCCGGTCACTCCTCAAGGGTAGGGGGAGATCAGTCCACTCAATAAATATGCCCTGGGCATACACGTCCCGCAACAGCTCATAGCCCGCTTCGGCCCAGCGACGAACAGTGAGTGGTGCCACCTGGGGGACCCCCGGGAGGAAGTTCCAGAGGGGAAGGTTGCCGTGGAAGGCGCGGGGTACTCCAAGCAGCTTCCATGTTTTGGCTAATGCAAGGGATGTGCAGGCGACCGGACTCTGTGAATCCAGTACCAGAGGAGCGGGTTGTATAACCAAGGAGCGGATTTCGAGGGTCACAGACCGCAAGTTTCTCGAGCCGGACATGAGAGCGGGGTCAGTTGTGTTGAACCAATGAGAGATATATTGGATCTGGGATACTAGCCAATATTTAAGAAAATCAGGGGCACCGAAGCCCCCCCTGACCATGGGGGTGGACAAGGTCTCATACTTAAGCCGGACCGCTCCTGAGTGCCAAAGGAAGGAGTTGATTGTACGAGTCAAGTCGCGAAAAAAGTCCGCGCCTGGCCACAAGGGTACGTTGGCAAACTTGTAAAGCAGCTGAGGTAACACCACCATTTTCAATAGGCCCATTCTGCCCGCGAGAGAAATCGGGAGCTTGTCCCAGGCTAAAACCTTAACGGACAGATGTGTAAGGTACTTCCGAAAATTCTCTTCGAAGGTTAGTGCCCGTTGGCCTGTTACTGCTATTCCCAGGTAAGTGAATGTGGATTGAGCCCATGTGAATCCCAGAGTGTCAGGGGGGGGGAGAGTGCATTCCGTAAGTGGAAAAAGGGTGGATTTCGAGCAATTCACCCTAAGGCCCGAGACCCGGCCAAAGTAAATGATATCCTCCAGCACTGGAGGCAAGTTGAAAGATGGAGAGCGAATGAACAACAACGCGTCATCCGCATATAGGGAAACTATGTCCGCCCTCCCGGCAGTACGGAGGCCTCTGTGGGCATGGCGATGACGAAGCATGTCCGCGAAGGGCTCCATGGCAATTGCAAAAACCAAGGGAGAGAATGGGCACCCCTGCCTCGTCCCCCTGGCGATCTCAAAGGAAGGAGAGCAGTAATCACCTGTACGGACCCTAGCCACGGGGGACGAATAAAGTAGCTTGACCCATGAGAGAAAGGAGGAACCAAATTTACGGCTTTCGAGAACCCGCCAAAGGAATTGCCATGATACCGAATCAAAGGCCTTTTGCATGTCAAGCGTGGCCGCTACAGCCTGAGTCTCTGGGCTAATCCTGTCAATTATATTAAATATACGCCTTAAGTTCAGGGAGGTGGACCGCCCCGGGACGAAGCCCGCTTGATCGGAATGAATGATGGATGGTAGGATGGGGGCCAACCTGAGAGCCATGGCCTTTGCGTACATTTTGGCGTCGCAATTTATAAGGGAGAGCGAACGATACGATCCACAATGCGTGGGGGGTTTGCCCGCCTTTAGCAATACTGTAATCGTGGCCTCACGTAGCGAAGGGGGGAACACACCTGTCTCGACCGACTCCTCCCACACAGCCAACAAGTGGGGAAGGAGAAGTGACTTATAGGACTTGTAAAATTCGACTGGGATGCCATCCGAGCCGGGGGCTTTCCCCGAGGATAGGGAATCAACAGCGTCGGAGAGCTCCTCCAGTGTAAGTGGGGAATCAAGAGAGCCCGCGGCCTCAGGGGATAAAGTTGACAAGGGGAGGGAATTGAGAAAAGAGTCGATTTCTTCCACTGGTACTTCGTCCGAGTTGGAGTATAGGGACTTGTAAAAATTAAAGAATTCCGTGTTGACGTCCCGGGAGGAGACAGCCAAGGAGCCGTCCAGTCTCTCAATCCCGAGAATGTGTGGGGAACCTGTCTCATGTCGGATCAACCTCGCAAGGAGGCGACCAGGGCGCTCGCCCTCCCCGTATTTCCGCGCAATGCCTGGGTTGTCCAGAAACCTCTGTTCACGATCAGCCAGGGAGCGAAACGTATCCAATTCCGCCCCAATGGCCGCTAGGTTACCCGGGGAAGAGTGAAGTGAACACGCAGCCTCCAGGGTCGACAGCCTGGATTCACTCTCGGCTAGATCTCTCCGAATCGATTTGAGGACTCCGTTTTCCTTGGAAAGTGCAATCCCTCTAATATAGGCCTTGAAGGACTCCCATAGTGTGGCTAGTGATGGTACCGAGCCTGCGTTTAACTCAAAGAACTCTTCAATAGAGTCCTCGAGCTCGGAATGAAACTCTGGATCGAGTAGGGCGAGGGGTTTCAGTCTCCAACAGCGGGACCGGCCAGGATCAGGGGCCCAGCTCACGGTGATGGTCACAGGAGAGTGGTCGGACAAGGTTCTGGGTAAAATCATTAACTGTTTCACGTCTTTAACCAAGACATTGGAGATCACCCAGCTGTCAATTCGGGAGTATGAGTCGTGGACTGAAGAGTAGAATGAATAAATGCGGGAGTCGGGGTAAAAGAACCTCCATGCGTCCACCATGGCCAAACGGGGTAGGGATGATAATGCAGCATAGGCTGCCCTGGAGAGATGACGGGGCTTGGACCCAGATCTATCAAGGGCTACATCGAAAATAGTATTAAAGTCACCCCCCCAGAGAATTGGGACAAGGGGGAAGCCATCTAAAAGGGACGTGACCTGTCTGTAGAACTCAGGGTCATCGAAGTTGGGGCCATAAATGTTCAACAGAACCACCCCTTTCCCTTGAAGCGTGGCGTGTAACAGAACATACCTGCCCAGGGGGTCAATGTGTGAAGAGATGAGGGTGAACCGGAGACTCTTGTGAATGAGGGTCATGACCCCACGACTTTGAGTAGAGAAGTCGGTGAAGAATCTATGAGGGCCCCAGGTTTTGGCGAAACGCACGCATTGCTCCATGCGAGCATGTGTCTCCTGCAAAAAGAGAATCTTGGACCCCTGGCGCTCAGCCTGCAGCTGGAGCTGCCTCATCTTTCTATAGTTCCCCAACCCCCGAACGTTCCAGCTCATAAAGGTTAAGTCCCCCTCAGCCATAGATGTGATAATGGTAGAGTCAAAAAAGGTGTCCAAGACCAGTGGGTGAGTGCTGCACCACGGTCCGCCTTCGCTGCCAGCGCCAATTTTCTGATAATAAAACCCCAAACATGTCCCACCCCCACCCACATCCCCCTCCCAAACAGAGGAATGACAATCCCAAACCCCTTCAACCAAAACCAAACTAGAGGCATCAGCGCCTGGGGGCCTGTAGGCCGGGCTGGCCGCAGCGCTCCGGGTCGCAGCAGGACCAGTAGAGCTTAAGGTGCAACTACAAGCATTGTATGTAACTTAAACAGGGTGTCTTGCACTTAGCAGTATGGCACATCATTGAAGTAAACGGAGAAACTTGAACAAGCCGAATCCGGGAGAGAGGATCAGTGCGGCACCGGTGACGGGGAAGGGCCGGACCCGGCCGCCCCCCGCAGGGCCCAAGGGGGAAGCTGCAGAACTGTGGACAGAAGAAGGAAGTCAACCTGGGAAGTGTTCGTCCATAAACTTGGAGGCCTCCTCCGGGATCGTAAAGAAGAACACCTGATTAGCATTTTCTACGCGCAGTTTGGCGGGGTAGAGCATGGCATATTTAACGGAGTGATCTCGCAGCCTCCGCTTCACAGCTTGGAAAGTTTTGCGTTCACGTTGAACGGCAGTCGAGAAGTCGGGGTAAAGATGAATCCTCGCACCCCCCAATAACAGCTCTCCCTTGATCCTTGCGGCTCTGAGTAGAGTGTCACGATCCCGGTAGTTCAGGACCCGGGCGATGATGGGACGAGGCGGAGCCCCGGGTTTGGGTTTAGCGGAAAGGGCACGGTGCGCCCGCTCAATAGCAAAGTGAGGGGAGAGCTTGGGCGAGTCCAGAAGTAACATTAAAGTGTGCTCAACAAAGTCCTCCATTGGCTCGTGTACCTCGCTCTCAGGGACCCCAACAATATGAAGGTTATTGCGCCTTGAGCGGGATTCCAAGTCCTCGTTCTTCTTCTCCACCTCAAGGACTCGGCCCGAGAGAGCGACAACCTCGGAGCGCAGTGCACCCAGTGCATCCTCGGCGGAGCCGACCCGTGTCTCGACCTCAGACACGCGACTATCGGTCCTCTCGATGTGGGCCTTGATCGAGGATATTGTGCCGTTCATATCGTCCAGTTTTGAGTGTAGGGCAGTGAACCCCTCCCTGATAAAGTCCATCATGTTTTGGGGTTCAGGTGCCACCACGGACGACGACGCAACCGGGGCCCGCTCGATGGAGTCCTCCGGGGATTTCGCAGCTGTCTTCGCAAACATGTTAATGGAGCTCTGTTTCCTCGCGCCCCCCTTGGTCATTTTGATAAGGGTGATGGTTGAGTGGGGTGAAGGGGGATCACAAGCAGCCCCGAGAGGGAGACGGGGAGATCCCAGGCCGTGCAAGCCAATAATCCAGGTAGGGTACGTGACAAGAGAGGGGAGCAGGGAATGTCGTGGCCACGCGACTATGCCAGAGAAGTGTAGGCCGCAGGGCTCCAGCCCGATCGGGAAGGTGTGGAAGACAACAGTGGGGGGCCTTGAAGGTGGGAAATCCCAGCGATGGAAGAGCGGGGACCGGCGGTATTGACAGCACCCTTCTGCAGAGTTTCACGCCGGGTGGAGTGGCAGTAGCCTCCAAAGCAATGAAGCGGGGAGAGGCCAGCCCCCCGTGAACGATAGGGCCACACAGAGCAAGGGATTCCAGCCAAGGTAGAAGTAATGTGAAGTTGGTGAAGGCCGAGTAGCCCCCCAAGGGGGGGAGGGCAAAAGCTGGGCTTCACAGCAAGAGAGCCAGGAAGGTCAGGGCTCACCAGGCAGAACCGGCAGTCGCCGCCCGTGGGCCTCCGGCACCTCTCACCGCAGAGGGGAAGGCCCGCCAAGGAGGGGCGACCCCAGAGATCCGAGGCAGGGGGGCAGGGAGGCGGTAGTTCAGGCGCAAAGAGTCAACGGAGCCTCCTCAGCCCGCACCAGGAGGCCGCGCCGCTCCAGCAGCGCAGCGCGTGCAGGCCGGGGAGGAAGGGTCCCCACGACCCCCCCGCCGGCCTCCAGGAAGGAGGGAGGGAGATCCCACGGCGATTCCCAAGCTGGGAAGAAGGAGCAGTCCAGGTGACTCGCCAGGAATGGCGGGGGCAGCGCGTCCCAGGCCCCCTCCAGCAGATCGCAGATGTAGGAAGGAGTTCAGCGAGGCCCCAGGCGGATTCGTCCACCCTCCGCCGGGGCTGGCCGCGGCTCACAGGATCACCCCAGGCCCCCGATCAACGTCCAGGCCGGGGCCGCAGGAGCCCCGAGGCAGCGGTCGCAAGGTCGCCCCCGGAGGCAGCGGGGCCCCCCGCAGCACGTACCCGGAAGCCGCGCCGCTCCAGCAGCGCGGCGTGTGCTGTCGGGGGGGAGAGGCTCCAGCGACCTCCCCACAGGCCGCGGAGACCCACCGGAGAGGGCAAGGAGGCCCCGAAGCGAAGTCTGCAGCAGGGAAGAGAGAGCGGGGCGGCCGCGCCACAGGCCCGATGTCCCTCCAGGGACACGGGGGCAGCGCACCCCAGGCCGCACCGTCCCAGAGGAAGCCACAGCCCGGCCGGCGGGTCACGGTCTCAGGTCTTCGTCGTCCCCGCCGCCGGGAAGGATGAGGCACGCCGGCCCCCACCGATGCCCGGCAGATGTGGGAAGCAGCGCGGCAGGGCCTCGGGCGGGCACGTCCACTCCCCGCCGGGGTTGGGTTTTAGGCGCGCAGGTGCGCCGCAGGCGGGGGGATGGGCACTACGGAGTCGGGGAAAGCCCTTCCCGGCTCCGATTTGCAGCAGTACCGGGTCCACATGATCACCGAGGCAGTGGCAATAAGTCGTGTGTCCCGTACACGGCAGCAGTCAGGGAAAGCACCATAAAACAGGGTTATGAGGCCCGCTCGCCACGGAGCTCACGCATCAGGCGGCCATCTTGCTCGGCGCACAACAGCGCCCCCCCCTCTCTCTCTTTCTAACCCTTCACAAAAAACCTCTTCCTAAAAAATGGGGGAAAACAAAATTCTAATTAAGGAACGAATCATCCCCACGCCCCCAATGATACCCAGAAACAAGGGGAAGGAGGGCGGGGACAAACTCTCGTCCCAACCGTTGCTTGCTCCCAAACCTTCCCTGCCCCCCTTTATACTGTAAGAGGCGCTCTATGCGCAGGCCAGCTTGCTGGCCTGTGCAGTGTCCAAAAACACCCCAGCGGGAAACGCTTTGCGTTCCCCCCGTGCTCCCACTTTGGGCTTACTGCACAAAAATACCCAGACTCGCTTTAAAGTGGAAAAGGTTGCTTGAATGTGACAGGCCAAAGATCACAAAGAAACGCTAACCTGGCCCCTGGCCATAAAGGCTAACATTACAGACTAACATAACCGTTTTTTAACAAATCGCCAAACAAATAAACAATTTAATTCCCCCACAATTAAATAATGAAATAATTTCAAATTCCTCCCTTGCTCCCTTCCGTCTCCTTAAAATCCTCTCAACCTTCATTCCCGCTTTCCCACATCTTCTCCCGAGGCCAGGCCTCTCTTTCTTCAATACCTGTTCCCCCTCTTTGTACCCCCGGGGTAGCCCGTTCGTGCAAACAGCAACACCCCCTTCCTTTACCGTACTAGTACACCATTGTGCTTCCACCGCCCCTCCTCCAAAGGGACATGTCCCCGGCACCAGACCCTCCCCTGAGGTGTTCTTTCTGCCCCACACCTAACCTAGGTTTTCTACTACTTCAAGTTTTTACTTATATCTTCCACTGCCAACGTAACATCCGCTAAGTAGTTACTGTTTCCATACACCGATAGATACACCCCATTCTCCTGGAAAACCGGAAAATCTGTGTAAACTATTTCCCTATGTTGCAGCACTTGCACCCCCGCAGCACTATAAAACGTCCCCATCTCCCTGTTAATCTTCCTCCTTGTCCTTTCCACTGCCCCTTCATTCACCGCCCCTCACCAGAACCTCCTTGGCAATAACTTTGTCCAAACCAACCTTACCTTGGGCCATATCTCCCTTAACCAGCTAAGGTCTCTTTTAATTTTCCTCAACAATGATACTCCTGTGTCTCTTACTAAGTCATTCTCCCCCTTCTCTACTATTATTCCCTCCGGAATCCCATGACGCTCCCTCAATCCCGCTTACATGTGCATCAATTGGTCTCACCTAAGCCCCCCTATCCCTGACCATTTCACTAGCGCAATGTTGTAGCTGCAACCCAGTTGGTCCCAAAAATCCTTTTTTCCGCCTCTTTCCCTGCTCACTTCACGATTGAATGTCCACAAATCCATATCTGCAGCAACTCACCACTCTTCTGTGCCACATCTGCAAAAGAAAAATTGATGTGAGTTTCTCTCCGACACTTCCAACCCCCCCTCTCTCCCACCCCCTGTGCTTCCAACATTTCTAACTTTCCTCTTTCACAAACTATCTGATGTACCCCTTGTACTTCCCCGACCTCCAGTGCCCCAAACTTTTAACCTTATTCTCTGATAGCCCCAACCTGCTACCCTCTGATGCCGCCCCCATCCTGAAGAATGAGCTCCAAAAACCTCTGCTCTTTCTCACACGGCCACTAACGTCTTCCTCAATACTCCCAAAACATGTGCTGCCAACACTGCCGACCCATCCTTGTGCTGAAAGACCAACCCTTCTGTTCCCCTGCATGTCTCCTTCCACACTAGACCTATCCTCACTTGGCACAACTCCTCACTACCCCTATCCAGAAGCACCCAAAATCCCCTTCGTTTCTAGTCCGTTTTTGATCTCCTTATTTTAATATCCACACCTAACTCCGAAAAATTTATATCGCCCCACCTTAGACCCCCTTCCCCTCTTCTCCCCCCCACCAGCTTGGACACCCTAAATGCCCCAAAAAATAACCAAGTGAAACATGTTAAAAACATGTCCCTCTCCTGTGCTGATCAGCACTCCCCCTAAAGCCTTACATAACCTAACCAACAAGGCCGCTGAGATCGGTCTTCTGTTATCCTTTTCTCTTCTGTGCTGTATTGCCTAACCTTCTAACATTCTTCTTGCCATCTCCCCGTCGCTTTGCTGAAAACACCAGAACCATTTCCCGTAGAAAGCAATGCCTGCCAACTTCCCCGATATTGTTGCCTTTGACCAGCCTTTATCCATACACTCCAGTAGAAAATCAATCACATCATCCCTTCTTCTCTCCTCTGCGTCCTCCCTGCCCTTCCAGCTGCACTCTCCCCCCATCATAAATTCTGACCATGCCCTTTTGTAAGCTGTCCTAGAAGCCGGGGCTAGCGAACCCTCCACTAAGGACAGTGCTCTCATTTTCCTATCCTCCACATCTCCTCCGGGATCTGATGCCCGCTCCAGTCTGCTCCTGGGGCCATTCAACAGAATTGCTGCCACTGAAAATGAGATAATGCATCAGCGATGCCATTATTCTTCCCTGGCACATGCGTTGCTCTAAACACCATATTCCATTCCATACAACGCAGCACAAATTCTCTCATTAATTTAGCCACCCTCTGGTCCCTTGCCGACTGCCTGTTAACCACGTTAACCACTGCTTCATTATCGATATTGAAATGTACTTTGTTGTTCCTCAATTTACCCCCCCACACCTCCATTGCCACCAACAAAGGGCCTTTCTGCCACTGCTTTGGCCACCTTTCTGCACACCACCTTCCCTCCCAGAAAACTCCAAAGCCTCCTGAGCCTGCTGCATCTGAAAAAGATTTGCACTTCCCATGAAAATGGATCACTCTGAAGCCACATGGACAACCCATTGAACCCCTCCAGAAATCGTAGCCAAATCCTGCAGTCTTCCCTAACCACTTCAGAGAACCTCACCCTGTGGTGCAGGCAATTAGCTCCCACCACAGATCGCACCATGTTTCTAAATAAAGTGTGCCCCGGGCCCACTACCCTATATGCAAAATGGAGATGTCCCACTTGCCTCTGCATGTCCACCAGTGTCATTTTGCTCTCTACTATTGCCTTCTCCAGTAAAATTACTAGCCTGCTCACCTTGTCGTGCGGCAAGCGTGAGGTCATGGCCACCAAATCCGACTCAATCCCTAAAAATGTCAACACCACTGCCGGCCCTTCAGTTTTGTCCTCCGCCAATGGCACCCTCAACTCCTGCATCAGTGCCTGAAAGGTCCCTAGCATTCTCCGGCATTCTTGTTCTTTGCCTGTCCCACTGATAAACAAAAAATCACCCAAATAGTGTAACATTCCTTCAGCTCCTGATCTGTATGTAAAAGCCCACTGTAAAAAGGAACTAAAACTCTCAAACTAAGCAGATGAAATTGCGCAACCCATCAGCAAAGCTTTGTCTGTATAAATGTGCCCTTCAAACTGCATCCCCAGCAGCCAGAAATCCTCTGGATGCACCGGTAACAACCAGAACGCTGCCTGATGTTGCACTTTGCCATGAATGCCCCACTTCCTTCCTTCCTCACCAAACCCACTGCCTGGTCCACACTCGCATGTGGCAGCCCGCAATCTTCCGGTGCAATAAAATCATTGACTGACATGCCCTCCGGCCATGATAAATGTTGTATTAGTCTAAATTCCCTGACAATCTTCTTAGGCACGACCCCCAATGGCGACACCATCAAATCTCCCATCAAATCTGTAAATGGCCCTATCACCCTCCCCGCTACCACCTTATTGTGCAGTTTTGCCCTTACCACTTAAGCATTTTCCACCGTCGAAACCTTGGACCCTGGTAAACCAACCTAAAATCCTCCCGAAAACCTTCCCCCAAAATCTTGGCCCCTTCTCTGTCCGGGTAGAAAGTGAGCCACTTCTCCAAATCCGCAACCTTAACTGGAGTATAGGCCTTTCCCCACAACTTCCCATCCTGCACCTCGCCCTCTCCCTCTGTCCTCTGATCGGAAGCATTGTGTAACCTTATGCGGTCCCGCGCATCTGTTGCACTTGTGCTTAAATTTGCACACTGTCCTCTTGCAACCTTCTTTATTGAAAGCCAGACATGCTCCTGAGGGCAGACTCCTGCCTCCTCCCACCACACCTCTGAGGCGGAGCGACCGTGAAAGGACCGGTAAAGCACAGGTAAGCTGCTCACTGTATGCAGCTTTGCTGCTGGCCGCGCAGGCGCCATCCATTGCAGACAGAGATCCATGTCAATCTCTTCCTACACTGTCCGACTATCCTCCGCCACCCTTGCCCTAAACTCTTCATCGTATCTCACCCATGCAAAACCCTCAAAACTCGTAAACGCCTTCCTTATTACATCCATGTACTTCAATAATGCTACGCACCTCTCCAGAAACCTCTCACAGTAAACACTGGCATATATAATGAAATGTGATGTCCAATTGTCAATCGTGACCGGTACCTTTGGCCAACTCCCTCTCCTCTTCCTTAGACCCTTCTTTCGCTCTCACCTCCCTGCGCAGGAGCTTAAAGACGTCCACAAACTCCCTAGCCCATATATTTTCCTTTGTTGTTTCCATTAAATGCGAGCCAAGTGGCTTAGTAATGCCCATCTTGTTATACCGAAAAAGTAATCACATAGCCAGAATGGTATGAATAGTATGTTGGCCAGAAGCAACTCGCATCATGTGACAAACTTCGCAAACTAAGAAACCTGAATGTGACCATAGGGAGTCCATTTTGTAAATGCCGGCCATTTTCTTTTTTATAACGCTGTGCAAATATATTCTATGCTTTACATCCACACACGGTGCGAGGCCACAGCTTAAACTCTGAAATAGGCAGGAATGTAGAGCCATGCAGAAATACATTGTTTTTCCTCTCACTGAGGCCTTGAAGCTGCAGAAGCCGCGCCTAATCAGTAGCCCAGGTGCATATTTGTCTTGCAAGAGCTGTTGTAAAAGGCAGTTAAACATGAATTACATGCAGCTAGCGGTGCTCCTTCACGAAGGATGGTATTTTCTGCCTCAGAACTGTCTGACCCTTAGCTCACGAGCCGCAGCGAACAGATAACGTTGCATGGAATGTCTCTCTGCTAAGAACAAGATATCCTTCCTGTGTCAGTGCTCCATGTTACTCATAACAGAAAAGTGTCTCTGCAGTCTTTGCTAGAATAACTAATGTTTAGACTAAATGAAGACGTGTCATAACTGTCAATTACCGAACCCTAGCCTCTATGATATGTATAAGGGCGGAACGAATAGGATTAGACAATGTTGATGTATGATGTATATATATGACTGCTTCAGCACTGTTCACTCTCTCTCGCATCTCACGGTGTCTGGGAACACACGTCGTGAGGCGTTGAGACCCAGTCGGCCGACGGAGATACTTTGAATAAAACCAGACGTGTTTGGAAATTGAACCTCATGATTGACGTGTCATTGGGTATATGGTTATTGTGCCTTATTTCCATGTATGGTCTAGCAAAGATGGCGCCTGAATAGGGACCCTCCCTTTGATGCTCCACTGCATACGTTGAAGGCAAGGATGAGTCGAGGATGAAGCTGTCGGACCAGGATCGGAAGGTGTTCGGGGCGCCCCTTTCAGAAGTGATTAGAGACTCCTCTGCAGATCTGTATACAGCCGATCCTGGACCGACAAGCAGCGGCCAGAGAGCATCGAGTGGAGGGTCCTGGAAGCAAGGCCAATTGTGCCAGACACATGGTCGTGACGATTCTTGTTTGCGCCTGTATATGGGCGAATTGCGTCCTGAGAGATGAATTGATTGATCAGGTGAGTCGTGCCCCAATTCTTAAACGTCCTGATATTGGTTGAGAGTTGCATTTCCAAGTACAAACGTAAGCGTTAACCATGCCTGGGAAATTGTCTTCCTGTTTAGTGAGATTGTTTCACTGCGGTAGACAATTTTTGGAAACTGGCCAGGGGCAATATTGTTCAATGCGGTTTGGCATAGGCAGACCAGGCGTGTATCAGACCTTCAGTGGCCGAATAATGGGAGTTTTGAACTAGCAAGTATAGAACATTTAGAATCAGTTTTGTTACAGAAAAAGGCTTGACCTGCGGAGTTCGACGTTGTAAGAGACTGGAGGAAGGAAGCAAATCGATGCTTGAAAAGTAGAGAAAAACACACATGTATACATAAATCAAATATAGAGAAAGGGCTAGAGCATGATCAGCAAAAGCAGACAGAAGCCATAAGGAGTATGGACAGGGCCTTCCAATTAGACATACAGAAAATATATCCTTCACAAGATCTGCATACATCAGATGAACTGATAAGTAAGATACTAAATGAGCGAAGAAATTAACATTCAAGCACTGACCCAGTTGCACCGCCTCCTTATGTACCGCCTCCTGTTGCTATTCCCACGATTCCATCCGCACCTGCAGTAGCCGTCCCATCTGCGCCTGTCACATCATTTCCTCCACCTCCTTCAGAACATGAGATATACGCTTTAGTTGGCAGTTCTGCATCAATGGGGCCTGAAATAGGAAGTGTTAGACTGACTCATAGTACGCTTAGCAAGGGACGGAAAGACGTACTCAAACAGTGGCCTAAAATTTATATTGATGATGGAGATGAAGTGGCTGTGCAAAGTTCCATATCTGATCATAGAGGCCTTGGCGAACAGCAGGTATTGTTAGAATGTATGGGAGATTACCTTATTAAAATATGGAGTGATTTGACTAATACAGTGGTACCGCAAGAGTTGCGTGATTTGATTGTCCTTTCCAATTTGCAAGATAATGCGGCGAAAATACAAGAACATGTAGGGCGAATATTTGTGTTTAAGCGAGCACTTGATCAGTTGAAGAAATTGAATGCAGTAATTTATTGTTCTCCTGATGGAGTACACTTGATGATTTAGCCACAAAAAACTCCTGTATCGCAATTTGTATCCATGCCATTGCTGACTGAATTGTGTGAAGTGCCAGCTTGTATATGGGCGGTGAACGATAATGATGTTGGATGTTTGAAAGTAAAACCAGTAAAAATTGTTTTGAAGGAAGGAATTACATCACTGCGTATTTCGCAATACAAAATTTCGAGTGAAGGTGAAAGAGCCTTGAAATGTATTGTGTCAGATTGAATTGCTAGAAATGTAATTGAAGAGATTTCTGGTAGTGTTTGCAATAGCCTGATTCTTCCAGTTTACAAGAAAGGAGTACCGTTCCGTTTTATAATTAATTTACGTGCAGTTAACAAAGTAGTTGATCGCCAATTTATGTTAGTCCCCGATGTAACAACGATTGTGACTATGATTCCAGCTTCCGCATCACACTTCAGTGTGATCGACTTGATGTAACGCTCACCTGATTCCCACGGAGGCGCAGGTCTGGCTTCGAGTGCTGATGCTTCTTCAATGGTGAAGCGCAGGACTCTGAAGATGGACAGGAAGGGCCCTCTACTCTGGCTTCTCCGGCTCGCAGGAATATTCCCCTATGCGTGAAAAGGGAGTATTACCTACTGACTGAGTTATGCTCAAGCCTCCCACTCTCTTCCAACCCTCCACGATACCCTTCCACGATTCCCCGTGAAGTCGCACCTTAGGGTCTGAAAGGACGAGCTCTCTATCCTGCTTCTGACGCAGGGGCGCGTTGAACCCAGTTACTTCACTGGATTGAGGTTGGATGGGAGTTCAGGTAAGCTTGATTATACTGGTAAGGCTGTAAAAGTTCTGTTGCAAGTTCAAAAGTTCAAGCTTTAAATAATAATGTTCATTGTCTTTTTTCAGGTGATGAATGAAGATTCCTTTGGAGACTTCTTGCAACAAAGCGCTGATGTTGATGTCTTTTCCCCATAGGGGCCGGGGTTCGGAATACCGGAGATATGGCGCCGACCCGAAGTGAAACGTGCAGTTCCAGTAAAGATCTGGTAAGTCCTAGATAAGCGCTCAGGTAATGTTTTTGCATTCGCTCATCTAATGTCTTTGTCTTTTTTCCCCATAGGGGCCGGGGTCCTGCTTGGAAGCAGCAAGACCCGAAATGAAATGGGAATGACCCAACAGGTAAGTCTTAGAAGGAAACTGAGCTTTTCCTATTCCCTTCCTTCTCTCACCTCTTATTCTTGTCTTTTTCTCTAGGCTCTGGGAAGTGGCTGTGTATCCGGATGATCGCTGCTGAAGATGGTGGAACCCAGGAAAGGTGAGTGAAATGCAGCGCTGCAGCGATCGGAACGAAATGCTTTTAAAAATGATGTCTTCCCTTTCAGGATTGTCGGTGATGTCTCCGTGGTGCAGATTAGCTGGTAGGTCTCTTGTCTCCCTTTGCAGGTGACCCAGGATGCTGACAGGCGTGGCTGAAGTCCAGATGCAGGAGCTGACACGGTGAGCGTCCAGCTGCGAGGAGCAGAACAACGCGAAGCGTGAGTTGCTGATCGGGTGTGGTTTAAATAGCTTTGGAAGAAGTTCCAAGTGTGTATCCTTCCTCCGATCAGGTATGTATACTTCCCCGACCACACCCGGGTGGAAAGTAGTCCCACAGGTAAAGTAGTTCCTATTCAGGCCTCAAGAGGGCCTGGATGTGGCAGCATGGTCTGCATCAGGTAAGTGCACATTAAAACACTTGAACACATGTCTAGCTTTATGAGCCTGGCGCCTAAGACGCCAGGACAGAGGTCCAACATGAGCCTGGCGCCTAAGGCACCAGGACTGAGTCCAAAGGGCCCCAGCTTGGGCCCACTGGCACTCCCCTGGGGGAAATGATGCCTGCCTCTGGGGTTGCTGGGTCGGACCTGGCTCCTTGGAGGTAGGCATCATGACAGTACCCCCCCTCCAGGCCCCTCCCAAGGTTCTTCCCTCCGGGGGTTTGGGCTTGTTCGGAAATCTCCGGTGAAACCTTTGTACTAATCGAGGTGCGTGGACATGGTTACTAGGCTCCCACGATCTCTCCTGAGGTCCATATCCCTTCCAGTCAACAAGATAGAAGAGTTTCGACTTTACCACCTTGGAGTCTAAAATGTCTTTAACTTTGAATTCTAATTCCCCTTCAATTTGAACTGGATCTGGAGGCTTGGACAATCGGGTTCCTGGTTGTACTGGCTTCAAAAGTGATGCATGAAAAACTGGATGAATACGCATGTTGGACGGTAGATCCAGTTTAAAGGCCACTTGGTTGATTATAGCTTTGATGGGATAAGGTCCTATGAATCTGGGATTGAAGGTTCGCGGGCCCTTGAGGGGTAGATGTTTAGTTGCTAGCCATACCTGGTCTCCTACTTGGTAAGGAGGAGTTTTACTTTGGTGCAAATCAGCGTTTTCTTTATACTTTTTCTTGGCTTGCTGTAAATGAGTTGCAGCTTCTTTGAAGGCTCTGGTTATTGTGGAATGCAGATGATTTACTGCGGGCATTTCCAGGGTCAGAGGTGGATCTAGATCAGAGGTCCGAGGATGGTGACCATACAAAGTATAAAAGGGGGTTTGTCCGGTTCCAGAATGCACTGAATTGTTGTATGCATATTCTGCGATCCAAAGGATATCTTTCCAATTTAACTCGGATTGGTGTAACATGCACCGAAGATATTACTCGAGAGTCTGATTGGTTCTCTCGGTTTGTCCGTCGGTCTGGGGGTGGTGGCTGGTGGATAACCGCACATCTATTTGTGCTAGTTGGCAACACTTCTTCCAAAAATGTGAGATAAATTGACTTCCACGATCTGAGACTAAAATGGAAGGGAAACCATGTATGCGAACTATATTCTCCAGGAATTCCTTGGCCAAGGTGGAAGCTGAAGGCAAACCCTTTAAAGGGATAAAGTGGGCCATTTTGGAGAATAGGTCCACAATTACAAGGATTGTGTTGTAACCAGCACAAGGAGGCAGATCTGTTATAAAGTCCATTGACAGGGTGTGCCATGGTGCCGGTGGAATATCCAAGGGTTGAATTAGGCCGGCTGGCCTTTTCTTTTGAGCCTTGTTTTGGGCGCAAATTCCACAAGACAGTACAAAAGACTTTATGTCTTTTCTCCAAGAAGGCCACCAGAAGAGGCGTTTGATTTTTTCCTCTGTTTTAGCAATACCAGGGTGTCCTTCCATTAAAGATTCATGATGATGGGCAATAACAAGTTCTTGCAATTCTTTACTTGGCAGAAACAACCGCTCCTGGAAGTAGGGTAAGTCATCCTTAACGGTGTAATGGGGACCCTTTTGACTCCATTCCAGTAAGGTTGAAGAGTCTAGAAGTTGTTTTACTTGCGTTTGGATATCCCCAATAGATTGCAATGAAGTTAAGCCTAAGATTCTTTGCTCAGGTATGATGGGCACAGGTTCTAAGCTCGAATTAGGTTCTTCCATGTCAATCCGGGATAAGGCGTCTGCTTTTCCATTCTTGCAGCCAGGGCGATAGGTAATTACAAAATCAAATTCTGCAAAGAATAGAGCCCATCAGAGTTGTCGTGAAGATTGAGCTTTGGCCGTCTTTAAGTACTGTAAGTTTCTGTGGTCCGTAATTACGGTGATGGTGTGTCTTGCCCCGTGAAGGTAGTGACGCCAAGCCTTGAAAGCAGATTTGATGGCCATTAACTCTTTATCGGTAATTGCGTAGTTGATTTCAGGAGGAGAACATTTTCTGGACCAAAAGGCCACTGGGTGTAGTTGGTTAGTTTTTGGGTCTCTTTGCGACAGGACAGCTCCCATGGCCGAACTGGAAGCATCGGTTTCCACTATGTACGGGAGATCTGGGTGCGGATGCTTCAATACAGGTGCAGAGGTGAATTTGGTTTTCAGGTCCTGGAAGGCGTGTTCGGCCTCAAGAGTCCATTCGAAGCGTTTGTTTTTCTTTAGGAGAGCGGTGATGGGTTGGACTGTTCGGGAAAATTCCGGGATGAATCTTCGATAGAAATTGGCAAAGCCGAGCATGCTCTGAACTCCCTTCACCGAGCTTGGAGATGGCCATTTGAGGATGGCGTCCACCTTTCGCGAGTCCATTCGGACTCCTTGAGGTGTCAGGATGCGTCCGAGAAACTCAACTTCTGTGGTATGAAAAACGCATTTTTCGAGTTTTGCAAATAGTCTGTGCTGGCGCAGTTTCTCAAGAACTGCCCTAACATGTTTTCTGTGATCAGATTCTGAAGAAGAGTACACCAGGATGTCGTCAATGTAAACAATGACGCAGGCATTGATAAGTTCCCGAAGAACATCATTCATAAAGTACTGAAAGGCAGCAGGTGCATTGCACAAACCGAAGGGCATCACCTGATATTCGAAGAGCCCAAATTTGGTGCGGAATGCAGTCTTCCATTCGTCGCCTTCTTTTATGCGCACCAGGTGATAAGCTCCTCGGAGATCTAACTTGGTGTACACACAAGCGTCTTTCACCTGGTTGATAAGCTCAGGGATCAAGGGCAGAGGATAACGATTCTTAATCGTTATTTGATTTAGGGCGCGATAGTCTATACACGTTCTAAGGTCGCCTTCTTTTTTTGGCACGAAGAACAGAGCTGAAGAGACAGGAGACTTGGACGGAAACTTGGTCTGAAGAGACAGAAAACCATTGGCTAGGTACTGATCTAAATACTGACGCAAATGCAGGTTCTCAGGTTCCGTAAGAGCATAAATCCTACTACAAGGTAGTTGAGCATTGGGTACCAGATCGATCTGGCAATCATAAGACCGATGGGGAGGTAACGTGTTAGCCTGTTCTTTCTGAAAAACGTCTTGGAATTCTTGGTATTCTGACGGTAGCTGTACAGGGGTGGAAGTTGCTGTGGCTAGACCCATAGCTGGATTTCTTGGATAACAAGTTGGTTCACAATCAGGAAAACTTATCTTCTTTGCTCGCCAGTCAATTCTGGGATTATGTGTTTTTAACCAAGGAATTCCAAGAATTACTTGAAATTGTGGGGCCTTGATCACATCAGACACGATTACTTCCCGATGTCCATCCTGACCCACCAGTGTCACTTCAACAGTGGAATGCGTTACAGGCCCTGAGGCTATTTCGGTTCCATCTACTGTAGTAATGACATCTTGGGTTACTTTCGGGCGGAGAGGAAGCTTAATCCTGGAAGCCAATTCACGGTCTATGTAATTTCCAATAGCTCCACTGTCGATGTATGCTTTTATAGCATGCAACTGCTGAGGCTGTTTTGGGTCCACGAGCACCATTGGCATGACAAAATGCGAGGTCAAAGAGTTAGTTTTCAAGCTTGGCAAGCGGACCCCTACGCTTGCCGGGCTACGTCGTTTCCCGAATCAGGTGTCTCTAATTCATTATCAGTAGCTCCAACCACCTTCTTAAGTGGTTTAATTGGACAATTTTGAAGAAAGTGAACGGAAGTCCCGCAATACAGACAAAGTTGCATTTGCTGCCTTCTCTCTCGTTCTTTCTGCGTTAAGGGTCCTTTAACACCACCGATTTGCATAGGTTCAGATACGTCGGTACTCTTGGAGGTAGCGTGGGTTTTGATCGGTGCTCGGTTTTCATACTTGAACCGATCTGCTTTTCTATTTTGAAGTCTGTGATCAAGTTGAACCACCAAGTCAATGTAGTCTGCGCAGACCTGGGGTGGGTTTACTATCTGAGCTAGAACATCCTTAAGCTCTCCGCGCAGGCCTCGATGAAACAATGTGATCCTTTTGCTTTCTGGCCATCCAGTTTCCACAACCAGTCTGTTAAAGGTGGCTATGTAGGACAGAAGATCCTGATTACCTTGTCGTAAGGATAGCAGTTCGTTATCAAGGGCCTCTCCTTGAGAGTGTCGAGCGAACAATCTTTCCATGCTGGCCTGGAAGCCCTGAAAATTCTGGAGAATGGGATCATCCTGATTTACCAATGGAATAGACCAATCGGCAGCACTGCCACTGAGGTAAGATAGTATAAAGGCTACCTTGGTCTGGTCGTTAGGCAAGGCTCCGGGTCTGCATAGAAAGTGTAAACGACATTGGTTCATAAAGACGGCATATTTCTTGGGATCCCCCGCAAAACGTTCAGGCGGGGCCAAAGGCATGTGTCCAGGTAGATTAATTTGTACCGGGTTACTCAAACCCATTGATGTGGAAATGTCTCCGGAATTAGGTAAAGGAGTGTGCCCTGCCTTGGCCTGTAATAACCTTTTGGCTAGGTCATCAGTTCTTTCCTTAGATAAGATCAGTTCTCTTTTGAGAGCGTTAGTCTCCTGGCGGGCTGAGTGCACCTCTGCCCGTAATTCCCCCAAAAGCTGGGCCAGCTGGTCAGTCTCGAAGTCTCCATAGCGACCGGGTTGGAAATTGTGGGTAGGCTTCGCGTTCTGTAACGCTCACCTGATTCCCACAGAGGCGCAGGTCTGGCTTCGAGTGCTGATGCTTCTTCAATGGTGAAGCGCAGGACTCTGAAGATGGACAGGAAGGGCCCTCTACTCTGGCTTCTCCGGCTCGCAGGAATATTCCCCTCTGCGTGAAAAGGGAGTATTACCTACTGACTGAGTTATGCTCAAGCCTCCCACTCTCTTCCAACCCTCCACGATACCCTTCCACGATTCCCCGTGAAGGGGGATCTGAACCCCTTAGGGTCTGAAAGGACGAGCTCTCCATCCTGCTTCTGACGCAGAGGCGCGTTGAACCCAGTTACTTCACTGGATTGAGGTTGGATGGGAGTTCAGGTAAGATTGATTATACTAGTAGGCGCTGTAAAAGTTCTGTTGCAAGTTCAAAAGTTCAAGCTTTAAATAATAATGTTCATTGTCTTTTTTCAGGTGATGAATGAAGATTCCTTTGGAGACTTCTTGCAACAAAGCGCTGATGTTGATGTCTTTTCCCCATAGGGGCCGGGGTTCAGAATGCCGGAGATATGGCGCCGACCCGAAGTGAAACGTGCAGTTCCAGTAAAGATCTGGTAAGTCCTAGATGAGCGCTCAGGTAATGTTTTTGCATTCGCTCATCTAATGTCTTTGTCTTTTTTCCCCATAGGGGCCGGGGTCTGCTTGGAAGCAGCAAGACCCGAAATGAAATGGGAATGACCCAACAGGTAAGTCTTAGAAGGAAACTGAGCTTTTCCTATTCCCTTCCTTCTCTCACCTCTTATTCTTGTCTTTTTCTCTAGGCTCTGGGAAGTGGCTGTGTATCCGGATGATCGCTGCTGAAGATGGTGGAACCCAGGAAAGGTGAGTGAAATGCAGCGCTGCAGCGATCGTAACGAAATGCTTTTAAAAATGATCTCTTCCCTTTCAGGATCCTCGGTGATGTCTCCGTGGTGCAGATTAGCTGGTAGGTCTCTTGTCTCCCTTTGCAGGTGACCCAGGATGCTGACAGGCGTGGCTGAAGTCCAGATGCAGGAGCTGACACGGTGAGCGTCCAGCTGCGAGGAGCAGAACAACGCGAAGCGTGAGTTGCTGATCGGGTGTGGTTTAAATAGCTTTGGAAGAAGTTCCAAGTGTGTATCCTTCCTCCGATCAGGTATGTATACTTCCCCGACCACACCCGGGTGGAAAGTAGTCCCACAGGTAAAGTAGTTCCTATTCAGGCCTCAAGAGGGCCTGGATGTGGCAGCATGGTCTGCATCAGGTAAGTGCACATTAAAACACTTGAACACATGTCTAGCTTTATGAGCCTGGCGCCTAAGACGCCAGGACAGAGGTCCAACATGAGCCTGGCGCTTAAGGCGCCAGGACTGAGTCCAAAGGGCCCCAGCTTGGGCCCACTGGCACTCCCCTGGGGGAAATGATGCCTGCCTCTGGGGTTGCTGGGTCGGACCTGGCTCCTTGGAGGTAGGCATCATGACAGTACCCCCCCTCCAGGCCCCTCCCAAGGTTCTTCCCTCCGGGGGTTTGGGCTTGTTCGGAAATCTCCGGTGAAACCTTTGTACTAATCGAGGTGCGTGGACATGGTTACTAGGCTCCCACGATCTCTCCTGAGGTCCATATCCCTTCCAGTCAACAAGATAGAAGAGTTTCGACTTTACCACCTTGGAGTCTAAAATGTCTTTAACTTCGAATTCTAATTCCCCTTCAATTTGAACTGGATCTGGAGGCTTGGACAATGGGGTTCCTGGTTGTACTGGCTTCAAAAGTGATGCATGAAAAACTGGATGAATACGCATGTTGGACGGTAGATCCAGTTTAAAGGCCACTTGGTTGATTATAGCTTTGATGGGATAAGGTCCTATGAATCTGGGATTGAAGGTTCGCGGGCCCTTGAGGGGTAAATGTTTAGTTGCTAGCCATACCTGGTCTCCTACTTGGTAAGGAGGAGTTTTACTTTGGGGCAAATCAGCGTTTTCTTTATACTTTTTCTTGGCTTGCTGTAAATGAGTTGCAGCTTCTTTGAAGGCTCGGGTTATTGTGGAATGCAGATGATTTACTGCGGGCATTTCCAGGGTCAGAGGTGGATCTAGATCAGAAGTCCGAGGATGGTGACCATACAAAGTATAAAAGGGGGTTTGTCCGGTTCCAGAATGCACTGAATTGTTGTATGCATATTCTGCGATCCAAAGGATATCTTTCCAATTTAACTCGGATTGGTGTAACATGCACCGAAGATATTGCTTGAGAGTCTGATTGGTTCTCTCGGTTTGTCCGTCGGTCTGGGGGTGGTGGCTGGTGGATAACCGCACATCTATTTGTGCTAGTTGGCAACACTTCTTCCAAAAATGTGAGATAAATTGACTTCCACGATCTGAGACTAAAATGGAAGGGAAACCATGTATGCGAACTATATTCTCCAGGAATTCCTTGGCCAAGGTGGAAGCTGAAGGCAAACCCTTTAAAGGGATAAAGTGGGCCATTTTGGAGAATAGGTCCACAATTACAAGGATTGTGTTGTAACCAGCACAAGGAGGCAGATCTGTTATAAAGTCCATTGACAGGGTGTGCCATGGTGCCGGTGGAATATCCAAGGGTTGAAGTAGGCCGGCTGGCCTTTTCTTTTGAGCCTTGTTTTGGGCGCAAATTCCACAAGACAGTACAAAAGACTTTATGTCTTTTCTCCAAGAAGGCCACCAGAAGTGGCGTTTGATTTTTTCCTCCGTTTTAGCAGTACCAGGGTGTCCTTCCATTAAAGATTCATGATGATGGGCAATAACAAGTTCTTGCAATTCTTTACTTGGCAGAAACAACCGCTCCTGGAAGTAGGGTAAGTCATCCTTAACAGTGTAATGAGGACCCTTTTGACTCCATTCCAGTAAGGTTGAAGAGTCTAGAAGTTGTTTTACTTGGTTTGGATATCCCCAATAGATTGCAATGAAGTTAAGCCTAAGATTCTTTGCTCAGGTATGATGGGCACAGGTTCTAAGCTCGAATTAGGTTCTTCCATGCCAATCCGGGATAAGGTGTCTGCTTTTCCATTCTTGCAGCCAGGGCGATAGGTAATTACAAAATCAAATTCTGCAAAGAATAGAGCCCATCGGAGTTGTCGTGAAGATTGAGCTTTGGCCGTCTTTAAATACTGTAAGTTTCTGTGGTCCGTAATTACGGTGATGGTGTGTCTTGCCCCGTGAAGGTAGTGACGCCAAGCCTTGAAAGCAGATTTGATGGCCAGTAACTCTTTATCGGTAATTGCGTAGTTAATTTCAGGAGGAGAACATTTTCTGGACCAAAAGGCCACTGGGTGTAGTTGGTTAGTTTTTGGGTCTCTTTGCGACAGGACAGCTCCCATGGCCGAAATGGAAGCATCGGTTTCCACTATGTACGGGAGATCTGGGTGCGGGTGCTTCAATACAGGTGCAGAGATGAATTTGGTTTTCAGGTCCTGGAAGGCTTGTTTGGCCTCAAGAGTCCATTCGAAGCATTTGTTTTTCTTTAGGAGAGCGGTGATGGGTTGGACTGTTCAGGAAAATTCCGGGATGAATCTTCGATAGAAATTGGCAAAGACGAGCATGCTCTGAACTCCCTTCACCGAGCTTGGAGATGGCCATTTGAGGATGGCGTCCACCTTTCACGAGTCCATTCGGACTCCTTGAGGTGTCAGGATGAATCCGAGAAACTCAACTTCTGTGGTATGAAAAACGCATTTTTCGAGTTTTGCAAATAGTCTGTGCTGGCGCAGTTTCTCAAGAACTGCCCTAACATGTTTTCTGTGATCAGATTCTGAAGAAGAGTACACCAGGATGTCGTCAATGTAAACAATGACGCAGACATTGATAAGTTCCCGAAGAACATCATTCATAAAGTACTGAAAGGCAGCAGGTGCATTGCACAAACCGAAGGGCATCACCTGATATTCGAAGAGCCCAAATTTGGTGCGGAATGCAGTCTTCCATTCGTCGCCTTCTTTTATGCGCACCAGGTGATAAGCTCCTCGGAGATCTAACTTGGTGTACACACAAGCGTCTTTCACCTGGTCGATAAGTTCAGGGATCAAGGGCAGAGGATAACGATTCTTAATCATTATTTGATTTAGGGCGCGATAGTCTATACACGTTCTAAGGTCGCCTTCTTTTTTTGGCACGAAGAACAGAGCTGAAGAGACAGGAGACTTGGACGGGCGAATAAAACCATTGGCTAGGTACTGATCTAAATACTGACACAAATGCAGGTTCTCAGGTTCCGTAAGAGCATAAATCCTACTACAAGGTAGTTGAGCATTGGCAATCATAAGACCGATGGGGAGGTAACGTGTTAGCCTGTTCTTTCTGAAAAACGTCTTGGAATTCTTGGTATTCTGACGGTAGCTGTACAGGGGTGGAAGTTGCTGTGGCTAGACCCATAGCTGGATTTCTTGGATAACAAGTTGGTTCACAATCAGGAAAACTTATCTTCTTTGCTCGCCAGTCAATTCTGGGATTATGTGTTTCTAACCAAGGAATTCCAAGAATTACTTGAAATTGTGGGGCCTTGATCACATCAAACACGATTGCTTCCCGATGTCCATCCTGACCCACCAGTGTCACTTCAACAGTGGAATGCGTTACAGGCCCTGAGGCTATTTCGGTTCCATCTACTGTAGTAATGACATCTTGGGTTACTTTCGGGCGGAGAGGAAGCTTAATCCTGGAAGCCAATTCACGGACTATGTAATTTCCAATAGCTCCACTGTCGATGTATGCTTTTATAGCATGCAACTACTGAGGCTGTTTTGGGTCCACGAGCACCATTGGCATGACGAAATGCGAGGTCAAAGAGTTAGTTTTCAAGCTCGGCAAGCGGACCCCTACGCTTGCCGGGCTACGTCGTTTCCCGAATCAGGTGTCTCTAATTCATTATCAGTAGCTCCAACCACCTTCTTAAGTGGTTTAATTGGACAATTTTGAAGAAAGTGACCGGAAGTCCCGCAATACAGACAAAGTTGCATTTGCTGCCTTCTCTCTCGTTCTTTCTGCGTTAAGGGTCCTTTAACACCACCGATTTGCATAGGTTCAGATACGTCGGTACTCTTGGAGGTAGCGTGGGTTTTGATCGGTGCTCGGTTTTCATACTTGAACCGATCTGCTTTTCTATTTTGAAGTCTGTGATCAAGTTGAACCACCAAGTCAATGTAGTCTGCACAGACCTGGGGTGGGTTTACTATCTGAGCTAGAACATCCTTAAGCTCTCCGCGCAGGCCTCGATGAAACAATGTGATCCTTTTGCTTTCTGGCCATCCAGTTTCCACAACCAGTCTGTTAAAGGTGGCTATGTAGGACAGAAGATCCTGATTACCTTGTCGTAAGGATAGCAGTTCGTTATCAAGGGCCTCTCCTTGAGAGTGTCGAGCGAACAATCTTTCCATGCTGGCCTGGAAGCCCTGAAAATTCTGGAGAATGGGATCATCCTGATTTACCAATGGAATAGACCAATCGGCAGCACTGCCACTGAGGTAAGATAGTATAAAGGCTACCTTGGTCTGGTCGTTAGGGAAGGCTCCGGGTCTGCATAGAAAGTGTAAACGACATTGGTTCATAAAGACGGCATATTTCTTGGGATCCCCCGCAAAACGTTCAGGCGGGGCCAAAGGCATGTGTCCAGGTAGATTAATTTGTACCGGGTTACTCAAACCCATTGATGTGGAAATGTCTCCGGAATTAGGTAAAGGAGTGTGCCCTGCCTTGGCCTGTAATAACCTTTTGGCTAGGTCATCAGTTCTTTCCTTAGATAAGATCAGTTCTCTTTTGAGAGCGTTAGTCTCCTGGCGGGCTGAGAGCACCTCTGCCCGTAATTCCCCCAAAAGCTGGGCCAGCTGGTCAGTCTCGGAAGTCTCCATAGTGACCGGGTTAGAAATTGTGGGTAGGCTTCGCGTTCTGTAACGCTCACCTGATTCCCACGGAGGCGCAGGTCTGGCTTCGAGTGCTGATGCTTCTTCAATGGTGAAGCGCAGGACTCTGAAGATGGACAGGAAGGGCCCTCTACTCTGGCTTCTCCGGCTCGCAGGAATATTCCCCTGTGCGTGAAAAGGGAGTATTACCTACTGACTGAGTTATGCTCAAGCCTCCCACTCTCTTCCAACCCTCCACGATACCCTTCCACGATTCCCCGTGAAGTCTCACCTTAGGGTCTGAAAGGACGAGCTCTCCATCCTGCTTCTGACGCAGGGGCGCGTTGAACCCAGTTACTTCACTGGATTGAGGTTGGATGGGAGTTCAGGTAAGCTTGATTATACTGGTAAGGCGCTGTAAAAGTTCTGTTGCAAGTTCAAAAGTTCAAGCTTTAAATAATACTGTTCATTGTCTTTTTTCAGGTGATGAATGAAGATTCCTTTGGAGACTTCTTGCAACAAAGCGCTGATGTTGATGTCTTTTTCCCATAGGGGCCGGGGTTCAGAATGCCGGAGATATGGCGCCGACCCGAAGTGAAACGTGCAGTTCCAGTAAAGATCTGGTAAGTCCTAGATGAGCGCTCAGGTAATGTTTTTGCATTCGCTCATCTAATGTCTTTGTCTTTTTTCCCCATAGGGGCCGGGGTCCTGCTTGGAAGCAGCAAGACCCGAAATGAAATGGGAATGACCCAACAGGTAAGTCTTAGAAGGAAACTGAGCTTTTCCTATTCCCTTCCTTCTCTCACCTCTTATTCTTGTCTTTTTCTCTAGGCTCTGGGAAGTGGCTGTGTATCCGGATGATCGCTGCTGAAGATGGTGGAACCCAGGAAAGGTGAGTGAAATGCAGCGCTGCAGCGATCGTAACGAAATGCTTTTAAAAATGATGTCTTCCCTTTCAGGATCGTCGGTGATGTCTCCGTGGTGCAGATTAGCTGGTAGGTCTCTTGTCTCCCTTTGCAGGTGACCCAGGATGCTGACAGGCGTGGCTGAAGTCCAGATGCAGGAGCTGACACGGTGAGCGTCCAGCTGCGAGGAGCAGAACAACGCGAAGCGTGAGTTGCTGATCGGGTGTGGTTTAAATAGCTTTGGAAGAAGTTCCAAGTGTGTATCCTTCCTCCGATCAGGTATGTATCCTTCCCCGACCACACCCGGGTGGAAAGTAGTCCCACAGGTAAAGTAGTTCCTATTCAGGCCTCAAGAGGGCCTGGATGTGGCAGCATGGTCTGCATCAGGTAAGTGCACATTAAAACACTTGAACACATGTCTAGCTTTGTGAGCCTAGCGCCTAAGACGCCAGTACAGAGGTCCAACATGAGCCTGGCGCCTAAGGCGCCAGGACTGAGTCCAAAGGGCCCCAGCTTGGGCCCGCTGGCACTCCCCTGGGGGAAATGATGCCTGCCTCTGGGGTTGCTGGGTCGGACCTGGCTCCTTGGAGGTAGGCATCATGACACTTGAAGAACGCGTTTTTCAGTATTCCCGTACATCAAGACAGTAGATATTTGTTTGCTTTTACATTAGGAGGGCGCTCATTTACATTCACAAGTATTCCACAAGGCTACACTAAGAATCCAAGTATTTACAGTAGAGCATTGAAGGAACAACTGGACATGCTTGAATTGCCGCCGGGGTGTATATTATTACAGTACATTGATGACCTGCTTATAGCAGCAGACTCAGAGGACATTTGTAAAGAAAGCACTGTCGCTTTGTTGACACATTTAGCAGCGCACGGTCAGAAGGCATCTTTGAAGAAATTACAGTATTATCTACAGGAGGGGGCCTATTTGGGCTACCTCCTATCGAAGGAAGGAAGAAGATTGACACCAGAATGCATAGAAAGCATCTCTGATATGCCCATTCCACACACGCAGAAGGAAGTCAGGGCTTTAATTGGCATGGCTTCATATTGTAGGCAGTGGATTGCTAATTTTTCAATGATTGTGAAACCCATAGTGGCATTGACAAGAAAGGATGTTACCTTACCTTTGCCATGGAGTGTCAAGAAGCTTTTGACCTGCTCAGAGCTGCGTTATGTTCAGATCCAGTTTTGGGCACGCCAAATTATGAGAAGTGTTTTATGTTATTTGTGCATGAAAACAATGGATGTGCTTTGGCTGTCTTGACTCAGGAACATGGGGACAGAAATAGACCATGCAGTTATTTCTCTTCCACGTTGGATCCGGTTGCATGTGCTTTGCCACGTTGCTTGCGAGCTGTTGCTGCAGCTGCAGCGTCAGTAAAACAGACGGAGGGGATGATTTTAGGTCATTTTTTAACCGTGATAGTACCCCATTCAGTAGGCGTTCTTCTAAATAGAACGCAAACGCAACATTTCACATCCGCACGACTAACAAGGTATGAAATTATCCCATTTGCACCGCATATTTAAATTAAGAGATGTTGCGCTTTGAATCCGGCCGAGTTATTGCTCCCTCCCAGTGAAAAAGGGAGTGAGAAACAATTATCACATAATTGCTTAATTGTTATTGAGCAAGAGACAAAATTAAGGATTGATTTAACTGATACTCCCCTGAAAGAGCCAGATGGAGAACTGTTTTGTGACGGCTCCTGTTTTAAATTACCAAATGGCACATCAACTGCTGATTATGCCATTACAACACTGAAGACTATTAAAGAGAGCAAACGAATCCCATATAACTCAGCATAAGGTGCAGAAATAATAGTGCTAACCAGAGCATGTGAAATTTCTGCAAACCTTAGTGTAAACATATACACTGACAGCCAATATAATATGATTATGGACTGAAAAGGGCTTCCTGACATCACATGGAACTAAGATTCAACATGGCACTTTAATAGTGAGATTGTTGTCAGCACCTGCGCTTCCCAAGCGGTTAGCAATGATGAAATGTGATGCAATTAAGAAAATAACGTGTAGTGTAGGAAAGGGAAACTCATTTGCAGACCGAATTGCGAAACAAACTGCCATTGATTTGCACACATAAATGTATGCCGAAACAGCAGAAAAAGTGTCCTGCATGATAGAGGATGGAATTGAGACAGTTAAGGAGATACAAGCAGAAGCCACTCCAGATGAAATAAAACAATGGCCCGAGGGTCCAGCAGAATTAGATCCCGAGGGTTGTTGGGTGGACAAAGAAAATAATAGATGGATGTTGCCAAATGAATATGTTATGGCAATGGTTACCATGGCCCTTAGTCCAACACATATATGTGCGAAAAAGATGACCCAGCACCTTGATTCTGTATGGTACAATACCAACATTAAGAAAACTGCAGAGAGACTGGTTCAGAATTGCATGACTTGTTTACAACATAACATTGGGAAAGGAACAGTGACACCAGTAGGAAGTTTTGGTCCTCCCTCTATGCCCTTTGAGGTCCTCCATTTTGACTTCATAGAAATGGAAAGATGCCAGAATTACAAATATGTCCTTGTAGTGGTCTGTGCATTTAGTAAATGGGTGGAGGTCTATCCCCTGAAAGATTGTTCAGCCATGTCCACAGCAAAACCCATGATAAAAGAATATTTTCCCAGATTCGGGCTACCCCGTGTCATATGGTAGGAATATGGTCCGCATTTTATAGCGGCTGTGATATTACAGATTTGTGCAGGTCTCCAAATCGATAAGCGATTCCATTCAGCTAGACACCCGATGAGTGCCGGTTTGGTAGAACGCCCAAACGGTATCTTGAAAAACATATTAGCCAAGATTTGCGCTGAAAGCAATCTGAAATGGGTCGATGCATTACCCCTAGCTTTACTGTGCATGCGCACGTCTGTGCAGGCAAGGACTGGCCTCTCCCCATATGAAATGTCTGGAATGTGCCACGTCCAAAGAGATTGAAGGATGTTGAATACCCATTGTTCATTGACTATTGTAAACAGTTGACTCAAAACTTGCGTTTGATTCATCAGCAGGTGCAGGGGGCTTTTCCTGTCAGATATACATGCCCAGGACATAGTCTGCAACCGGGAGACTGGACCCTTGTCAAAAACTGAAAGAAAATCTTTGCTTGTACCGCGCTGGAAGGGATCTTATAGGTGTTACTGGCCATGCAGACTGCAGTCCAAGTGAATGGTCAAAAACATTGGATCCACGCAACACACACGAAAAGAATCCCGTTTCCTTTGCCACATGAGAAAGAGATCGATAGTCCTGACGTCGAAAGTAAGACAGCCGTGATTGATCACAAAGACATCACCGAATTGCAGCCAAAAGTCCTTCCTGAGCCCGAGAAGGGGCCTGGGGAGATTGCAAAGAAAATTGAAACATCAGTGTTGCCTCAACATTTTTCGACTGCTGCCTCGTCATCACAAATTGCATAACCGATTGGCACTGTTTCTGCATCCGCTGCAAACAACGACAGTGCATTATTCATCGACCACATTGTACCTGGAGCTGTAAGGTACAATCTGCGTTCACAAAATCGGAAGTAATAAGCAGCTTTTGTTTCGCCTTTGTTTCTAGCTCACGGACAGAGCTGAGAATGGATGCCTAGGGAAAGGGAGCATATGAGCTATATTGGATGAGAGCTCTGACACGCGGTTTCCCGGTGCTACCATTGAAAGTGAAGGCCTTTGCAACCTAGCGTGAACAAGCGGGGGCAAAAGATACCGACGCTATACCTGTTGAGGTAAACATCAGCTTGCTGCCATCTTAAGCAGGCTGAACTGAACTTGTTTGAACTTTGCTGCCAACGTGTGTTGTCGTGGAGAACTTTTCCGATGGACGCTGAGAAACTTTCCTTGAAATAAGCTTCATAGATCATGCCTGTATTCGCTCCTGCTGCCACCTGCACTGATGCTGCCATTGATAGACATTTAGACATTGACATTAAGTCTGCCTCAAGAAAGATGTGGGGCCTCATTACGAGGTGAACGCAAAGGGATACCGGGCACCGTTAAGGACATCAGTGCCGGTAATCCCTTTGCGCCCTATTCCGAGGTCCCTTAGCGGGTCCGTTCCTTAACGCCTGGTTTTACCACGTGTTATGGACGGGGCCCGTTAAGGGACTTCAGAGCTAATAATGGCACCGCAATTTGCGGTACCGTTATTAACGCCTTCCCCCTTCCCATTGAGCCCTATGGGGGCTGAAATGGGAATGAGGAATGGCTTTTTCAATGGGGACTTACCGGTCCTGCAAAGGTCGGAATTGAATGAGGGCGGACTCGGTACCGGTATTGGAGGTAGTCATGGTGCTAATAGCGCCATGACTACCTCCAATCTTGGAATGAGGCCCTTGGTCTACAAAGACTAACCTGCTCCTGATTACCATACCTATCTGTATTGTATTTACATTGATCCCAATGTTTTGGTACTTGGAAACTATGCATCCCATGAACACTCTATTGCCAACTGTCATTGCTCCCACAATAAGCACCCCAGCTCATATGCTTTCTTACACTCTTCCATCACGAGATGTGAAACACAGACAAAGTTATGATAATAACACTTTATTACTGATTATGAACATGACTCATGCTATCTTGAATAGATCCATTTGCTGGGTTTGTTCACACTTACCCCAGCACGGGGAAAGAGGAATCGGTGTGTATATACATCCTCTACCGCTCAGTACTGCCTGTTATGCATCATTAAGAGCTCTATTTTTTGGAAGATGGAATGATAGTGTCACTGGAAACTTTGATGGAACAAACATAAATGAATTCGAAAGATTTATATTAGCACCGCTAGGTTGTTACGTGTTCACAAATAGGAGCAAAATGAACACTGCATTGACCAGTCCCATAGATAGATTCTCTAGGCCCTACCAGTCCCTAATTACCATCAAAATGGCTCTGGTTGGAAACAAGGATGCCATGCCTCCCTCCTATACTATTAATCATAGTCCACATTCTGTTCCGTTTTGCCTACGAAAAAACGGTTCTGAACATTTAGCAGATGCATGAATACTGCTGTACTTTAGCAAGAAGAGAAACCATTATATATAGGAGGTTTTGTCTATTTTGTGTGTGGAGAACAAGCTTATCCATGGTTACCTAGAAGCTGGGAAGGTACCTGTTATTTAGGGATACTTTTACCTGGTGTATTCCTTGCCAAAACTTCAGAAATAGCAAAAATATCTAGATCTCGGCCACAACGGGATGATACTGCTGGGACATAGCTAGATTGTTTATACCCTTTTGGGGGCAGGCAATAAACCCATGGAATATAAGAAAACTTTCCAGGGTATTGGAAAAAACAATAAATGGAACTACTGACATACTTTACAATATGACACTGGAACAAAAAGCAATCAGACTAGTTGCACTTCAGAATAGAATGGTTCTTGATATTATTTTGGCTGATCGTGGAGGTGTATGCAAATTAGTGGGATCAGCATGCTGTGTAATTGTAAGTGACTCCTCCCCTACAATATTTGAAGCAATTAAGAAATTACATGTCCTAAATTCTGAAATTCATGTCCCCACAGGTGGCTGGAATGTAAACATAAGTTCATGGTTCTGGGAACTGTTACGATCCTAGGGATGGAAACTAATTGCAATTTTGGTTATGATATTCGGTATCCTCATATTCTGCTGCTGTTGCATACAATGCTTGCCAGCCATTTGCTGCATAATTTCAAATGAATGTGTACAGACAATTAGTACGATTGTGAAGTCTCCTCCTCGTATGATAAATGATGGTCCGAAACATGAAAATGAAATAATTAAGGAATTTATGGCAATCAATATTTCTGATGATGATGATAGCGACCTGGGTAGTTCGGAAAGTGACACCTGGTCTGATGAGGACGCAATGTTTGGATGACGATGCTATTTGCTTAAGGCCAAAAGGAGGGTTTGTTATACCGGAAAAGTAATCACATAGCCCATACGGTATGAATAATATGTTGGCCAGAAGCAACTCGCATCATGTGACAAACTTCGCAAACTAAGAAACCTGAATGTGACCATAGGGAGTCCATTTTGTAAATGCCAGCCATTTTATTTTTTATAACGTTTTGCAAATATATTCTATGCTTTAGATCCACACACGGTCCGAGGCCACAGCTTGAACTCTGAAATACTAATGTAGGCAGGAATTTAGAGCCGTGCATTGTTTTCCCTCTCACTGAGGCCTTGAAGCTGTGCAGAAGCCGCGCATAATCAGTAGCCCAGGTGCTGGTTTGTCTTGCAAGCGCTGTTGTAAAAGGCAGTTAAACATGAATTATATGCAGCTAGCGGTGCTCCTTCATGAAGGATGGTATTTTCTGCCTCAGAACTGTCTCACCCTTAGCTCATGAGCCACAGCAAACAGATAACGTTGTATGGAATGTCTCTCTACAAAGAACAAGATATCCTTCCTGTGTCAGTGCTCCATGTTACTCATAACAGAAAAGTGTCTCTGCAGCCTTTGCTAGAATAACTAATGTTTAGACTAAATGAAGACGTGTTATAAGTGTCAATTACTGAACTCTAGCCTGTATGACATGTATAAGGGCGGAACGAATAGGATTAGAAAATGTTGATGTATGATGTATATATATATGACTGCTTGAGCGCTGTTTGCTCTCTCTTGCATCTCACAGTGTCCGGGAATACACGTCGTGAGGCGTTGAGACCCAGTCGGCCGACTGAGATACTTTGAATAAACCTAACGACTGACGTGTCATTGGGTATTTGGTTATTGTGCCTTATTTCCATGTATGGTCTAGCAATATAAGGCATCTTTTTGCCCTTCCCGTACCTTCAGCAACCTTCTCTTTAAGAACCTGCAATGCCTCTGGAGCCACAGGCTCCTCCACCTTGCCAGTTTGTACGTCCACTGATGATACACTCTTCCCGCTCTCCAAGGCCCCCGTGGCCCCGTACCTCGTTTCCCCACCTATCCCCCGTGCCCCATTTCCTTCCCTGCCTGTCGTCCCACTTGTGTCCGACCTGTGCCAAGCGGCTGACCACTCCCGTTCCTGCTCACCTCTTTCTGCCCCACCGTCATCTGGCTGTGGCATCCTGGCATCCACACCGACACTCCTCATCTTTTTTCTCACCGGGCTCCTGGTGCGGGGACAAGAAATACCAGCAGACTCACCAAGCCCATTTCCCTGCCATCCTCTTGCACTTCTGCCCCCTCCAACCTGACCTTCCCCTTCAAATCTTAAACCCCTTCTCATCCTTTCCCTCCCCCGTAAACCATTTTGCTCTTCCTCCTCCAATGTCCAAGATTCTCCTCCTCCCATTCATCATACCCAATGAAATCCCATTGTTGTTGCGAGTGCACGCTCGGGCCAGGCAGCTCCTCTTCAGTTGAGCCCGGGGCGTCTGCTCCGCCACTCCTTTGACGTCTTCTTGGCAGGGCCGTGCCGTCCCCCACCTGCTCCTCTCTTCTTGGGCGAGGGGTTCTCTCCTCCACCCTCTTCTCCTCTGTGCTAGGGGCCGTGCTGCGCCTCTAGTCTGTTCCCTGCTTTCCCCACCAGGGGGTGTTCTCAAACCCTCCTATTGCCTCCTCAGGAACCACAGAGGCCGTTCTATGCCCTGTTCCTGAAGCCCTCCTAGGATGGGAGGTCGTTCTGCACCTTCCCATTTCCTCACTAACCGAAGGGGACCGCTCTCTCCTCCTCCCCTCTCGAGCCCTTCACTCCTCTACCTCTAACTCCCTCAGGGTCAGTAATTTTTCAAAGAAATGCACTGGGGGTAGATCTCTGTCTTCGGCTGGGGCCTCCCTTTGGAATACCTCCCCTCTCGAGCCCTTCGCTCATCTACCTCTAACTCCCTTAGGGTCAGTTGTTTTTCAAAGAAACGTGCTGGGGGTAGATCTCTGTCTTCAGCTGGGGCCTCCCTTTGGAACATTTTCCCTGCCACCTAGAAACTTGAGGAGAACCACCTCCGGTTCCGGAAGCACCTCAAGACCTCCCTCTTTGCTTCTTCCTTTTCCACTCTTCTCCCCTGCTGATCTGTTTTCTCTATCGGCACTGTTCACCTGGCCACCCTCTGTCCTTCGGGCACAGGTACCTGCTCACCCTGCCACCCTCCTGCACTGCCTCCTGGCCACCCGCTGCACTGGGGTCTGTATCTGTACCCATACAGTTCTCCACCCACTTCTCTTCTGCACTTATCAGATACACCGTATCTGCTTAACCTAGCACTTGTCACTTGCTGGCTGCACTACCACCTTTAATTATTTATTTTTATTTATTTATTCTGTTCTCACCTCTGTTCCGCACTTTCCTCTTTCCCTTCCATGCACTTTACTCCTTTTCCCCTTCCATGCACTTGCGCATTCTCAATGTCACTGGGCCTAGTAAGATCGTTGTTTTTGTTCTCCCCTGTTCCCCTCCCTTTGCCAGGTCGCGATCTGAAACACTTGTGTACGAGCGCGATATAAATAAAATATCATTTCATTTCATTTCCTTCCCCCTGCACTCTTTTGGAGGTATTTCCCTCCTCTGCACAGCCGCCCCTCTCTAGTCCAGGACAGCTCTAGCCTCGCCCCTAGCTTCCTTTGTGGCCACTTCTGGCCTCACTCGCCCAGGGCCCTCCACTGGATCTTTGGATCCCAACCCACTGCCTGACCCTTCACCTACCTCCCCCCTACACCTGGTCACTCTCCTAGATACCTCCCTCTGGCTCCTTCTGGCCCTTTTGTCCCATGCCCCCCCCACCTGCTGAAGAGCTACAAGCCACTATTGTGGCGAGGGCCTCATCCGCCACAGCTTTGCGCTGGGGCCTGCCCTCACAGATCCGCTTTTCCCCCTAAAATTCCCCCACTGCCCCTTGCAGCTTGGCTTTGGTTGCCCTGCTAATAATATCCAGGGCCTCTCTTAATGCCTGGGCATCCACCATGCCCTTTTTCCCAGATCCTTGCCATGCCATCCTGTTAAACTGCAAATAATTAACAGACGCTGCTGCCCCTTGCTGCCTTCCCAACTAAGCTAGCCCCGAGCCAAATAAATGTTCCCCTTGCATGGCCAGTCGTAATATATGTGAGGCAGGATAACCAGGCTTCTTTACTGAAACCTGTAAAAAACAAACCCCGCCTGAAAACAGTCAATGGAAATAAACTATTCTTCTATTCTTCTATTTTTTTCTTTCTTTTTTTAAACCTAAAAATCACACACCCAGCTAATTGTCCCCTGTTGCTTGGCTGCACCTGCACTGCGCAACCTATCTTCAAACTAAGGAAACAGCGTGTGTTGCCCTTTAAGAGCTCTGCACTGCTCCCTGGTGGAGTACAGCTGGAACTGCATTGCTGTGCCAGTTGGTGAGGAGCAGCCTGATGTGGAAGGCTACTGGAGCTCCCCCGATCTACCTATCTACCTGTCCACTAATCTAGATTACACCAAACCACTATCGCTCACTCCCTACCTCCAATGCTGATACAGATAAGGCCCACACGCAGGGAAGGCTCAGGAGCAGCGACCTGAGACAAACTCTCGTCCCAACCATTGCTTGCTCCCGAACCTTCCCTGCCCCCCTTTATACTGTAAGAGGCGCTCTATGCCCAGACCAGCTTGCTGGCCTGTGCAGCGCCCAAAAACACCCCAGGCGGAAATGCTTCGTGTTCTCCCCTACCCCCCTTAATCAGGGCTAGGGCTGCCATACAATGGGTATCTGTCTAATAAGTGGGGAGGGTGCCTGTGTTGGGTTGGGAGTTTACCTTGTGGGTTAGATACCTGCTGTTCAGAAGGGGTAAACAGGCATGTATTGTGTGTAAACCTTGTGGGGGTTGTTTGACTTTTGCAGAAAAGAACCATGGCCAATCTTTAATTTCTTTCCTAAGTGAAGGCCTGCTCAGAAGAGGGGATCAAAATAAAGAGTCAATGGACCTGGAGGTAAAAGCAGCTCATGGGTTTCTGCATCCTCCGAGCTACCTTTGTGGCATGTGGTGAGCTGCTTGTGCATACGGTCCTTGCTGCGACTCTAACTCCACATGAGTAGGCCATTATATAGAACGCAATAAGTGAGATAGATGCACCATTATGCACATGCCTGGATATGCATAGTTAATTACCTTACATAGCTATGTAAGGTTAGCACCAGATGGCCTGAGGACTGTTAAGTGTAGACCCGTGGAGCTGTTCTTGTCAAAGCAATCCATGATCTTTGAAGCTACAAGCAGGACGTAAATCACTCCAAACAATGTTTAATCCAAACGGGCTGTTAATATGTCCAGCAGAAGGGGAAGGTGTAAAGGTCAGAATGTATGAAAAGGAGAATCATCACTGAAGGAGGGGTACTTTGCGATATGAGAAATGTCTGGTAGTGGTTTATGTTGCAGGGGGGCCTATATGGGTGTCACTTCAGTCTTGGCATTGCGTCTGCATGCTGGAGGATGAGAAGCTCATTTCTAATGTGTGGGGTAGAAATGGTTGTAGTGTGGGAAATGTCAGTGGTGTGTTGTAGCAGTGTGGGGCCAGGCGGAATTACACTGAGTGAGGATGCAGTGTTGTTTTGAAAGGGGTTGCAGGGAGGGTGAAATAACACATGTTATGGGCTCTGTCACACTGATACATTTCATACAAGAATGGATTATCATATGTAGCCTTATTATGTCCCATAGCAGTGATATCATAACCATATTTTGTGTAGTGTACTGAGGGACACGTCCTGTGACATCACTTGGCAGTGGGGGAAAGTTACATCACTTCCTTTGATCTCACTTGGGGCTGGGTCAAATGACACCACTTCCTGTGATGTCACTGGGAGGTCAAGGGTCGTGATGTGACATGGTATGTCACTTCCGCTACCCCTGGCATTTTGGTGAAATGACGTCCTTGAGACATGCGTGATTTATATTTAATAGCGTGAATGGAATCACTTCTAGGGACTAGCAATTCTGTTAGAGAAGGTGCAGGAAGACTAAATGAATGGCCAGGATGATACACTTTGATTACTTGGTGAAGCTGAGATTTGATCTCAGTCTGAAATTCTGGCACTTGACACATATATAAGTGGCTCTGGTTGGTACTGATATGTGATAACGTTTGGACTCCTAAGGCTAATTAACTATTTTGCTTTTGGGAGGTTATTTTTTTAATGTTTTTATTGTTATAGTTGAAAAGAGAACAATTCAACCTTTCAATACAATCTAAAATAATTTACAATTATTTGCAACAGCCAAAGCCATCAACAGTAGTTATTAAAATGCCCTGCATCGTAAAAGACAGTCAATTCAGTTTCAATAAATATCAACAGAACTTCATAAAACGCTCACTAATATACTTAAAACTATTTGAGATTTAAAATCTCTACAAATAATAAATATTTTGTTGTTGCTACAATCACAGTAGGCGTTGGCGTTGGCCAGTAAAGATCTTTCCCCATAAAATGTCAGCTGTTAGATCCCTGTGATCCTTAAAAACATGTTGTAAAAACAAACAATCTCCTTTGTGAGAGCAACTGCGGACATGACACCATCAAATGTTTCAACGTTTTAGGCTGATTATCATTTTTACAAAATCGACAACATCTTTCCCCATCACAGTTTTTGATCTCATTCCTAGGACTTCTCTAGTCGGCCATAAGTTAACACATAGCCTTAAAAATAATGTTCTAAACTTCGATGATGGAAACTTCAAAAGATAGGCAGGCATTTGATTCAAAGGTTTCAGGTTAAAATTACCATTCTTAAATGTCGTATATTTATTGAAATGTCGGCTTCCATCATCGAGTCCAAACATGCTTTCTTCCAGGACTGCAAGGAATGATCCGAGTTTGGCTCTAGTAGGGCTATGGACGGCAGTATTGAAACAGAGTTAGAATTGCTCAAAATAAGTTTCCTATACAAACTCATAATTCGCCATATGCACACAATGTTTAATAATAATAAACTCAACTCGAACCCTATCAATTGGGTTGGCAGACTTGATGGAAGAAACAGCACTTTTCTCCAGAACAAACACTCAATGTTATTCCATGCTGGCACATATTCTACCATCTTAGTCTCTGCTCCATAAATTAAAATGAGTACCACCTTTTGCTTATAAAAAGTGACAGCTTACAGGAGAACTTCCCATATTTCCTATGTATAGTTACGGCCTGAGAGGCCATTGATAAGAACTTCCTCCTAATTTCCAGGATATAATGGGGCCTCCTGATTATTGTTCATATTTGTTACCACATAGCGATACTCGCCCAATTCAGCCAGTGGTTTTTTATATAAGTACCATTTTGGAACACACCTCCTTAAAGACTTTTTAAGGTTAAAATAAAAATATTAGTTTTATCAACATTGATGGTTAGGTGATTCTTATTTACATAATGTTCCAACAGCGATAATGATCTTTGAAGACCTATCAGTGTTTTATCTAAAATAACAAGATCGCCCACGTAAAGCAACCACAGTAAAGAAGTAATTCCCGGGTTTGGTGGATAGGAGGTGACACTTCCTAAATGCTGACCAATGTCGGCTCTGAATAAATTAAAGAGTGCAGGTGCTATTATGCATCCCTGTTTTAGATCTCTGAACGTTGTAATTGATTGAGTCAAGAGGCTATTCTGATTCAATCTAATTTGTATGGACGTGTCTGCATAAAGTTGAGACACCAGTGCCAAAATGTGTGTTGAACATGCTGCCTCATCCATTTTTAAAAACAAAAGGTCTCTTGGAACGGAGTGAAAGGCCATTTTAAAATCTATAAAGGTCATACAGACCAACTGGCCTGTTTGAATGACTATTTTCTTAACCAAGGTTAATGCCAAAAGATTTACTGAAGTACCTAGACGCGGGACAAAACCTGATTTCTGCCTGTCCCCCAGAGATGCGTGCTGAATCCAGTTTGTCAAGTCTCTGAGGAGCAAGCAGGTAAAGTTCTTACCCGGTGTGCCTAAGAGAGCGAACGGTCGATAATTTTGCAGTAACTCTCGATCGACCTTCTTAAATATGGGGATGATAATCGATTTCTTCTAGGATTGCAGGATTTGTTTTGATTGTACAACCTGGGTGAAAATAGAGAAGAGAATCCTAGACCACACCTTTGAATGAGCCTTTAGCATAGAATTTGTGAGGCATCTGGCCCAGGGGCTCTGGATGTACTCAGTTTTTGTATCTAGAGAAATATATCACTCAGATCAAAAACTAAATTGTCCTTCATATTCCATGTGTAATTCAGTTTAACATGGGGCGTTGATCGGGAGGCATATTATTGAAGAACATATTTTGTCCATACTTTCTCCTGAACAGAGTTAGTTTGAAGCGGGAGTTGGACATCATTTCCACCTTTATTCAAAAGGGCCCAAATCTGGGCACTGCTTTTAGTTGCTATTGTACGTAGCATTAATTCCCTGTCTTGCTGGTACATGAAAGTATGATGCGCCTTCAACCAATGTTGTATATAGTAACTTGAGTTTTTGAGACATAAGTATTTTCCTGGTCATGTCTAAATGAGACAATGCTCTCAGATTCTTCCTTAGTTATCTCTTCTTGTCTCTAATCTCAATGTCGAAGATGTGCTTGTACTTAAATACTGGTCTGGGGCCTCTATCATTTAGCTCTATAAATATGCTTAGAGCTGTCACATAAAGGGCCTTTGCCAAATTAATTGGAAATCAAGGGGTAAGTGGTCGTTCATTATACAAGCGTTCAGTTCATGTAAGGATGAAGTTGTCCATCTAAACCTGTTCCTTCAACCTGCAATTTCCAAGTTAAAAACACGAACAGAGGATTCTAGAACTGTCAAGCTCCAGGGATGGCATCATAACTGCTGTGCTCCTTTGCCCTATGCTGTTTCTCTGATCAATATATGATATGTCTGCACCAAGTACCCCAGAGGCCGCACAGCCGGCTAAAAGACAGAAGGGAACAGAGCAGGAAGACAAGGGAGCAAGCAGAGAAGATAAACTTTTGGATTTGCTGAGCAAAATGACACTGGACATTGCAGAGATTAATGCAGCTCTTTTTAAATCAGAGGAGAGGTTTGAAGCAGTTAACAAGAAGGTCAATTCAGCTGACGATCATTTAAATGTTGTGGATGAAAGGACCTTGAAACTGATGGACCAGATTAGGGAATTGAGAATAACCAATGAGAAGATCACCTTGAAGCTGTCAGAGCAATAGAACTTTTCTCGGAGAAACAACCTTCGCTTTGCTGGTTTTCCAGAAAATGCAGAGAAAGGTAATGCCGTTGATTTTCTGCAAATAAACTTGCCAAAAATGTTGAATTTGGATTCAGCAAAATCATTGGAAATAGAAAGAGCTCATCTGTCACTTGGACCTAAGCCATCCTTGGGTGAGCGACCAAGGCACATTATTGTCAAGTTTCAAACATTCCCTGTGAAAGAGCTGGTTTTGAAAAGAGCTTGGGAACTAAAAGACCTTGCTTGGGGGGTAATAAGATAATGGTATTTGTGGACCTAAGTAAGGATGTGTTGGACAAGAGGAGGGCTTTTGATAGAGCTAAAATGAAAGCCTGTGAAAAAGATTTAAAATACTAAACGAGATACCCTGCCTTAGGGTTGTAGTAGAAGGTCATCTGCACTCCTTCACAGAAAATAAATCAGCAGAAGCTTTTATAACAGACTTGGATCTAGATCCTATGGAGGGAACGTCATCAGACTTGGAAAGCAAAAGCAGGTTGAGGAAAAAAAAGAAGATCTGTTTTGCACTAGATAAACTCAAGGAATGCTTGATGCTGACTGGCTGGACTTGTAAGTGTTTTTATTGCTTTAATCCATCTCTTTTTCAAATTTCGTTTACTAATTCATAATATTATATAGACTATATGGTCACAAAATGGCCGACTTCTGCGCACCGTTATTGGTAACTGAATTAGAATGCTGCATTCATCATCAAAGATATACAAAGACTGATTTACATATGCTGCCGTGAGGAATAAAACGCGGAAAGCACCCTTGGTTTAGGACGGCGCCACGTAACGTAACGGGACATGTCATGTGGATGCGGAGTGCTAAAGAAAGGGAAAAGGAAACTGCGACACATCAGCTGTTTCGTAAAAGTAAATGGTGCCTCCTCTGCATCGATCATGAGCTGAGGAAGAGGTGTGGAAGGCTGCCTTCGAACGAGCAAGTATTGTGAAATGGGGTACTAGATTGGTGCGTTAAAAATATTTCTTTGTCAGCTGACCTGTATAATTACATGACTATATGGAATAAGTGTCTTTGATGTCTAGTAAGATACCAACTAATACGCAGCAATATGGATAATGGAACTTAGATGCACCCCATGATATTCAATTGGTCCATGGAATTAATGTGAAACTGACAGTTCAATATGTGCGGAGGGGAAAAATGGAAGTAAATGGCAAAGGAAGAAGACGGAGAAAGAAAAGTTATTAAAGTAAATAGTATGCTAATGTTTTGGAGAGCAAGGATTGGAATGATCCAAAAGTAAAGTTAGTAAGGAAACAAATGACGACTTGTTCATGATGTTTGACCAGGCAATAACCCAGCCCTTTATGTGTTAGGGGAAAGCAATGTGATTAAATTCATTATAACTTATTTAGGTATTGTGCCAAGGTCAATTTCTACAAGTCATATGAATATGCTGATTAAGTCATGTGTATTTAACTACTAATAAGTCAGAATCAGAATTTTGTAAAATGCATGATTATTACTTGAGATTTAACCCAAAACATTCCCAGATGTTACTACTAAGCTGGGAATAAATGCGAAGCACTATTATATGTCATGGAAGGCACCACTCAGGTGATCTAGGTGAAGCATATTTGAAGGTGTATAGATGTCATAGTACGGGTTGTATGTATTAGTGTGCCTAGAAGCTGTAGACTTAAGGTTATAGGGCCTTGAAATGGAAGATGTTAAGATTCTTTGCACTGATGAGGGTAGGTGGGATATGTTGGATATGGAAGAAAAGAGCATGAAATTATAGTTATGGTACCTTATTAAGTTGAAGATTAATACTTAATGATATATATGAGTGCGATAAAAAAAAACTTGCGTGACTGTTGTACTTTGAACTGTGAAAATGCTGCAGGCTTTAGGCTATTGGGGCATTTCTTTTGGTTATTTGCATAGATTTATGAAGTAATGTTTTGAATTAATTTGAATTGCAACACATGTGAAGGATATGCATGCTGTCTAAAGTGGCTTGGGAAAACACTGGAATGGAAACATAGATGAAGCTAAATACAACTTTGAGGTTGAAAAGACTTTATACTTTACCATCACATTATGACATAAGATAGAATACACTGAGGCAAATATATTCATAATTTTAGCAGTATGCGGAGAACATGTTAGTAATGTTAAGATTAAGTATTGAGGATGAGTGTGTTATTGTGAGTGATGTTAAATAATAGCAGGAAGGAAGATGATTGCTAGGTTAATAGAAGGAATGGTTGTTATTTGATTTAAATATCATCAAAGTGATAAATAATAAAGGAGTTTTCAAGTTGGGAAGGTAGTTATTAGGTTGATGTGGTGCACTTGATGTAGTGGCATGGGTCATGAATACATAGAATCTGTGGCTTTTAAAATAAGAGGTAGGGTCGAATTTATATAAGGTTTGTAAAAATTCATGATGGGTTTGGGGATATTGAAGGGGGTGCTGGGCAATGCTGCAGTGCTTCACAAAGTGAGGCAGGTTAACTGCTGTTACCATCAGCAGGCCCGGAGAGGGGCAACCCAACCTCTCCCCCTCACTGCTCCTCTCCTCCCCCCCTAGTCGAAGAGACACGCAGTCTGTACAGCACAATGCTGAGGTAGGGTGAGGTGTGAGCAATCACCTCACCCTTCCTTCGTGCAACAAGGTGCTAAGCACCTAAGGAAACCAACAGGCAGGCAGGGATCAGGTTCAAATACCTGCCCCCCGGGGGGCCAGATAGTCGGCTATCCGCCCGGGGGCTGAAACTTAACAGCCCCCACTACTATACATATCAAAGACTCAGGGCTCCCCTGGTTTTTATAAATACAGAGCAGCATGCTCTGAGAAAACACAATCAGTTTGTGGACCCTGAACGTGGACCCAAACACACAGGAGGTGCACTGTTTACTCAGTGCCTTCCAAACCTTTGCTTCTTTACCACAAAACCCTCCCACCCTACAAATAAGGGAGAAGAACAAACGAAAAGAAGTACAGGGTATTGTACGGTGCCCACAACAAGTCGTGGGACATGAGAAGGCGGGCATGGGCCAGAAGGGGTAACCCCAAGACCTGGTGCCCAAAAGTATTGTTATTATCTTATGATATGTGATTATTGTTATTTGCATAACCATATCTGTACAATAAAACCTACGGCCTTTTATTGCCAACACTTGGCAAACAATGTGTGAGCCAAATTATTCTGGGTGAGGGTATGGGTTCGGCAATGCACAAATATGCATGCATTTGGGTTCAGCAGTTATTAGAGGTAATATGATAGACTAGGTTATATACTGATATATAACATTTATATTTATTAGGGCATAGGGTTTCTGGTGGATATGGGTTCAGAAACCTGTGTTAGATGTATATATTTTTGCTTATTTAAAGCCTGATGGTTATCAGACTGTAAGGGTTGTACGAATTTCAAAACTTGTATTTGTTAGCCTTTTTGTGTGTCTCTTGCTGTCGCGTGTACCCCCCCACACTTTTCTGTTTATTTCCTTTTCCAGAACCTCTCTCTTGAACATGAAGGTTATAGTAAAAATTTGTTTGTGCTAAATATTGAGGTAAGATTCCATTAACTTTTATTTAGTGGAATGTTAAGGGGATTGGCAATGCTGTTAAAAGACGTAAGGTCTTGGCAAGGATTTGGAGGAGTAGAGCTGATGTGATTTTCCTTCAGAAAACTCACTTAAATGAGCAAAGTGGAAGTTATTTGACCAGTCTGAAATATTTGCAAGTGATTTCAAATTATTATGGATTCTAGATCAAGAGGAGTAAGCATATTAATTAGGAAAGGTCTACCGATAAAAATTGAAAAGACAATTGTAGATGGTGAGGGTCGAATTTTGCTGCTTGACATACTCTATGATGGAAAAAAAGACAATGGGAACGGTTTATGCGCCATGCTCACCGAGCGCACAGTTTTTCAGTCAGCTGGGTTCATTGCTAGATAATATGGAGGGTGAAGTGGTGATTTTAGGCTGTGACTTTAATATAGTGATGGATAGTAAACTAGATCGGAAGTCTGAATGTAGATATAAAAGTTAGTGAGGAGCTACGAAATTTAGTGTTTAGGTATGGGCTTGCAGATGTATGGAGGGAGCTTCATCGTGGGGAAGAGGAATATTAATTTTATTCACCTGTCCATAACTCGTATTTGAGAATCGATAATTTTTTTGTTAGTAAAGCATTCATTAGCCAGGTAGTGTGCTCAAATATTATGGAAAGGGGCATATCTGACCATGCTTTGCTTGACATGCAGGTACATTTAAAGAGTACAGGAGAGAAGTCCAAAAGGAGGAGGCTGCACGCTAGCATACTTAAGGATAGTTTGGTTACAACAGGGTTTGAAGATTTTATTGGACATTATTTTGAGGATAATAAAGATACAGCCAGAGTTAAATCTGTTTGGGACTGTTTTAAGGCAGTGCTAAGGGGTGAGTTAATAAGCAGAGCTACGCATGCTAAGAGGAAAAACCAAGAAGAGATTACAAAAATAGAGGAAGAAGTTAAATAGATGCAGAAGGCTTGTGCAAATGGAGATTCGCAGCGGAATAGGCTAAGGTTAAAAAAAACTAGAAGCTGAAAAGAAGAACTATGTACAAACATTGGCAGGTAAAAGTATGTTTTACTCAAAACAGCGGTTTTGGGAGTATGGTGATAGGAATGGCAAACTATTGGCCAACAAGCTTAGAGGAATTATAACGGACACATGTATCGCTTCCACTCAAACAGAAGAAGGAAATACTTTACACAAGAATAAAGACATTTGTGAGCATTTCCGAGGTTTTTATGAGCAGTTATATAGAGAGGTTAAAAAACTATCGATGAGAGCTTAAAAACCCTACTTGAATCTGTGATTGATGTTGCTGAAATATATACTGCCATCTCACAGATGAAAGATGGAAAATCACCAGGGCCAGATGGTATAGTTTCGGAGTCCTATAAGAGGTTTGATACTCAATTGGCACCAATTTTATGTCAAGTCTATAATGAATTTATAGCATCAGGAGTAATGTGTGATTTGATGAAGGAGGCATTGATCATTGATATACCGAAACCTATTAAGGATCATAAAAAGTGCGGGAATTACAGACCAATTTCTTTGCTAAATGTGTATCTAACATCTTTTACTAAAATATGTGCTAATAGATTAATGTCATGTATGGGGGAACTGATTTATGAGTCTCAGGTGGGTTTCACTCCAGGACGGTTTGGATATGACAATATAAGGACTGTGTTGAATGTGATTGGGGAACATTATGGGAAAGAATCAAATGGAATTATAGGTTTTTTTGACGCTGAAAAAGCCTTTGATAGGGTTAATTGGAAATTCATGGAATACACATTGTTGAAAATGGGATTTGGACCAGTATTTATGAAGATGGTGGAGTGTACACATCATTATGTTAGGGCTCAGCTATTGGTTAATGGGGTGATCTCGAGGTCATTTCCGTTATTGAAAGGTACACGACAAGGCTGCCCATTGTCACCGTTTTTGTTTAATTTGGCATTGGAGCCGCTTGCTGCGTACATCAGACAATGCAAAGTGATAAAAGCAATTGGTGTTGGGAATACTGAGGTCAAACTCTTGTTTTATGTGGATTATATGCTGCTTTTGTTGTCAAACCCAGAAGTGTGTGGAAATATATTAAAATAAATGTTTGAGGAAGTGGGCAAATTATCGGGTCATAAGGTAAATTGGGATAAGACTGAGATTTTTCTATTATCTAGAACATGTGATAGTAGAATTTTGGAATCTTGGAAATGTAGATGGTCGCCAGGGAGAGTCACATATTTAGGAATACATATTATTGGAGATTAAACTTTTTTTTAAAAAACACAAATAGCTCCCTGGGGCCACAGGCCAACAATAGTAAACTGTAATCACTATGCTCTGGAGGGATCACTTGGAAATCCCTGATGGTCATAAACCTCTTTCGCATACATATAATCAATACTGGAGGCCTGTTCCATCCATCTCTAAGTAGATCTGTGAGGTATGTCACCCTTAAACCTCCATTTAACATGATGATATCACAACCTTTCACTATGGATAACAATCAACTTGAATGACTAATTAAAGCTTTGTCTAGGTCTACACATTGAATGTTTTAGTCACCTACAATTATTATTGAAAAGACTTTGGAATCCTGCATGATTAGGTCCAACATTCGTTCCACCCCCTCCAAGAACAAATCGTCAGAAATGTCTGCATGATTCCAGTATTGGTTTCAAAGGGCAAAATGCCCCTTGGACGATACCAGTTTTGTAAGCTGGGTAAAGGTGTTTGGTGAAGCCCAGGACTCCAAAGTCAACCCTATGTCATTTTTGCATGCAGTTAACAAACCTGCCAAAGGCCTCCCTTTTTTAGCTGGAACCAACAACAAGGCGTAGCCATCCAAAACTGGGGGGTTTTAAAGCCATTTTTCCTAAGCATAACTATTTCTAGGCCTTTCAGCAGATTTCCATCTTTAGCGAGTAGGTGTTTGAAACCCCTAGAGTTCCAAGAGGCCACTTTCAGAGTTGGGCTTTAATTTTTTGTTCAAAGCTAATCCTGTAAATGCTGATAGTTTTGCACTAATTCGTGAAACTGCTAACAACTTAATCTGACGTGAAGTGCTAGACAGATCCTGGGTGCAGGAGATCCACAACTGAGGATGTCTCTTCCCTATTGTAAGTCAAGAAACTACCCTACCAAGGCATAGAAGCATAAAAGGTATATTATGTTGGCCGAAAACCCACCGAATCATATGTCCTACACCACCAATAGGGAATCGTCAGCATAACCAGAAGGCTTCCATTTTGTACTGTAATATCCGCCCTTTGCTTTTGTTTCCTTTCTGTTCAACGCTTTGCAAAATGTATTTTATTTCGGAGGCTCATGCACGAAGCAAGGCCACAGTATTACATGTTGAGAGACCGGCCCAGACAGAAATGCCAAACAGTACAGAAATACATTGTTTTCCTCCCTCACAAGTCCTTGAAGGCGAGCAGAAAGGCATTTAATCAGCGGCCCAGGTGCCGGCCGGTCTCGCAGAAGCTGTAGAAACAGGCCGTTAAAGCATGAGTTATACTTTCATAGCGGCCCCCCCCTTTGGGGCTCTCCTTAGATCAGGCTGACCCTTTGTGCACAAATAGAAACCGGTATATAGCACGCTTTGGAATGGGTCTCTCCTACGAACACAGTATCCTCGCTGAACAAGTGCCTTGTGTTCCTCATAACAAAGACCTATGTCTGCATACTGCAAATTGTAGCTGTTGCTAAAACGAATAATTTATATTGGGTAAGAAAAGTGTCATATTTGTCATAATTGTCGATCACCGAACCCTAGCTGAAGAAGATACATTATGGGCGGTTTTGATGTGTCACAAAGGCATTGCATGATTGTCTTTTTATATATCTGATAATGTTGTAAAATGTTCGCTCTCTTGCGTCTCACGAGGTCTGGGTGACACACGTTGCGAGACGTTAGACCCAGTCGGCCGACTGAGAATATATTTGCTTTGCAATAAACCCTAGTACTTGGAAATCGAAACTTGTGTCTGTCATATCACTAGTGTATGGTGATTATGCCTTGTTTCCATATGCAGAGGGTCTTTAGGGCCTAGCACTATGGTGAACGGGTGAGAAATCCTCTCTACTATGTGTTTAATGATTGGGAATTAACCTCCTCCTTTAAAATGAATCCCTGTTTGTATAAGTGATGTGTTGCTTGCAATCGTACTTTGGCAACCAACTGGCAGGACACCAACAACCTCATCATCAATGACGTCAACTCATCATCAATGACGTCACACTACGTGGTAAACTACAAAAACCTACTTGGAGATGTGATAGGCTCTCAGGGAACATCTAAGTATATGTTCCATACTAATGGGGGTTGTGATTGGACCTCTGACATCAGGTGGACAACTAAGCCCTCCTCTAGTGAAAGTCATCTTCATCGTCATAAAATACACGACGATTCAATGTTTACACAAACTATGGGGCTCTCTTGATGCGTGGCCCTCTATAATTGGTTTGCCAGCTTGTACCCTTCTGGAATATTGCACACGCTAGCAGCACGCAGGCTACTACTCAAGGTGCATGGAGGGTCGGCGTGGCCATACCTCCCCACCCAAATAGCCCAACATCTATCATCACTCTTGCCGTTTGCCATTCAATTAAGGCTTTGAACTTAGCCTTGCAGAGGCTGTCTGTCCCTGAGAATTAAAGGGAGTATGGCATGGTGTTATCTTCTGGTTTCGGTGTTGCTCGACCCAATGTCTATTTTCATCAGAACATGTGACTGGAGACCATGTTTTCAAGTTCTTTGCTGCATATAATGTTGCTCATCTTCGACACCTCCTCTTCAGATCTTATAGAATGTTTATGTTCTTTCGTCTTTCATATCTTTTCAGGGTATGTCAGTTAGGCTCCGCATGATGTCACCAGTCTTCTTTCTCGTTCATTTTCATATTTCTTCCAAAACATTTTCTGTCGCAACATCCAGTTCCCAACATATAGGCAACATGGGGGAAGAGCTTTTGACGGGGGTATTTGACTCCTTCTCTACACTTGCCCCTCTGGGCGATTCATCAACCACTCTCTCATCACTCTTCACATCTAAGACATCCTCGTCTGAAGAAGTGCTTCTTTGGAACCCATATGTTTATAACTCCTTTCAGGCATCCTGCTGATTTTACATGTTCATCAACACTCCAGGTCATAAGCATACACTGTCCATTGGGACAGCTTTAGATCCATCTTCCCACATACTTCTTGTGATTCTTCAAGTACAGGAAATTCGTTCCCTCAGGTGCACGAATACTGGCCTTCACGTAGTCTCTGATTTCTTCATCTGTCAGATCTTTGGTTTTGAACCCAGATTCAACATCAATCATAATCTTTATTCCCACTGCTTTCTTTGCAGTCTTCTTGCACTGTGTGATTATTATCCTGATCACACAAAATCAAAACATGATCATTACCAACAGGGCTCCAAGGAGTTTGAAAATGTTCGCCATCCACTGTGGAACCCACGAGAAGATTGACCCAAACCAACTGTCATCAGCAATGTCTTCCACTTCGTTTTCCATCTTGACGTGTAGGTTTGTCAGCATCGTGATGTCCTCCGTCAAGGTGCCATTCTCGTCGTTGTTAGAAGGTGTGAATGTGAAACATGATTCTCTGATTTTGGCACAAAAGCCTCCATCCATAGCTGTAATCATATCCAGGACATCTCTATTCTGGAGAGTCATCAGTCGTATGGCTCTGAGTTTCTCCTTGATTGCATTGAATCCCTTTATAGTGGTGTTGATTGTCTGCAGAAGCTCCCATCTGGTTATCTATAACCATTTAGCATTCGTCATCACTTGGATCCTAGGCATAAAGATTTTCGTGAATATTGCTGACCTCTGACTGAACGATCGGTGTTCATATGGAATAGCATCAAAAGCTTCTATCGATTTGGCTGAGAAATAATTTTCTCTATTCATTCTATTCCGAGTTCATCAGATCTCTTCTTTCTTAGGTTAACATCTGCTTTTGGAAACTCGTCAATGTTCAGATCACTCTTTGGAATCACCAGTGCTGGAACATGAACAATTACTATAAAACATATTCATCCCCAATCTCTGGGCAGCTTCATGTAAGTTCTGGATCCACAGGCCCAGTAGTGATCCATTATCACCACTGTCTCATCTTTCATTCCTGGCACATCGAAGATTTTTCCGCACAGTTGATTCTCTCCAACTTTTCTTGTACGATTGTTTCTGAAGCATAATTCTGGACTAGCCAAAGCCACTATGTGCAAAAGGCCTCCTTTGTCTTCGACCCACATCAGAAGTTTTTCAAGCCTCGGCCATAGAGGTTTGCATCCATTTTCTACTCGCTCAATAACTGGCTTATGATGGCCAGTTACTGCCACAGCTCTACATATGACTACACCTTCTTCCCATCTGTCTGGAGAAAGCACTGTTCTCCAGATCTGCATCTGGCCTCTTTCCTTGCAGCTTCGAATTTCTTCATCAGTCTTCCCTTGACAATTGAGTCTTCTGTTTACTTCTCATCTAGTTCCAGCTCACTTCATACTAGGTTGTTCATATCTTATCACACAATTTTTGGTGTGTGGTCACGCGCCTTGTCTTCAAATCTTGGACATAATCATCTTCATCTTGGGACGTCCATTCTGTCACACAAACCAAGGATGCCATTCCTAGTACTGACCTCTTGTATGGCAGAGTGCAAGGTGAGTAAGGCAATCAGCTGTTTGAACATCTATTTCAATAACTGTGAATATCTTAGACTTACCCATAGCATGCTGCTCAACCATCTTTGTGACTCTGGGTATCAACGATCAGGCTCTGGCCTGGCTGACCTCTTTCCTTTCTGATTGACCTTCCCAGGTACAACTTGGGTCCTTCCTTTCCTCTATCTCCCTCTCTACCTGTGGTGTTCCCCAGGGGTCTAACCTCTCGCCGTGACTTTTCAACCAATTCCTGGTTACTCTCGCCTACTGCATTTCCATGTTCAGCTCAAACTTCCAGTGCTATGCTGACGACACCCAACTCATTTACAGGCTTCCCTCTGACACCGCCTCTCCCTCCCTCATCTCTGATTGCCTAATCGCCACTGAAAATTGGTGTGCCGCCAATGATCTTTGTTTAAATGGCAACAAGACTGAGATCCTCCTCAATTTGTACACCTTCACCATCCTTTCCCCTCACTTTCTGGCCGGCCTCCCTTTGCCCTCCTCCTACCCCTACCTGCGAGGCTAAGAATCTTGGTGTCCTCTTTGACTCCACACTTCCTTATCCGCACACATCTTTGACGTAAGCTCATTATCTCCCAAGTTCTGGTTCTCTCTAGGTTGGACTACTGTAACGGCCTCTTTCTAAATCTACCTGCCTCCACTCTCCACCCTCTACAACTAACCTTGAACAGGACTGCGAGTCTTGACAAGTATCTCTCCAGCTATGAAATCTCTTCATTGGCTCCCAGTGGACACAAGGATTAAATTTAAAACCCTCTGTATTGTCCACAAGGCTTTCTGGGGCCTGGGTCCAAAATACCTTCAACTATCCCTCCATAAATACCTCCCCTCTCGAGCCCTTTGCTTTTCTACTTCTAACTCCCACAGGGTCAGTCGTTTTTCAAAGAAACGAGCTTGGGGTAGATCTCTGTCTTCGGCAGGGGCCTCCCTTTGGAACAGCCTACCTGCAACCCTGTAAACCTGAGGAGAACCAACTCCGGTTCTGTAAGCACCTCAAGATCTTCCTCTTCGCTTCTGCCTTTGACGCTCCTCTCCCCTGCTGATGTGTTTTCTCTCTCGGCATCATGCTCCTGGCCACCCTTTGTCCTTCGGACCCAGGTACCTGCTCTTCCTGCTGCACTGTCTCCTGAGCCACCCTTTGTACTGGGATCTGTTTCTGTACTCATACAGTCCCCCGTTTCTCTTCTGCACTTATCAGATATACCCTATCTGACAAATTACACACTTCCCTTTGCCTGTATATATTTTATTTATTTTTTGCATTTATTTATTGATTCTCTCCTTTGTGCCGCCCTTTCCACTCCTCCGCCTTCCTCGCACTCTCCCCCTTTTCCCTCTTCCATACACTTGCACGCTCTTATTGTCACTTGGCCTAGTAAGATCATTGTTTTTATTCTCCCTTGTTCCCTTCCCTTTGCTTGGTCGCGCTCTGAAACACCTGTGTATGAGCGCGATATAAATATAATATCATATATTATCATATATATATATATCATAAGGCAGGAGTGCATATACATAGCAATCCTCCTTAGAGGTTCTTTTCCCCACCTCTTTCATGTTCTGATACCACATGTTGTTCTCAAATGTGCTGTACTGTCTAAATAATTATTTAATCCATAATCATCCTCCCTTGCACTGCTCTTAGGTCTCTTTCGTGCCAAATGATTCTGCATATAATGATCATAAAGCAAATCAAAAATGGACCTTCCTCCAAAGGGAAGCCTAGGGTCATTTGTCACAGAAATAGGTACTGGAGTCGGGACAATCACATAAGGCCTCAGCCTTCTCACAATATCTGGTTCTGTCATGGTGACTGAAGTAGGAAGGATCAGTGGAACACCTTCCTTCTTGGTACCAGTATAGTAAACAGTGTGAATCGATAGTACCGAAAAACGATGATGGATGCTGAACATGTATAGATTATGCACCAATACATTAGGCTCCACCATCGATGTCTCTCCAAACGCCGTCGACCTTGCTCACTTTCTGCAACTGCTATTTGCTCATTGGACCATATTATTGCCTGTAATTACTTTTAAGGAAGGAAAAACTTGTTTTATTCAGGCAATCTCGTTACATGCTCCGGTAGCTGTCGAATCTGTTCCACGATCTCCACAAGTAATTGGCTGATTGCTGGACAATTTACAGGATCACGTATAAACACAAACGTGTTGGTGTCTCGCCAAACAAGATAAGGATGAACTTGGAGCAAATAATAAAAGATCATAGCAAGTAGTTTGTGGACATCGTCGTTAGGCAGGACCATTCATACGCTCGAAAAGATGTTCAGGTAACTGTATTATCTGCTCTAAAATTCCTGCCAATAAACATCTAATCGCTGGGCCATTCTTAGGATCCTGAATAAAAGCATGTATATCAGTGCTCCTCTCAACAAGAGCAGGGTAAGCTCTGAGCATAAATATGAAGACAGCAAGAAGTAGTCTATGTACATCAATGTTGGTCAACACCATGGGCACCGCCAAAAAGAAACTCTCTCTTCCAGTCGTCGAACAGAAAGTCCAAATCTGGCATGTTTTTATTCCCTTCCGTACTCCACAGTCCAATGTCAGTAAACTCCTGTGGCACAAGAACAATAACTTGCTCACTCCTTGCTTAGCAGCTACAAAGAGTGTTTCAGGGGGGCCACAGTCCAAATGTACACTTTCATCTGTCTACTGGACAGTCTCTGTGTCCTCTTTCCTCATCATTGATCTAGTCTGCAAATGCTGAACTTCTCCTTGATTTGCTTCTGAATGGGTTGGGGGTATGTCGGCCTCTCTGGTATAGACTTTCACATCCCTATGGTGTATCCAAGCTCGTCTCCCTTGGACCTTGACTGCTGATGGAGTAATGTCCTCTACAATTAAAGGGCTGCTGAAACGGGGCTCGTGCCACTTTCTTGTAAAATGTCTTATTAAAACCTTATCTCCAGCAAATAGTTTTGGTAAACACAGTTCTTGAACTCTGTATGGTATGTATGGTCTTCATCTGTGTTTTGAGACAGAAACCCCATCCGCTTGACTGTATCTGAAATGACAGAGATACTGGTGATCATACATGCTAAGTAAGCACGTAACTCATCTCCTAACAATTCTACAGTTGTCTGGGCATAACTTCTAGTCCTCGTGGAGGAGTCAGAGGCATTCTCATTCGCCTCCCTGTTACTAACTCATGGGTGAAGTGGTGGTCAGAGCTGAGCTGATTTCTTTTTTTTTTAAACTCTTTTTATTACTGAAGGTCAATACAGATTAAACTCATTGCGCCTGCATATGTCGGTACATACAATTCAACAGTTGTTAAAGACATAGCTCAGGTATCACAAAACAATTTACACAGACATTTCCTCATCGTAGGCCATTTCACATAACTACACTCTAAACGGGGCCCATATGTCCTTGGGGCGACATCTCGGTGTCACAGTCATAGTATATTGTTCCTCACATTCGTTTACGTAGGCCAGATCTTGAATAAAATGTTCAGTTTTTGGCAGAGATGTACTTGTCCAACATCTCAGTATACACCTTTTGGCTACAACACATGCAACATTGAACAGCCGTCTGATCTTTTCACCTTGTTTGCCTATGTCTCCGAACAAATATTTTGGCGGATGCATGTCCGCAGGGATTTGTGTAATGTCTTCAAGTATCTCCGCCACGTCTCTCCAGAATGCAGCAACAGAGGGGCATTCCCAATACATGTGATATGCTCCCGCTTGGCTAGCCTTGCATTTAGGGAAGTCCCCAGAGTGAGTCGTTGAGAACTTGGCCATCTTTGCAGGAGTGTAGTGTAACCTATTTAGGATTTTGAACTGAATAAGTCTTAGCCCTGCGTTCATGGATACCTCTTTGGTAAGCATACAATATTTCGCCCATTTTTCATCCGGGATATTTAAGTTCAGGCTTTCTTCCCATTTGGCTTTTGCCTGAATTATGGTGGGGGTGTGTAGTTGTACCAGTGCATACGGTTTAGAGACTCCCAGCCCCGTACCAGATGTGGCGGCTTGTATACAAGGATGGGATGGTGGCTCGTCCGGAAAGGGTGGCCAGCGTGCACTGAATGCAGATTTCATCCTATGGTATTCAAGTGTTTTGGTTGGTCCCCCCCTATAGCCTCCCTGAATTCCTCGAGCGTTACAAGTCTGCTATTCGGGAACATGGCTCGCATCTGGATTTCCCTGTCTGGGTCCCAGTGCCTTTGTATTGTCTTATCCAATGTGGGTGGTATACCAGGGTATTTCCAAAGGGGTACATCTGGGTCGTATGGGGTATCTATCTTCAGTTTTTTATATAACGCCTTCCATGTGCGTACAGTGCTCCCAACTGGGTCAAAGGGACAAGAATCTTTGTATTGAGAATAAAATATTATGGAACGGAGGTCTATGGGATGTGCCGCAAACTTCTCAAGCCATATATGGGGCGATCTATCCTCAGGGTCATACCAGTGCCTCGCAAACTGTCCTTGTGCTGTAAGATAGTATAGCTCGAAATCCGGTGCGGTTAGTCCCCCTGTACAGTAAGGTTCAGTGAGTTTTTCCCATTTCATTCTAGGGGTTTTCCCGTCCCACACAAAGGAGACCACCATTGTTCTTATTTTCTCAAAAAAGGTTTTACCTGGCCAGATTGGTATATTAGTAAATAAATAAAGTAACCACCATTTTAAGGATTGCAACCCTGCCATTCAGGGATATGGGTAACTTGGCCCACGTTTGCAATTTTGCCTTCAAAGTCTGCATTATTGCTTCATAGTTGTCTGCAAAGAGTGTTTTTTTGTCTCGGGACACCTGCACGCCTAAATATCGAATGTGTCCAGTTTCCCACTTAAGGTTTCCAGTGGATCCCGGGCATGTGGTTTGAGGTGTCAGAGGTAGTATTTCGGATTTTTCATTATTTATTTTATATCCTGAGTATTTAGCAAATTCATTTATATCTTGCATTACAGGCATCAGGTTAGTCCCAGGGATCCTAAGGTACAGTAAAGTATCATCCGCATATAAAGAGATCAATTGGGGCGGGCCGGACATTCTTATTCCTCTATCCCAGTGTTTTAACCTAATCATTATGGCCATTGGTTCAATAGTCAGTGCAAATAATATTGGTGAGAATGGGCAACCCTGCCTGGTACCTCTGCCCAGTGCAAAGAAATCAGAGACAACAGTGTTTGTAAAGACCCTCGCCCCGGTTTTTCTGTACAGTAATTTAACATAGCTAATGAAATTGGGGCCCATTCCAAACCTTCCTAATACTTCAAAGAGGTACACCCAGGACACCGAATCAAATGCTTTCTCGGCGTCCAGTGACACCGCTACAGCTTGAGCCTCTGGGTCGATCTGTGCCATTATTGCAAACAGTCTGCGCAAATTGAATGCAGTGGATCTTGTAGGGATAAATCCGTGCTGATCCGGATGAATCAGAGACGGCATATTTGGTAATAGTCTATTTGCCAGGACTTTGGCAAACATTTTAGCGTCAACGTTAATGAGTGATAGTGGCCTGTATGATGACATATCCTGTGGGGGACGGCAGGGCTTCGGCAGTACTGTTATTACAGCTTCTCGCATGGATCCGGGGAGCTCCCCAAGTTCCAGCGCTTCTTCCCATACTTTTAACAAGATTGGGGCAAGTTCCTTTTCAAATTCTTTGTATAGTTCCACCCCCAACCCATCAGATCCCGGGGCCTTTCCTGAATGTAATGCTTTTCTGGCTTCTATAATTTCTTCCTCCGTGATTGGGCTATCAAGGGCCAGTTTTGTGTCTTTTGCGAGGGTCGGGAATTCCAGGTCATTCAAGTATGCTTGTATTTCAGATACAGTTTTCTCGTCTGTATTTGAGTACAGTTTCTGGTAAAATTTCAGGAAATCAAGATTAATAGATCTACCCCCGGTCACCATTCCACTCTCCGTGCTTTCAATGCATGTTATCGGAGTGTGTTGGCGGTCCGCCCTGATGATGTTGGCCAGAGCTCTTCCCGCCTTGTTCCCCTCCCCATATCTGCGCGCCCTGGCTTGGGCTGCTATGTGTTGCAGTTCTCTTGTGGCCAGCTTATTAAATTCCTTTAGGAGGTGATTTATTTCAGCTAATGTATCCTTATTTCGGGTCTCGCTATGAGTTCTCTAATTGCCGAAGTCGCGTCTTCGTTTCAGTTAGATCCTGTCTCACCGCTTAAAGCTGCCACGAGGATTTGGAGATCAGAATACCCCTTACCCAGACCTTGAAAGCCTCCCATACTGTTGAATATTTATCCACCGTTCCCATATTGTTATTAAAGAATTCTTCCATTTCTATATGTAGTGCCTCCGCAACATTAGGGTCTTTGAGTATATGTGTGGGCATTCTCCATCTCTTCTGCGGTTTCGGGACATCTCCAAACATTAAATCCAGGGATACTGGGGAATGATCAGATAGTGTTTGTGGGTATATTTCACAACTTTCTAGCTCTCCCAGCATGTCTTCGAACACCAACCAATAATCTATACGAGATTCCGAGTCATGTATGCCCGAGTAGTACGTGTACTCCTTCGCACCTGGATGCAGTGCCCTCCAGGCATCTCTTAGCATCAGCTGTGGCATAACCTGATCTAGGACTATAGATTCTTTAGATCGCATCCGCTTGGCTCTGGAGGATCTGTCTAGATTTGGATCTAGTATTAAATTGAAATCTCCCCCCCAGATAATACTAGTAGTATCAAGTTTAATCAGTAATTCCAGTTTATTGAGATAGAAGTCCAGGTCATCTATATTAGGGCCATAAGTGTTCACCAATGTAATCGATTTCCCGGCAACCTCTCCCCAAACCAGTATATATCTCCCCAGGGGGTCCTCTTTATGTCCTTCGGTCTGGAATCCCAGTGATGTATGTAGTATAGTCATGACCCCTCGTGCCTGAGTGGAATATTCTGTGTGGTATCTTTGCTTGCTCCATGCGACCAGTATACTTGCGTTACTGGGGCCCTGTGTATGTGTTTCCTGTAACATGGCTATATGGGGTGAGTGTCTGTTAATGTAAGTTCCTATTTTCCTAGTTTTGGAGTGATTGTTCAACCCCCTGGCGTTCCATGACAGCAGTCTAATTTTCATCCCTTTGCCATTGTCAGTGCTACCCGCCATCGTATCTGCTCACCATTGCAGTGTTATCCAAATGCCGTTCAACATGCATAGCGCAATTATCTGTTTGGCCCTCAACAGAACAACTTATCAACTGTTCAACAAACGGACCATCTTTTCCCCTTCCTCCCCACCCTCCACCCCCATCATCCACCCCAACTGGATGATTTAACCTTACAAACTGTTTCTCTTGGGGTTGCCATGTTGTCGCTGTATGGCCGCCTGCCCGAGCTCGCAGTCCGACTTCCACATTTTCCTGTGGTGCACCACTGCTTGTTTTGTCTTATTCCTGTTCCGTTTTTGTGGTAGGCATATGCTTTGGTTCTTCTTGCATCAGAGTATCATCAGTCCGCCTTGGGGTGGGATCCGCCATTTTGATCCGGGCCCTGGCCTACTGGGGGCAGAGGTATATGTGACTCGATATAGGCCATTGCAGCCGCCGGATTCTCAAAGAAGTGTGCTCTTCCTCCGTGTTGAATACGCATTTTGGCAGGGAATATTAATGCATACTGGACCTGACGTGCTCGTAACAGTCTTTTCACTGGTTCGTAGGATCGTCGGTTGGCTTAAACACCTGCCGAAAAATCTGGGTATATGTGGATACGGTTCTCTTCATAATGTAGTGTACCTTGCTCACAAGCTTTTTTAAGAATCGCATCTCTGTCCCTGTAATTTAGGAGGCGCGCTATGATCGTGCGGGGCGGCGCCCCTGGTTTTGGTGTTGGAGACAGTGTGCGATGTGCCCTTTCTATCAGAAAATGTTCCGAGAAAGTTTCTGGTCCGAAGAGGGTTTGTAGGAGAGCTTCTACTTGTTGTTCCATTGCCCGTTTGCCGAACTTTTCAGATACCCCAACAATTCTTATGTTATTTCTCCTAGAATGAGATTCAAGATCCTCGCATTTAGACTGTATTCTGAGAAAGTCATTTTTTAATAGCGTTATGTCTTGAGCATGACTTGCAATAGCGTCCTCGTTGTTACTAATTCTGCCTTCGGCTTCTGTTATTCTGGAGCTTTCTTTATCCACTCTTGCCTTCGATGACCCAATAGTTGAGACAATGTCATCCAATTTCACGTTTATTGCAAGGAAGCCATTTTGTACAATCGTGGTTAGCTTGTCGACCTAGCTTATAACTTCAGTTCCAGTGTTAGGGGCAGCGGATGTTTCTGCCATCGAGTCCGTCCCTTGGCTGTTGGTGAACGAGTCCATTGGACCCCTTTTCCTAGCCCCCGCTCCTTTTGTCGGTTTATCAGGCATTAGTGCTGTCCTCGTGGCTAGGGCCAGCAGTTTATTGAGCACCGCCTCCTCCTCGCAGCACTCACAGCACGTGGCTTAATGGCGGTTTCGGTAAGTGCCGCTTGACCGTCTCACAGGGTTAATGTGCCATCCGCACTCCTCTCCGGTTCCTGCCACACCGTTGCTGCCCTCCTTACCACCAAAGACACGTCGGCCGCTTCAGCTTGTATGAAGCGTCCTTCGGTTCACTCGTTTGTTGGTGTCGGATCGCCGGACCTCTATGGTCTGCCGGCTAGAGCGTCTGCAGTTACTTCCAATAACCGCGTGGATCTGGGAGGCGGCCCGCGTCCACCACCCTCACCGCCAACAGTTGCATGTGCTCTATTTCCGTCCTACAGCAGCGTTTTTCTTCCGGATTTCTGCTGTAGAGTGCAGGATTGTTCCGCTGCAGCCTCCATTCTTCAAAATCATCCGCGGGGTGCTCCAAGTTAGGATCGTTTTGTTAAGGATATTTGTCGGAACGGAGCTCGCGCTCTAGGCAGCCATTTTCTATCACGCTCAACAGCGCCCTGAGCAGAGCTGATTTCTTAATGCATATAATGCAAGGGGCAGGCAATGCAGCCACCCCTTTTTCAATGTCAGTTTCAACTTAGCTATTCTCTCTTTGAGTAGACCGTATACAGTTTGCTTGCAGGTGATAAGCAGAAGAAAACTTGTGTTTAATGCCAAGCAATAGACTCATCTGTTCAAATACCTCATTCACACAATGGGGGCCATTATCTGATCTCAACACTTCACATACTCTCCATCTAGGGAATACTTCTCGGACTAAAAACTTTGCAGCGCAAGTGGCATCAGGGTGTGTGCATGGGCCAGCTTCAATCCACCTCGAGAAGGGGCACACTACCACTATCATATACCTATATCCATTACAAACTTGCAGCATAGCAACATCATCAATATGTAAATGCTGAAAAGGACCATTTGGTCGAGGAATTACTCCTCTGACTGTTCGCAATGTGTGCCCAATAGTAAACCTTTTACATATGATGCAATTTATTACATAAAAAGCAACATGTTCTAACAGGTTCGGTACAAACCAGTCCTCTGCAATGGTTGATGCAAGGCTCTTCCTAGTGACATGTGCAGGGTAGTGTAACTGTTCTAACGCCAACCTTGATAAGGCTAAAGGCATCACCGGTTTACCAGTGCTGTCTTGCCGCCACAATGCTTCTGAAGGGGATAAAGACCAGCCCCTCTGCGTCCACAGTTCTTTCTCTTCATGTGGAGCTCTACCTTGAATTTCCATTAACTGTGTTTGTGATAACTGATTAAAGCACCCATTATCACAACCATTTTCTACCATTTTTCTAATTATATCAGGTGAATATGCAACTATTTTTGCCTCTTCGTCTGCGGCTTGGTTTCTACATGAAATAAAGTTAGTTCTCTTAGTATGTGCTGCGCACTTAACTATGGCGATGGCTACTGGGGGTTGTAGTGCTTTAATAAGCCTATCCAATAGCGCTCCGGCATAGTTGCTCCCATCTTTCCGGCAATCTCACTCCAGGTATTCACCACCCCTGGTCAGTTAAATTTTTTGACCCTCCTCAAACGAGAACACTTCTCAGTTCTTGATTTCTGTTTTAGCTTGTGCCTCTGATGCCATTTATTGACGCTCCAACTGTCTGGAAACCCCGGTTCCACAGCTGGCACCTTGGACTAAAAACCATAACAGCAGTGGACATTTTGCCACCGCTGTTACCAGTCTCCACGCACAGAAGCGTCCGGAGACCCTTAGAAGCTATTACCGCCATACCGCTTGACGGTCCACGTTAAGCTTCTGCCCATCGGTGCACTTTCAAGTGCACCTTTTTGACAAAAATCAGTCACTACCAAGTTACCTAAGTCACAAATAAATTTTGGAGATCCCACACTTCCTTAACCATCTGTCATTATTAAATTCTACGATCCTGAAGAAGGCCATCTCAGCCACCCACGTCCAGTCTTTGTTCCCTGTGGCTGAAACACTAAAGTGTCGATCTATGACACAACTCCACCCCATACTCACCTGTTCACACCTGATGTGTTTTTCTATGACAATATCCATGGACCGATAGTGGTCCTGGGCTGCACTCACTCTTGTTTTCGTGAACCTATGTTAAATGTGTATTCAAGAGATTTTCCTCCCCACCCGTGAGGGTAGTACCGAGTGGTACTCCTAAAAAACTAAATGTATAACTGTCCGTTTATCTGTTATCATGCAAACAAGTGATATGTTGAATGTACTTTCACTAAAATTCAGAGATTAAATTTATATATCCTGAATTACGTGTGGATCTCCCATCCTGATTCTTCGATTTGAATATATCATGGCTGGTATAGTCTTAAAAATACCTTTGTCTGCCCCTCGAAGACGTGGGATACTGTCTTGCTCGAGGTAAAATTGCTCCTGGCTTCAATTTAACTTCTCCCACTCCTTTTAACAGGCCTACATCATAGGGGCCCGTAGTCCATAAAAGAATTGGTACTTTCTCCATATCTTCATAAATAAATTACGGGACGCTACTGTACTATCATCCTTTTCTGTAGGACCTCTCGTCTTTCTGTCCTGATCCAATATGTAATGCTCATCTCAAACACTACTTCATCATCTGACGGGTCATCTCTAAACATATCCTTGTCAGTGACATCAGTCAATCTATATCCTTCCCCAATCGCAATTACTGTTCTCCACGTTCTGCCTTTATCCCAACCTTCGAGCATAGCCAATTCCCCTCGTACTATGGCTGCCTGCAATTCCAATGGAAAAACCTGTCCCCCCCTCTTCGTCCATGGGTATCTATGGCCTGAACAGAAATTCATCAGGTATTCTCATAACCTTGCCCACTGAACCGGGTAGCCATGTTAACAAAATGCATACCCATAGTGAAAAACTTCGGGCTCTAACGGCGCTCCTCGCATGGCTATTTGCCCTGTAAATGCCATAATAAATTTGCCTACGTTTAAATAATGTATTCCTGGCTTAGACCACACTATGCCTTGATCAGTGAAGAAAATCATCACATTTAGTTTTGTCATTAAATCTCTGCCCAGTATGTTAACTGGTGTCTGTCTTGAATACAACAATGGGACAGACATATCACACTCTCCTATAGAGACTGGCAATTGTATCAGCAAAAGGAACTCTACTTGTAGCTCAAAAGAACCCTTGAGCATTCATGGCATTTCCTGATAATGAAAATGCTCCCTCTTGTATACATGAGCGAGTTGCCCCTGTGTCTACTAAAAAAGAAAAGGATTTGCCTCCTATGGTAACGTCAACCCTTGGTTCCTCTTGAGGATTGGGCGTTACCAAAGGTACTGAACACATCAAGTCACCCTGTCCTATTGTGAGTACATACTTATTCCCGTACCTGTAAAAGGATTCCCTGCCGCAACAGTGACATCCCCTACTCTAGAAGTCAGTAGCTATCCTTTTTTCGTGCTCTGCTGTATCTGCATGGGTGTATGCTGGGACTGCCCTTGTGGCAGATTCAATGGTGCTTGCTGTGGTTGTAAAGCCTGTCACGTTTAGGGCACTTGTGACTGATACACTGTCTGATCTTGGGCGAACCCATCCCTACTTTGTGGGCTATATGCTGGAGGATAAGCTGCCCCCTCTTGGGAATTGGCCATTCTGCACATACCCTTGGCTCCCAGATGTTTGCGCAATACGTCCTGCCATTCCACATGTCCAACATATAGGAGGGAATCTCCTGACCTGCCCTTCCTCCATGCCTAGATTTCCACCTTGGCTGTTCTGAAAGCCTCCTCTTCCGCGGAAGCCTCCCCTGCCTCTCGGTATAAATCCATTCCGTCCTTGATCCGACTGCCGTTGGTTATTCACCTGCTGCATACCTACAGTCTGTTGAGATCCTAGCCCTTCTCCACTGGTCAGCATCGCCCCTCCTAAAGCATATTTTTGACAAATTCTTCTGTACTAGTTTAGCCTCAACCTTCCCAGCATCTTCTCTCTTTCGATTTTTCTCTTGCAACAATCGACAATGTTGCGCAATGGTCAGCTGTATTTCTGGCCATGGCTTTGCCTCCATACCCACCAGCTTCTTGAGCTGTCTCTGTACCTGCTCTGACAACCCCTGACATAAAATATGATAAAATACAGGTATTGATTTCCCCCAAGGCTCTCGAGTTTCTAAAGACCACTGTTCTTGAAAATTCTGAATGTAAGCAAGCTGGTCTTTGCCCTCCTGCAAGTGCCTTTATTGCACCCATATATGACGTATCAGAATATTGTACTCAAAGCGCTTTCCAGACTGCCGCTCTACAATTATTTAATGGTGATCCATCATGCGCTGTGTTCTGTGCACTTGCGTATCCTGCTCTCGTCCACATGTCATCAGCCCTTTCCCCAAGGATAGGGGACCCTTAATGTCCCCCATAGCCAGTGTGTTTCCTCCTGTCATTTTTTCCAATTCATAGATCAATTTCCCAGCACCCAAAGTCAAACTCGGGAGCTTACACCTTAAATTATCCTTATCCATCTGGGGCCATGGGAAAAACTGCGGTTTGGCCCCTCCCTTTTCTAACAAGGGAAATTGCAAACTTCCAAAATCGCAATCGTCTCCCATCGTTTGCCTTTTCATAGCAGGGACAATGGTTCCTAATCGTCTGCTTCCTGGTAATGACCGCAGCCTTCTCACATATGGTGGTGATTTCCCTCTCTCACTAAGAGATCATCTTTTACGTTGCTCTGGTCATGCTATAGGCTCTGGCGTCCTTTCTTTAGGTAGATCCAAATCTGACCATCTCACTTCCTTATCTGTCAGAAAGCATCCCTCGGGACTGCATGCACCATCACCCTCCTCCCCACAGAAGGTTTCCCTATCTTCGCCTGACATATCCTGTCCCCAACTAATATGACTGTCCTCCTTCTCGTCTCTGTTTAAAGTTAGCTTGTCCAAAGACAGGGCTATATGTTCGAGGCTAAACAGGCCTCCCTCCTTGCCTCGTAACTAGGCACTTCCAGATTGATTGTCTTTTCCTTTATTTCTTGATTCACTTTTTGTTCTCATCTCTTGACAGGAAGCATCAGAGACAGAATCAAAAGAGCCTATCTCAAAATCCTCCTCTAGATGTACTCAAGAGGGTCCTGGTATAGGTTCCTGTGATCGGAGGAACTCCTCTATGTCCTCCCATGCCACTACTGGGTTTGGTTCCATTAGCTCCTTCTCAATGCGATCAATGTTGCGTGCCCTCTGCTTTCTCTTCCTTTCCATTTCTTCATCAAATTCTCTTTGTTTCTTTGCTTCCTCCCTAATCCTTTCCTCTTCCTGTCTATTCACTTCTCTTCTTTCATTTGCCCTACACACCTCGTCATCTCTGCGTGTTTGTATTCTTTTATCTCTTAATTTCTGTTCTTCCTCTTCTTCCCTTTTCTTTTCTAGCCTGTCTCGTTCTACGATTGCTCTCTGCCTATTGTCATATTTTCTTTGCTCTTCTGCTCTTTCTTCCTTTCTTAACTGTTCTTCATGATACATTTGCTCTCATCTTTGTCTACTCTTTCTTTTAAACTCGTCTTCTTTCAATCGTTTCTCTAGTCCCGTCTTTTTTATCTTGCTCGTCTTGATCTTCCCCTTGCCGTACTACCTCAATGTTTTTCCCAACAAGTTTGAGAAATATCTTACCGACCATCCATTCGTTCTGTATGAGTGCTATCTCGTCAGCTTTAGCCTTTTCTCCTTTCCATCTCTTTATTTCTCGTTCTATATCTGGAGTCATACTCGGTCGTTTACTTCTCTCTTTGTCCCGTAAGACTTTAGAGTTCACATCCCTTCCTGGAGTTTTTTCCAGACTCTCGTCACTGCTGTTCGCAGGTGACTCATGCGTTGGATTATTGTATCCTGCCGCTGCCTTAAACTCCCTTTACGGGTACACTCCCTCATCTTTGGTGCTATCGTCATTTACTTCAGGTGCAGTGGTGGGAGCAGAAGGTTAAGCATCCAGTCTTCAGGAGGTGGGTCTGCCCGTTCCTCCTGGTACATCTTCCAAAGCTCTAGGCTAGCTAACCTCTTTTTCAATTTCTTTTCCATGTATGCAGCATGCAAGTACGTAGTCATATGTTGCAGAACTGCTTTTGACAGTGATCCCCTTTGTGGCCATGGCATGAACATTATATCTGCCGTGCCCTTAACCCATTCTGCACTATATTGCTTAAGCTTGGGTGCGTATGTTGGCAGCTGTTTGCACATTTGCATGAGCGGAGTAACATCCTCCATCCTGACAAGTCGCAATCAACTGTCAATACTTACATTATTTTACACAGAAAATACTTTGCAAAATAATACAATATAAGCGTGCACCAAACGTCACCTCTCCAAACTTCTGTCTCACTTTACTTCAATCCACCAATTTAGTCGACACCATTAACAACTAAATAAATAATCTATTCTTAGTCTTTTAGCATAATTATTATTTGTCGCTCTTCAATGTTTCATCATTTTCTCAACACATATAACATATAAAATACACAAACAGACAGACTGAACGGCCCCACGTATATCTCTACCAATGCTCCTCTTGCCCCTAAAATGCCTCCTTATAGGGAGTGTGTATCCACTTGGATTCTGAAACAACTCCTGCTAGATGTCCCTGGACGTAGGATTCTGTGCTTATATTATGGATCGCTCCTCATCCCACCTGTTTCGATATGTATTGCAAGATCTTGTTTCGGCCCCTATCCACAGGGAGCATCACGGTCCTCCAGCTAAATGGCGGAGGACCCTTAAAAGCTTACTTGGTCAACAGATCTTGAAATATCCTACCTCTACTACAAAATGTACTCATAGACCTAGGGGCCTTTAAGACGAGGGAGCAATAATTAGAGATGGATGGAGATTCAGAATTTACTCAAACATCAATAATCAAAACCGACTCAGGAAGTTGGCAAAACTTGGTTCTGTTTTATTTGCAATTATCTAAAACAAGGAGGTTACAACAGATATAATCCAACGTTTGCTCGAGCTCTCAATGCATTTCAGAAAAAACATAACATTTATAGTAAAAACTCATCATCAATGACGTCACACTACGTGGCAAACTACAAAAACCTACTTGGGGATGTGATAGGCTCTCAGGGAACATCTAAGTATACGTTCCATACTAACAGGGGTTGTGATTGGACCTCTAACATCAGGTGGACAACTAAGCCCTCCTCTAGTGCAAGTCATCTTCATTATCATAAAATACACGACGATTCATTGGTTAAACAAACTATAGGGCTCTCTTGATACGTGGCCCGCTATAATTAGTTGGCACGCTTGTAACCTTATGGAATATTCCACACGCTAGCATCACGCAGGCTACTACTCCAGGTGCATGGAGGGTCGGCGTGGTCATGCCTCCCCACCCAATTAGCCCAACATCTATCATAACTCTTGCTGTTTGCCATTCAATTAAGGCTTTGAACTTGGCCTTGTTGAGGCTCTCTGTGCCTGAGAATTAAATGGAGTATGGTTTGGTCTTATCTTCTGGTTTCAGTGTAGCTCGACCCAATGTCTATTTTCATCAGACCATGTGACAGGAGACCATGTTTTTGAGCACTTTGCTCCAGGTAATACTATTAAATGATGAACTCTTTGCACCTTCAGTGTTTTTCCATTTCACCTCAAACAGAAGTTTGTTTCTTCTCACGTTCATTGTAACTACTTGATAGACAACCAGGCTCACGGTGGCTTCCTAGCCTTTCTTGAATTTCTCCTTCGCCATTAGCTGTTTTTCAACTACGCCACGCTAAAAACCCTTTCCGATTACGGGGATTCAAGCCTTGCTAAAGTGCATTGTGGAACATCCAGGTTCTATACATTCCTATGTATATACATTGGCGCATCGCCACAAACTATTTATTACATAGTCAGCCTTAAGATCACTTTGTCTACTTGCGTTACTGCATATGTACAAATGTAAACTGACTTTGCATTTTCTTCCGTGTTTCTTCGCATGAGCATCTTCATCTCAAGCCCGAAATGTTGCTCATCTTCGACACCTCCTCTTCCGATCTTATAGAATGTTTATGTTCTTTCGTCTTACGTATTTTTTCAGGGTGCATCAGTTCAGCTCCGCATGACGTCACCAGTCTTCTTTCTCGTTCATTTTCGTATTTCTTCCCAAACCTTTTCCAAAAGAACTTTTTTTGTTGTGCGTGCATATAGGGTTTTCTCAACGGATACCTTGTTTCAAGGATTCTTTGCGGTACAGACATTCTCACTGGTACTGCGCATGTCGCAGTTTTCGGTTCCCAACATATAGGCAATATGGGGGCGGAGATTTTGGTGGGGTATTTGACTTCTCCTCTACACCTTCTTTCTGGGTCCGCTTTGGTACCTTATTTTTTAATTGCAGATTCCTTCTCTGCTTTAATGTTCGAAATTCCCGAGGGAGAGGATTTATTACAGCTGGTCATATCCTTATGATCGGATTGTGGCCCTTTGGACCCTTTGTTGTCAAGAGTCTGATTGGTTTTAGTGAGGCTATTTCTAAAGCGAATCCTCATTGTCTATATGCATGGTCAGATAAAGGACAGCCTCTTACAATAGTATATCTATTTCTTCCTGCTTGTGCAGGTGAGAAAGGGATGGCTTAGCAAGAGGGGTGTCATCAGCTATAGTAATCATTTCCAACCATTTTTGTGGTTACATTTCGGGTTTTTCCCCCCATGCCTTTGTTTGCTGATTTTCCTTTGGTGGCGTAGATAAAGAGCGCAAAAATGAAATAGAGCCAAATATAGTTGATCTCGGAAGAGATCGCTGGTTTTTAGACTTTTTACCCACCTGCATTGATTCTAACGCCCCTTTTCGATTAGTAAAAATTGTAAAAGTTGGTTCGGCTGGTGGGGCTAACACCTGCTTAGTTTCATCAGATGGATCTTGAACTATCCAACTTTTGTTGCCCTGGGCCATAGTGTCTTGTTTGGCTAGGCAATGATTATTGTCTGCCTTGCCACATCCTAAGATAGAGGCCTGAGACGCTGGGTCCATTACTACCGAGGCCCCACCCCTGATCGTGGTTACCAATTTTACATTCTATGTTACCACCAGGCCTCCCATCTCCCTTTGGGGTAAGTGCTGTTCCATAATGTAGAGGTTGCTTTTGTTGTCAAAATGGTCAGTAAGCGAAGTTGCTCGCATACTTTCATGTCCAATGTTTCATATAACTTAGTTAAAGCCATTAAAGCGGTAGTCATGGCTGTAAATGTAACCTCCATCATGGAAGTACAACCCTGATTCAGACCAAGGCACATTCGTGGAGTGGGATTAATGAAAGAACCGAAGAGGTTGATGATGAGTTCAAAGAATCTGGGCACAATATAGGTGATTGAGACAAATTCAGAGTGAGAGGAGAGAATAATAAAGGAGGTTAAGTGTCTTGCACTAGAATACACTCCGCCATTGTATTCTTCTTTGCCGCCCCCAGGCCATGGAACTTGCTGCCATTGGCAATGCAAGGCCATACTTCTCTATCGATCCTTAGGAAAGAGCTAAAGACACTGTTGTTCCCCCCTCCTCCTAGATTAATTCCTTCTCATAGCTGTATTGTCCAGCTTTTTTATCTTCCGTTGTTCTTTGTCTGCGCCCTCACGCCTAAGGGTCCATAGCTGCGCATTATAAATAAACTAAAGTAAAGTAAAAGTAAAGAATCAGAACGTTGAATTTCCCCCGCTGCTAATAATATGCCCGCATTTACTTCTAAAGACTTATCAGATCTATTCAATTGATTTAAATCTCTATTGACTCCTTCCAAATAATATTTTGCCTACAGTTTATCCACCATGCCTAAGCTGGGAATATATAAACAGGAATCATCCCCCCTGTGTACCTGGACTCTCGTGGTCTGGGGAGCCTGGATTCCCATTAGGTTTGGCATAGCTGCAATATCAACCATCCCAGGTAGTGAAGGGGGCATCATCTCCACCAATTCCGGAGTCCTCTCCCTTCGCTCTATTTGTGGGAGTTCCGTCACCATGACTGAGTCTGAGAGCTCCGTAAAGTCTATTAGTAGTTCTTAAGAAGGGGGAGGAGCCTTAAGGGATTGGTGGCCACCGTTAACGGATTCTAAAGTTTTATCAGCCTCCTCCTCGCACAGTCCTTGTAGTTTCGTCCAATAACCTCTGATGTGGGATGTTCAGGACTTTGTGAAATACTTTTGGGATGCCCGGTTTCTTCGAGGGCAAACCTGATTCCCCACACATATTTTGGAGGTCGATGAAGTTTCAGTTACACACTCGGCCACTGATTGCGGGTGAGCCTTTCTAGACATTGCTAATTTCAGTGTATACGTGTTTGACATTCTGCAAATTCCAATAAAGAACTGTTCCAAGCACAGGTAATTAAAAAAAGTAATTATTTCCGGATCTCACAAAAATGTACTGAAAATAAGCTCTTGCCTCCGCCACCCAGCTGCCCAACTGGACTCAGTGAAGCACTCTGTGATGTGCGCGCACTAATGTGCGTGAAAGGCAGTTTTTAAATGTTTTGGACGAAAACGATTGTCATTGAAGAGATAGAAAAAAGTCAAAAAATCAGGGTTCAAGTCCAGAGTACATGTGGGTCGAACAGGTTTGCAGGCCGAACACTTCACCAATGCACTATATAACCTGATGAAAAATAAACAACTGAAGGTGAAATATCCTATTTCAGTAGAACAAATACCAGGAAAAACATTGTATTGGTTTTTGGAGTTTAAAACATGCACACCTTTTAATGTTTTCAAAAACATTATTAGAAGAAAATATCCTCTCTTGGTTTTATGTTTGTGCTGATTTATGAAAGGAAAATGTCATTTGTCCTGTGCAATTTGGGTGGTTATGCAAAGCCGATTTAATGAAATGTGCGTGTTTCACCTTGTTATGCTAATTTCTGGTGATGTCATGCCATTGTATTTGTTGATGAGTCCCCCCACTTACATTTTTAGGACTTCACCCTGCCAAAAATAAATAAAAAGTTGTAAGTAAAATTAAAATAAATAAATAGGTTATCCCAAGGGTTGATGATTTCTCAGATCCATGCAGAAGTAAGTCTATTGGTCCCCCTCAACCGGTACTAGGTCAATAGACCTGTTTTTAAGAAATGTCATTATTTCCATTTTTGTAGGCTGCCTACAACTGTCCAAAAGGAAGACCTGCAAAGATCGAAATAATGACATAAACCCCCTCCACCCTAGCACTCGTCTGTGGAGCAATAGTTTTCCAACCAGCAGCAGGTAGAGCATGCCTATCCGCACTCGGTGAAGCACTCTGTGAAGCACTCCGTGATTAGGGGTTATTTTAAAAGTACACAACTAACAATAAACCAGCCTGACACAATATTATTATAGAAAATTATTAAGGAAAAAGAGCATGACTGTAGCTTAATCTAATTTCTTCATCTGTAATTGAAAGGAAGCAGTCAGGCCAGGTAATGTCGGTGATTGGGGTTAGAGCAGGTAGGCAGGTGTTCTGTGATTTGCGTAGCAAGGTACTTGAGCAGCTGCAATCATGATGCTCCTTATCTAGCTTGCCATGATACTGAGATTTTCCATGTGCTTTTCAGTTTTTTTATGGAGTGGGAGTAGCCCGATGGTGTGAGATGCCAGCTAGGTGGCCCCATGTAGGACACAACGAGCTTGACAAATTGAGATGAACTATCCCAAGTGAAGAGATCAATCAGAACAGAGCTACATGGTTACATAATGCTGGAATACTTGCAGAATGGAATCCTCCCCCAGGGTCTAGTAGTCAGAAATGAACCAAGACTCTCCCTGGACAATAAGAACTTTATAGTCCAATTGAGTTATAGTGCCAACAAATGCAGAAGAGACTGGGTGATCTTAATTATAGACACCATGAAAGAAGTAACGGAAAAGATACTAATTGACCTACATACATTAGAGAAATAAATTTCAAAAACTGGTCCCATTAGACTTATACAAAAAATGAGCACAAGAACTACTATCAGAAATGAAAGAATTTAAAGATGATCTAAAGAGGGAGCGGATAGGAAGAATGAAAAAAGATGTTCAAAACTTTACACATGCAAAAGCATTCAGGTACACTCAGGAAAATTATAACCCAAAAGAACAGGAAGAGACCCGGCAAAATCAAAAACAGCCCAATGAAAAAAGAAGAGTGAGATTCAGAGGTACCTCTTTCAGCTCGAGTAACAACAGTATGGGAGACGGTGGAAATATAGGAAGAAGAGGGAGTCATTTTGACTACACAGTTGGGATAAGGAACCCCAGAGGAAGACAAGGAAGGAATAGAAGGAATAGCAACAGGAGTGGATACAATGGACAACATTTTTTAGAGAGGGACTCTCAAGACTGGGATGTGGAGCCAAGAATAACTTGCAGTATGAAAGCATTGTGGTAAACTTATCTAAACATAGCTTAAGGAGAACTGAAATCACAACTCTAGAAAGAAGGGTACGTCACCAGCAATAAACACAATCGCCTTGGCTTCCAAGAGGAGTTCTCGGAATGTAAGCGGAAGATCTATCTAAAACAATGTTTCTCAGATAAGGAGTATGAAAAGGAAGAAAACAGTGGACTGCATAACAAATCAAGATTTACACCTCCCACACAAACACAAAGTGTAGAATCCCGTGTTTTTGAAAACAGAGTTCTACAAGAGCTAGAAGAACTAGAAAAGAAGACAGCCAAAGAAAAGAGCTAAAAAAAATCAGTAAAATAGAAAAAGTGACGTTGAGATCACTACTAGAAAATGAAAACAATTATCCATAGAGCGGACAAAGGAGGTGCAATTATGGTCTTGGATTCAAGAATGCAAAAAACAACTAGAGAATGAGGAAAACTGTGAATTGCCAGAAGGAGACCCAACACAGAAACTAGAGAGGATATATGTGATAAAGTTGACAAAGCATTAGAAAGAGGATGGTTATCAAAGAAAGAAGGAGACTTTCTCCAGAGTGAAAAACCAAGAATAACACAGTTTTACATCCTCCCTAAACTACATAAATAGCTCACTAGACCACAGGAACGACCGATTGTGTTGAGAATAGACTCAGTATTAGAACCGTTATCCACATTTGCAGACAGATTTCTGCAACCCATGGTTAAAAAAATAACATTGTATATCAAAGATACAACTCAGATGATACAAGAATTAGGAGTTTCCTTTTCTCGAAACAACTAGATTTTGATCTGCCTAGATGTAGTTGCATTGTACACAAATAATCCACAAAGAGGATCTATAGACATGCTAGAGGAACGCTTGCAATTGGAAACAAGAGGCTTAAAAACCCTGTCATCATTCATTCTGAGGTGTGAAGAAGTCAACCTAACAGAAAATTACTTTCACTTCAATGGGAAATTTTACAAACAGACCCAAGGGACAGCGGTGGGACCCACTCTGACTCCCAGTATCCCAAACCTCTATATGGAAAGTTTTGAGGAGAATTTCATATATAAAGAAACCAATCCTTTTAAAAAACATCTTCGTCTATGGCGACGTTATGTTGATGATGTTTTTGTATTGTGGAAAGGTAGCGAAGAAGAAGCAACATCTTTCTTTTCATGGCTAAATATTCAAGATAGGCATTTGAAATTTACAAATAACTACAATAGAGATGAAACATACTAATAGGACATTGCAATCAAAGTAGATATAGAAAACAACAAACTCTTTGTGAAGCTATACAAGAAACCGACAGACGAGAACACGATCCTGCATTACAACAGCTTTCACCCACAACATGTACGGGATAATTTGCCCCTGGGCCGATTTCGATGATTAAAAAGGAATAGCCCGAAAAAAACTGGTAACAAAGATGAATACTGCAAATTGAGAGAAACATTTCATGCAAGGGTCTACCCACCAGAATTAACAGCAAAAGGCATGAAAAGAGAAAGTCATAACTATCGAGAAGCCCTATTAGAACACAAGAAGAAATAAACAGATGGAAAAGGATTTGTTAACACGTACTGTAATTTGTCTAATCGGACTAAAAAGATCATCAACCGAAATTGGAATATAATGGAAAAAGGGAAACGCCCACTAGAGAGACCATTAATTGCCTATAAGAGAAGCAAAACAATCAAAGACCAGATCAAGCGTAATAATATAAAAACACAAACAAAGAAACAACCAACTCTAACAGAAAGCTGGGGAATGGAATCCCCAAAAGGACATTACGCCTGTGGACAGACATAAAAAAGGATACGGAGAGAGATCTGGGCCTGAATAAAGTATGGAGACAGGAAGCATTGAAAAACTGCAACTCCAAAATGGTGGTATATGCCATATGGTGCCCCTGCAAAAAGATCTATGTAGGGAAAACAGAAAGGAAAATTAAAACGCGGATTACAGAACATAAGAGCTGCATGAAAAATAGAATCCACAAAGCGCCACTGGTGAGTAATTTCATAGAACAGATACATAAAGTGGATGAACTAACATGGACAGTAATATACCAAATAAAACCAGGAAATTATACTAACGCAGACAAAAAAAGACTAAGAAAAAAAGAAAACAAATGTATCTTCCTTACTAAAAGTATGTAAATAGGGTTAAATGAAAGATCAGAATAAGTGGATCAGTGGTCTGAAAAACTAGAAGCAACTCGCTCTGAATAAGATGTGAAAATGTCATGATTCGCCGTTTGCGCCCCTGTTGGACTTTATGGTCCATTGTGCACCGCAACGTTGGATCTGCTATCCTCCCAACATGGCCGGCGCCACAGAAACGTTGCAGGCTAGTGTTTACGCAAGATCTGTTGATTCCTAGAAAACAGACACGCCCCCGTTGCTCTGTGCGTCTCAACGCTACCCTTCCGAGTTCTCGTTAAGTGTGTTTGTGACTACCTCCCTCCTTTCTGTGCTACTTCTCCGAAGTTATCGGATCCTAATTCCTTCCTGGTTTTCTACTGTGTTGCCCTTACGCTTCAGCCTGAGGGACGCTTGTTCCCCTTCCTTCCCGGACCCCTGTCCTGTTCCTCCATGCTCGCTGCCAGTCCCCTGCTCTCTGCGAGTATTATGAACCCCTTCCTGGTTCCAAGTTCCATCCCGGACACTGACCGCCCATCTCTTACCTTCCTGGAATTCTGAACTCCCATCTCTCCGAGGCTGGTCTCGGTCCTCACACTGGAGGCAGAGGATACCTGCCCGTACCTGTAAAAGTCCCGGACGTCCAGGAAAGAAAGATCTCCAAAGAAGAAAACAAACAGGTGAGACAAGGGCTGAGTGTGACCGAAAAACAGAGGATCTGTAAGAATATATTCAAAATTACAAAATGGAGAGTAAAAACACTGGAATGAAAAGCACGAAAGAAAGACTAAAAGGGGGTGATGAGCTAGAATTCAGATGTATCATCATACCTGTAAAAGTATCGGTGCCAGATTACATACTTTATTGGATGCTTAAACAATGGAACCAACATCCAATAAAAACATCAAAATAATTCACGTCTTGCAATGAGGAAGAAATCATGATAAAAACGGCAGAGGTTCATTGGGTTTGAGGTTGCCTTAGTTAACATGCAGCATAAAGAAGAGTAGATAAAATATGTATAATAGACAAGAATTTAAACTATAGCATTACGCTCACATATGTGCCAATACACTCTATGTGACGAAGAGTACACCTTGTAAAAACCGAAGCTACTTAATAGACTCTAGGTTGCCATAGCAATGCTTGGCATGGAGAACACTAGAGAAAGGCACATAAAGAACGGAAACCAAAATCATAATAACACTCGTACTGACGTGGTAAACAGACCTGACCCTAAGCACTCTGGGTAATGTAGAGTTAAGAACCCCATTGAACGTGCATAAAAAAGCAATGCCGTGGACCGGGGATGAATAAGATGAATATCCGAGAACACAGAAACAAAACAAGAAAGAATGAACTGTGCAGGCAGTAAGGTAAACAAACGATCCGCAGTAGAATGCAATTCAAAAAGCTTAAGAAGAGTTTAGAGATGCCTTTGTTTACCACAGGAAACTTTGGAATTGAATTCACTTTAAATCTGCAGCACAAGGACAAACAGAGAGTGCAGAGAATCTTTGACACATCGCGCACGCGGAATTAAGAAACTCCTGGAATACCTAGACCGTTTTCAAAACTAACAATGGTAAGCACTGCTTAAACTAACCAGTGGTCTTTGAAACATTATAATGAAAGAAATCCAAGAAATTAGCTCAAGTAGAGCTAAAAGTAAAAGGAGGTTTCATTTTATCAACCGAAGATGCAGTAAACATAACAATGAAATAACAACTGGGATGGGAAAAGCCTTGGATTTTGATACTTAGAAATCTTAGAAACAATGTTAGGATACCAGCATAGACGGTGAGCATCTGTGGCTATATATCTATGAAATGCTATCTAAAAAGGTTTGCGTTTTAGTGTAAACAACAACCCTTATGGTCTGTCTCCTCATTTCTCTAACCTAGATAATGAGAATGTGCTGTTCTTCATAGAAAAAGAGGAATAAGGAACCGAAAGTAAACTAAAGGAGTATTATCTAGTTACAAGAGATGGAATGGTCTTCTAAAATTCTAATTGAATAAGAAAACTGCCAGTTTACAGTTGGAGTCATGTAAGTAATGGAGCATTCAAAATGTAAGCTGTAGAAAAACAAAGGGAATTAATCTCCCTCCTCGATTAAAACTGCACAAAACACAACTTAAATGTAATAAGCTTGTTCAAAATTAAAACAAGCTTGTATTTTCAGGAAAACATCATGACTGATGGAAAAACCCATACAGCAAGGAACTGAATTAAATCAATTACTGTTCCGACAAGAAAATAACAGAACAAAGGACAATAAAGATGAATGATTGTTATTGAAGTGTATACCCCTGAATAATTCCCAGTATATAGAATGTGAATGAATAAGTGAGGAATGAAACATGTTGCGACGAATGTGTTGATTAAAAAGAAGAAGAGTAGAGACCCCTAGACCTAAACAATTGGTTAATTGAATGTTTTTTATGTTTAATGGCTCTCTCCAAGAAAAAGGAAGAAAAAGAATAACATAGATTCTCTATTGATAACAAGAGGTCGAGATAGAAAACTAATTATGCATCTTCAAAAATTGATCAATCAAATCTAGCTAACATACTTTTTTAGAAAAAATGTTTTTAGATCAATACAAATGTATATTTTTGGATAAATATTGTATTGTTCTGTGAATTTGTCAATGAGAGACAAGAAAGATAGATATATAATTAAAAGGTTCAATCCAACAGTTATTTGGTAAAAACCTCCGAAGACAAAGGACCATCCAAACACCTGGGTAGTACCACCCATGTAGGATAGGACACTCTAGAAAACAGAATGGGAATTCCTCTGCCACACCACGCTGCCAGAATGGGAATTCCTCTGCTTGAATAGAGCTTGCTTCTGTGGCACTCTCAAGTCTAAAAGGGCACCCATGCTCAACCTCATGTTTTTAAAATCAGACCTTGTGACAGAGGGCCACCTGGAGGGGGCGGAATAGCCTCAACCTTTTATTTAATACTAAAACAATGCAGGTAATTTGTTTCTGAAAGTAAAGTCTGGAAAATCAGGTTAAAATTATACCTAGAGCACCAACCCTGCTTTGGCACTCGGCAGGTTGAAATGCCACATGAGCCTTCTTGACAGCTGCTGGAACACAAAGTTCCTGCAGACAGAAATGGATTTTAAACTGACTGCACGATTGATTCAAATTATAATGATTGAGTAACCTCAGGTACCTTGACGGCACATAAATCGGTAAATATAAGCCATGCCTGGTTGCCGCATGGCGGCTACTAAGATCACACAATTATACAGCCACAGCAATTTGATATCACACTAGTCTTAGGTCTATGAGAAGGGCACAGCTATGACAGGACGGATGTGTATTAGAGTCAGGTCTGACTGTCTCCATTACAGCCATGAGGAACAATGGACAGGGTACTGTCTCTTTGAATCTCCTGCAGGTGGGCAACACCTTCTGCCCCAGCAAACAGGAACACTGGCCAGCAGACACCCCGAAAACTGGTGAATCAAAGGCAATACTGACATAACAAAGTCACTCTCACACCTGGGTGCAGACCACAGGAGTCCCTTTTATGTCAGAAGGCATGGTTAGGGGGAAGCTAGAGTAGCCAGAAGATGGAGGCGGGTTGAAAGAGAGGACCCACCATCCCGGTTTCTGTTAGGGTGTTAGGGCTCTCACGCTGTCTTCCTTTTTCTCCAATTCCTGCATGTAAGGGACTCAGGGTGTGATGTCATAAGGCAAAGGGCACTTGTTACAACAACCGGGATTGGACCCCTTATAGCAGGCTTGCTTGGATCCAATTCACTGTGTCGTTTTCCATGTTTAAGGAGAGGGGCACCACCTCATTCCTTCTTTCATTTTAGGACAATCAAGACCAGCAGGAGGAGTCACTGGAGATCTGTTAGGAGTAGAGGCTGGTTCAACATCCTCTGCCATACAGGTGAAGACAAAAGGGATCCAAAGCAGAGATCGTCTCTGTCCCATAACCATCTAGGGAACAGTGGGGATGCACTACTGTGGACCAACACCTCTCTGCTGGCTACACCGGAAACAGGACACTGTTTGCTCTAGTTAAAGCATAGATGCCAACACTCTCGACCACCTAGGAGGGAGATTCTGCTCCCGAAAGCGGGAGAAAGGAATTTCCCCATAGGATTGCATTGGGGTTTTAATTATTTCAGGCGGGAGCAAGAAAGAAATAGGAATCTTTTTCATCTAAAAATCGGGAGTCTCACGCCTAAATCGGGAGGGTTGGCATGCATGGTAAAGGATACCCTGTAAGCTCCAGCCAACTTCCTAGAGTGGAAGTTCAGGACTGAAGAACACACCTTTAAAAAAAATGTAATGTGTTCTGGTTTTCAAATGAAACCCTTACACATTAACAAAACTTGGTAAAAAAAAGTTAAATCTCTCATTTCAAATACCAAACAGCGTCGACACGTTTCTATTGATCCATTAATAGGTAAAATTCCTCCTCAACTCATTATTTGGAAATAAAAACATAACATATCGAATTGTAGCAAACATCAGTGAGATTTGAGGGCTTGTTAAAATACACTTCCAAAAATTACAATCTCGAATATTCCCATATCTTTCTTACAGATAACAAAATAGAACAATGTAGAAGATGCTGTAGCGTTTCGGTCTGTGCCAACTGACAGTATAGAGCCTCGTTCTAATATAGGAATTTTTATACGAGTTCCTAAAATACAGGTGTATACTAAGGTTACCCTCTCTCTCACCATATTCACTAAGGAGAGATTCCGTCATATCTTTTTTGGCTCAAACCCTGCTGTACTGGAACCCTGTGACCTCATTGAATGTTGTGAGGAACATGTAGGATCTGGTAATGTAGTTAGGCAGTGACTCCAGTACAGTGAAAAGAGTGGCTGGTTACTGCTGCCTTCATTAAATGATAAATGCATGTCCCTCTAGCCGCTGAATCATCTATTCTACAGTGGTGATACGCTCTTTCTGTCCTCATACCAGAAGGAGGCCCCAGTTATGGTGATGGGGTGGCTCATAATAGCACACCTTTATAAATGTCTGCTTTTCAAAAATGTGTAATACCTAGATGTAAGACTTTGGCGACTAGATAATTAAGCAATTTTACCTGTGCTGGGGGGCTTTAGTGGGCCAGGTAATGCCCCAGGCCAGGTAAGGGCTTTACCGTTAGCCCAGGGTATTACCGTGACTGGTAATGCCCCCCCATGCCCGTGCGAAGGTAACATTGCTATTAGTATCCGGCACAATGTACCGGATACTAATAGTTTGTTTAAAAAGTGTTTGTTTTTTTAAAGGATGGCAGCCATGTATCTGGAGTAGGGACTACGTAGTCCCTTCTTCCTTTCTATGACGGTCATGGACAAGGCTGCAGGGACGCACCGGGAATCAGTGTTCCTGGCGTCACCGTGGGACCAGGCCATGGAAGGTAATTGGGGCAGGGTTAAGGGTGGGGGAAATATGTGAAAAAGGTGGTGTGGCAAGGGGATGCAGGGATGAGGGCCGTGGGGCAGCACTTACCTGAGATCCCGGCAGGGGGAAGATGGCAGCCTCCCGCTATAGGAGACTTGGACGGCGGGATTACCATGTGGTAATGGCCCCATTTTGAACCTCCTCACTGGCTGGCAAGCCGACACCCCTGGCCCCCTTTGCTGGGGTTTGCAAGCTGTTGATGTCCAGATGTTTAGGACTACGACTCTGCGGATGCCTCATTGCCTATGCTGGCTAGGGAAGATGGGAGCTGTAGTCCAAAACGTCAGACGAGCCAAAGTTTGTAAACTCCTGATGTACGAGGATCCTGTCATGAGGATCCGCTGGAAGCCCAAAGCCAAGTGCAACAGTCCCCATACCTGCACTTTTGGACACCTGCTGTCTGCACTTACCCTTGCTCATGCCACGTACTGGCCGCACTTCTTGTTATTGTTTTGATCCCATGTAGAGCACTGCCCTCCTCCCCTCTCACTTTTCTCCTCCCACCTCCCCTGCATTTGCACGATCTCAATTTCACTTGGCCTAGTAAGATCGTTCTCTCTGTCCTCACTCTGTTCCCCCTGCCTTGCCTCGTCACGTCTTGAAACACTTGTGTATAGGCGCGTTACAAATGCCATATCATATCCCATATTTTACCATATAATATATCTTACCCCACAAATCATATAGACCTCCATTGGGTCTCCCTGCATACCGCACACTCGGCACTCCAGTAAGTCCGATGCCAGCAGGAACTTTATCACCATGGCTGCTCCTCCAGATGTGGGCCTGCTCTATGCTGCACCCACTGTAACAAGCACTGTATTGTCCCATCGCAACGATTCTCTCACCCAGTACAATGAATGTGGCGCCCACTGTAAAGGCCACTGCTTCACCCACTGCTATTGATGTGTCACCCATTGTAATGGCCATTGTTTTACCCACTGCTATGAATGTGTCACCCACTGTAATGACCACTGCCTCACCCACTGCTATTGATGTGCTACCCATTGCAATGACCACTGTTTTACCCACTGCTATGAATGTGTCACCCACTGTAATGACCACTTCCTCATCCACTGCTATTGATGTGCCACCCATTGTAATGACCACTGCCTCCACTTTGACATCACTACCCCCAAGAAAGTGCACCAGCCAACGGTACCACTGCCACTCGAGATCTCCAGAAGCACACGCCAACTCACTGCCGAAAGGTTACTGCCCGACCTACTAGCCCCTGCCTTCAGGCCCCCCTTTTCCAACGACCCTGAGGTTCTCGCCCAATCCTACAACACCGCTATTAAACTAGCCGTGGACACTATTGCCCCTCTCATATACCGCAAAGCTAAACATACTAGACATGCCAACGCCTGGTTCACCTCAGACCTTCTAGAGCTGTGCTCAAAAAACATGCGGCCCTATCCCTATGGCAATCTAATCACTTGGACAATGCCAAGCTTGAATTCCAAAAACGTTCGAACCACTACAAGAAAGCCATCCTCCGAGCCAAAGCAACCTCATTTAACTCTAGGATCGCTAATGCCAAATTAGATACAAAAGAGATCTTGTCTATCTTCAGGGATCTAGAGACTCCTACCACGCCCCCTCAAATTATGACCAAAGATAAGATGTAGTGCAATGGGATCCAAACAGCCATGCTCAACAAATTGGACACCCTCCAAACTAAAATTAAAACCACGCAACAATCTCTGACCCATTCGGCACTCCCCAAACCATCCCAAACTAATGGACCAACCACCACACTCTCCTTCAAAGAAGTCCAGGAGCAGGATATCATTAATATCATGAACTCCATCAAACCCTCCAATTGTAAAGGGGACATCTGCCCTGCGGCCATTATCAAAGAATGTGCCAGCACTCTCTCCCCCTTTCTGACGGCTTCCGTTAATGCATCCTTCACTACCAGACCAGTATCATCTTGCCTCAAAGAAGCCTGGGTTTGCCCTCTCTTAAATAGATACACAATGGACCCATCAACACCAAAGAACTACAGCCCCATAACCACCGTCCCGTTGCAAAAACTTGACAAAGCTGCCTACGTGCAATTGACTGAGGACAACAGGCTCCTGGGGCTGCGTCAATCTGGGTTTTGCCCGGGGCACGGTACAGAAACTGCCCTACTTGATCTGAAAAACCAAATGGATGACACACAGGGCTCTGATAAACTTGCCTTACTTCTACTCGTAGACCTATCCGCAGCATTTGATCTTGTTGAGCACAACGTCCTCTGCCACCACCTGACATCGACAGCCAACTTCTCACCAACTCGACCTCCTGGATCACATCATTCCTGCAATGTAGGACCATGCAAGTCTTCTCCCACCTAGCCTCTGCCTCCCCTACCATCATCCTATGCGGTGTCCCACAAGGCTCCTGCATCTCGCCCACCCTTTACAACATATTCACTAGACCCCTTTTCCACATCTTGGACTCATTAACTATCTCCTACACCACAACGCGGACGACACACAAGTCCTCCTCCCACTAACGGGTGACTATGAGTCCGACTCCAAAGCCCTCAAATGCTGTATACACAACCATCCAAGCTTGGATGGCCGTGAACGGGCTATGCCTCAACAGCGACAAGACTGAGCGTCTCTTGATTGCCTCCACGAAACTCTAAAGAAACTCAAAAACCAATTCAGCCATTTTACTATTGATAACATCAAAATCTCAGTCTCTGAAACCGTAAAAACACTCGGAGTATACCTAGACTCAAACCTCTCTATGTCTAGGCAAGTTAATGCCATCGCGTCTGCTGCAGCATACCACGCCTAACTACTAAATGCAGCCAGACCATTCCTATTCATGGAAAACTGCCTTACCTTTGCCAGAGCTATAATAGGGTCAAGACTCGACTACTGTAATGCTCTTATTGCGGGCACGTCAGTAATAAATATGGGAAGCTGCAAATAATCCAAAACAGCGCCCTCCGGGCAGCCATAGGTATCCCTAGAAGGGAACACATATCTGCCGCCAGGAAACAGGCACACTGACATCAAAGAGCGCGTCTTTTTTAAAACCCTCGCTATAACTCACAAATGTGTCAACCAAACGGCCCCCCTCTACTTTTCCAAAGAATACATAGAACTACATCCTCCAGACCAACTAGAACACCATATTCAAACATGCCCACAGTACCCAAAATCAATCGAGTCAGCACGGGCGGTGCTAGTTTCCCTTACTTAACAGCCCTGCAATGGAATGCCCTTCCACCATCCCTAAGAGCAGAAACCTCCCATATAGCCTATCAAGACACTACTCTTCACCTAATCTTATGTGCTATCTGTATACAACACCCTCAATATGCCCGCCTGTAACATATGTAATATATGTATTAAGTTTGCAATTATGCTAAATGCATTCTACATGCCTTATGTAAATACGCTCATCATAGTAAATATGCGTGCACCATTACACATTTGGGGTATTAAGAGGCCGACATTATAAAAGTAGGACTGCAAGTCCCAGGTTACAAAGGAAACACAGGACCGGATGAGCTACACCCATTTATATATGAGCCGATTTGATAGCTCAGGTAATCTGACGTAATCTTATCGAAAAAGTATCAAAAAACAATTCACATAACCAAAAAACACATTTTTTCTGCTTTACAGTAACAGTACTTTAGCATGTAGCACGTGCCCCATGTCAAGTGTGAAAGCATTGAAAAGTTCTGGCTTTTCAGACGACACTTAACTGAGACGTGTAGTTAATTCACTTCAATAAAATGTTTAATATTTAAGTCCCAGGAAGAAAAAAAAAAGCAAGAAATGGCTGAATTTATCACACATGACAACGGGCGAATAGGCAGAACTAACCTATTCATTTAAAACCACCCGCACAGACTACAAAGCAAGTTTTGGCAGAAACACACGACTCATTCTTAAACACTAAAACAAAACCCGGAGCTATCCTGTGCTAGGAAACACAATATATTGTATTATTGTGATACGGTTTAAAAGTTAAACTTTACACAACAAAATAGAGGTGGGGACTCGTGGAGAGAACTTAATAAGTGTCCGGAGCAGAGGACGTGGACAGGTTAATCGCAGCGTGAGTTGTTAACGGGCTTCTTTGGTAATTCGCTGCTGCGCCACAGCTGGGAGGCCATCATGACAGCCCCCGAAGCGCGCTACCAGCTGCTGCGGGAGGTAGGCCGCGGCAGCTACGGGGTAGTGTTCGAGGCTCGAACCAGCGCCACCGGGGCCCGGGTGGCTGTCAAGCGGATGCCCTGCGCTGCCCCGGAGACCGCCGAGCTGGCTCTGCACGAGTTTAGGGCCTTGTGCGACGTGCGAGGCCAGCACGCCCATCTCGTGAGGCTGGAGGAAGCGGTGCTTCAGCGTAGCAGGCCCAACCGGCCCGCAGCCCCGGCCGACTTTCAGCCGCTGGTCGAACACGAGGAGCAGCGGCGGCAGGAGCGCCATCACCTGGAGCTGGTGGAAAGCTGCCTGAAGGGGCGACCCTGCTGCCCGCCCGAGCCGGGGTGGACTTGCGCCATGTGGTTCGTGATGGAGTACTGCGACGGCGGTTCCCTGAACGACTACCTGCTGGGCCGCGGAGGGCCCGACCCGGCGCTCAACCGCCTCTTCATGGAGCAACTGGCCAGCGCCGCCGCCTTTCTGCATCGCAGTCAGATCGTTCATCGCGACCTGAAGCCCGACAATGTACTGGTGTCCTGCGGCCCGCAGGGTCCACAACTCAAGGTGAGGAGAGCGCGAAGCCTGCCGCCGCATTGCCATGCCACAGCCAGGCGCCCACCACCGCATTGCCATGCCACAGGCGCACCTGTCTACTGTTTCAACACCAACATGCCCCTAGACGGCGCTGCTTTCATCCTTTGACATGGCAATGGGCATCATATTCTCATGGAACAGGGAAATATTGCCATAACTGCTGAACTCATATGCATGCATATTTATAAATTGCCGATCCCATACTCTCACCCAGAATAATTTGTCTCGCACATTTTTTGTCAAGTGTTGGCAATAAAAGGCCGTAGGTTTTATTGTACAGATATGGTTATGCAAATAACAATAATCACATATCATAGATAGTAACAATACTTTTGGCCACCGGGTCTTGGGGTTACCCCCTCTGGCCCGTGCCCGCCTTCTCATGTCCCACGACTTCTTGTGGACACCGTACAGTGCCCTATACTTTTCCTTTGTTTTTCTCCCTTATTTGTTGGGTGGGAGGGTTTTGTGGTAAAATAAGCAAAGGTTTGGAAGGCACTGAGTAAACAGTGCACCTCCTGTGTGTTTGGGTCCCGTTCTGGGTCCACAAACTGACAGTTTTCCCAGAGCATGCTGCTCTGTATTTATAAGACCCAGGGGAGCCCTGGGTCTTTAATATGTATAGTAGTGGGGGCTGTTATGTTTCAGCCCCCACCGGATAGCCGACTATCTGGCCCCACCCCAGGGGGGGCAGGTCTTTGAACCTGATCCCTGCCTGCCTCTTAGTTTCCTTGGGTGCTTAGCACCTTGCTGCATGAAGGAAGGGTGAGGTGATTGCTCACACCTCACCCTTCCTCAGCATTCTATGGCAAGACAGGAGGCTCATATTACGCATTTCAATCTTTACTCTGAACCACAGCAGCAAAGAATAAAAAACTTTATAAACAAAATTTTTTCAAAAAACACAACGTTATAACAATGCAATGGGAAACATCCCAGTCCAATATGGTGGGCAGGTTATGCCCTGGGGGTAGCCAATAGGGAGCGAGCCAGTCCCAATATAGGTCCATTCCTTTAGTAACTCCCCCTCTTTCTTTGCTGCTGACCCACAAGCTAAGTCACACCTCTGGTTTTCTCTTAGACTGTGTGCTTTGAAGTGTTAATTATATCACTTGGTTTCAGAGAGCAGCGTTTGGGAGAACGCGTTTCTTTTACTTGATACATTGTATATGCTGTGACTTTCCTCAGGCAAGCGGAGCGTTTGTTTATCTCGCCTGCGTTCGCCTGAGGTGATTTATTCGAGCGTTGAGTTCACTTGCATTGTTGTTACTTTGTAGCCTAGGGAGCTCTGTGGCTCAAGCAGTAAGTGTGCTGCCTTGTGAAAGGCAGGTTTAGCAGTTCGTGCCTGCTCTCCGCCACAAAAAATTTATATTTTTATTTTTTTCATAATATGTTCCATTTTCTTTTATAAATTAGTAATAGTGTTACAGTTGTTGTAGGTTTAAAAATGTTGCTTCTTTGCCCTCACACGCTGCTCGCGTGTTTGTCTGTGGGAATTCAGACACTGCCCATGTTCTGCCTTGGTGGCCCTTACCTGTGGTTTGTGGCACACTATTAACTTGAGTCCTTACAGCCTGCTCGGCTTGTGTGAGTGCAGCTTTGACCCGGCTGTGTTTATATAACGGTGTATATATATATATATATATATCTATTTTACCAAAAATATTGGTGCTGTCATGGACAAAGGAGTGCTTCCCTCCTCTGCAGATGCCAGCACTCAAGTGCGCACTGCCAAAAAAAGTGAGAAGGTACTTGAAAACATTGGGGATCAAGCCTGTCATTCCCAGCCTTTAGTGGCTCAAGCTATTCAGTCCTCTTTGGACTCCGCTTTATCTAATTTGAATAATACTTTGGCGTCAGCCTTTGACAGATTAATTACCCGCATTGCGGATTTTCATCCCTCCCAGGACGCTGTCCCATCTGTGGAGTCCCAGGCACCCAGAAAATGTAAGGTTAAAACTAAACATACCCAGGGACAACTCAGTCCCCTAGTGGCCATATCTCCTATTGCTTCCCCTAAGGGTAATTTAAAGCGCGGGTGGGAAGAATCTCGACCTATCTCTTCCACCCCCTGGCCGGCCCCTGCGCCTTTCGCGCCGGTGGAGCCCCCTATTGATGTCTCATCCTCTGACAGTGCAGATGATTCTGATTCGCCCCCTAAGAGGCAAAAAAGGAAGGTGACCTCGGTAGTCCCTCAAGGGGGTCCCCTGCTGGATGGTAGTGGTGTTCCTTTCTTTGATCCTGCCCTGATACAACACCCCAGGTCTGCTGAGTGGCAACCCTCTGAGGAGGTTTCCTCTTTCCTCAAGTTCTGGATCCGGCGCCCTATGGCCAAAGAGGATCGTAATAAGTTACGGGCGGAATGCCCTAGACCGTTGCTCGCCGACAAGGTAGCTCTAGCGCCAGAAATAGACCAGTCTATGGCGGCTTTTCTTTCCCAGAAAGGGGTCGATAAAGCGTGGCGTAGTTGTCAAGACAGACTGTTGGACATCCTGGGTCCAGTCACGCAGATTTTTGAAATGGCAGAAGAGGCGGCGTCCTCTAATACCCCGATAGATGTTGACGCATTAAGGGGTTGGATCCAACGTACAGTATGCCTGCTCGGCAATGCTAATGCCTCCATATGTAGGGAGAGGAGGAAATCATTATTAATGAGGTTGGATTCCAAACTGGCAGACATGTCAGAGAGGGAAGGTGGCCCTGCAGCTCAGGGTAATTTGTTTGGGGATTCTTTCCTGAAAGATTTGTCAGCTTATGTTCACACATTTACAGCGCTGGACAAAGCGCAGGTTAATATAAAAAAGGTTTTTGCCCCAAAGGTTTTTAACAAGGCTGGACGAGGTAGGGCCCGCTCCTCCGGCCGTTTTTCCCAGGGCTCCTCCCGCCCTCGACAGTTTGCGCCCCGTGGCGCATACAATACCTCCTCTGCTCGAGGAGCACATAATCAGTTCTATCCGCAACAAAACTCCAGTTGGAGAGGACGTGCCGGCAGGGGAGCCGGAAGATCAAGAGGGCCAGCAGGTAATTTCCGAGGTGCTAAAAGTTTTTTCCCTCAAAAGTTTAGGTGGCAGACTAGCCAGGTTCCTTCCACAGTGGGAGGCTCTCACTTCGGATCCTTGGGTGCTACAAACGATTCAGGGTTATCAGATAGAGTTCTATGCCCCTCCTTGCCAGTTGTCCATTCCCCTTCCTTTGGTGTTCGACGAAGTCAAACAATCCCTTATAGATGGGGAGGTACGGGATCTCATCTCCAAAGGGGCGGTAGTCCCGGCCTCTTACAGGGCCTCTCAGTTCCAGAGTACCATTTTTCTAGTTCCGAAACCGGACCAGGGGTTTCGTCCAGTAATCAACCTGAAAGCTCTCAACTCTTTTGTGGTTTATCACCACTTCAAGATGGAGGGAATTCATTTACTCAGGGATACTCTTCTCCCTGCAGACTGGATGGTCAAATTGGACCTCAAAGACGCTTACCTAGTGGTTCCCGTCTTCCCCCACATCAGGAGTATCTTCAGTTTCAGTGGGGGGGTCGAGTGTGGCAGTTTGCATCCCTTCCGTTTGGCCTGTCCTCGGCCCCATGGTGTTTCACCAAGCTCATGCGCCCTGTGATGGCTCTTCTCAGGTCCAGGGGGATTCGGATCATAGTTTATCTAGACGACATGTTGCTCCTGGCCCAGAATTGTCAAACTCTGTGTTCTCATCTGAAATTTACTGTGACCCTCTTACAGGATCTAGGTTTTGTGATAAATGTAAAAAAATCCATATTGAAGCCTACGCAATGTATCCAATTTCTGGGCTTCAATATAGATTCAAAGCTTTGCATCCTTCTTCTCCCAGACAGCAGACTGTCCAAGATAAAGAAGGAAATTCGTCTACTCCTCAGGAGAGGGAGGATCTCCCTCAGGCAGTTGGCCAGAGTTGTAGGGATGTTGTCGGCATCCATTCAGGCTATCTTCCCTGCTCCCCTACATTACAGAGCACTGCAACGCTTAAAGGCCAGGCATTTGCGCAAGTGTCTCTCTTACTCCCAAATGGTGGAATTGCCGCCAGAGGCCAGGTTGGAACTTCTGTGGTGGCTCAGGCACATGGAGGCCTGGAATGGCAAGGCAATATTTGGCCCGTCGCCGGATGTCGTTCTGGAGTCAGATGCGAGCAGATCGGGTTGGGGAGCCAGATTGGGTCAGGTCTCCACAGGAGGGAAATGGTCGGAGTCAGAGAAACTACTCCATATCAATTGCCTAGAGTTGTTAGCGGGGTCTTTTGCTGTTCGGAGTCTCCTCAAGGATCAGGGGAATTGTTGTGTTCTCCTCCGCATGGACAATATATCTGCGGTGAGGTACATCAATCACCTGGGGGGTACCAGGTCCAAAGTCTTGGCGGATTTGGCGAGAGAGTTTTGGCATTTTTGCCTCGACAGGGATATTCTCTTGAAAGCGGAATACCTCCCAGGAGTCAGCAACGAGGTTGCAGATTGGAACTCCAGGCACCTGCAGGACAGGAGCGATTGGATGCTGAACAGGTCTCTTTTCGCCCGCATAGAGTCCCTCTGGGGTCCTCTGCTGATAGACTTGTTTGCCTCCAGACTGAATTGTCAAGTTCCCAGGTTTTACAGTTGGAGACCAGATCCGTTAGCTCTAGCCACCGACGCTTTCCTCCAGGATTGGTCGGGTCAGTTGGGGTATGCCTTTCCTCCCTTTGCTATGATAGCCCGGGTTCTGGTCCAGGTTCGCACTCAGGCGGTGTCTCTGGTTCTAGTTGCCCCCTTTTGGCCCTCTCAAGTTTGGTTCCCGGCCCTTCTAGAATTGGCAATAGATATTCCCCGTCTTCTCCCTCGCGATCCCCAGTTGCTAGTGGATCCGGAGGGTCTCCCTCACGAGTTGGTCTTGCAGGGACACCTTGCCCTTATGGCTTGGAAGATTACAGCTCTTCCTGGTGCTTCAGAGGACTTTCGCAAGACTCTATGGCGGTCATCAGGGACTCCTGGGCGCCCTCTACTAAGGCAGGGTATTCCACAGCATGGAACAGATGGGTTAGCTGGTGTGTGGCTAGGCACCTCAATCCCGTTTCTGCCCCTCCTGTAGAGGTGGTTAATTTTCTTGTAGAATTGTTTAAGGAAGGGAAAGCCTACAGAACTGTTAATGGTTTTCGTTCGGCTACTTCAGCCGGTCATCTTTTGGTTAAAGGGGAACCAGTGGGTAGACACTTTTTAGTGCGAAGGGCCCTCAAATCTATCCGTATTAAGGTTCCGCCACAACCGAAATATTCGGTTCTTTGGGATGTTAATGTGGTGCTGCAGCTCTTCAGGTCCTGGCCTCTTAATGAGGAACTGTCCCTGCAGCAGTTATTTGCCAAACTTGCTATGTTACTATGCCTGGTGTCTATTAAAAGGGTCTCTGATATCAGAGCTCTTGATGTGGATAATAAGATGTTCACCCCTCAAGGGGTTACTTTCTTTATCTCACGAAGGACTAAATGCATGACTTCTTCGATATCCTATCCAGCTTTTCCTGAAGATTGTAAACTATGTGTGGTCAACTGTTTGAAATGTTTTGAGATTATAACTGAAGGTTTTAGACCTCCCAATACCTCTCAGCTGCTGATTTCCTACAGGAAACCCCATAAGCCGGTCTCCCCTTCTACTTTGGCCAGATGGATCAAATGGGTTATGCGGGAGGCGGGGGTTGACACTTCCTCTTTTGGTCCCCACTCAGTCCGAGGCGCTATGGCCTCTAAAGCAGCCTTTCTGGGGGGTAGTTTGGAACAGATCCTAAAAGCAGCTGACTGGTCAAGGGAATCAACTTTTAAGACATTTTACCATAAGCGTATTGCCCATGTAGCGGTGAATGTAATGCAAGGGCTTTGAACTTGCATAATATGAGCCTCCTGTCTTGCCATAGAATGTCTAATCCCCCACACTAGCGTGAGATGGGGGTTTAGATTCTATAAAAGACAAGGAGGCGAGTATTATCCCACCCACCCACCCTTACTGGTGTCGGTTGTTGTTTCAGAGGGCAGTTGATGACTTCGATGCAGGAGGAAGTGGGAGATTGAGCTCCAGGTTGCAGAAGGTTTCAACCCCGGCGTCTCCATGGGAGTTTGTTCTTCGTTCCACGTGGAGAAGGTGTTCGGTGGTCGTGTGAAACAGATCAGCGTCAGAAAGAGGGGGAGTTACTAAAGGAATGGACCTATATTGGGACTGGCTCGCTCCCTATTGGCTACCCCCAGGGCATGACCTGCCCACCATATTGGACTGGGATGTTTCCCATTGCATTGTTATAACGTTGTGTTTTTTGAAAAAATTTCGTTTATAAAGTTTTTTATTCTTTGCTGCTGTGGTTCAGAGTAAAGATTGAAATGCATAATACTCGCCTCCTTGTCTTTTATAGAATCTAAACCCCCATCTCACGCTAGTGTGGGGGATTAGACATTGTGTTGTACAGACTGCGTGTCTCTTCGACTTGGGGGGAGGAGAGGAGCAGAGAGGGGGCGAGGTTGGACTGCCCCTCTCAGGGCCTGCTGACGTACAGCAGTTACCCTGCCTCGCTTTGTGAGGCACTGCAGCATTGCCCAAAACTATTTGTAGCAATCCCCCATCACAATGCGACATGCATAATACATTCAGTGCTTTAAATTAGCGGCCTTTAGTACCAGCACTTCTCATTGTTGTCAGTATATAGGGACGGGAGACTTCTCCATGCTTGAAGAGTACTGGTACTCGATACATTGCAGCTGCTCCATATTTCCAGCCTTCCAATCTTGGGGTTCACAATTTCTGTTACGAAACTTCAAAGAGCATGGAGGCACAGCTGCTCCCCCTAGGTTTAACGATGGGTCAACAAACCATAACAATAACGGAGATTAGTAGCCTATAGCCTTGGCACAGGGGTGCCGGGAAGGACTATTTGTGAATGGGGGTGATAATAAATCGGAGAGGGGCATAACACTGCATGCTGTGTGAAAGACAACAGTTTTAAAAACTCACTTTTGTAGGCTTTTACTGTAATCTGCTAGTGAGAATGTGTAGAATAAAGCTATAATTATATTATGGCTCGACATATCTCTGAAGTGATTATATGAGATTGTGAGAGTTTATCTGTGACTTTTATCCAGTGCTTAAAGTGCCAGGGCCCAAATATTTCCTAGCATGGTTGTGACACTGCGGTGGACAGATCCCCACCATTGCTGCCACCATCCACAGCTATGATGTTATGATATAATGCGCTTAAAGCCCAGAGGTTTCTAAGCGCGGACCCTGGGATAGAGGGATCAATCCTGTGTTTCTCTGTGTCGTCTTGCTTCCAAGGCGAGCACGTTGCCCCTGAGCTATCCGCTGTTCCCCACAGTGTCGAAATATTTGGGGTTAAACCACAGCTCGCACCTCATTTGGTTTAATGGATGCTCTGGCCGTCATTACTTCATAATATTAAACTGACACAATAAATGCCAGGGTTGCGCCCGCCCCCACACCTTGAGCACTGCTTTTATCCTCCAGCACTCTAGTTTACCCATAGATCAGTTATCCATAGATCATAGTTATTTGAATAGTATTAGTTGTCTTTCAATGCTCCTTTTCCTCAAAGCCTACCGACCTTTCTTTCCCTCAAAGCCTACCAACCTTTATACAATTACATATTGGTGCCCAAACAGGACAAAACCAGTCTGTGATTGACGGATGTCTTTGTGGAGATTACTGTATTCGGTTGGCAGAATCAAATTTCAAGTGAATGTCTTAAGTACACTATTCTACGGAACGTTTTGTTGCAATCACTGTTTGTAATGTTTCAGTGTGCCAGACTGTAAAGAGGGTAAAAATATGGTTATAGTGTGGGTGTGCAGGGCGGAAAACAAACCAATGTGCTACAAAGACACACATAGAACATGAGGCAAAAAGAGAACTACGTGACTGGACAGAGGCCTGGTACATTTAAAAGAAATGGGCCGTGGAGACCTGTCAGGGTACCCTCCCAAGGTACATTTTTGGATTTTACCAGGTTCGAGCCTCGTCCCACTTAAATCCTAGATTGGTAAGTACACTCACTTCTTCTTTGAATTCATAGCACCAGTCGTGTAACTTTGCTGAAAATTTTGGGGGGGGACATGACGTATGAACACAAGGTGCCCCAGCCAAATGTATGGGGACAACATGGTGTGCCATGAAGGTTGGGGGGGGCAAACACCCCCGTGGCCCCCTAAAATTACGCCCATGCATAGCACTGCATACATGCCAACATCCTGGGAGGGAGATTTTGGCACAACGTGGGAGCAATGAATTTTCCGATTTGGATTACATTGAGGATTTAATTATTTTAGGTGGGAGAAAAAATGGAACATGCAGGAGTCTCGTGCCTAAATCGGGAGGATTGGAATGTATGATAATAGTGGTTTTACACTCGATGCAATTGAACAATTATTTTGGTAGGTGGTGAAGGCATGTGTTTGTTATTGTGCATTTGTATAGCGCCTTATATACCATTGGTATGATCTCAAAGGGCTGTGGGTTGAATGCCCTATGAGATCGTAGTCCAGGTCAGTGGAGAGAGTAGGGTAGTAAATAGTGCTTGGGTACACTGTGTGCAGCCAGTGTGGTTTACATGGTGTGTAGCTGCATTTTAATGCTAGGTGTGATGCAGTGATTGTGTGAGGTCAGTAGAATGTGTGCAGCAAGGCGGTTGACCTCAGAGTTTGCTTTCTGGTGGTGGTGGAGCTTGTGTATCAGATTTGTGTTATGCTGATATTTTTCGTGGCCAATAGCTGCTAGGCCGAAATTGATTGAGGTGTATAGCTGCATTCTATTGTTTCTTGGTGTAGAGGTGAGAGCTAGCATATCGGTATGTGCTAGTGTCTGTGCGGACTGGTGGGAGACCCCTATTTCTGATTACCTTCCAGTACCCACTGAGCTGACCGTATCTACTCTAGATGTTCGGAGCATTGGTTCTCCGAGAGAGATTCTCAGTCTAGTGCAGTCTTTGTTCTGATTACCGGGCTTGAGATTGCCTTTCCCTGCTTGTTAGTGTGGGTAATACTTCTGAAGTCTATGGAAGCCACAGGGCTTGCTGGAAGGGTTCCATCTTCAAAGGTAGCCCTAGAGGAAGAGATGCTCGCTTTATATTTTTCAGGCACTGATAGTGGTTGGAATGTTTAACACTTCCCAAGAGCCATGATCCGGACTTTATTTTGTCAACCTTTAGAAAACTGCTTGGAAAATGTTCAGACACTATCTAATTTACAGTTTGTATCCCCTGTACATGTTTCTGAGGCATAGTTAATGCTTGAATAAGCCATTTTGGATGCAGTTTACTTGTTTAGTCAATGGTGTAGCAGTACTTTACTTTTTGACTAGGTAGGGGTCCTCTGAGAGCACAGAGCACTCATGTGCGGTACCACTGTGCCAGCGGGTGCTGCGCACACCAACGCACATTTGTGTGGTGACACATATGGGACGGTCCTGGCGCACATGATCCAGGGCTGTTGCTCAAATAAACTGTGGCGACGGACTCGGAGATCCTGGGATAGCCTTTCAGCCCAACAACAAGGTTGCAGCTGGCAATATGGAAGCAGCGATGTAGACTATAAACCTTCAAGCGTTCCAGGCATTCACGAGAAGACGGCCACGAATAACAAGTGAACGTAACACTATGGTCAACCAGAAAACGAGGAGGGGTGGGGGGGGAGGTGGGAACCCCAGCTCTGTCAACTTTGAGATCCTGCGCATACTGTGGCAGATTTCTTCCCCATCGAGGCGGCTCCCCAGCCTGGGGGGGGCTGAATGCAGCGAGTGTGGCCGCATAGACCATTTCGCTAAGGTGGGCAAGACGGACACAGGCCGCAAGTTTTCGGTAAACAGCAAGCTTTGGTATGCCAGAGGGAGACTTCATCGCTGAGAATTCCGATGATTTGAGTGGTCTTCCTCATTTTGACACTGCGCTGAAGACCTGCCAAAAGAAACCAGCCGCATTGCAGAATCCTTATTGGGATGATGCTAGAGCCTCTGTTAACGGGATGAGCTCGGAACAATTTGCGAGGGTGAAGTGCCGACCACCTCTAGTGCCCATCATTACATACTGCAGCGATGCACCAATTCCTGTGCTTGGTGTGGGGAAAATGGTGTTCCAACACCACAAGACCACTACAGGAGAAAAAGTAGACTTCGAGGACATGCTACCGCGGTTCTCTAAAATGGTGACACGGCGGAGGAGCTGGACCTGATGAAGTTGATTAGTTTAAAGAAATTGTTGGTACATTTTTTTTATTGTAATTTTTATTGAGTCTCACAAAACGTAACATCCATATATAAACATTAAACAAGCTCATAGAACTTGCAATGGCTGCAGAGAACAGCAAGATACGTTTCAACATTCCATATTATCATGATAAAACAAATGTCTCAAACACCCTAACACAGCCTGAAATATTGCCGAAGAGAAATAAGTACAAAAGGAAAGCAAAAGGTGATTCATCACATTAAAGGCATGGTCTAGTAAAAATTTTTATTGGCCATGTTTTTTTAAGCCTAAGCGGCTCGATTTTAGAAAACTTTCCTATGGACCTTACCCGAGTTTTCGTCCATTAAACGCACGTGAAAACAAGCACCAGGGAGCCGCCATTTTCTGATAATCCTATCTTTTCCCCGATCGCCCTGGCTGACCTGCTTTTGCGGCACTAAATCAATTCCCCCCGCCCCTGAGCCTGACATTATCAAAACATTCATATTCCCCGCCTCTCCCCGTGAAGTTACTGTGCTGCGTAGGCAAACGCGCCCAGTCGTCTTCTGCGCGACTCCACACAGAACCCGGAAACCAACACAGATCAACTCACAACACAGTGCGCCACAATCCGGAATATGAAACTGTACTTTACAATGAAACAGCAACATGGTACATTTGGTAAAGTACATTTATTTGACATTAAATGTTTAGAGAATATTCAGCAATTGCCATATGAACTCCGGAAGCCATTTATTTTCTTTTATCTGTATCCGCAATAACTGTTCCGTTTCATCTTGAGTCACGCAGTGTTCCTTTATGGTACACAGGGTGTTCATTTTCGTAAAAAGAATCACTTTGGAAGCGCGGTGAACCGCAAGGCTGTTCCATCAAATAGGCACTAGTCCAGCCTAAAGGTTGTTATGTTGCTTCTAGCCACTAGTACAGCGTAAGGACATGTGGGCCCTTGGCGATCGTCCCATAATATGGTGATCGTGCTCCAGTTGTTGACACGAAGCTGCAGGTGTCTGCTGAAGAATCCATCCGCCGGTGTCTCAAACAGATGGCAGTGGCAGAAAGGGATCAAATACCTGTTATGAAAACAAAAAAATGATAATTAGTCTCGCTAGCCGAACTTCATTAATATTACTCATTTTATTTATTACGGCCGATCGGAAACTATTTGCTTGCAAGGGTAGTTCAATGGAGTATGTTCGTCTCTAAAATAAATGCGAAAAGTAACGAGATAAATCGAGGCCAACACACAATGATAAACGAGTCTACATGCGTGAGGAATGATATGATATGGCATTTGTAACGCGCATATACTCTGTTTCTAGGCGTGACGAGGCAGGTGGGGAACAAGGGCAGACAGACAACGATCCTACTATGCCAGGTGTCTTTCTGATCGCGCATAGGGATGGGCTGTACAAGGTTAGTTGAATACAAATTAAATAGGGCCAGCTGGTGGCAAGTGCAAGGTAAATGCCGGGAGAAGGGGCTGAAGGATACAGAGACAGTCACGTAGTGCAGGGAAAAGTGGCTGGGCCATGGAGCGAGATCGTTGAGACCAGTGGACCTGCATGCCCATGTGCCCACTACGAACAGTTTTACTTGCTTTTCCTAGCTCTTCATTCATTCATTTATTCATGAAATCTTCATTCCGGTATAAAAGCGTGTAAAGATTTACTTACATTATATTTGAAATTTCCATTGTGTCTCTTCGTAATGCAGTCTGTAAAACGGACCGTGCTCTTAACAATGATTTTTCGTATACTGACCTAAAACTGAAACTCTGTCTAGTTTCTGAATTTTCTGCCTTATTGTCTTACATTATTGCGCACTCCCTTCAAATGTAGTTCTTTCGGCATGGTCCCTGTCTCAAGGTAAAAAAACAATAGACCCTTATACTTCCAGTGCGACTTGTGGGCCTCATCTGGGCGCTGTCCTTCGCATTCTTTATTTGCAACATCACGTAGTATAGGCATCTATGAACTTGAAGTTTAGAATCCGTCAATGTAGTGCGCCTCAATGTGCAAATGGGAACTGGCTTCTCTCCTAAATGCCACGGCCCGCTTGGCTGGCGCGTTCTAAGTGCCCCAATTTTGTCACCGTTGTCTGCGAGCTTTGCAGCCCAAATTGAGACATTTAATTATTGGCGGAAGGTCAGGGAAAGTATAAAGTACCACAGGAGTTGAGTTAAAAGTGAGATTTATTGTTTGTTTTATTATTTGCAATACGCAAGCCTCCCCTCCGTTAACAGTGCGCAGCATTTACATTTACATGAGATGAGACATGAGAAAAATATATACATACACATATGTGAGGTGAATAGAGAGAATTCAAAGATGACACCCAGCTTGTTCGCCACCCATGATGGTGAAGTTAGGGGTTAGGTTTACAGGTACACTGTACAATAACACTTATTTACAAAAAGACAATCGTATTGCAATTATTTAAACCGGGATTTGTACTTCACAATCAGCTGTGCATCGGGTGGGCATGGCACAGTCGCAATGTTTGGTGGCAATGGATCACTGCTCTGTACAGAAACGTCCAAAATTCCATATCTGTGCTTCTCTAACACAGCAACAATAAGGCCTTTCACAAAGTCGAACTGCATTTCATCATAGACTGGTTTGATCACCCATTGCTTACTTTGTTTTGAAAACACCTTAGTGTAGCGAGGCATCCTTACTTTACCCCTAGTCCTAGATTTTTCACGTCCGACATTGCTGTTATGGGCCAAGACCGCTAGTAGAGTGCGATGTTTCATGCCCCGAAAGCTAAAATGCAAGCGCTTTGGCCTGTACTTTAGGCACATATTGTGGAACACCTCCAAATCTCCTGTGTGACAGAATTCTGTCAGTCCTCTCAAATCTCTTGATAGAGTTTTGTCGAAAACAATCTTCTCAATGGCTTTGTGTGTCGGTGAAGATGGAATCAACCACTTCTTCTTCCGTGCCTCCTCTGGGGACAAAGGGCCATGTTCACATTGGTGGAAATGTTCATTTGCTGTCCAGTGGTGAACGTTGGTACAGTGGTGCATCAGTGACCGCCACTTTTCAAGTAGTATTTCCACTGACCCCTCACAAGTTTTTGAGCTCCACCAAAGATGGTTGGTGATAGAATGTGACCACTGCAAAATACTTTCAAAACCTTTTTTTTTTTTCTTGCAGCCGAGATTTTCTTATTGATTGATTTAGCAAGATGCCATATGTCAAATTGATGTTTGATATGTGGGAACTGCTCTCTTTGTCTTGGCAATTGAAACGTGTCTATCCGTGGCTATGAGGTCGATGTGCATCCCCCTCGATTGTAGATGTTCCACTGATTTTATAAATCCTAGTTTCTCCATGGCCACTGAGGATGTACATTGTGTTACCTGCACGACCTCAGAACTCAAAATTTTCTTACTATCCATGTCCTGAAAGTGGTAGGTGCAGTACTTGGCAGAAAATCCAGGGCTATCGCACTGTCCATCGCCGGCTAGCCTGAATCGTTTGCCTTCGAATGTACTTGCTAGAGACAATTGTTCAATTCTCCAAGCATCACTAATGGCCGTAAACAGATAATCACGTTGGTTTGTGTAGTACAGCGCTTTAGAAATGAAATGGAGTCCCACAAACTGAAAGAAAGCCTCTAACTTTCTAAAACTGGAGCCACTAAAAAGTGATGCAGCTGCACACAGTAGATTGCCTGCTGGCATTTTCCCCATCATTGGTTGTGCAGACCATGAGAACCTATGATTTAATCTACAGGCGGCATTTATTTTGACGTTACTGCCTTTTATTTGACGAGTCACATTAATCAATGGCTTCCCACATACATTCCCTCTAATGGAACGCACACATTTCATCATACTTATCATTTCCATCAAACAACTGTCGAATATAATGTATTAGCTCTCTTTCATTATCCTGCGTCAACGTTGTTTCGGCCTTTGACGTTGTGGAGATTTCAACACATTGGAAAGTAATATCGCTGCTATTAAGTATTGTTGCGTCTATGGATGCTGCGGCTGGTTCATTCTCTCTCATTTCAACATCTGCTAATTCAACATTGATGGGAGAACACAACAATGTCGACATGTTTTTTGGTGGCAATTTTTTGGCGGGTGTAGATTGTGTAAATTGATCTGCAACTACTTCAGAGCTATCTTCAATACATTCAATAACATCTTCTTGTGGTGGTCCGGTCGCACTGTAGCTATGGTCCAATGCAACTTTGCTGTAGTCTCCAAACACAGCTAATTCATGTTCCGGCCATTGGACATGAACATCTCGAGCCTGAACACGCCTCGCCTCAATTAATAGTTCCTCCATAGTGTACATGGTCTGGCAAGCCACATCTCTCATTTGCTTCACTGTCTGTGTGTGTATAGTTCTGACGCCCACGGGTAACTGGAGGAGAGATTGGAAAAGGGATGTTCAGTTTAAACACAAGATGGAATGTAGTAGAATTGACTGGAAAAAAACATAAAATAGTCCCCACCACAAAACATTTTTTAAAGTTATTAACTGTTTGTAACCTTTTTTTGTTTTTTTTTCTTTGCAACTTTTTTGACTCGACCTTCAACATCTGCACGATGTAGCTCTGATTCGTTTCCGCATGTCCTCCCTTCCTCTTGCGCTGCAAGGACTATATTTTCTGTATCCGCATAGACAGCACGGAATGAGGCTCCATCGCCTCCCTGAAACATAGTAATTTCATTACTATGTATCAAAATATTGTTAGCATAAAACACACGTGAGGACGAACACACAGGTACATCTCAATAGCCAAATACGATTTAAACATTGTGTGCAACAATCAAAGGACAAGTATTCGACCAGTGATGATCTATTTCGATGGAACTGTCAGTATCCATACCTCTGGCTCTGCATGGACTGCCATGAATGGTTGTATTGGAGAGGAGACATCCGCATCTCCCTGAAACACAGTACTTGCATTAGTATGCTTTTCAATATTGGAAACGCAACACACACTTGGGGTCGACGGCACAGGTACATATAAAGAGATAACCGCAAATGATGCATTGTCCAAAAGAATGAAGGAAAATCCAAATATGATCACATTTCATCGACCTATTTCAACGATTCCTTTACATCTCCATCATCTAAATGAGATGTTGTGATTGTGGTGGAAGCTCCGTCGTCTCCCTGAAACACAGCACTTGCGTTAATAGGGAAGAAAGTATAGCAAATGGAATCGCGTTATACGATCACGCATGATGGAGCTGTCATTATCCATACCTCATGCTGCTGAAGAATATCTATGGATGTTGCAAATGTAGTGCGCACTTCCGAAAGCTGTTGCGCCGATTCGTATACTTGAATGTCAGGCTCTGCATCAAGTGCAGGGGTTGACGCTCCATCAACTGCCTGAAACATAGTACTTGCATTAGTGAGGATTACAATTGCGAAAACATAAAATACACCTGGGTTCGACAGCACAGGTACATATCAACGGCTAACCACGAATGAAACATTGTGTAGAACAATCAAACGACAAGAATTCCAGCTCTTATGATGACGGTCGATGGAGCTGTAGGTATCCATACCTCCTGCTGGTGAGGAACATCTAGAAACGTTGTAGATGTGGCGGACGCTTCAGCATCTCCCTGAAAGACAGTACTTGCATTAGTATGGATAACACTAATTATAACTGAAAACAAACACCAGTGAACGATAACTAAGGTGTATATTAATTGGAAAGCAGTAAACAAACATTCTGTAAAATAATTACACGATAGAATAAAACTATTACTTGACATGCATAAAATAAGTCTGTAGCGGATTAGCCTAGTAAGATTACCTGATACGCGCTAGAAGTGGTTGAGAACTGCGACCACATCAAGGATGTAGAATGTTCTTGCTTCAGATTCAAGGGATAGTCAAGAAGTAGTAAAGGTCAATTAATGATTGATAATGAAATGCCAATATTAAAAATAGCCATGTAAGCCGACAGAATACCTGAAAAATGCTCAATACAGCACAGTTCCCTCTCTCTATATATATATATATATACATACATTGCGTTTGTGGGTTATGAAATCGAAAAAGAATATATTAATAAATGTCATTATTCAAAAAAGTATACACTCATATCAATATCGAAATTATTACAAGGGATAGAACACCTACATATCTATTAATCCATTCGGCTACACACCACCGCAAGGCCTAAAGCCAAATCCGGACACTTGACTCACCGGTGGCGGAATGTGGTTGAATAGAGTGGGAATAGCGTTTTCGCGCAAATTCCGTGTCGTTCGCAGTTTATTCTTCTTTGTTACCCAAGAAGTTGTGTACATGTGCAAGGAAAAGTGCCGGCTGCAGATGCGGTATCGATCACCCCTCTTGTCCTCTAAGACTTGTTGGACTCTACTTTCCAGCTCATCCAGTGGATATCCGCAATGTCTGACCCATTCTCTTATTCGATCAACAGTTTTCGGGAATACATGCATTGTAGTTCCTTCAGATTTCGCATGGGTCTTCAAAGGGCAACCGCTAATCGAACAGGCAGGCATTGTTGATGAATCTGAAAAGTAAATATCGACATTATTATACAATCTTCAAGAGTAAAGATTTTATACAAAAGTAAATTGATCATACAATGATCAATGCAAGGCTTGTTTTGGTCGCAGGAACTATACCAGTTAATTATGTGCTGCTTAGTATTTGCATAAGTTGCAGAAATGTATAATTGATGTGTCTGAAATCTGAACATGTGACTCGTCCCTTGGATGTTCTGTCTTGCACGAGAAGGAAACATGCTAACATTATTGACTGGACCACCGAAGGATGCAATTCAATCACAATAGTCACAGATGAAAATAAATAGATCTATTGATAGCATAGCAATGGAAACTGAAGTCAATACCAATGAGACCAATGAACATAGCACTATTTTGTACTCTACTGGAAAATAGATAGAAATTTAAAAATCTGCGAAATATAACCAGGATACATGGCCTTACCTTGACCAACAAACAGTTGGGTTCAGCAAGCAGAGCAGTATGTTGCGGGAGAATAGGTGGATGGCCACAGGTAGCGCACTGATGGGTATACTCGAAGCGGTCGGTCACAGAGTTCACGGATAGCACGACGACAAGCAGATTAGCATAGATCTCAGTGGTTCCCAGGTAGCACGTTCAAGAGTTGAGTTGCAAAGCACAAAGATGTTCTCATGAGACATATCGAGTGGTTTTTAAAGTATTAGAAACTGGGGTGTGTTTGTGAATGAATGACGTATGTATGTCGTGGTATTAGGGGGGCGGCCTGCCTCGGGGGAGGCCTGCCTGGAGACACGGGGTCTGAGGAGGCCATGAGACTGATGGCCCGTTGGCGTGGGACACCTTTTGAAGTGTACATGCAGTTTGGCACCTTGGCCGTTTGCGCCCGTCACAGCCCCCCCCATGCCAGCGCGCATCCACTGGCGCAAACCGCCTTTGATACAGGGGGGTGGGATGGATGGCCCTGGGGCGTGCAGATAAGGCACAGGAAGACTGCTGAATGGAGACACACTTATGTGGATTGCAGGGGGGCGGCCTGCCTCGGGGGAGGCCTGCCTTCAGACACGGGGTCTGAGGAAGCCATGTGACCGATGGCCCCTTGGCCACCTTTTGAAGTGTACATGCAGTTTGGCACCTTGGCCTTTCGCGCCCGTCACAGCCCCCCATGCCAGCGCGCATCCACCGGCGCGAACCGCCTTTATATCAATATACAGTATATCGCCTTTATATCAATGATAGTATATCGTTGCTTATCAATAACAAATGCCACATACCGGAGATTCTTGTGAGCACAGACCCACACTTCAACCGGTTTATTATAGTGGCCAAGACCCTAGGGCCTGTATAATCCAATGGTAATTGTTAGTATAGATATATGTGTGACTTTTATAGAGACATAACCTACTGAAAGACTTTGAACAAGTGTTATTTAGTGCATGCATTATCGAGAATATGTTATGTTAGCTTAGATAGATAGTGACCACCCTGCACAGGTGTCTGACGTCCATCCTTGAATGGAGACACACTTGATTCATTTAAAAAATCGAGACAAACGTTGTTAAAATATATGTGGTGTTTTATTTTGTATCTTATTTTCATGGCACAAAAATAGAAGACTTTAAAGGTTATACAGGTCAGGTTGCAGCACAGCGAGAGAAAATCCCCTGTACTGACCACTGTCACTCGGGAACGTTTCTCTAATGGCACGAACGGCACAGGCGGGTATCACTCTTTGAACGCGGTGTCCAAGCCTCCCGTGAAGCCACCATGTAAAGGAACGATAGGCCACCAGCCTGTACGACCTGTGAAAAGGAATGAAACAAACTGTTTTTAAATGACCCAGATAAGTTTAATAAAAGTTTGTTGTCAATGACAATTCTTGTAACTAATGGCATTTTCCCGGACAAATGCTATCTAGACAATGCACACTATTGAATGACTTACATGCGTTACAATGATATGTAGATGTAATTTTGGATATAGTAGAAGAACATGAAATAGGAGTGGCATGACAAGCAGAGTATACTTACTCGTTACTCAGATTACGAGGACGAACAGTTGCTCGAAGTTCGTGCATAAGCACCATCATTATTCTCAACACGGCCCGTGTGAGGCAGGCTGCCCTGAAGTCTGGCAGCTCGGTGATGCATTGCGGTCGTGGCTCGCCTTCCGAAATGTAGGCCAGGCATCCCGAGTTTTCTCTGCAGCAGCAGTTCTCGTCCTCAGTTGGTATTAGCTTGCACCGATTGCATGTGCACCAGGTGGAGACGCCGTCCATTCGACTAGGCCCAGGCTCTTCATCTGTTGATTCGTCCTGCCAACTGCCGTCCGAATCCCCATCGTTTTCGCGTGCTTCCCTTTCCAGTAGTTCCTCCTCGGTATACTCGGGCTCGTACATGTAGGGCATTATTGTAGCCATTGTGTGTTAAACAAACTAAAATAATTTATAGCGGTGGTACTGATATCTGTTCACACGGGCTACAAGCGGCGAAGGTAGCTGACCAGAGCACAGAAACGAGTCACAGAATACTCAAAGTAACACAGAAAGAGTAATGGAATCGAAAATCGGCTGCTGTGTGTTGTGAAACGGTCTGTTTATACTTATTGAGGAGAGAGGTGTACTGCCATTTCCATGGCGACACGTCATTAGCTGAAGCGCAGCGAATGTTGACACGAGACGTGCTTTGGCGTTGGGGAAATGGGCGGTACGAGTCTGCTGATGACAGGCTCAGGGGCGGGGGAATTGATTTAGTGCCGCAAAAGCAGGTCCGCCAGGGCGATCGGGGAAAAGATAGGATTATCAGAAAATGGCGGCTCCCTGGTGCTTGTTTTCGCGTGCGTTTAATGGACGAAAACTCGGGTAAGGTCCATAGGAAAGTTTTCTAAAATCGAGCCACTTAGGCTTAAAAAAACATGGCCGACCCGTTGGGACAATAAAAATATTTACTAAACCATGCCTTTAAACTGTCAAACTGTCAAACTGTTTTATAGCTTTTTCCCTTCCAACCCGATGCCTCCCTCCAGACTGAACAGGGACCTAGCAAGGGACACTATATCCTACAAATGTGTTGACTAGAGCATCAGAATCACTAATCAGTTTCAATTAATCACCTGTGTTCGGTTACTGTGGATTACACACTTCTCTGTCGGGGTCCTGGAGTCTCGCTCTCATCATACTCTCGTGACATTTCATGTCTAACACAAGATCTTGACAAGGCTCCCGGATTAGTTATAATCGGTCCAAAATAGGCTAAGTCTTTGTACTTATCTTTCGGGGGACTCTGGTAGAGCCAGTTCCACATATTGCTTATGAGTCAGAAAAGGGAGACACTCTATACCATTTGTGCGATTCCCAAAGGACCGTGGTCAGACTCTCCATGTCATAAATCTCGTGGGTTTTGTGAAGCCATTCTGTTTCTGGGGGGGGGGAATGTTCTCTTCCAGCAAATTGTAACATATGCCGTAGCCGCCAATAGTAGGTGTGACGTCATGTGTGGGCCAAGGATCTCTCAATTCCTTCTATGTCCCTCACCCAGGCTAGTACCTCTTTCCATAATGTCTTGATAACCGGATGCTCCCACCAGATGTGCCAATGCTACCACGTCCCTGCCAACACAAGGGACTCGTTCCCGAAAACATTTTATAGGGCCTATCAGGGGAAAACTGCCATTGCTGCAACAGTCGGTAACCATGCATCTTGTATTGCATAGCTCTTGAAGTGGATGATGTCTGCCTACATGTGGATGGCCCGGGGACTCTAGCATCAAGGAAAGTAATATCACGTGCCCAAAGTTGCCTGGCCTTCTGCAATTTCAGTGTAGCAGCCTCGACCAGGGCTAAATATAGCTTTGCGGTTCGTCCTCTGGCCCCTATATGTGGATTTAAAACCTGCTCTGACAACGTCAGCGGGCGATCTAAGAAATTCTGCCAGATTTGATCAGTCGGTACTCCTTTCAATTGCAGATGCATGAATTTGGACATTGGATCGCCTCCCAGTTCTTCATCCAAGACAGGTTTAGAAAGGAAGGATCCAGTTGCCCCACTCTCGTCAATCCTTTCTCATAATATGGTTGAAATTGAAGCGGCTCATAGATCTGATCCCTAATCCACAGACAACTCTGGCAAGGGAGAAGGGAGGGCAAGTTATCTCTTTGTAAAGTGTGGACTTTGTCCTTATCGACCTTAATGAGGCCAGTATCTGGTTTTTCCTGACTCTGTGGAAGCTGCTTATATGGGACCCATAACCATTGCCTTATAGTGACCGGGGCCATCAAGTTGTTCTCAAGGCATACCCAATGTTTATCCCCACTACCCCTGGGATGGTCAAGAAGATGGCTTAGCTGTGCTGCTCTATAATATTCCCATAAATCTGGGAAGCCCACACCTACCTTGTCTTTCGATAAAATCAAAGTACTATAAGCTACATGTGTTTTCATTTCCTCCCACCAAAAAATCACAAGGGATCGCTTTGCCTCTTTAAAAAATGCCAGCGGGTCTTTACTTGGCAGTGCCTGAAATAAAAATGATAGACGAGGAAGAATGTTCGTTTTTAGTGCAGTAAGGCGACCCACCTACGAGTGAACCAGCCCCCTCCATCTTAATAGCAAACCATAAAGGGGGGTAATTAACATTGTATAGCTTTGCCAGGTCCCTATGAAGGGAAACCCAAGGTACCTCCAACCCGTAGGCTGAATGCGGAGGTCGATCTTGGCTATCTGCTCCGTCGATGCAGATGTGGGATTAGTTGAGGGCAGTGCCTCAGATTTCCAACTATTTTTTTTTATTTTATTTTATTTTTTTAAAATTTATTTATTTTTTTAAAAGCCAGAGCAGATTCCATATTCTTGCCCAACTGCAACCAGCCCAGGAAGGGAGCTTTCTGGACTTGTCAAGAAGACGAACATTTTATCAATCGGCAAAGATGGCCAATTTGGATTCTCTTCCCTGTCTAACCAAAACACAACTGTTTTGGGGGGCTCCAAAGTCAAAGCAAAAAGTAGGGGTGAGCAGGTACAGCCCTGTCTGTTGCCCCATCTGCAAGTGGAAGAAGTCAGCAGACACTATGTTCGTCATTTGGGCCCTCGGGGTGTAATGTAGGGCCACGGTACCTGCCCACCAACGGGAGTCTAGTCCCATTGCACGCAGAACCGATCCCCAGAAAAGGCCCCTCGACCCTGTTGGGAGGCCATTTCTGCATCAAGTGATGACAGGATTGGGTCTTTATTTACAGGAGTAATGGAGGCTATAAGATTCAGGGTCTTTTGGATATTCTACACTTCTTGCCTTCCTCTCACGAGCCCCACTATGCATTACAGAGGCCATAAACTGTCTCAGCCTTTCAGCCAGATCACTAGCATAAATCTTCGCATCTAAGTTCAGGAGAGAAATCGGGTGGTAAGAACCACAGTCACACTTGTCCCTCCCTTCTTTTGGTGTAACAATGCGGGCCTGACTGATCTGGAGCCAGTCCCCGTTTTATTGAGTTGTTAAAAAGTGCTGCAAGGAAGGGGGCCAGTAGTGAACCAGACCTTTTTATAGAAGGCCGTGTTATAGCCATCCGAGCCGGGGCCGTGCCTTGTTTTAACTTAGTGATTGCCTGGAGAAACCTCTGTAGGCTCAGTCAGTCAAACACACTTTTATTGGGTGTAGAAAAACCTTCAAATTATACAACAATACAAATACCCTACAACAGTTTTTTTTCCTTTTTTTTTTTTCATCCCAATTCATAAAAGCAGGCAAACATGAGCACAAACTCATTTGTCTCCATTATTCACTAACCTGCATTAGAGGGGCACAATCTAATAATCTCCACTGGTTGCTACCAATATCATGTTTCAAATGAATCCAAGTTGTCCATCTGTTGTTTCAGGTTTTCCAACATGAGTTTAATCGATGCAGGTCCATTCAAACATACAAAACTGTAGGTATTACAGGACGCAGTGCCATTATATTGAGTCTGAAGGGTGTCCGGTCAAAGGTGCGACACCAAAATGGTCGAATGACTAAAGGGTCGAGTCAAAATGACTGAAAACCAAAGGGTCGAATTTTTTTATATATATATATATATATATATATATATATATATATATATATATATATATTTGGATAGTAAAAAAGTGATTTTTGGACCAAAAACGGGTGTTCGACCCTGTGGTTTTCGGTCATTTTGACTCGAACATTTGACCTAGAACCAGTCTGAAGTACTCTTCAAAAACTTTGATCTATATTCCCACGCTCTGTGTATACCTGGCAGTTGCAAAGATGACCTGAGGTTGCGTGAATTGTCTTAAAAACGTTAGTAGGTAAGAGTTGCTGAGTGAAACATCACTTAGCATGGCGACGCCTATTTTGTAGTGAGTACTACTTCCAATTTGTGGTTATTGATGATTCAGGTTTTAATGTTTGTTGTACAGTCAATCGCAGAAAGGGGATTGACTCGAATTCTTCAATCAAATTTTTATTCAATTTCTTATTTTTTCAGATTCTTCCTTGCCGATGCATTTCATACTGTCCTTCCTCAGGGCAGGCTCTAGAAAAACATTAACAGTATGGGGTTAACTTCACCCCTGGTTCCTTAAAATTCAAACATAGTGCATCTGAACATTCACATTTCAGAAATCATTATCCATTACAACATAAAGTGACACATACCTGCCATTGAGTTGTGTGCTATATTCCTTGGACAATCTTTCTATTGCCAGTTATATGCAACAATCTGAGTTGCTGCCAAACCAACGTGTCTAGCACTGCATGTGGTGCTTCTGGTGAACCTCATCAGTTTTTTTGTTTAGGCCGTTATGCCACTAAATACGGGGTGATATCCTACAAAAAATCAATCAAAATGGCCATGCTTTAAAATCATGTCATATGCCTCCTTGTTTAACTGCTTGCACGGTGCTGTACCCAGTGATTTCAGTATATTAGCTTACCTATATTCGAAGAGCGTTGCCAGCACTAGTTCTTGTTTCAATGAATAGAAACACGTTGTCATTTATGTTAAATCCCAGTTCCCTTTGAAAAAACATAAGGGACCGTAATTCAGTAATGAGCAATATGACTCGAGTAATCTACAGTGAATCTATAGATTTGGCATGCAGTATTCACTTACTTTGTGTCGGCATATAGACCTGCTCCGAGGGTCCGCAGTGTTGTTTCCAGGGCAACCGCAGTTCCCCTTGGCAACAGAGTGCCGCGATACACGAGCAAACATTAAATGTAAGGTGTCATCACGTGTCAACTTGATGACGCGGACGCATGGTGGCCTATGGTGCTGGAAATTGTAGTTCTATGGTCCGTTGGTGCCACAGATTGTACTAGTGCTCGAGCCGTTAATAAATGAATTACTGGTGTAAGATAATTGGTATATCAATACCTATACTGCTGAATGTATATATTACCAATAACAAGAATGGTATCTTTATGATGTGCCGATGCGCAAAGCAATGTTGCATTAAAGTATGTTTCACATCTTATCCATATGGTGCTCGCAGTACGTAATATGGGAATCGCTGTTCTGGGGTTACTTTCATGAAGACTATATATATATATATATATATATATATATATATATATATATATATATATATATATATATATATATATATATATATATATATATATTGCTATTTCCATAGGAAGAGCAATTTTTGGACAGCTTATAACTTTGCTCCCCCTGGACGATTCTTCACCAAACTTTGCAAAAAAGTATACGGGCCACTCTGAATTTTTTTGCAAAGATTGGAGATGTTTGGGCCGGGGGGTGGGCAAAGTTATAGGGGGGGGGCCCAAAATGTCTTTTTTTCCCATAGACTGAATGGGGGGAAAAAACTTTGCGCACGGCTACAGGTGAAACCGCTGGACGGAGTTTGACGAAATCTGCGGCAGGTACAGGGGCTTGGTCCAGCAAGCGTGCTTTTGTAAATTTGGTAACCATCCATGCAGTATATTTCTTTATAATTATCAAAAAGTAGGACTGAAATAATTAGTGATATCTATGTTCGCTCTGTGGTCACACTGCCCTGTTCGGTTGACGAACAAGATACCGATTGGCTAAGGGGCTGGCGTCATGACCGCGGACACGCAACGTCTCTGCCCATTGGCTGCTGTGAGACGTGTTCTGCGTCAGATGGTTTGGATGCGCCCGACATCTTGGATACGCGGAAAGGGGAGCAACAACCAGCGTACACATGCTTTTTTCATGAAACTATTTTGCTGTGTCGCAGAGCATTGGGAAAGGTTCAGACAGTAAGACATGGGTGATCAATGCATTTGTTCTTCGGTCGCCAGGATGTAATATCTATGGACACCTTGTACGCACTGTAAATGTGGGGTGTAATAACGATAGCACTTCAGTCCATGTACTGCACAGGAAATTTGTAACTGTTGAAAGCACACGCGTATTGGTAGGCAACATTGAAATTGACAACATGCCGTGAATGCATTATTTTTCCCAATGGCTATTATTATATTCATTAGTACGCCGCCATGGGTGGCACATGCTACGGTGCTTGTGGCCAGGGGCTAGAGTCTTAAGATATGGGTGATCAATGCATTTGTTCTGGGGGTCGGTCATCATGATGTAATTTGTTTTGAAATCTTGTACGCACAGTACACTTAAACCTACTTAATGACATATGTTCTATGGCCTCCTTGTACGCACAGAAAATGAGGGGTCCAATAAGGCCAGTATTTCAGCCCATGCAGTGCATGGGGGAGTTGTTATATTTGTAAGGACACGTGTCGTGTTTGGGAACATTGAAATTGACAACATGCTGTGAATGCATTATTTTTTCAATGGCTATTATTCTTCAACTTGATTTTTATTGGCATTTCATACACCAACAATGAAACTGTCAACAGGACAGAACCCCCCCCCCCCTCCCAAACCTCCTCCCGTCCCCTTACTTGATCCAGGAAATACCCCCCCCCCCAATCATATCACCGATAAGTTCCAGGCATCCGAACAAGGGCTGAGACCCATACCCCTAAACGATAGATCCTTGAAGCCAGACCACTCTTGATTCATCTTATATGTCCGATTCCTCTTGCGGGTCTACAATTCCCAACAATGTCATAGATAGATTTCGGGCACCAAGCCCTGCGCGCTCCCTCCTTTAAAGAAGCAATTAGTTATTATACTTGTTAGTACGCCTCCATGGGTGGCACATGCTATGGTGGTTGTGGCCAGGGCCTACAGTCTTGGATGCATGGCCGTCGGCCGAAGGCCTTCCTTCCAAGACTGCAGGCCCTGGCCACAACCATTGCCGCATCTGCCACCCATGCATACACCCGTAGTGTTGCATTCTGATTGGCAAGTTGTGGGGAGTGCGTGCAGTGTTGGGTGCATGGCCAAAGCCCATGCACCCAAGAACAAAGTGGTAAGTATTAGACGTGGAAGACACTGCACACCCATCCAATGTAGGATCCACAGACATACAGCTAGAAGTGAAGCCTCTGGGCAGACACACTGAAGGATAACACACCTACCGAATAACCCCCACTACCACACATCACTGAGGTGGTTATGGGAAGACTCTGCACTCTTGGGTGCAGGGCTGAAGGCCATGCACTCAATAATACACTTATACCTACTTAATGACGTATGTCCTATGGCCTCCTTGTACGCACAGAAAATGAGGGATTCAATAAGGCCAGTATTTCAGCCCGTGCAGTGCACAGAGGAGTTGTTATATTTGTAAGGACACGTGTGGTGTTGGGGAACATTGTAATTGACAATGGCGTCAATGTATTATTTTTTCAAATGGCTATTATATTCATTAGTACGCCGTCATGGGTGGCACATGCTACGGTGGTTGTGGCCAGGGCCTAGAGTCTTGGATGCATGGCCGTCGGCCAAAGGCCTTACTTCCAAGACTGTAGGCCCTGGCCACAACCACTGCCGCATGTGCCACCCATGCATACACCCCTAGTGTTGCATTTTCATTGGCAGGTTGTGGGGAGTGCGTGCAGTCTTGAACAAAGTGGTAAGTAGTAGACTTGGAAGACACTGCACACCCCCTCCCATGTAAGATCTACAGACATACAGCTAGGAGGGGAGCCTCTGGGCAGAGGTGCTGAAGGATAACACACCTATAGAATAACCCCCACTACCATACATCACCAAGGCAGTTGTGGGGAGACCCTGCACTCTTGGGTGCATGGCTAAAGCCCATGCATGCAAGAATGAAGTCATAAGCAGTGGAGTTGCAAGTCAATATGGGTGTGGTGAAATGTGCTAGTTGTGTTGATGCCCTAGTGTCGTACCTTCATGGCTGTAGACGATGGTCTGAAAAGTAAATTTATAAGCGGCTAATTGACAAGGACCATGGTTTCCATATGCAGCGATGGTTGTGGATAGGAACTATACTCCTTGTACCTTTGTTGTAAGGCGTAGGTGGTAGGTTACTCAGCAAAGATGGAAGGGCAGCCTACAGGCACTGCAGCATATTAGTACCATAGATTAGACGTGTAGAAAATGCCCGCCAATATACTTACTCCTTACTTTGTTCAGATTCCACATAATTTTTTTTTATTGGCTATCGTACTTGGCGGAAGTATCACTTTTTCCATTTCTGTGATGAAAGAAAAAGGTGTGTCAGTGTTTGCATTTTTTGAAAATTTACTGCATTGCATAATAGACAGTTAACCTTTTTTTTTTTTATACCCTCATATTTAGTTTACAAACCAGTGTACTGTGCATTGCGCTCAGTTTCTGTTTGCTTTTCTAATCCTTGGGTCTGGGGAAAAAATCCTTGTCGGATTAAAAAAAAACCTTCATTTCCTATGGTACTAACTACTTCATTTTTTGCTTTTAGTGTTTTCTTCATCTTTCTGATAAATGTTATGTTTGTTGCCTTCCTGCCCATTTTTAACAGTTGGATACCAGTAGGCGTATTCTAACTGTGTATTTGTTCCTACAGATTTGTGATATTCATTTGTGGTGTTGTCATATCCTGTTTCCTTTATCTTTCCCATTAATGTTTTCTTTGTTGCCTTCCTGCCGATTTTTAACAGTTAGATACCTATAGGCGTATTCTACCTATGCATTTGTTTCCAACAATCTGTGATAATCATTTATTTGTGTCATTCTTCCATCCTGTTGGGTAGTTGGATACCTGTGGGCGTATTTTAACTGTTTGTAGTCTTTCACAAACTTTGACAATTTTGAAGTACACATTATTTCATAAATGTTGGCTTCAAGAACTTGAAATATGCATTTGTTAGGTTAGGTGGCAACCTTTGCTTTAGAGTAATGGTGCTATCATTACATTCAAACCATCCAGAATTCTTTTTAATGTATGCAGTGTAGTGACCTGCATTGGTTGTAGCTCCTGCATGGAAGATTATGCCTACTGTTGTAAAGGTTTTCTTTCCAAGTGACACTTTACCGTGTGTGAATCCAGTCAGTTTGCAGTTGTTTTTGGTGCCATCTGCATTACAACATAGAAGCATAAATATTATGTAGGCACTAGGTGATTGTATCAGTAAGGTAGAGCGATTGTCTGAATTGCAAATACTACATAATCTGCCATGGTTTGCATTTTGTACAAGTTGCTGAAATGGAATGCTCTCACTATTTGGCATGGAAACATACACAAATCACTCATTTGGGATTTCTTCCTGCATCACTTTGTTACAGAGTGCATGTATGTTTCCACATGTACGAAATTTGGAAGATTTCATTTACAGGTATGTTTATGTACATTAGAAATTCTTGTGGATCTTCTTGTGAGTACATGGTGAATCTCACCATTCCAGCACAGTCGTCCAATTGTTGCCTTACTCCATGAACACTGTATGTGTTGTCAGGATTGTTTTTTGCATTTCTATGCACTAACATTTGCAAACACAAGTGGTCTGTGCTGTGCAGGTAAATATTGTTAACGATTGGTGGCAATTGAAATAGAATATTCATTGCTACATTTGCATAGCAATTTACCCCACTTTCATTTGTAAATTTAAATGGGCCAGCAAGTTCTGTATCTGAGTGCATTTTTCGTTTTTTCTGTTGCTTCTTTGCCGACGTGCCTGGTTTACATTCCCTAATAGGTTCTTCTATGTTTGCGCCAATTGATGATACTTTAGTTTCTTTTCTTTGCGGAATTTGCTGTTGCATTTCTGTTTCATTTACTTTTCTTTTACCACGTTTCACTTTATCTGGAACAGGGTATTGTTTCAGATGAGGGGTGTACAGTGAATGCAATCTATTGTATTCTAGAATGCAAGGAATATCTGCTTTGACTTTACTTGAATCAAAGTTTATTAGCAATAGACCAAGTGTACATAAGCGTGATAATGCTACGTAGCTCATGCCTTCCTTAAACACTGTCCTTCCTATATCTATCAATGCTTTCTCTAGGGTAAGACCTTGGAATTTATGAATGGTAACTGCATATGCAAGAGTTAGAGAAAATTGCTCTCTACGTACATACATGTCTTAGAGGAGAAGAAATCGAGCAATTGAGCGCCCTATCCTTTTCACTTCTGAAACTTTATCAAAGCGAATATTTGCAAACTGAATGTTGCTATCACGTTGGTATGATTTGAAAGCCAACAACTGTGCCTAGTGCTCCATTAACTAGCCCTTGCTCTACGTCAAGTTTACGTTTCAGCCTTACTCTACAATTGAATGATAATTTCAATATTTTTTCCAACCCAGCTGTGTTGGAGATTGAATTTTCTAAACTATTTAGTCTTGTGGCTTGCTCACACATGGGTACTGTCATACCATGTACGTCTAGTTTGTCTGTGGCACTAATTTCTATTATTGCTTGCATTTCTTTCTTTAACATTGTTTAATTGAATTTGAAACAGCTTGCAAGAGTTGGCATTAAGGCCATACAATTGACATTTTTGTGCGCTATTTGTTCCATAACATCAGTTGCACATGCATTATTGCCATAAAGTGCATGTATATGCCGGTTTTTCATAACAGCTTGTGCTTCTTGTGATAATACACCAGCTATAATACTTTTTAAGATGTTGGCATAAGTGGGATCTGCAGATTGCCGCATGTTCTCAGTTAATTCTCTGTATTGGAAATGTTGCCAAAGTTTAACATTACCTATGCTACCAACAGTTTTCCGGCAGAGTTTGTGGCCTAAGGTTTAAAAAATCAGTTCACCTTTCACTGGTGTCAATTGTAGAAGATCTCAGAAAACGATGATGTGTTTCCCTGCAAAGATTTCTTCGTTATTACTTTAAGTACTTCTTGCAATCTGAGATGAATCAAAGCCAACATTAGGTTGGAGACCATGCTCACTTCATCTATTAGTAGCATTTTCATTTGTTTCAATACTCTATGTAATTCCATTGCAGCTTCTACAGAAAGTTTGTAGTAGTCTAATTTATTTTGATGCTCTACTGGAAGCAGTAGTAATCGGTGTAAAGTCACACCGCCTGTGTTGTAGGCAGCTAAACCTCTGGGGGCTGTTAGAACAGCTGACAGTTTGTTTTCTATCAATCGTTGAAGGAACTTGCTGATAATTTTGATTAAGAATGTTTTCCCTGATCCAGCTTCACCACTGATGTACAGCAGTATAGGTCTATAATTTTGGCAGGTACATTCTTTATTTTCGTGTTGTACACCATGTACAATTTGTTACGTCTTCAAAAATGGTGCGCCAATCGTTGTTAAGTTTTGCTTGTTGTACAGTCTTCTGTATCTTCTTGATACTGATACATGGTGTTTTCTACTTCTGCAATACTATTTCAGCCTCATCTGGTATTAGTGGTTGTCCTAATGGTTCTTGGCTTCCTATTACAAAAGGTTGACTACTGTTGGAAGAGTCTTTATCTAGTTGGGCCTGAATTTCTTCTTCCTGTTGCTGCTCGTTGTGTAACATTGTTTAAAGTTCACATCGGTGATAGTGCTTTCATTTGCTTTGAAAGCATCTTCATAGCACTCATAATTATCCAGTATATCTTCCTCTTTTCTCCATGGTTTGAAAAGTTGTAACAGAGACATGTAATATAGTGCTTTCTTTTGAGGAGTTTTTAATGACAATTTCACATGATTAATTAAGCTTCGTTTAAGTTTCACTAAGCTCACTTCACAATTGATCACTCTATATCTACATTTGCTTTCATCAGGTTTTACATTATTTTTGTATGCAAAGTTTTGAGCTATGTGGTATAGACGCATGCTTTCCAGAGTGGTACTCCTGTTCGAATAGTATGTGTCCCGTAAATTGTATTTTAGAATGTCTTGGCTGTTGGGATCATTTCTGGAAATTGTTTCTGTCCTCATATGATTTTAGCACTTTTTTTCTAGATTTTGCAGGACCAAGACTGAGTCATACTATGTTGTCTGATTTTCCATACAAAGCAGTGCCGGTTAAACGATCTGCTGCTTCATAGGCCCCACATTCTCTGAGAGCATTTTTATCCCTAGGCTGTACAATTTCTGTGATAATGTGTTGTCTGATGCAAGGTCTTGCAGCTCTGTTTTTTCTGCTTTTGTTAAGTAGGCTGTAACATATCGTGCAACTGCAGTGGAATTGTCTGCAATGTACTGCACATCTATGTTTGCATTCCATAATAGGGCAATGATTGCATTGTAATTCTTTTTTATGTAATACGTGTTTTTAGGTGATTTACCTTTAACACTATGTCGAACTGAAGACATGAAGTTGTTTACTTCACCTGTTTCAGTACCTGGTCTAGGGAAACCAAAGCAGCATTTGGTGTAGTATTTGTTTTTGTATTTACGGTGACAGTATTTGCCACATTTGTGTCTTTGAAATGGTAAAATCTGCCTATGCAGCTCACTATGTGTCTGTTGTGAAGGGATTTCACATGACATATTTTTGGATAAACTGCAAAACAGTGCTATCACTGTCGTGCCCAAAATTCGTTGCACCTTTGATCCATAACAGCATGTGAATATGTGGTGCTCCTCTCGCTTGATATTCTTTTCTCCAAAAGAAGTGTTGCACTTCTCCAAGGGGAGGAACAGTTTTATTGCAAATAAAGTGTAGCATTACAATGAAACGATGATGGAAATATCTTTTAACTGGATCTAGAGAGCAAAGTTCTCCAGGTGTTAATATATCTGTTTTTTTTGTTGCTGTTTGCTATGCGTAGGAACTCATGTAAATCTTCCATGCATATTCTGCACAACAGCGTAATAAACAAAGTTGGTGGTGCAAGGTTTCTGATCATGCAACGCACGTCTCCGTACAGTCTGAACCAGTATTCCTTTGTACCACCAGTATTCCTTTGTACCACGCATGTTTGCAAACAAATTTGTTATACTTGTTTGTAAAACCTCATCTCTTTCTTGTACTTTTTGTATTAACTGCATAGCTGACATATTTTGAAAGTGCGTTAATGTGTGCAACTCCATAACAGTGTTGCTAATTCACTTTCATAAAGTAGGTGGAATATGTATTCTTAGATTTAGACAATGTGGATCTTGCGAATACATTCGTAATGAGCGGTATTCTGATACCCCAATCTGAGTGGGTCTATCATCGTATCTCCCACCTTTGCCAGTATGAAATAGCAGTGGAAAAGCTTGTGCTTCTATACTTTTTTCCCAAATACTCATTGGTGACCCTTTGGTTTTTCACATTTGGTAAGTTTCTAGTGCATCATCTATGCTTTCATTGGAATGCAATGGATGAATTATGTAATGGTCCAAAAGAGTTGATACTGTAGCTGGATCCAGAAGTTCGAATTGTCCAGTTTCTGATGGCTCTTGAATTATTTCAGTTGTTTGCCTTAAGCTTTCATCAATATTTATTTCCTTGTAGTACTCATTATTGTCTTTTAGATATTGCAATGCTTGTCTAACTTTGTGTAAGTCCACTAATTGTTGCCAAATTCTTTTGTCCTTTGTTGGTACTCCATTTACCAAGACTATTAAAGAATGCTCTATTGAACGTTCCACTCCTAGAGTGTGTATATTTTCCGTTAGATCTAATGGCAAGTAAAATACTTTGCCACAAATGCCTTTCACCAATTCAGAGGAAGTAAATTTTGCTGTTTTTGGATGAAGGCGTATAATTGCTTGAAATGGGTGAACTGTTTGAATTATTATGCTCTCATACAAATTGAGCTGTTGCTGGATTTTTGGTAATGGAAACAATTCCAAAATATTTGTAATAGCACGTGAAGGAGTGTGGTTGTTGTCTAATTTTGCAGTACAGTAACTGCAATATATTAGGCATTAAGTTATTTCATATTTGTTTTCAGGTAAAAGGTACAAAGCTAATTCAAACCATTTAGAGTCTTCATTGTTTTCTATTTTGTATGCCATGTCCACATTTTTTGTGTTCCTTTTTGTAAAACGTTCTGCGGCAACACACACATATGGTTTGGTACTTCTGCCGATTACCTTTTTAAATTTTACTATTTCTTTTCTGTATGTGTGTAGTAGAAGGTTGCTATGTGAAGAATTGTCGCTACTATGTTCTAAAACAGTTGCATTTCCTACGTGGCTCTCACTTCCAAAATACTTTTCCTGAATACGGTCCATTTCTTCTTGTAAGTATTTGGGTGTACCATGTAGAAGAGTGGTATTTAAATTGCCTAATTCTGAAGCTGGACTTATTGCATAGTAGATTTTATACACTAAATTTCTTACATTGGAATGATGTACTGATATTCTTTTGATATCATGGAAGGTACTTTTGCAAATAGGCCCAGAAATGCAGGCTAATGAATGTCCTTTTAGTCCTGTGTCTTGCCGCACTGCACAAATATCCATATTTTGCAGCACTTTAATTTTACTTTTTTCTTTACCTTTTACATATCGATTGAGGAACTAACGTAAAGATTTGAAAGCTTTGTTTGGAATGGCACACATTGATGTGCACGGCCATTTGTATACTGGACGGTGTGGTTCGGAGTTTTCAGGAGATAGTTTTCTAAGCAGTGTTTCTTGTTCCATGATGGTAGAATTGATTTTCTCATACCCTCGTCCACTGCTACGGATGGCAATTGTGTGTGTTTGATTTTGTTTGTATGCTTCTTGATTAAAATATGGCTCTGTGGTTGTTGTGTGACTCCATTCACCACCACAAACATGAAAGAAATTATTTTTGTTCACATTCCATTAATTGCTGAGTTTCTTTTGTAATTTGGTACTTGGTTTTGTTAGTGCTTTTCATCCTATTTAACACTAATATGAACAACTTCCTTTTGAGAAGGATTGCACTGTCCACGAGTGCATGTAGAATTAACTTTCTACGGTACGTTTTAAGGGGTGAGGATGATTTTGGTCCTCTTAGTAGATTATGAAGGATTCTGTGATGAAACATTTTTGCTAAAATACTTTGTTTTTACTATGGGTTCTTCTTACACTATCAGGATTATTAGGAACATTGTTAGCTGTACTGGCAGCCGTTTTTTTGACATTTCTGTGTTTTGTGACACTTTTTGATGGAAGAGGTACAGTTTCGGTAGTTGAGACTTCCTTTATTATGTTACCCAACTGCATTAGCTCGTTTGTACCAAGATTCTCTACACACTCTACAACAGGTGGATGCTTACATTGGGCACCTTTTATTTTTCTTTGCTCTAATTCTGCGTTCCTTTCTACGGAGTTGCTTTTTGGTAGGCATTCTTTGGTGTCTGTTGAGAAAAAAAGTATACTTTGCTCTGTTGTCAATGTATGTGTGCATAAGTCTGATGGGAAAACTCTTTGTCATTGTGTGTCAACATACGGTGAACTCTACCAATAATTTGGTAAGGCTACTTTACTGTTTGTATACTACCACAACGTGCTTCAGATGAGGGTACAAAGTGGACTACTTGTGACGAGACCCCATTATTAATAACCGAAATGCCAAAAACTTGCTAAAGCAACTTCTTTTCACAATCTAACCTTCTAAGGATTACCTATGTTATTTCAGTACCAAACACACAGGGATTTGACAGCCATTCTGCCTGTTATTCTTTGTTCAATAAATGGATATTTGTAGGTACAATGGTTTACAAATCAATGCTGGTTTTGGTGCCCAAAATAAACAAATAACCTGCGCAGCCTCTCTAACTAGTAGTTGCACTATAAAGGTTGTACGGTACTTTTTTGTACAAGATGACCAGGTTTCTTCGGATATGTCGTCTGCAGTGTAGATGCTGTTGATTCTCAGGAGAGTAGTCTTCACTGCGAATTTAAAAAACAAAATCAATTACTTTGTGTGTTTGCAGCAGTGATGATGCTGCAGACATTACTTGTGCTTATTTCGTCAGAGGATTGAACTTTCATATTTCAACCCAGTGCACGTGCACATTTAACTTCACTCTGAGAAGTCTTGGCATAGTACTTGCAATATGGTACTTGTAAGTCCTTCAAAATGACTAAATATTTTAAGGGTATGGAAATGCCTTGTTCTTTACAAAGTGTACTATGCATAGGAGAGAGGTTTGTAAGCGATAGGGCAAAGTACTAGATGGGGGAAACGTGTTGTACTTGTTAATGAAAAGCACAATGTCGAAAAATCGGGAGACCCTCAGAAGAAAATGTCAGAACTACAATCGGGAGCACTTACTATTCTGATACAATCACATTGCAAGTAGCATTACTGTAGGCCGTACAGAGTACAGAACTCCGACATTTTTACATACAAAATTGAGGTCTGCCGTAAATAGGCATGCTTGCAACGTATGTACAGGTTATGCGGAAGACAGTAAGCAGTCGTGTGATTTGTGAATGACAAATCGGCAATCTTGCACTTTAAAGGGAGAGCATTGTTATGTGTTCCGTATGGAAATTTAGCGGCATTATTTTGTCTAATTTAAATCGTAAGGCTTCCACATGTTCTCCGATTAAAATATACATACCTGTACTCTATACTGATGCATGTGGACATGTATGGAGCTATACCTACAAATTCGCAATCCTTGTACAGTAGCTTGTGAAGTAGGTGCTTTGCAATGGTATGCGACTTGCATTCAGAATCATCGACATTAATTTTGAAGTGCGCAATGTTGATGGTGGAGTTAAAATTAGCAATGTTCTATGTGATTGGTGGATGATTGTGCGACCGCTTAGTTGTGTCCAATGAGGGACTTGCTTTGGTACTGCTGTAGAAAGGGTGAAAGGACTGGGTAAGAGTTACGTGCCACACGAAGGCAACGCTTGTCCGCTGGTGGGGCGTGTCCCATACGGGTTTCTACAGAAAATCCTGCAAGGAAAGGCGACTGTAGGCATCAGCCAATCAGATGTTCACATTACTCTTTTGTGTGGAAAGACGGTGAGCACACGAAGATGGCAGAGGTGGAGAGGGTCAGGGTTTTGATGCTTGGAGACATTTTTGTGCAAGTCTTACAACACTATGCCAAGAGTAGGCATGTGGCACACCATTTCGATGTGCGAGGAGTGGAGGTCGTGTGAAGCGATGACACTGATGCCAATGCTGCGGCAATTCTACAAGTTTGTAGAGACATGCGTAGAATGACTGTGGTAATTTTGCACTATGGCGCTTTCCATTTGGGATACCTGACTTCACATACTTTGGCAGATATGGCACAGTTGGTTGAAGCACTCATGACCATCTTCCCAACAACAAAAGTAATATTTTCTGCTTTACTCCCGAGAGTACAATGGAACAACACTTCTGTTTTCTGTCCAGATCAAAGCATCGGGAGGTGTATCATCAATCGCGGCATGCGTGCATTCATGCTACGAGTTGGTATGTTTTTTTGCAGCCACGAAAACATTGCTCCAAGCAATGCGCATTACTTTGAAGGAGATGGTGTTGCGCTGCGCTATCTTCTTTGGGAAATGCGATGTTCTTTTGGAACGTAAGGCTTGCTTTAGAGAAGGTTCTTTAATGTTTGCAAGAGTAAAGCATGGACAAAAAATACAAAAAAATACATAAAATAACTGATGTCTGTATGGTATCTGGCCAAAAATTAAGTCTCTTTTCACAGCCTACCTTAAAGGGGGAATTAGTACTTTAATGTACCGTCGTCACGCTCTGATCTTGTACATGTCCACGAACATGGCGGTAGTTAGCAGCCAGCACATATCACCACCGGGGATTCAAGGGTGGAGCCGCATGTAAATGAGAATGAGCGGCGCTAGGGATTGGTCTATAAAGTTCAGTAGTTGTGTTCTGACTGACGTACTTTAATAAGACAGTCGTCTTCCTCACAGGAGACCAAACGGCCATGGCTTTCCATGCTCAAACAGATTATATGGATTTTGGGAGACTCATGGATACATTGGTTGAAGGTGCATGCAGAAAGCTGCAGTTTATCTACAAATCTCGGATTTCTACATGCGGAAGTGCACTGGCATGGCGTGCGTGGCATGAGATGGCTGGACTTGGTACCTCTTTGTGTTACTTTACTGACAGAGCGTCCTCCAGATATAATGATCATTCATTGTGGAGGAAACAGTTTAGGCCATGTAACTGGAATTTCTTGCAATTTGCAATGAAGGAAGGACTCGCCAAGCTCATGTACATGTTTCCAAATTGTTGCATACTTTTTTCCTGTATTGCCCAAAGTCAAATATGGCTGCGTTCTTCTGTGTTTGGTCCACAAATGGAGAAAGCGAGATGCAATGTGAATAAGGCTGTGTGCATTTTTAAGAGATGTTGCCATGTCCTCTTTCAACAATGAAAACATTTTGTTTCGCAGCACTTTAATTTTCCGCAGAGATGGAGTCCACCTCACATATGCTGGTAATCAGATTTTTCTTTGCAATGTGCAAAATGCATTGCGGCCTCTTTGCGGCCTCTTTTGCGATCACACTATTGCGATCACACTAGCCTATCTGACAATCCGTTTTTCCCCAATCCACTGTTTTTGACCCACACCACACACCACCGAAAGGATTTTGTGCGTAAAATTAAAACTTTGTTTGAAAACAAAGTGGCATAACAGCTGTATTTCAGAGTGGTTCTAAATAATTGATTGCACCTGTGGAAAACATTACCCCCACACTAGAACCTTGTAGCTTCATGCTACCCAGCTTAATCTTCATGATACTTGGACACAAACTCTGTTAAGAGTTACTACAGATGCCAGCTAGATACAGTTCTTAAATCTAGTCCCTCACTTTACTAGCATCTTTTCTCTGCCTCTCGGGTCTACTGTTGCTGCCTGGCAATACCTTCTTGACAGCCACTCCATTTTTCTGCTCCTTCCCTTTTCTACTTTGTTTATCCTTTCTCTCACTTTCTGACGCTCTGCCACTCACCCTTAAGTGTTGCAATGCCACATTTTGGGGTCTGTTCCTCGGTCACCCTGCTTCTCCCATCTCTGCATTCCATTGTTTTTTTCCCTTCTATATCTAACTGTATTGGTTAATATAACTGCACTTCCTCTCTTGTCATTACTCTAGCTATATCTGTTTTTTCATTTACTTGGTTGTGGTTTCTACTCCTTTGATCTTTCTTGCACTGTCTGTTATCTTTCTTGCACTGTCTGTTATTGGCCTGCCCTTCTCTAGTCCTGCTTTTCTATTTCCATCTCTCCCCACCTGCTGTTGTTCTGGGTTTTTACTGTCTCCAAATGTCTCTCTTGTGCTGCTTCTATCCCACACTCCAATTGTGTGTTTGTCCTGTTATTAACTCGGTTTCCCTTCTCACTTTCTATGTTGCCCCATTATGTATCTCATTGCTCTCTCTTCCTGTTCAAATTCCTGTTTTGGATTGTATATTATGTGCACTGTCCCCTCACCCCGTCCCTCCCTGCCACACCTTTTGTTCCTATGTATTGCTTGGGTTCAGAGTTGCTCTTCCTCTCCTGTTTTCTGTTTGTCTTTTAATAAAGCACCAATAAATATCCAAAAAGCTGAAAATGCCTTTTTTATTTAAAAACCTAGTGCAGCTTTACCTTGAATGCTCCTTTTTAGATGTGCGCAAACCTTCTTTTGGCCATTAAGTGGGAATTGTAGAGTTAAGAGTTTTGTCTGGCCAGATGCAGCACTTGATTCAATGCAGATGCTTTAACAACACTGTATGCCATTACAAGCACAAGAGCCTATTTGAGATGTGTGTTGTGAGACATCACAGGTATAGCAGCCCTGATGAGGTGTGTATTCTGAGCCATTACCCATATAGCAGTCCTCATGGGATGTGCTTCTTCTGAGCCATTACAAGTATAACAGCCCAAATGAGGGGTGTCTGTTCTGAGCCATCACAGGTATAGCAGCCCCAATGAGGCTTGTTTTCTGAGCCATTACAAGCACAGCAGCCCTGAAGTGTTGTGCTCTGAGCAATCACAGGTATAGCATTCCTGGTGATTTGTGTGTTCTGAGCCATTACAAGTATAGCACCCCTGAAGAGCTGTGTGTTTGTGCTATCGCAGGTATAGCAGCCCCGATGAGGATTGTGTTCTGAGCCATTTCAAGCATAGCAGCCCTGAAGAGTTGTTCTGAGCAATCGCAGGTATTGCAGCCCTGATGAGTTTTTGCAAGTAGAGCACCCCGGATGAAATTTGTGTCATCTGAACATTTAGTAGTCCTTTTGATTAGTCAAAGGTTAAGTCAACTGGGTTACAAATGAATGTTACCTGCATCTTAAATGCATATCTCTGATGCAGATTCATTAACTCGCCTATTATCAGGATTTTAACTAACAGGTTACACAATAATCTCTGCAGCAGGGTTATTGACCCAATACGCTGCCTTTCCCAAGAGACTGACACTGAAAGGCACATAGGGTTAGAGCAGTGGCAGTTCCATGTGAGGCTTTCCTGGCATAAATGGCTTGTCAAAAGCTCCAAGACTATCCTACATTAGTCGGGAGATTTAATAATGAGGCTTGTGCTAGCTTTTTGGCAGTGGGACTGATTAATTGGACATGGGAAAAGCAGAAGTTTTGAAGCACAAGACAGAGTAGAAGGGATTGAAGTATGACAGCAATGCCACCTTCTCATACTGTCGGATGTTGGTGGGAAGAACTCGGACACTGTTCTCGCTTTGTACTTCAGCTCGCTGCAGAAAATGCCAACACCTTCTTAACAGCAGCCCTGCTAAGAAATTCAGGTATGGTCCCAGAACTTAGCAGTCCTGCTAAGAAATGTGGACATGATGTAATCAGCCATGCTGTGAATATTTGGCACTGTGCTATGACATGCGTACGGTATAGCAGCTCAGTTGATAAATTGGGCTACTTTTGTCTGAATATATAGCAGTCCTGTTGAGAGGTACAGGTACAACATGTGCCACTGAAAATATATACAGCACTGCTTCTACCTGTATCCATTATACCAGCTTGCGGTGGGTGGTCAAAGGGAGTCAGAGTTCAGACCACACTCTAGCTATGCGATTGGTGGCCTTCTGTGATGAAAAGAAAACAAAGTATGAAATGCCCGTGCTGTTGCATCTGCGCTGCTCTATTAAAGCCAATTAAGCGGAAATGCAGACCTTGTTTGGGACAATTTTCATTTTACACAATACCTGTTTCCTAAAGCAAAGTGAAAAGCATGTTCATGATGCTTTAATAACACTGTAACCTACAAAATGCAGGAAATTGAACAAAGTGAACAAAACACAAATGATCTTTTACATTACTCAGAGTATTCTCTTGCTAGAATCATTAACAGCGGAGTGTGTTAAAAAAATTAAACGGACCAGGACTCATCCCAGTTGCTTCTTTCAGGGAACCGTGTCGATTACTCAAGTAAAGAGTGGATTTACAAGCTGCGGCTAGCCAGGCTGTCACCAGTGAGCTCCATGATTTATGGGGGTGCTGCCATAAATAACATGTGTAAGTGGTAGGCAAGGCAGATCTAAAAGGGCTGTATTGACAAGATTTCTGTGCCTGATACGCGCATTATCTGGAGGGCTGGATCAACCAGAGTTCCAGCCTCTGTACTGCAGCGGTATGCCACCACGTAGCCTTGTGAAGAACCACTGGACAGAAATAGCCCTGAACCCCAATCGTAACCACTTTTATTTCACTACAGGAGTTAATCAGTTAGTCACTTCTATACAATGAGTTTTGGGTACTTCACACAGTGACCCCATCAAAAATCGCCTCCTTTAATCAGAAATGACCATCCAGGTGCAGGGTTGGCTTCACCCAGTCCGTATCTTCTCCTGAACAAATATAACATGCCAACTCAAAAATGAAATCCCTGCGCTCTGTCCCCGCTGCGAGTCAGACGAGCTGTGTTCAGCTAACAGAGCATTTCCCTTGCAGGCAGGGGATATAGAAAACATGCACTCGCAATCTAGGCGCACATCATGTCCGGATCCCTCTGAGGATATTCACAAGATCAGGCCACTCCACTCAGGGTTCCTTCGCACAGCTCTGCCGCCAGAATGCCAAATATGTGCAGCAGCCAGGCGAATGCTGGTTGCAAGAGGGCGCCGAGAGCCCGCAGCGAAGACTGCTGAAGGCGAGTTGTCAAAAGCGATGCCTCTCTCCGTGAAAGGTCGAGCACTGGTCTCCAATGGAAACCTGTGCAGATTCACAGCCCAAAATCTACAGTACGCTACTTGGGCCATTCACTGCCAATGCGTCGGCATATATCAGGCAAGGGGTCACGTCCAAAGTCCCGGGAGCAATCGACTTGCTCACGGACACTTCCCAAGGAATATTGTGGTCACTGCTTCTCTATGACCAGACACGCAGGGGTCCCTTTACTTGGTAATAGATTGTTAGGTCAAGGAAACAACATGCCAGCCAACCGTGTCTGTCTGCACCCCTTAGTGGTCTCCAAGTTTACTTTTGCCGTTCATGTGGAAGACCTTGAAAACCTGCTTGATGAATTTGCAGAAGGTTTTGAGGGAATCTGCTCATGAATTTCGACTCCACATTTGGGGTTTGGTTCTTTCTTATGGCATCTCTTCTAAGAACTTCAGTGATGGGGTAAAGTTTTGAATGTGGTTTTGAATGTACCCGAGCTACTGACGTCACATTGGGAAACTTCAATTTCCAGTTGCAAGCTACTAGCCAGGCCTAAAGTTACTCGCTCGCTCAATTCTCCTCCATATACACACAGCACACTGTTTTACTCACCAAGGAGCAATTCTCTATAGCCAGTGGCGAGTGCAGATGTTGACGCCTGCCTCACTGATGCCTAATGAGGCAGAAACCTATTGATTAAGGAAGGTAGGGCTGCCAATTGCTAAACTGATGCAGCATACTTAGCCATTATTGAAAAAAGACAGCCGTGACCATGAGAACTACAAGCTTGATGGTTTGAACTTTGAAGGTAGTCAGTAGATGGCAACATTTATTAAAAAAAAAGAAGAAAAAAAAAATGTAAAGTTGGTTTGGGAGGTAACGTTCAGTCGATCAGTGATTTTGGAACTATTGCATGCTGTGCTTAAGTGGATTAATTTGAGCTTCAGCTATTTATGTCCCAGGTGCCCTAAAAGTGTGCCTTTTGTTCAGCCGTACCAATACACTTCGTTTTGTAATCTGATTATGTAGATCAGCCCCAGCTAAATACATCTCGAGGGCCATGGGTTGATATGTAAGAGCTCCCTAAGAAACAAAGGGCTCAGCCACATGTGAGGCAAATAGAATGGGTGAGGTGATCTTCATTATATGTAAGTTGAGTGGCTGTGATACCAATGGCCGATTGAAGGTCTCTTAATGGCTAGCACTGAGGATTGAATAAAACAGACTAGTATTAATGTCATTGGTGCTCAAGATAACTAGGTCAAAAAGAGAATCAAATGATCGAGATACAATCTGGGGACGCTTTGACGAGAAATAATTATATCACTAGAATCCTGTTTGATTTGCCGTTTGCTGTCAAGCATGAAAATGGAGTTGGAATCATTAGGGCTATGGCCAACCTTTGCACACATGACACTCCAGGGGAAAACGTAATCTGGTGCCCCTGGCCACCCATCAGACTTCACAAGAAGTGACATTGCTTGACCATCTACGCTGATAAAATCTGTGAAAGTGACATTGCATATGTAAAAAGAAAAACTTTGTGGTTCAATGCCAGCTCACTCACTGCTTCGGACTCCTTTCTCCCTGATGGCTATAATATTATCTCAAAGCCTTGCCCTAACAGTGCTGGCGGTGGGGTTGCTTTGATCTTCCCTGAGTGGGTCCCTTCTTCCCTCATGCCCACCCATCCTTACTCCTCCTTCGAGAGCCTGATCTGCAAGCTGGTCATCTCTCACACCTCCTTTCTGAACTGTGCTACTATCTACAGGTCACCTGGCTCTACCACCCTGTTCCTCTTTGAATGGGCCGATTTCTGCTCTCTCCTCCCAACCACCTCTAAACTCCTTCTCGTGGGCAACTTCAACATCCACCTTGACTCCTCAATCACGGCATCACTCTCTTCCTTGTCTTTTGCTCCTCACTCTCCCTCTCCATTCTCCCTTCTGGTCCTACCCACTCAGCTAGACACACCCATGATGCCTACATCCACACTCCTCAACCGTCTCTCCTGAGCAGACCACCCTCTCCTCTCACCTGGGTCCTCTCTGCCTTCTGACCGCACCTCCCTCAACTCTGCCAACCTCGTTCACGAACAACCATCTGATGAAATGGTGTCAGCTGCTGCCTTCGCATCTACCTTCATCCCCCACTACAGTCGCTACCACTGATTTTCAGCAAGCTCCATCTTGCCATTACTAATACCCTTGACATTCTTGCCCCAGTCATGAGGATCCGCCTGAAAGATGCCTCCAAGCAGAACACCTGGTACGACTCCGAACTTATAGCCATAAGTGCAGGGCTACGGAACGAAAGTGGCAGACCTCAGGCTCACCCTCTGACAAGCTGGCCTGTCTCTGATCCAAAGGCAATACAGACTTTCCATCCACACCAAGAAAAAGGGCACCCAGGCTTGCGTCATCTGGTGCATCCAACAACACGGCTCAACTCTTTAAAATCTGCCAACCCTTTTACAGTCTCCTCCTCCTCACCTTGACCTTCCCAGGCCCTATGCAACGTATTTGCCACACACTTCACTGCAAAAACTCAGGACATCCTGAGCACTCTTGCGTCCCTCTTACCCACCCCCCCACACCCCCCATCCTCCCTCTGCCTTTCTCTCCTTCTCGCCTATCACACCTGATGAGGTCACCAGAGTTGTCTGCTCCATGAAGGCCTCCTCCAGTGTTCCCCCTGCTCCTCTAGAACCATTAAGGGCAATATTGCCTCTCCTGCCCCTTGCTGATTTCTTAAACCACTCTTTTGCTACTGGATCTTTCCCCTGCTCCCTTAAGCCCTCCCTTGTGTACCCCCCTTTTGAAAAAACCTTCTGCAGACTCTTCTGGTCCAGCCAACTACCGCCCATATCTATCACCCCTTCCATGGGAAACTCTTGGAGAAGCTGGTCTTCCCCCAACTGAACTTGTTGGTTGCCTCCACGACCATCAATCTGGATTCTGAGCATCCAGAGGCATGGAAACTGCTCTGCTGAACCCCCGGGAAGAACTTCTTGCATCCCTTGATTCCAACTCTCCAGCTCGTCTCATTCTACCTGACCTCTCCTCTGCATTCCATACGGTCAACCACTCCATCTTCATAAAATGGCTCACAAATACCCTAGTTATCTCGGAGCGGGCCCTGGACTGGCTGACTTCCTACCTCAATGAACGTCCATCCCAGGTTATTCTGGGCTCTTTCTCCTCCCCCAGCTCTATCTCCACCTGCGGTGTCCCCCAGGGTTCCAACCTTTCTCGCAGGCTCTTTAACACGCATCTTGCTCCACTTGCACACCTAATTTCCACCTTCTCCCCTAACCTGCAGTGTTATGCAGATGACCCACAACTCTTCTTCAAACTCACCTCTGACCCTCTCCTTCCTCCATCATTCCTGACTGCCTATCTGCCATCCAGTCCTGGTGTACTTCCAATGATCTATTCCTCAACGCCAGCAAGACTGAGATCCTTCCTATTGGAACTCCTGCTCCCCCTAGCCTTCACCCTGGCCATCTTCTATGGGCGCTACCCCTTCTCCTTCATCTAAAGCCAGAAACCTTGGAGTCATCTTCGACTCCTTTTTCCTTCCTCCTTCATATTCAGGACCTTGCAGAGAAGTCCCACTTTCAATTCTACCTCCTCAAAGGAATTCTTCCCTTCCTCCCTTTCCCCCCAAAGCTCAATGTCTCTAGAGCTATGGTTCTCTCTAGGGTAGATTACTTAGTTGCATATTTATAACGCGCTTAAATACCCAGAGGTTTCTCAGTGCAGACCCCGGGCCGGGGATCGAACCTTTGTTGCTTCGGGTCGTCTTGCTTCCAAGACGAGCACGTTGCTACCGAGCTATCCTCCCGGAATAATAACCTTTTCCGTAATCTACCTTTTTTTCTTTACGACCCCTCCGGCTAATCCAGATAGGGCTGCAAGACTTAACCTTGGCCTCAAGCCTAGGGACCGCATCTCTCCACTCCTTAAAACTCTCCAATGACTCTTGGTTGCTGCAAGGATCATATTTAAATCCCTCTGCATCATCCATAAGGCTGTCTGGGTTCGGGTGCCACACCATCTCCAAATTGTTCTTACTAAATACTTGTTACGCTCACCTGGCTCCCACAGAGGCGTCGATCTGAACTGGACAGCTGCGGTCTCCACCAATGTGACGCGTAGAGCCGAGATGACGGACTGGACTGGCCCACCTAGCTTCGTTTGCTCTGCCCGTAGGAATATTCTTCTGTAAATGGAGAAAGAAATTAACCACCCATGGGGTTGAGTGTAAATCCCTCCACCCCGCTGTTCTCCCCACAGATCACCTTTGATGTCCCTTCTTATAGTCTCACCTGATGGTTTGAAAAGATGAGCTCTCCATCCTGCATTGAGCGCAGGGGCGCGTTGATAACCAGTTGCTTCACTGCCTCGAAGGAATTGGTGAGTTCCAGAATAATATTCACTCTGAAAAGTATGTAGTTTGTAAGAGTTCACATGTCTGACTTTCACTCTTGTCCGATTCCTTGCAGTTTGCAGCTTGACCCCAGCAAAGAGTTCCTCGTGGTAGCTGATGAAGTTCAGGTAAGGATTTGGCTTATCCTACACAGTTCAATAAAATAAGGCCAGAATGTAACCTGTGGCTTGCTCCCTTACTCAGGTGTGGAGAGAAAATATGAAGTTCGGGAAATAATGCCTCCGGCGGTAAAATTAGGTAAGTCTATTGTGGTGAGAAGAGTTCCCCTTGTTTGTCCCTTTGTCTCACATTGTTGTCCTTTTGTTCCCCTTAGGGGCCGGGGTACGGCGAGGATGCAGTGGAGACTGCGCCGACCAGTGAAGAGGAATAGTACCCCCGGCGGTAATCGGGTAAGTCTATGGGGGTAGTTACTATTGCCTCTGTTTATTCCCCTGGCTCACTATTGCTGTTGTGTTCCCCTTAGGTGCCAGAGTGTGGCGGGAACGTGCAGAAGGATGCGGTGGATCGTGAGGATGCTGCGAAGGCCGGTGAGTTCAGCGCGGCACTGCAGCAGGCGAGGCGGCGCGCGTAAAATGCTGCTTTCTTCCACCCCGAAGGCACGGCGGATCCGGAATTTAGGTAAGGATCGAAGGTTTTGCTCTTATTCTAACTTCTTCTTCTGTTCCTCCCTTTTTCTAGGAGCTGCAGACTCGAGGCGGGCGTGGCAGAAGACTGGATGCAGGCTTGCATACACGGTGAGTGTTAGGCTGCTGGATGCAGAATAAGGCGAAGCGTGTGCTGCTCTTCGGGCGTGGTTTAAATAGCCTCCAGAATAGTCCCAGGTAAGTATTCCTCCCCAGCCCCACCCGAGTAAAAAATAGTCCCTAGGTAAAATAGTCCCTTCCAAGCCTCATTTGGTTTGGAGCTCTGCAGCATGGTCTGCATCAGGTAAGTTCTACTCTGAGCCTGGCGCCTATGGCGCCAGGACTGACTCCATATGAGCCTGGCGCCATAGGCGCCAGGACCGCACCCAAACAGCCCCTAGCAGGGGTTTTTGGGCTTGAGCAAAATAACTTGATGCCTGCTTCCGCGGTAGCTGGACCTGGTCTGGTGCCCCGGGGGTAGGCATCATGACAGCACTGCCCCCCCGCCCCCCAAAGGCCCCTCGTAAAGTCGTTCCTCCCTGTGGTTTTGGGTTGTCTGGGAAATTTCGGTGGAATCTTTTCACCAATCGAGGTGCATGCACGTGGTCACTAGGTTCCCAAGGCCTTTCCTGTGGTCTGTAACCCTTCCAGTCGATTAAATAAAGTTTTGACTTCACCATCTTGGAGTCCAGGATGTTAACTTCAAATTCGGGTTCCCCGTCTATAAGGATAGGGTCTGGTGGCTTGGTTAGTCTTGTCCCTGGTTGCACTGGCTTCAAAAGAGACACATGAAAGACTGGGTGAATTTGCATATTAGCAGGCAAGTCCAACTTCACGGCCACCTGGTTCATAATGGCCTTAATAGAGTAAGGTCCCAAATATCTAGGGTTAAAGGTCTGCGTTCCCTTGAGAGTTGTGTTTTGTGGCCAACCATACTTGGTCCCCTATCTGGTACTGTGGAGTATCGCTTCTATGCCGATCAGCATCTTTCTTATATTTCTCCTTCGCCTGTTTTAAATGTGCAGTTGCCTTCTTAAAGGCTTGTGTAATTGTAGCGTGTAGATGGTCCACTGCGGGCATTTCTAAGTGTTGGGGTGAGTCAAGGTCTGAGGTTCGAGGGTGGTGCCCATATAGGGTATAAAAGGGGCTTTGTCCAGTTAGAGATTGTACTGAATTATTGTATGCATATTCGGCGTTCCAAAGAATGTCCTTCCAATTACTCTGTCTGATGTAACATACAACGCAGGTATTGTTCAAGAATCCGGTTGGTCCTCTCCGTTTGACCATCGGTCTGGGGGTGGTGACTGGTCGATAATCTCACGGCGATTTGCGCCAATTGACATTTCTTCCAGAAATGTGAAATGAATTGACTGCCCCGGTCAGAGACCAACATGGACGGAAATCCATGTATGCGAACAATGTTTTCGAGGAATTCTTTGGCCAGGATTGAGGCTGAAGGTAGTCCTTTTAAAGGAATAAAGTGGGCCATCTTGGAAAAAAGATCCACAATAACTAGAATGGTGTTCAACCCATTACAAGGAGGTAGATCGGTAATAAAGTCTAACGATAAGGTGTGCCATGGTGTAGGCGGAATGTCTAAAGGTTGTAAGAATCCAGCTGGTTTTTTCTTTTGACTTTTGTTTTGGGCGCAAATGCCACAAGACATCACAAATGACTTAATATCCTTTCGCCAGGTGGGCCACCAGAATTGTCTTTTAATTTTAGCTTCAGTTTTTGCAATACCTGGGTGCCCCTCCATTAGGGTATCGTGATAACGGGAAATGACTAGCTCTTGTAGTTCCTTGTGTGGCAGAAACGGCCGCCCTTGGTAATAAGGCAGATCATTGGTGACCGAGTAGTCCGGGCCTTTCTTTACCCTGTCCTGCAGGGCTGTAGGACCAAAGAGTTGCTGGATCTTTACCTGAATGTCCTCTAGTGTCTGTAGATTAGTCATGCCAAGAATCCTTTGTTCGGAAATTATAGGTACTGGTTCTGGGTTCACTTCTGCCTCTCCCATCCCTATTCGGGATAATGCGTCTGCTTTACCATTCTTACAACCTGGTTGGTAGGTTATCACGAAATTGAACTCTGCAAAGAACAATGCCCATCGGAGTTGACGTGACGATTGGGCCTTGGCTCTTTTTAAATACTGTAAGTTCCGGTGATCACAGTAATGGTATGCCTGGCACCGAGAAGATGGTGCCGCCAAGCCTTGAAGGCGGATTTAATGGCTAATAACTCCTTGTCGGTAACCACATAGTTTAACTCGGGTGCCGAGAACTTTCTGGACCAAAATGCTACTGGGTGAAGCTGCCCAGTTTCAGGGTCCTTTTGAGACAGGACAGCTCCCATGGCTAGACTGGATGCATCAGTTTCCACTCTGTATGGAAGTTCAGGGTGCAGGTGCTTTAACACAGGTGCAGACATGAATTTCACTTTCAGCTCTTGGAAGGCATTTTCAGCTTCTTCAGTCCACATAAAGCGTTTATTTTTTCACAAGAGTGCTGTGATGGGATGTAAGACATGTGAAAAATCTGGGATGAATCTGCGGTAGAAATTGGCAAAGCCGAGCATGCTTTGTACTCCTTTAACTGAACTTGGTGATGGCCACTTAAGGATTGCGTCCACCTTTCGTGAGTCCATTCGGACTTCCTTTGGGGTCAGGATAAACCCAAGGAATTCAACTTATGTGGCATGAAAAACGCATTTTTCTAGTTTTGCATACAGTTTGCTGGCGCAATTTCTTAAGGACTGCTCGGACGTGCTTCACATGGTCAGATTCTGAAGAGGAGTATACTAGAATATCATCGATCTACACGACAACACAAACGTCAATGAGTTCACGAAGGACATCGTTCATGAAGTATTGGAAGGCTGCTGGTGCATTGCACAACCCGAAAGGCATCACCTGGTATTCGAATAACCCATACTTGGTGCGGAAAGCAGTCTTCCATTCGTCGCCCTCTTTTACACGTACCAGATGGTATGCCCCCCGGAGATCTAATTTAGTGCATATACAAGCGTCCTTCACTTGGTCTAGTAGTTCAGGGATCAGAGATAACGGGTATCGGTTCTTAACAGTTATCTGGTTCAATGCGCGGTAGTCTATGCACGTTCTGAGGTCACCTTCCTTTTTGGGCACGAAGAACAAAGCTGAAGATGCAGGGGACTTGGATGGGCGAATAAAGCCATTGGCAAGGTACTGGTCTAAGTATTGTCGTAGGTGAAGGTTCTCAGGTTCCGTAAGGGCATAGATCCTGCTACAAGGGGGTTGTGCACCGGGTATGAGATAGATTTGACAATCATACAATCTGTGAGGAGGTAAGGTGTTTGCCTGTTCCTTTTGGAAGATATCCTAGAATTCTTGGTATTCTGGAGGTAGTTGCATGACTGCTGTGGTTACTGTGGACAGGCCTGCGTTCTGATTTTTCTTTGGGTAACAGGTTTGTGCACAATCTGGGAAGGTTATTCTCTTCTCTCGCCAATCAATACAAGGATTGTTTCCAACCAAGGTATCCCCAGTATTATTTGGAACTGTGGGGCTTTGATTAGATCAAACACAATAGTCTCTCGATGCTCATCCTGACCCAATAGTGTCATCTCTGCGGTGGAATGAGTTACAGGCCCAGAGACAATTTCAGTTCCATCGACTGTGGTGATGACATCTGAGGTGGTTTTTCGGCAGAGAGGTAGATTCATCCTGGAAGCCAATTCACAGTCCACATAGTTTCCTATGGCCCCGTTATGAATGTATGCCCTTACTGCGTGCATACGCGATGGCTGCCCTGGATCTACGAGGACCATTGGTATGATGAAATGCGAGGTCTGAGTATCCTTCAAGTCGGCAAGCGGACCTCTACGCTTGTCGGGTGTCGTCGTTTCCCGAGTCTGACTCCATATGGCTTTTATCAGCAGCTCCTACCACCTTCTTGGGTGGTTTTACAGGGCAATCCCGTAGAAAATGTCCAGAAGTTCCACAATATAGACACAATTGCATTTGCCGTCTCCTTTCTCTTTCCTTCTGGGTTAAGGGTCCTTTAACGCCTCCGATTTGCATGGGTTCTGAAGCATCTGCTCCTTTGGGATTAGCATGGGTTTTGACCAACACCAGATTCTCAAACTTGGCTCGATCAGCCTTTCTGTTCTGAAGTCTGTGATCTAACTGGACCACTAAATCTATATATTCAGTGCAGTCTTGAGGTGGGTTCACGACTTGAGCCAAGACATCCTTGAGTTCTCCTCGAAGCCCTCGATGAAATAACGTGATTCGTTTTACCTCAGGCCATCCAGTTTCCACTTTTAACCTATTAAAGGTTGCGATGTAGGATAGAAGGTCCTGGTTACCCTGTCGTAGGGACAAAAGTTTGTTCTCCAAGGCCTGTCCTTGGGAGTGCCGGGCAAATCGTCTTTCCATGCTAATTTGAAAGCCCTGAAAATCCCGAAGAATTGGGTCATCCTGAGTGACTAGTGGAATTGACCAATCAGCTGCACTGCCGCTGAGATGACATTACAAAGGCTACCTTGGCTTGGTCGTTTGGGAAGGCTCCAGGTCTGCATAAAAAGTGCAGGCGGCATTGGTTCATAAACACAGCAAACCTTTTGGGATCTCCAGCAAAGCGTTCGGGTGGAGCTAATGGAATATTTTCTGGTAGGTTTATTTGGACATGGTTACTCGATAACCCAGGAGCTGCATTACCCCCGGAACCAGGTAGGGGTGCTTGTCCAGCCTGGCTTTGCAATAGTTGCCTAGCAAGGTCATCAGTTCGCTACTTTGACAAAATCAGTTCTCTCGTAAGAGCATTAGTTTCTTGACGGGCTGAATACACTTCAGCCCTCAGTTCCCCTAGTAATTGGGCCAATTGGTCAGTCTCTGAGGTATCCGTAACGCCCGGGTGCGAATTTTGTGGGTTCATGTTCGGTTACGCTCACCTGGCTCCCACAGAGGCGTCGATCTGAACTGGACAACTGCGGTCTCCACCAATGTGACGCGTAGGGCCGAGATGACGGACTGGACTGGCCCACCTAGCTTCGTTTGCTTGGCCCGTAGGAATATTCTTCTGCAAATGGAGAAAGGGAATTCACCACCCGTGGAGTTGAGCGTAACTTCTCATCCCCACTGTTCTCCTTTTTTACCGAAGGTGGTGACCGAATTCCATCTGAATCAGTCGATCTCCCTTCCGGTCTTTTTTCCGATCCCTGCCTCGGAGGCTGAAAGGTTTCTACACTGTCTTGATGTCCGAAGAGCTCTTAAGTTCTACCTGGACAGGACGTCTGAGCTTAGGAGTTCTTCTCAGCTTTTTGTGACCTTCGGTAACCCTCAGGGCAAGCCGGCGTCTAAGGCAACTATTTCTAGGTGGATCGTCACCTGCATCAGTCTTTCACAGTCCAAGGGCTGAAACCTCCTAAGGGTATCCATGCACACCTGGTGCGGGGCAAGGCAGCCGCGGTTGCTTTTCAGAAATATGTCCTCGGGAGTCCATCGATAGGAGAAAGAGAGGACAACATTTTTGAAAAAAATTTGGATGCTTTACAAAGTGCTCCGGTCCCGTCCCACAGGACGGAGAGATGTCCCACAAGTATGGCGGAAAGGGGACTATGGATTAGGAGTAAGGTGGTCACTACGGTGAGTTAGCTGGTAATTTATTGCCAGCTGGCCACTAACCTAGGCACTTACAGCTGCTCACTTCCCTCCTGGTACACCTAGCACTTACCCCCTCACTCCCTCATCCCTCTCTGCACTTGCACATTCTGAATGCTCACATGGCCTAGTAGGTCCGCCGCTATCTTTTGTTGTCATATTTGATTTTCATTCCCATGTTCCTCCCTGTTGCCCTGTGGGTGCTTTGAAACACAATTTGCTTGATTATAAGTGCCTTACAAATGCACAATAAAGAATGTGTTGGGATTTTTTGTTGGAACTCCTTCAAGGGCTTTGTAGATGCGATGGAGAAAACATCCACGTAACTTAAAATGGAATTCAAGATGGCGCCTCCTCGATTGTCTCCAGACAGCCCATGTGCAGGTCTAGTCTTTTTCAAGATGGCGACAGTCACCTTCCCGGTTCTATATCTTTCCTCACACAGAGCGGGTAGGTGCGTTGCTTCTGTGATCCGCTCCTTTGTGCCTAAGCTTTTGCTTCAGCACTATTATTCCTAATCGCTACTTCCTTAGCGATTCTGTCTCTGTCTCTCTCGTTCGATCTTTGTTCTTCATCACTCATCCCTTCGGTGCCTTCACTGTTTCATCTTTCTTGGTTTCCTGTCTCTCTCTCTTCTCATCTGTCTTGCGCTACCCCTTTTCTTTTGCTTTCCTTCTTTCCGTGAGTTGTGCTGACTCGCAGTACCTTGCTCCATTTCCCTTCCTGCCTTAGTTTCCTCTTCGGCTCGCTGCGGTCTCTGCTTCGCCGCTCCTCCTACTCCTTTCCGCGGTTGTGCTTTCGCACTGCGGTCCTTTCGTTCAGACCAAGCGGCACCTCTCACACCTTCTTGCCGCGTGCTCTGAGAAACTGCTCTGCTGCACTTTTACTCTTCCGTCATCCTTTAGCCTCCTTACCTGCCGAGTCCTGTTCCTCTGCTGCAGTGTTTCTACCTCCTGGCTTCCCTGTGCCACTGGATGAATTTTTTTTCCTTGTCAGATCTGGACTTTCCCCTCTGGAGCCGTTCTGAACGCTGCCACTTGCCTTGTACTGCCGCGCCTTTGACCTCTTCAACTTCCAGGCAACTTCACCACTGCATCCATCTGCCACTTTCATCAGTCTTCTTGGACTTCAGATTATCAGGTTTTCTTCCCCACAAGGGTTTCCCGAAGGTGCTGCCCCTGAGGTGCACAGAGCCCATTTTCTGGCCTCTGGGCACCTTGGGGCAAGTATTCTCATTCCACGTCTACAACTACAGATCAGCACCTGCACTTACCGAAGACAACAATTGTGAGTACCAACCTTATCAAAGAAGATTGTAACAGTTTTATAAAGTGCATGCATCGCTTGCAGGCATCATGCCACCATCAGATCAACGTATAGTGAGTAGTGTCTAACAAATGGAATAGCCCATCAATTGTGCAAGGTTTTTTTAACTTCCTTCTGATTGTAAGGAGTTACATTTGTCAAGACACACGTTGGCCTAAAATAAAGTCAATTTGAAGAGCAAGAGAGGCTGCAGCCACCAAGTTTTTCATTTGTTCTAACGCCTATGCCTCTTGCTCACTGTTTTGACAAAAGGATGATTGTGGAAACATGCAAGATCAAATTAGGCATGCGTGCCTTTTTAAGTTTTTGTTTCTTTCAATAGTATAAAGACTTGGTTATCTGTTATGAAGATATGCTGAGAACTGTGGTTACCTGGAATTCAATACATGACGGTACCAAAACGTTTGTTTATTTATTTTATTTAATTGTTCATTAATAATGCACTTAGTACCAGCGAGTGGATTCTAAGTGCGGGTTCAGGATTTGCGCTGATTTGTGATTTCAAGTGTTGCGCTGTGTTGTCTTGCTTCCAAGACAAACGTGTTTCCCATAAGCTATCCTTCCATTACTGTGTGTTTTGAGGTATAACATGTAAATTGTACGGTCTAATACAGCCATATGTGATTTCCTAGGCCCCAAATACTGAATCCTTGGATTTGAGATTCAAAGTGACCTATCTGAGCATTGTGCTTGAAGGTGGGGAAGTTTAAATAAATCGGATGTTTAATCATTAAAATGTCCTATCTATCGTGCCACTCCTCAAGTATCTAAATGTGCACATCAATTTACAGAATCTGATAGTATTATTAATTTAGCATGTTCACATCCAAATCTAGCTGCAAAAAGTTAAATTGGCAATTCTTCAATAAGAGTGGATTTGACCGCCACCTTTGGAGCGGGGGAAACCCCCCTACCTCTGTCACAAGGCAGGGGAGGAGTCAGAAAGAGGGATATTCCTTGCACACAGGACACAAGGGATGATGGAATATGGGGAGATGAACATTGAGGAATAAACTGGAGATGCAAAGCAGATATTTTGAACGATTTTCCCCAGGCACATTGGAGACCAGTCTGTTTGAAATTCGGTTTCCAGACAGCCCCCTGAGTGTTTACTGAAGGAATTATTACTGGCTGACTGAGTCCGCACCTGTCTCTAAACAATCCGCATTCAAAATCAACCCTTAACTGTCCATATAGATGGACCTGGGTATATCTGGCAGGGAATTCCGAGGATACACTTTGAGAGCAGGAACACAGGTGCTGATATTTTTACATGGTCTGTTTCATTCGAGTTCCTTGGGATGCTAAGTAAGTAACTTCTTTAAAGCCCAAAGTAGTTTGTATTGAGAAACCAAACGTAAAAGTGAATGCATTATGGTGCCAGTTTTAATGTGCAATTGCCTTTTGTAAAATTAAGTACGATTTTAAAATGTAGTTAGTGCCATAGTGCTAGGATAGGTGCTTGCTCAATAATAATGCTGGATGAGGGAATTCATTCTATTTAATAAGAATTGTGCAACGTGCAAACCCCTGCAATCCCACAGATGTGGGTGTATTTGCAAAGGAATGATTTCTTTTAAACATTATACGTGTTACCAATGATAGATTGCATGTAACACTCTGAACATGCATGCTTTGAGACAGCTGCACTACCGTATATTGAGAATACAGTAAACCTGTGAGTTTATAACCAAGTAACCTGAGAGCATTATGCTTGGCAGGCGAAGCCCCACTCTACCTTCCTCGAGAGTGAAAAGAACTCCTGTCAGACGGACTCAGTTCAAACAATAGTGTTACCGTATACCAACCATGTGTCATCCTAAAAAAGATTGGTGTGGCTGGCTTTAACGCCTGGGCTCCTTGCCTTTGGAATTCGCTTCCACCAGTTCTTAGGGAATGTGTATCTATATTACACTTCAAAAAACCTCTAAAAACCTTTTTGACAAAGTCTGATCAAATAAAACATGACTGCAGGTTTCCTAAGGGTTTGTCCCCTAAATCGCGTTTACCAACTCCCGTACATTTCTGTGTGCTATGTCTGTGAGTCTTGTGAGCGCTCTGAGGCCTATGGGTGAGTGGTGCCATATAAAACATTTTTATATTACTTTTAATTTAAACCTAGGAGGAAGCAATGTAAAATTATTGTAAATGTATTCCAATCAAAGTGTTCAATTAACTTTTCTGATACCATGCTTGTCTTGATCCTGAAGAAAAGCAAATGTTTTTAATACATTTGCCTTCTGTTGAAACAAGATCATTGAAGTATTTTCGTTTTTAGACTGGAGCAAATGGAGACTAGAATTGTTACAGTACAATCTATTTATATATTGTATTCCGAAGGGATTGTGTCCTCCGACGTATTCCTTATCTTTGATAATACGTTTCCAGCTTGCTGGCCTCAGAATTTTTTTCTGTAGAGGGCGCTGCGCGTCGACATCCACCGAGTCGATGTCCCTCGATGGCCACCGTATCGGCGCCGAAGTCACCATGCCCATAAATAGCCACGAGCGGCGTCCGTTGCTCAGTTCCGATTTTCCGCGCTTTGTGGGGCCTCGGAACATCGTTGCTCAGTTCAGTCAGATAATCTAATCTACATCTACTCGAATACACCAACCCGTTCTCGATGGCATCTTCATTGGAACCGACAACTCCGCGATCCGGCTTCAAAAAATGTTGAGACTGCAGTAAAAAAAATGTTGCTAACGGATCCACACAGGATCTGCTTGTGGTGCTTGGGAGCCGAGCACCATTGTTTGGAGTGTGAGGACTGCATGTCCATGACGGCGAAAGCCTTGAAGGAGCGCAAGGGGAAGCTCGAGAGAGGTAAGTCAGTCAAAACCTCCTCGAAAGTTTCTTCGGCCGAGGCATTCGTCTCCTCGTCAAAAACATTCCCATTCTAGATCTCGAAGTAGCTCCCACCATTCGTCGCAATCAAGACACTGAAAGAAGAGACGTCGAAGATCCCCTTCCTCGTCGTCTTCTGTTTCCCCAGAAAGGGTCTCCTGCCCCACAAAACGCAGCTCTCAAGCTGAGTGGGAGGAATTCAGGAAGAAAATGTTAAGCGTCTTCGAGAAAGCGGCCTCGACCCCTCGAAGACAGCTGAGGGTGATACCCTGGGTGAAAAACCCAAAAAAATCAAAACACAGCGAGTCGCAGCATTCGGTGAAACAATCCACCCGAGAGCGCCACGGGCCATCGGGTAAGAAGGCACCGTCTTCGCCGTCGTCGAAGATCCCTTCGACGCATGGATCGGCTCCATCAACGCCGTTGTCGAAGGGTTCTTCGACGCATTGGTCGATCGACTCGACGCCGACATCGACGCCGATGAAAGAGAAGACCACGGCTACTCCACAGCCAACGGTGATTCGAAGAGCCTCCGGCTCGACGCCGAGACCGTCGTCGATATCCTCGAGTAGGATCACGATCCTCTCGAGTTCTTCGAGGCCTCTTCCACTTTTCTCGGCGCCTTCGAAGCCTGTCACATCGGCGTCAACGACATCGACGTTTTCTTGCCCAATAATGACGAGTTTGGCTCCTTCTGTCTTAGAAATGGGTTTTATACCATTTCAGAGGTCATACCCTGGATTATTTTCAATTTATGAAGAAGGTGAAGATTCTGACCAGGAAACTTTCGGGTAGCAGAGGACCACCCTACCTGTTTCAGAGGATTTCACCTCTGAGGAAAGAAGGTTGAAAGACCTACAGGAGTCATTACATGAGGCAAGTGGGCTGGACACTTCCCCAGAAGTGGATTTTGTTAAGCCACACCCAGGGGAGCATGCCGAAACACCGTATAGAACCCTGATGGCAAGAATTATTGAATTCATGGGTTGGTCTGCGCCTTCGCTTGTTTTTCAGCAGGATGACCTGACAGACATATTAGACAAAGTTCCACATCAGGATCCTGTGGTCCCTTTCCATACAGCCTTACAAAGAAAGATTGCATCTAACTGGGAAACTCCTGAAGTTATCCCTGCTGTCAATAAAAGATTATCAGCCAAGTATAGGGTAGCTGCAGCTGACCCTGAATACTTATCGAAACACCCGACTCCAGAGAGCCTGGTGGTCCAAGCGGCAACTTCATCAAGCAGCAGGACCGCTTACCCTACTGTCCCACAGGATAGAGTTGACAAGAGGTACGATTCTATGGCAAAGAAAGTCTTCACTGCTTGTAGTATGGCGTTGAAGTCCATCAACGCCACCTGTACGCTCGCCTTGTTCAGTCACACACTGTGGGAGTGTGCTTCATCAGCGGCTGACTGCATACCTGAAGGAGAGGGAAAGGAAGCCTTCCTTAACATTATTAAAGATGGCAAAGATGCCATGTGCGAGTCACTTCAAACTGGCATCGATTCCGCTGACAGTATCAGCAGGGCCATGGCGGCAAGTACAACAATCCGCAGGCATGCGTGGTTGCGAAAGTCTGGCTTTGCTCCAGATGTACAGGCCAGACATTTGAATATGCCCTTTGATGTCTCTTCATTATTCGGAAAAAAGGTTGATGACAGTCTGGAAAAGTTAGACATCTAAAGCAGCAGCAAAATCTTTAGGAGCTGCTATCCTCCAAACTCCTTTTCGCCCCTCAGGAACCTCTGGGAGAGGAAAGTCCTTTCGCTATTATTCCGCATTTGGGAAAGGCAGAGGACAGCCGGCTCAAAGAAGCCAAAGGAGATCCACCCGAGGTGGATGGGTCAAAAGTACTAAGGCCGCAGCAGCAGCAGGTGCCTCTGTACCCTCGGCATCTGCATCAGCCGCCCCCAAACCACTCTGAGGTCTTTCCACACAAGACTCCTGTAGGGGGCAGGTTAGCTCGCCATCTGACGGAATGGCAGGCTATTACGTCAGATGCTTGGGCATTGGAGACAGTTGCCCAGGGTTACTGCCTACCCTTTCTACACATCCCTCAGTCATCCACCGGGGAACAGCTCTCTATAAGTTCCAGATACGCTCCTCTTGCAGGACATTATAGACCTGCTAGAGAAAGGTGCCATAGAACCGATACCTGTAGCGGAGAGGAACAAGGGCTGGTACTCCCCCTACTTTCTCATACCAAAGAAGGACGGAGGACTGAGGCCCATCCTGGACTTACGAGAATTGAACAAGTTCCTCAGGAAGGACAAGTTCAATATGGTAACTCTCTCTCAGATCCTTCAGGCCCTCCAGCTCCAGGACTGGCTGGTATCTCTGGACCTTCAGGATGCGTATTTCCATGTGCCAATCCATCGCAAACACAGGAAATACCTGAGGTTCGCAATTGGCGACTCAATTTCGAGTTCTGACATTTGGGCTGACCTCCGCCCCGAGGGTCAAGCTAATGTCGGTAGTGGCTGCGAGTCTAAGGAGGGAAGGGATCCACGTCCACCCCCACCTGGACGATTGGCTGATCAGGGCTGTATCTTCGGAACAAGCTCAGATCCAGCTAGATTATGTCTGCCACTTCCTTCACAAACTGGGCTTCTCCCTCAATTTAAAGAAGTCACAGATGATACCATCAGAGACTCCAGTTCATTGGAGCGGTCCTGGACACTTCCCTGGGAAAAGCCTCGCCACCAGAGGTGAGGGCTCAAGATATTCTGCAGATGGTCAACAAGTTTCCAAATGCCCAAGGTCTCCCAGCCTTTGACTTTTTGAGGTTGCTAGGCCTCATGGCATCCTGCATCTTCCTTGTGCCAGATTCTCGCCTGCGAATGAGATCTCTTCAGTGGGCACTGAGAACTCAGTGGTTGCAATTCTCAGGGAGAATGACAGATCTCCTCCAGATTCCGGACAAGGTAGCCCGCGACCTTCAATGGTGGGCCTATCCAGAGAACATCTTGAAAGGAGAACTGTTTTGGCAACCATGGCCGGAGATAACAGTAGTCACAGACGCCTCACTCACTCACGGGGTGGGGAGCACATGCCAACGACTTGACCATCAGCGGTCGTTAGTCTCCATCGGAGTCCAGACTACACATCAACCTATTGCGGCTGAGAGCGATCAGACTAGCGCTGAAAGCTTTCCTGCCATCAGTACAGGGGAGAAATGTCCTAATAATGACGGACAACACGGTGGCCATGCACTACCTCAACAAAAGAGGAGGCATAGGGTCACTGCCACTGTGCAGAGAGGCAATGCAGCTCTGGTTTTGGGCAATTCAGGAAGGAATCTCTCTATCGGCAATCCACCTAGCCGGAGAGAAGAACTTGACAGCGGACCCTCTGAGCAGGCAGAACAGTCTCCCACGAGTGGGAGCTAGCTCAGGAAGTCCTTCAAGAGATCTTCGCCCTTTGGGGAACCCCTCAGGTGGATCTGTTCGCCACAAGCACCAACAGGAAGTGCGATCTGTTCTGTTCAAGGGAATTTCCCCCGAGAGGAGCTCTAGGAGACGTGTTCATAGTGGACTGGGAGTTTCCACTCCTTTACGCGTTTCCACCAGTCCCTGTTATTCCTCAAATGATCAGGAGGTTGAGAAGATTCCGGAAAACCATGATCCTAATTGCCCCGGACTGGGCCAGGAGAACGTGGTACCCGGACCTTATAGATATGTCCATCTGCCCTCCAATCAGTCTTCCACTCAAGAGAATCTTCTCTCGTAGAAGGGAGGTCAGGTTCTCCATCCAGACATCAGAACCCTCAACCTTCACGCTTGGCCTCTGAAAGGGTGAGGTACAAGGATTGGGATCTCCCTGATGACGTCATGGAGGTGTTGCTTTCGGCCAGAAGGCCAGCAACAAAGTCTTTATACCGCTGCCGTTGGAACACATTTTGCAGCTGGTGTAGAGAAGGGAATATCGACCCTTTTTTATGTGGTACACCAACGGTGTTATTGTTTCTACTCTATTTGGCAAACTCAGGCCTTCAAGTTGGCACTGTAAAAGGCTATCTTGCAGCGCTATCTTCAAGCGCACTGCAGAGGAACCATCGTATTTCAAACTACCTCTAGTGATACAATTTCTCAAGGGATTAACTAATGTTTATCCTCCAAAACCATTCCAAGTTCCCTTATGGAACTTAAATTTAGTCTTAAACTTCCTAATGGGCACTCCATTCGAACCACTTCATTCTTGTTCGCTGAGATTTCTCACGCTTAAAACTGTCCTATTGGTAGCACTAACATCTGCTAGGAGGGTGAGTGAGCTACAAGCTCTCTCCTGTAAACCCCCACATACAATTTTCCACAAGGACAAACTTGTCCTACAGGTGAAGCCTAATTTCCTCCCAAAGGTGGTTTCTGAATTTCATATTACTCAGAAAATTACCTTACCTTCGTTCTACCCTCCTCCCCATCCGGGTAAAGAGGAAGAAAGACTACATAGGCTGGACCCAAGGCGAGCTCTAAGCTTTTACATCAGCAGAGTGGCTAGGATCAGGCAAGCAGACCAACTGTTTGTAGGATACTCGGGTCACAAGTTGGGATTACCCATAACAAAACAAACCATTTCCAGGTGGATTATTTTGGCCATTCTGGAATGTTACAAACTGGCAGGGAAAGACCCACCCCAAAACCTTAGGGCTCATTCAACCAGGGGTATCGCATCCTCTTCGGCTCTCCAAAGAGGGGTACCGGTCAGAGACATATGTGCGGCTGCCACATGGTCGTGCGCACATACATTCACAAAATTTTACAACCTGGATTCCTCCACTAGTCAAGAGACCAGATTTGGCAAAGCCGTATTACATTCGATCCATCCCTAAAGGGATACATGACATTCTTACTCCCACCTCCAATTACATGCCTCTGCTATGGGAGTCTATCAAAGATCAGGAATACGTCGGAGGACACAATCCCTTCGAAGAACAAGTTACTTCTTACCTTGTAACGTTCTTTCGATTGGATGTTCCTCCGACGTATTCCTTATCGCCCCTCCCATCCATCCCAGCAGTAATACTTCCCTTGTGGTTGCAGCTTACGCTCCTTCAAGGTCAATAACCAATTCAGGCATGACTTTTCTTATGCTACAAAACGGAACTGAGCAACGGACGCCGCCTGTGGCTATTTATAGGCATGGTGACGTCGGCGCTGATACGGTGGCTGTCAAGGCACATCGTCTCGGCGGACGTCGACGCGCAGCGCCCTCTACAGAAAAAATTTCCGAGGCCAGCAAGCTGGAAACCTATTATCAAAGATAAGGAATACGTCAGAGGAACATCCCATCGAAAGAACGTTATAAGGTAAGAAGTATCTTGTTCATCTGAATGAATGAATGAATGAATGACTGTATTGACTGATAATAGTGGGATTCCTATAGGTAGGTAATTTATTTCGTTTTTGATTGTTTGTGATATCTAGCATTGTGCTCTTCATTATGTAGAGCTGGAGACCAACTTAATTGAAATAAGATTATTAAAGAAAAAAAATCGATTTATGAATACCACACCATCTATTACTTGCCCAGAATTGTGGGGTCGGATTGTATAAATGGGGATGTGAGACTGGTATGTCACTTTCATGACCCGCATAATTGAATGCAAGAAAACATAAAATCTTCCATATGTAATGTTCGTGATTGCTTGTTGCACCATGTGGCAGGCTGCTTGATGTGAGCAGGATCTGCCTTCAGTTCTTGTCTTTCTGAATTTGCGTACAATAACCAAATGGGTAGATGGAGATCCCAGGTGTGTTAAAGGGTGAGAAGGGTGCAGTCAGTGGTCCATGTGTGGTTTTTTTTTTTTGCCACCGTAAAAAATCCTTTTACTGACAACCGAGACAACCGATGCATAATATCCAGGTGAGAGATGCTCACATTTTTTAACCTTGAGATTGACCCTGGCATT